>NC_067116.1:36312750-36991069 GCF_021347895.1 Acanthochromis polyacanthus
TTTTTTGTCACTTGTACGCTCTCCAACAGCCTAAATGGATTCGTCTCAGCGGCGGGATCTCAGACATGAAGGATTTGAACTACTGTGGGCTTGATTAGTTAGTTAAACCTTTTTAATTTATTCGTTACTTCAGTACTTCTTTGCTGCTTAGTGTTTCTCATCTTTTTGTCTGTCTGGGTCAGATTGTGAGATAACCCTGACCTTGCGGTGGATAAAGCCGAGGAGGCGAAGTGAGGGGTGGAGGCTGCAGAGGTGAAGAACAGAGTGAGAGAGGTTGAAAAAGAAAAAGAAAAGTTGAGATGGCATTACCATGGCAACAGTTTAGGGTTTGGATGATTTTCCTCTAACCATAATAGTTTGGAGTATAATGAAACCAGTCTGGCTTTCCTGGCTCTCACACCCCATCTCATGTACACACACACACACACACACACACACACGCACACACACACACACACACAGCCTAGAGAGTAACACATGTTTTGCTTTAGTACTTGTTTATGTTCATCCAGCAGTGGGAGTGCAGAGCCATAGTTAACCATCAATTAAAGTGATGATCATAAAACAAGCACTTGTAAATAAACAGTGCCAAGCTAACACAGACACTGAGAGAGGCACAAAGAAAACGGCAGGATTGTTATTATAACTCAGATATACCTGCCTGCCCCCGAGATAAAAACGTCCCTGTATTAAAGCGAGCTTCAAGATAAGCTCTCGACAAAACCCCACTTTCAAGATTTAAGACTGTAAGACTTTGCTACACACAGTAGAGCAGACACGTATCCCTTTCTCATGTTGTAGTGTCACTTCACCCCAACCAGGAACCGGTGAGTTTCTGGGTTACTGCTTCCAATAAGTGCGCTTATAAAACTTTGTGTGTTAATGGGGCTTTAAGCCAGCAAATGCTACACACAGCGAGTAATAAGTCTCTGTGTGTGTGTTTAAAAAAAAGAAAGAAAAAACTGTGTCAGAATGTGTGCATGCGAGTTAACATCTCCTCCGACTGGGTATAATGAGCTCCCCTGGGCCTCCCTCACCTTCCACCCCTCCTTCCACGCCTTCATTGCTCCCACCATTCTTTTTCCCTAAACTTGGCCTTATTAACCCCTCACTTCCCCCCCAACTGCATGTTTATTTAAGTAGGGGGGGAGGAAAGGTGAGTTGACCGCCTGTACACAAGTTTATTTACGCAGGTAGGTCAGAGGATTTTGTGAAAACGGAGAAGGAGTTTGAGTGATTTTTTGGGGGTTTGTCTGCTGGACAGAAACAAAAAAAGAGACAACAGCTTAGACGTCGGGTCAGTGGCTTCACACCTCGCACCGACCCAGTGGCCATGATTCTGAGGTCAGTTCTGTCGCTAAAGACGCTAAGCAGATCAGCACAGTCACAGTGAGCGTGAAGCTGATGAGGTCGACTGCTCATCCCCTCTGGTCTGCCCCAAACCTTTATGGGGTCAGCGGTCAGGAGCTGCCCTTTACTGATGTCTGTATGGGTGCGGGTACGATCCACCTGAGGCTGCACGCAAACTTTGTCACATGACCAAACCGCCACAGGCAAGCACACTTTACAAACTAGTATCCACATGTGCACTCTAAAAAATTAACTCCTCTCCCGACCGGCTGCCACGTTTAGCTAACATTTGATTATATTGATATAATAACGACTCAATTCTGACGTGAAAACAGCAACACTGTGGACACTTTGTTCATGAGATCTGCAAGAGATTTAAAGCCAGTCACTTTTCATACTTAAGAATTCAGGAAATATGTTTGAACACGTTCTTGAAACGAGCAGATGGGAAGACTGATACCATTTTTATGTCTGTCAGGCAGCCAGCAGACAATCCAGGAAGTTACTGATTCTAGCAAAGAGATAATTCACCACATTAAACCATCATTAAATGTCAAAGTGTTGTTTATGCACTTTATTTATGTTTTTTGCACAAATGAAAGAAACAACACATAAAAGGTTGATTACACTGTAAAAACAAGAAATCTGAAAAAGAAAAATGAAAAACAGAAAATCTAGCAGTAAGAGTGCCAGGGAAAAATGTTGGAATACTATGACATTCAAAAACTAAAAAGTAAAGTGAAAATGACTGTAAAATACATATCTGTAAAATATGATATTTTTAGCTGATTTAAATACACTAAAATGGTGTAATTATACCATCACATACTGTTAAAGGACAAATTACTACAGACATACAGATTTTTGATGTCGATGTGTGATTTCACTCTATTCTATTCTCTTTACTGTCTGTAATTTAACAAAACAGGTAGAATATGGAAAATAACTTTTTAAAATTTTTTCTCTTTGTCAGTCCATATTTATACATAATTTTTCTTTGACAAAAGGACAAATATCTGTAAAATAATTATTTTGCTTTCATTACCATAAAAAACTGTGGAATTGTATAGAATTTTATTTGTTAGAAAACAAATTACCATGTGTAAAAGCAGAAATTTTTATGTGGACTTTTACAGTTGACATTTATATTAATCATTTTTTGTGATTTTACTAGTTATTATCTGTAATGTAACTACATAGGGAAATCATTAAAATAGCAGTCAAAACGACATATTTACCATTTTCCATCTTTGCTAAGAATTTATTTTGTTCAAATAATGATAAATATCTGATTTAAACAGTAAAAAAAAAGTTTGTCAAATTTAATGGCCAAATATAAAATAACAAATTACTATTTGTAAAAATTTAGAAATTTGCTTTAGATATTTTATAATGTCTTGGACTGTTTATTTAGGGTTTTTGTTTGTTTGTTTTTACAGTTAACCTGTAAATTATTACTTTTTTCTGCAATTTTACTAGTTATTGTCTACAATTAAACAAAACAAACAAGTCTGTGAAAGTGAAAAACATATTCACTATTTTTTCCATGCTCCATATACATTCATTTATTTCACATAATGATACATATCTGGAAACATTTTTTTTCTGATTTAAATAAAGTTAAACAAATTGTAGAATTTTATAGTCAAATGATGAAACTGAAAAAAAAACTAAATAAAAACAGAGATTTTTGATGTGGACATTATATGGTTTTGGCTTGTTTTTACCATTGGCATGTAAATATATGCAATTTTCCAAAGGGTGAAAATCTGTAAAACAACAGTAAATTGCCCAAAAATTTGCAATTGACAGTGTTTAAAATGTACATTTTTGCAGTACACTGATATTTACAGATGCATGCCTAACAAACTGCTGAAAAAAGGGCAAAGCTATGAAAAACATCTTCCATCTCCATCCACAGGCAGGAACCCAACAACAGTATTAGAACACCTTCAGTTCAGAGCAGCACAGGTGAGAGTCACCACACGTTGTGGCATCGGAGCTTATCTGCCACTCGGAACAACAAACTGAAAGTCAAATATTTGCTGTTGATTCTGGGATTATGGAGCATAAAATGTGACTTGTTTGGGTAGTCCTGTGATATTTATGGCTCTCTCAGAGGTCTTAGCCGTATAATCATTGCGGTTTAGTGTTTGTTTTAGGGTGTTTGGGACAGTAGCACCAGCTGGGAAGAAGGGATTAAACCTGAAGCTCAGTCCAAGACATTCTTTGGCTGCCTGTGTTACTCCTGAATTATTAAACTAAAATATCTCAGTAATCACAAATCCTGTTAAATGTCACGGATAAACCAAGGAGTTACACGTGTTTATTTTTGCCAAACTAATGTGATTTAACACAAAACCCATATGAATGAAGTTGTTTATGACACTCTTCTGACTTGAGGCTACAGTAGAGGTGAACTCAGTTGCCTCACGTCTGACACTGGATCTCTTTTGTGGGGGAATTTTTGTAAACAGCTTAAGTTGGACACAGAGGCAGCAGCGGGAAATTCAGGTCTAAGAGTACGAAGGGATTTCCCCGCTGCCTGACTCTTTGCTCTGTTGTCACCTCGGTCCAACATTTTAGGCCTCTTACTGCGGGATTAGTGGCCCTGATTCCACTTCAGTGCACCTGATCTCAGTATAGCAGTCTCATGTTGATGACATCACAACCTTGTTGTCAGGGGATTTTCCTCCAAACAGTTGCACAAACCAGAGCAGGAAAATCTTTCAAAAAACAATGCTGCCAGTGGAGCAGTGTGCGAAAGGGCGAGCTATTTTGAGAGGGGGCGATTCTCTTTCCAGTTCTCTGCCATGATAAATAAATGCAGATCGAAACGATACCGAGTCATCCACCTGAAACAGACAAATCAGGATACCGGAGAGAAAATCTACGACAGGGTGATGCCAGTAAGAAAACAGGACGAGGAGGGGTGGAGGTGAAATGCAGACAGAAAAATCACTTTTCAAGTGTTGCCCAGCTTTGGTTAAGTGTCAAAGCCGCTGCCAGGGTGCAGCTCTCGGTGCCACTCCAGCACAGTGAGCCTTTGTAACTCCGGTTCTCAGAGGAGCTCAGGGCTGGTCCAGCTGGCTCCAAACCAGCCAGGCTTTCTCATGTCAGGGCAACGGACAATCAGGCTCGGTGGGGTAGAGTGGATGCTGGGTAATGTTGAGCATGTTTCTTATCTCGACTCTCCAAAATAGCAACTAAAATCTACTTAACACTGCTTACAGAACACGTTGGGCAAAAGCAACAGATCACCACTCCAACATTTTAACAGCAAACAGAGCCCCCTTTTAAACAGAGGTCTTTGTTTTATTGCATTCACTGTGGTTACTACTCTGCTGGGAACTCTAACTACAGCAGAAACAATACTTATACTGTACCACAGTGAATAGCGTTATATACCGATACTACGCCGCCGCCGTGCTGTTTGGCAGCTCAGAGTGCGCAACATTTGAACACTTATGGAAAGTAATCACAAGAACCCTCATTACTGGGAAGAAATCTTTTTTTTTTATGCACTTGTGCTTTCAGGAAATTCAAACATCTGTTGCTCTGCATGAGTATATCAACGAAATATCACTTATTAAAACTGCTATCTTTTCTCCAGGGTGACAAATCAGTTTAAAGTGTCTATAATCAATGTTTTCTATATTACCAGAAGAGAACATGTAGCATTAAACCAACAGGGAATTATCACAAAACTTTGCAGCACCCCTTTTGGCACCTTTCAGCTCATTGTCTTGGTTTTCCAATTTGTTTCGGTTTAGTTTTCAGCTACATTGAGTGTAGTTTCAAGTTTTTTGCCATTTTTTCACATTCAGAGAGGGCACCAGGTCTTCCAACTACTTGTTTGGTTTTGTTAACTTCCCTTCTCCCTTTACGCATAAACTCGCCATATTTTGCACAGAGATATATGCTGGAAGTACCACTAGCAGGCCTTCTATCAAGCATTAGGCAGCAGCATAACTCTGAGAGTTACATAGAACATGAGGCTAAGAGCAGGACGAAGTTAACAGGCCAGCAAGAAATGTTTGCCTCTAATTCGAACACAAAACAAGTCTAATACGATATAGACTCGGCATAGCGTAACAGAGTGGAGACAGAGAGTGACTACGAATTAAAGTGAGGAGATTAAAGCTGAAAATCAAGAAGAGCTGACCTGACTGAAATCACGGTGTGTGTGTCACGCTAAGCAGACCGTGACAAACATCATGCAGCATTTAGCAGCAGAAGAACCAGATATTTCCCTCAGGAGCTGGTGTAGACCATAAACGGAGCTGAAAGCGGAATTAATATTGAACTAACATCAATCAGGTGGTCAGAAACACGACTCCAGATAAATCAGAGCAGAGCTTCACATCCAGTCAAATCAAAATCACATTTTAAAATAACCACGGTTTTACTAAAGTGCTGTTAAAGACAGGCAGCAACAAAAAATATGCGCAAAATGAGAGAAAGACAGAAAAATACTTTAAAAAAACAAGACAATACACAATGACACAAATATAAAATGCTAAAATACTAAAGCCCCGAAGAATAATGAAAAGTTACTGTAAATATGTACATCTTGAGATTTCACTTGAAGGTGTCAGTGGAAGAGGAACTTTTGACTGAAAGAGGAAGTTCATTGTTCCAAAGCTTTGGAGCTGCTACTGCAAAGCCTTGTTCTCTTTTACCCACTCGCCTCGATCGTGACCTGAAAGAGGTCTAGAGGTCAAAGAGGAGCAGAGAATTTCTAAAAGTGCCAACTGGTGCATGACCTTATTATAATCTAGATGCCTAAACAAGCTAATTTTGCTGGTTGGCTGTTTCCTCTTTCAGTTTAAAAAGGTTAGAATGTGTCAGTGATGTATTTGGATCCGATTTTGTTGTCCTCAAGTGTCCAAAAACTGAATTCACTTAATTTAAAATTAACATTCAGCCAATACAGTTGTTGTTGTTGTTGGCTTAAGCCTATTTATAAAAGGCAAAATTGGAAAGGCTGTCCATTTTACAATTCTACAATTCTACAATTTCATTTAGCAGACGCTTTTGTCCAAAGCAACGTACAACACAAGCAAGAATTCAGACATAAGGAAAAACCTGTAGTAAGTGCAGTAAGTGCATTTTGAAGAGCATCCCTACATGTAAGAGGTATTTGCTGCTAGGAATTAGTCACATTAAACAAGAATGATGTAGTTTCTGCCTAGATTATCTAGTAGATGGTGTGATATTTAAATTGCTACAGTGCGGACGCCACTTTAAACCCACAACTCATAAAACCTCTTCTTGAAAAAGCAATATTCGTAAATACATATTCTGGTAGTAGGCCATGCGTTTCACATATGTTGCAGGACGAGTTTTAATTTTGCTAATGTAGAAATGGGTGACAAACCAGAGAAAAAAACTAATCAAGTGTTTCTTTAGGTGTGGGGTCACCATGAGTATTTCTTTGGGGCCCCTTTTTGGTAAATACTCTGAAAATTGATATATCACTACCGGAAAGATGAATACATTCTTATAAAAGCTTCAGCAAATTCACAACACATTGCTCCAAAATCTCCAGTATGTGATCAGCTGAGATGACATCTGTTGACTGTTGTGACCTTAGAAAAAAATTCACATCCTTTTTCATGCTCATCAGATCAATCAGTGAGTCCTCGTGCACACAAATAACACTTCTCCATTCACTTTTTTTTCCTTCAATTTGTCACCTGTCTGTCCCTCATGACTTCCAGATATCCCCAGAGATGATCCGAACTTCCTCATCAATAGCCACATTCATTTGCACGATGTGTCCTGTCAGCGCTTAAAGGTGAACAAATCTCTGAGCCTAAAAGCAGGGAGGCATCGGGGGGTTTAACTACAAGCCTGCAGCTCCTCCTCCTCTCCTCCTCTCTTCTTTCTGCACAGATGCACAGATAAGGGCAGACAATACACTTCTTTGAATGCAGACGGGGAGGAGAGCAGTTTGACTGATGAGTACACTTACGGGCGCGCACACACACACATTAGCAGATTTGTCAAGAGCGTCTGTGACGGGCACATCCCCATGAGTGTGTTATCATCTCTCTTTATGAGTCTCTGACAGGAAGTAAGGCTGCACTCTAAATTACATGTCTCAGTGTCCCCGGTCCTGTCTGCCCAACAAAACAGACACTTCTCAGCCAAACAAGCCCTTTTACAGTTTATGGTAAATGGAACAAGTCATTGCAGGTACACATGCACGCTCGCTCGTGCTCACCAAAGCTTGTCCTCAGCAATGCTTGTGATGGACGAGTGTGTATAAAACAAGTAGACAGCTGAAAGGGCACTTTGCCACTTGGCACACAGCCATTTTCCATTTAACGTCCCCTCCTTTCTCCTCCATTTCACCCTGCATGCATGAACTTGGGAGTTATTTCCACCTTGCTTCTCTCTTTCTTCTGATTTTTTTAGATTTCAATCCATCATAGGCTTGTTTGCGTATCGAGGCACCCTTATGTTAGCGTGTGGCCACATTTCCTATAGCGCCAAGAAAAGTTCTGTTTTGGTGATCAGATCATCATCATCATCAGAGGAATGAGGACAGATGTGGAAGGGAAACAACAGCGGTGGGAAACATTACCAGGACAGCTGCAGGCGGAGCAGTTACTCTTACAATGGTTTGGCAGCAGTTCAAATTTCAACTTTGTACCACCCTTCTTTTCAGTTCCTCTCCTTTCCTCTTCTGGTCGAATCGAATATTATTCTCCTCCAGCTGAATTCATGCCTTTTCTCTCTCCATCTCCCTCCTAAATATCCCCCCTTTCTTTTTGCCATTTGCCAATACCACAACACACACTTCAAGGGGGCCTGCAGTGAGTTTCTGAAGGTCGGGTTTGATGTGACAGCAAGTGGGAGAGGGGAAACTGTTGGCTGGCCATGATCCATGAGTCCTCCGCAACACAACGTCACGATGAAAGAGACAGAGAGAGAGAGAGAGTTGGAGTGAAGCAGTGTGGTGAGCTGAGACTCTATCATCATGGTGTAAACATGAACACAGCCCCCACAGATGTGGTTACCTGACACACAGATAAACGATCACCATTCTCCGTCACCTCCACCGCCGACATGTGCGTCAGCGAGCGTTTCACTTTGAACTCGGTGGACAGAACTTGATGACGATCGCTTCTGACAGAAACCTTGAGAAAAGCTCAAGGACTCAAGAGTATATTTGAGAGTGCACCTTCTATGATTTGACATCACTTTTTCACTCCCTGGTGGAACACAGTTGAAGTGTTTGAGGTTTTAGTGTGAAACCAAAAGAATAAAGTGTGTTTACATAGAAACAAGATGGATTTCAGATGCAGCACAATAATGTGTAAACTCAACAGGATGTAAATTTTAACAGAATTTCCATAAAACTGTCAAAAGAAACTATGAATTGGTGCACGTTTCCATCCACCGTGACTATTAGAAGCTGATACGTAATTTAAAAAGTGTCAACTCAGTCAAACCTCAAATGATGGAAAACCATGCAGGAAAATTGGATTTATATTTCTTTTGTATCATTCACCAAGGTTATTTATTGCTTTTGTTATTTTAGAGACATGCACTCTGTATTTTTGCCTCTTTTGTCTCCTTTATCTTCATTATAATTCAACCTTAGTTCTACCTGGCTTTTTTTGGCCCTTATTGTCTGACTTCCTGTTCTTGATTTGCCTTCTTTGTATCCTGCTTTTGATTTGTCTGTCAAAGTTCTTTTTTAAACCTTGAATGTATTGTCTTCATGCATTCATTTGAGGAAGGTTACAGTGCTCTCATCTCTCCACAAAGAACTGACAGTTTTGTCTGCAGCAGATTTGCACCTCTGTCGGGGAGCTTGAATGATATTTTAGTCTCGTACATCATGTATGTCACTTTTTATTTTTTAGCTAAGTCAATTTCCATTGCATATTGCCTCACCACCAGTGCAACTTGAACATCAATCAACAACAATCATTTAGATTTTTTTTTTTCAAATTCTGGTGTTGCAACTCATTGCTTGGTGTGGAGAGACTGAAAATATACATGCACTTAAGAACAGGCGGATGAAAATGCATTAAATAGAAGAAAATGCAATTTCACTGTTGTTTTGCAAACTGATTATCTTGTCCAGGCATCCATCTGGCCTGGATTCAAGCGATCCAACTGCAGCTGATCCACAGTTGGTTAGACTAATCAGGAACTAGTGGCAAAGAACTGAGTAACTAGCTGCAGCAACAGGGAGTTTTCAGTTTGAGTTAATAGACAGATGGTTCATCCGATCTCTTGCCAACTTTTTTTAAAACCTACCTGCTTTTCCAAATAGTTTCCAAGGACAACTTCTCAGATGGTTCTGTGTGGCAAACCATCTGGCACATCAGGTTAACAAACTGAGGCGAAGACACATCTGCACGAGTTAAACATGTTTAAACCAGAGGAGAAAAAAAGTGCACCCATTCCAGGCAGTTGTAAATCTGCTTCATAAATGTGCAGAGGCAAGAGGAAAATGAAAACGAGTGGAGGGAAATAACAGAATGTTTTGAGCTTCATTCAAAGGCTGGACTAACACAAAGTGTACATTGGTAGCTGGCTTACAGCTGATGTCGGAGCGGCTTCATTTTGGTGCTTGGGGTGAATAAACAGACTGCACAAAGTGAATTTTGAACAAATTCGATTTTTAACTGTTGGTCAGCTGTGGCTTATTTCATATATATGGATATATAAATGTGGAATATATGCAATTTCTTTTCTTTACAACACTAATCTTTACCATTTTTATTTTACCAAATGGATAACAACTTAACAATCCTTAAAAACTCCCCTTTAAAAGCAGATTTTTGACTGTAAAATCTAAGTCTGCCCTTTCACATGTGTGTGGAGCATCTGTCCGGCCTCACAGGAGTCTCACACAAGACGAGAAACCTCCATTCAGCCGCACACACAAACACACACACTCACTAATTCCCCTCCGTGGAAACCTGATCTCCTTCATATTTCCAGTTCAAACGCTGAGAGAATGCCTGAGAAATGCAATTTGCTGGAGAGGCTTGGCAGCTCGAACAACAACGGCAGCAAAACCTAATGAACTTTGTGGGAAAAGATGAAAAGAAATTAGCTCCATGGCAGATATAATGTATGAATGTGAGTCTGAAGGACGACAGGTTCCCATAGTGTGGTTTTTCTTAGACTGAACTGTGTTTCTTGAACTATTTAAGGAAGGGAAAAGTGTGCAACAATCCTTAAGAGTTGAATTTTTGCACAGACAAGCATGTGGATATCTTGAAAGTGCAGCACTCGAAAGCCTTTGTTGAGCAGTTATCACTAATTGTAATGGCCGAGTAATGGGGTGCATGTGAAGGAGAATCAGTGGAGGCTGAAGGATTTTTTTTTTTTTTGGTGAAACCCAACTTGTGATCCATTTAGCAGACTCCTTTAGAGAGGTCTTTAGTGCACATCCATCAGGTTAGGGAAAGGCACGACTGAAATCAGCACTGTTTGTTTTCATTTCAAATGGACACATTTCACTGTGAACCTTTAAAATAGTCCAAAGGGGCCTGGAGGGATGGATGATGGATAGAGCAGGGGACAAAGAACTCGAGCAAAGAGAAGACAAAAGGGCCGAAGGACAGGCGAGCAGCTCTGACCGTATATATCCCAACTAATCTCTTTTCAAGACGGAGGATCTCGGCGCTTTTTAATATTCCAAATGTAGAATAAAGTTCAGGACATTATTCATGTTTATTCCTCTCCATCAGCTGAATGGCCGACCGCTGGCAGGTAGGCAGGCACTTTCTCTTTGGAGCAGCACGAGCTTGCCAAGCTATAAAAGCAGCTATAAAAATCACCTCCAGAACCAGCTCAGATGCCGGCCATATGGCTGCGAGTTTAACAAGGACAAACTGCACCTCCTCACAGCTGCTCACTCTCTCCGGTTCAATCCTTCCCTGTTTCTTTTCTCCCCTCTTGAAATCCTTTCCCATGTATCTGAGCTCTTCTCCCTTGTTTATTCTGACTAATCCAAAGTATCAGTTCACCTTTATCTTGAATTTTTTTTCACTTATAGCTCTGGCAACAGCCTAAAAGGCAAAATTCGGCTCAGCAGATTCTCAAACATGAAGGATTTGAGCTACTTATGGCTGATTTAGTTACTTAAACCTTTTTAATACATTCTTTTACTTCAGTACTTCTCTTGCTGTTTAGTGTTCCTCATCCTGTCTGTCTGGGTCAGATTAGACTAACACTGACTGACGGTTTATGGGAAGACAGACATACATGAAATTTTTGTGTTTTGTGTCAATTAATTGAAAGCATAGTTGAATTTCAGACAGTGAAAAAACAACAAGTGGGCCCTCTTTCTTCACCAGATTAGTCATTTGTCAACAATGAGGATTTTTCAGTCCACTACTAAACTCGTGCCGGCAATTCTCCATCCCCTGGGCCTCTTTTTGTTTTCTTCTCTTCAGGTCCGCCACCCTGTTATTACCTCTGAGCTTTAATTAACGGACACACCTGTCACCACACAGACCCGGCAGGTTGCACTGAGGACACTGGGGAATTCCTGCTAAAACTGCACCGTGAATCAGATTATGAAGCCCGCATGTAGATGCCGATTGAGAATCTTTCCCATCAAAGGTGTTGCGGTAGGTTGAGGTAGGACTCGTTTCACTCTGCATATTTGTAGTGCAGCGACCTGGATGGAGAGCAACGCTAATGGAGACATCTGTAGAATCGGAGCAGGGCGAGCAGAGAGCGAGCAGGTTTGTTGGTCATCTGCCATGCTAACAAGCAGAGTTAAAAGCCCTGAGTGACAGCCCTATTAGTGACTAATGGAGGCTGAGACAGCTGAGACCCTGACACACACACGCACTTAGCCGACACACACACACACACACACATTAAAAGACCACCACACCCAAGAACAACCAAGCGACTCCCCCCTGAGCTTCACCGCCTGTTTTTACCTTCCTCCCTCCTGTCCTCCATCCCTGTAGTTAAAGATCTTTATGGGTTGAGGGAGTGGCACAGGGACGGGGTGATGGGATGGGCTCTCATGCTATCAGCCATCCCTGGAGGTAACAAAAGGTCAAGGACTCTCATTTTTCATCTCAGCCTATTACACTCCCATTCCAACCTGGCTTTTCCTCCGTCTCTCCACCTCACCCTCCTGCCCTGCTGCTGCTGAGCTCCGTCCCATCCTCTAATCACATCCATCCTGCATCACTTGAACGCCCCGCTGCTCACACATACTCCCACACTGTCCTTCAAACGAACGGCTGACAAACTGCAATTGTTCAATAAAGTAAGAGTCGAGCCGGATAATAAAAAAAAAAAATCTGAAAATTCCACTCCAATTAGCATTCCTCTTTCTCCAAAAATCTTCCCAATAGCTGGAGCGTCTTGAGCTGTAACAGACTAGTAGACGACACTGTGTCTGAGACTGTGGTGTGCTTGTGTGTTTGGCTGACCCTTGGGGTACAGTCTAGATCAAATCCCGAGGGGAGAGTCTTGGGCAAGGCCTGACCTTCCAGCTCTCTGTGGAATGCTAAACATGTATCGTGGAAACAAGCAGAACATCTATCCGTCTGCAGAAAAGGGGAACTGTTTGCCTGCGGGCCAGGATATGAAGGGACACTGCAGAGGATAGGGAAGCTGTCGAATGTGTGGATGTGTGTGCAGCGGAGAAGAGGGGGCACGGAGCGTGGGTGATGTTGCCGATTACTTCTAAGAGGGACGACAATTAACCCTTCGCTCCTCGGTGACCCCTTCATTCCCATACTTAACCCCTCCCAGAAGTCAGAGGTCAACAGGCTCTAAGTGGCCTGTGGGTCTCTAACAGGGCAATTAACAAATGAATCTGTGACAGTGAGAAGAAAACAGAAGCCTTGCGAAGGAGAATGATCATCGCTGGATTGGCTCAGTAATGCCATTTCCATTACAGACTAACAGGTGCTGTTTGATACGCCATTCATTCTGTGTGTGCTACTGTGTGGCCATCTGAAACGAGCTTTTCAATTGTAGAGGTAGTTTTTTCGTAAAGTATCTCCAAATGCAAGACTGAAATGCAACACTACTGTTAAACACATTTATGCAGGTTAAACCTTTCAACTAGACAAGATCAAGACAATAAGACAATTAAACACACTAAGCTTCACATATTAACACCATTACAGGAAAGGTCTTGTTCACTCGAAAGGAAAAACTACAAACCATTTAAAATATTTAAAAATTTTACTCAGAATCCCAAATGTCAAGCTCACAGTGGTGCTTAAAGAAAAGGATTTATTATCTGGCCATGAATGCACCATCAGTCATAATTCATCCAACAGTTGTCATGATTTTTGCTATAAATCAGGGAATCTGTGTGTGTGTATATCTGTTCTTCACATATCTTGACAAATGTACATCCCATCCTCTTGAAACATGGCAAGCCTATCACTGGGAACTTGAGGAAGTGCAGTGTCAAATTTGAAACAGATTGAATGAGCAGTGATCCTTTTTTGAGGCCCTCAGCCCAGTCTTTGGCTGCCTGTGGGTGGAGCCCCTGTTGCTAGGCAACATTATCAAATCAAAAGGCAAGATTCGAGAAGGAATTTCTGTCTGTCTGTCTGTCTGTCTGTCTGTACCACATCTGTCTCAAAACCTCAGATTTAACTCGTGACAGCTGTCTCTGCATCAGTTTTGCTAAAATTCTAAACACTCCCCCATCAAAGTGGCGTTAGAGGAAAAGTCAGGGGATCATCAGAGTTAGTGGTCCCAGTGGAACAGTGGTTATGAAATCTGGTGGCAATCAATCCATCCAGTAGATGTTCAGATATGTTACAAGATAAGTGAAATATTTTTTGACTTTTCTTTGTGGATGAAAATACCAAGAGCTAAGCTACCAATACAAACAAATCTAAAAAAAAAGACAAGCAAATATACTAACTAATGTCTGGAAAGTGAAAGCATTTAAACCAGGTAGCTTAAGAGTTTAAAAATGAGCTCTGGTTATGTGAGAGTAAGAAGGATAAGTCTGTAAAATACTGCACAAAACATTTACTTTGACAACTCTTGCACTGGTGCAACCATAAAAATGTGTTTTCATGGTACCTTTGATATGATCTGGTTCTTTAGCTGTGCCTCAGTTAAGTAAAGGAAACAAGCAGATATAGCAAAGATGGTGTGGATGAAAATACTGTATCTAATTTTAAATAAGATTGTGTGCTCGAAATATTAGAGCTCACAGGATTTAAAAAAAGACTTTCAGCCTTTTATTGTATTAGCAATGCTTGACCTGCCGTCTTTGTTATGTAACTATCATTCCCTTCTAAGTTCAGGTGAGGTGCTGAACACTGAAGGTCACGTTTAAGTACAGATTTATGCGAGGCACACAGAGTGCACACAGATAATGAGTCAAGAAGTTGGCAGAGAGACTTTTCCCTCCTCTTTCTCCACAATAACTTCTCTGGCTAAATTTCCACCAAACAACACAGACTGTCAGCCAAGACCATGGATTTACTGTGACTCATTAACTGTGCTTGTGCTTTGTTTATGACCACACGTGACCCTCCTCCTCCGTTCTGATTCCAGGATGATGAGTGTACCTGCGCCCCCGTGAGGGAATCACAGTTTGGGTATGCCCTCCATGGAGACCCCCTGAGTCTTAGTACAGAACACTGGAGCCACGCTGCCTGCAGTAGCTCCCCAGAGAGGCTGAAGGGGGTGTTTGGAGGGATCTAGAGTTTTGGGCGTGGGGGAGTGTTGAGGGGGATGATTTCTCAAGCAGATATACAGGTTTTAATCCAGTGTGGACACATCTGCTCAATATATTCTGCTCAGTCAGTCACACATCATTGTTTATACTATATATGACAAACAGATACACAATACAATGAAGAGCAAAGAACAAAGTCTTGCTGTACAGTTGTAAAGCCTTAAATGTGGTGTAAGTGTACATTGTCTGGACAGAAAGGCAGCACAGCTCAGAGTGAACAATGGTCAAAGAGTCTGAAGAAAGAGACGTCTCCACGGTGTTTGAAAGCCCCTGTCAGCACGTATTCTGATATGAAAAGAAAGACTGAAAATGAGGAAAAGACAACAAAAACACAGCTGGTAGTACGAGATGAGAGGAAAAAGTCTCAGATTCGAGTTGTGAAAACACATTCTCGGTCTAGTTTGAATACCACAGTCCCCTCTTGTGAGGGGAACTACAGTCTGCCGCTGCTTCAGTGCATTTGTGCCGGCACTTTAACTCCCACTCTGGTTTGAAGTAACATGATAGCAACGGCTATATAGTGCAAAATTCAATGTGTAATTGCACTTTTACACTTCATTCAGTTAAACTTGCTTGGAGTCACTTTATATTATTATTATTATTTACGCTACAGTTCACATTATGAATAATTAAAAGGGTGTGATGCAGTGCTTTTAGTGTGATAAGTTGGACCCTATTCCAGTAAACAGATGCCACAAACAGTGATTCACTAGAACAGCACCTGGTTCAGAAACACCAACAGTCCTGCGGGTATTTTGAACAGTCATCAGTATTACTAATATCTTCAGAACAAATTGTCTTTTTTTAAAGTCGAATCCACCTCTCTTCACATTTCTCCAGGTCATTTGATTCGATTTCTCCTTTTTTCAAACGGTCTTTTTCCAATGCAGGCACAAAAATATCTCATTTTAAAAAAAAATTAAACATCAGCAACTTCCTCTGCCAGTTGAAACTGTAGACTTTGGTCGGGCTTGAGCATGTTTGGTTTCCTGGATTGTTATTTCATGGTTTTTTGATCTGCGCTTGTGCTGAAGAGCTGCTGACAGAGACAAATACACTGCTGTCCACAAAATGAACAGAACAACAATCATATGTCAAAGGGTGATTTTAAAATCTTACTCAGCACTTGCAGATTTGACTCTATTGGGCCTACAGAATGAAAATGGAAAACACAGCTTGGCTTCAGTTGGAGCCAGTTCATCCCAATGTTACCTGTTTATAAAGATGTTAAGATAAGCCTGGGTTTGACAAATGACAAATTTCTACACTTTGCACAGAAGTGTCACACATCTACAGCCTAAATATCCATATAATAAAAGGGGTATGTGTATTATTAATGCAGGCTCTAAAGAAAGAAGGAGCCTAGAAAAAGGCAGGAATTGTTGCTCTTTTCTTCTGTCCAAGCGTGACAGCTGTGATTACAGAGAAGATGCCCAGTTTGGCAGGATCAGCGAGTCCACAGCAGATTATTGTTTGAATTACACGAGCGTAAGAACAGTCTTTATCTCTGCAGGTCTGTCATTTGCCTGACGTGCAATTCTGCTGGTGGATCATTATCATGTGCTCGACCGCATGCGCACGTTTTCACATGCGCAAGGGCCGACACATGCGTCTACAGGCTGCAACCAGACACGCAAACATGTGCGTCTTCATTTCTGAATTCACAGAATCCATCACTGCACTGCTTCTTGACTTGTAAAGTAAGAAGTCGATGTGAAATTGGAATTCTGCTCATAGTGTCATGGCCAGAAGTTTCGCCTCAAACTGGTTTCATGCCTGTGTGGCTGCTGAAACCGAAGCTGTTATTAACTTTACTTCGGTGCTCGTGCACACTGACACACAACTAGACTGCCAAGTTTTAGTCTGTGCCCAATATATGATAAAGTTATATTGAAATCCAATATAGGGGGTGCTCGAAAGAAGCAAAAGTATTTTTTTCAGGTTTTAGTATTCAGACCAAGGCCTATTTCTGACCAAAATGAGTTTTAACTTAGATGGAATCAACTTATTGTCAACAATAATAGCAAAGCAATCATTCTGCCACACACAAAAATGTTTTAAAAAAGTGCTCACCACTCAGTAACCCACATATCCTGAAATCAGAACCGAAGAAAAGCGATAACAGATCCATCTTTGCTCATTTAAGTGCCTCCATCTCTCTCTCCAGCTGTCTCTCTTTCATCCCTCTCTTGGAGCACCGTGGCTGAGGTCCAGTTTCACGGGCTTAAATTGAATCAGGAAAATCAACTTCGTTTTCATCCTCATCTTTAATGAGAGAGGTGGAGGGATTTCCAGGGTGCTGCTCTGCCCTGTTTTCTTTAGAAAGGTCTCACTGTTCTGGGAAGGAAGCCTAGAGAAGTGGATTAGTTAAAACCCAAAGGAAGGAAGAAATAGATATGGCGGACCACATCACGCCACGCACACACTCGCATAGGAACAAACCTAAACGCCGGGGCAGAGAGGTGTTATAAGAGCTCTTAGGAGGTTATTCCCTTCCAGCTCAGAATCAAACGGGACCAGAGAGGAGCGGGAAGGAGGAAAATCTAAAACACATTTTCACCCTTCGCCCCGACATGTGGAACCTGTACTGGGACTGTTTTCTTTTCATCTGGCTGTGATGAGGTCGAGGGGTTTCTACAGTGTCCCCTCTGCCCTCTGCTCCCAGGAGGGCTGTGCTGACCTAATTATCAACCGGGACACCCGCTCGCCGAGAACAACAACGCCTTCGCAGCTTCATGCTAAGGCTCCATGTCCTTTGCTGTAGCTGAAGTTCAGCGCCATATCACTGCCTCGCTAAGTGGTCCTGCATCCTGGATCTCTGACCGAACTCATGGTCAGTCAGAGGAAGCTGCAACTTCCAGTAAGGTCGCCTCCTCACATAGGAGTGAAATCCCTCATTGTGATTTAATTAACATGAATATGTTGCCAGGAGAACTGGCTGAAGCAGCACATGTGGATTAGCTCTGACGCTATCGTTTGAAGGTGGGAAACCGGTGAGGGATCAGCTTCATATTGCTGCTGGATATAAATTGATAATCAGAATTTTAAGGGAAAAAGCTAAGAAATATCTTCCCTAACCCTTGTAATTTTAACATTATCTTTCATGTCACTCCATTATCACTTAGGGGAACATGTTGGCTGGATGAAGACATAATGCCTCTCTGAAATTTAATCTGATTCTACGCTTAAAAGAGAGCAAAGTGTGAGAGCAGGAGTGCTTATGCCGTGCAGGAGATGAAGAGTGAGTTGAAGTTACCGAAATTCAGTAATGCAGCTTCAGTTTTGGGGAAAAAAAATAAGGTTGTGTGGGTGTCATAAAGACCACCAGACTCTCAGCCGCTGCACTCAGCTTTGTACCTGCAAAGTCAGCTCTTTGAAATGAGGGCTTTCCTTTTCCCCTGAAGTTTCAGAATCCCCCCTCTCCACAGCAGCCGTCCGCCCACGAGCGCTGCGTGGGGTCGATGTTAACGCTCCACTATGCAACTGTGACGCTCTGTTGGGTTTTGTGTCTACGACGGGATCCCCTCTGCTCTACATAATGACATTCAAATCGTACATGTGGTCGTCTAAGAGGTTAGAAAGGTTTTGATGAATCTTTCTTAAGTGGAAATTTGCGGCACATGGACGTTGCACAAAAGCGATACTCTGCAAAATGAGAAATAGTTACACCCATTTGCAGATCATTTAAAGGGCAGTGGATTACATTTTGAGCTGCATGACATCTTAGAATGCAGCAACATTGGAAAACATAAGTTGTCCAAATGATTCTTAACCAAACTCCTGCAAAACAAATAACATTTAGACAGAGCTATACTTGGTGTTAGGCAATAATGACTACATACAAGCCTGCTAATCTGCTGGATGGTAAACATGGTTAATATTAGGCTATACCTGCTAGCACAGCCCAACCAGCTTTGTTCAACAAACTCTCCTGATATTTAGAAGAAAAAGACATGCATTAGTGGGTAAAATTATGACTAAAAATGTTTTTAAAAATTCTCATAAACATGTTTTGCATCTGTGGCTGCACAGTGGATGGTGGTTAGCACTTCCGCCTTGTAGCTACAGGATCCCTGGTCCCCACCTTTCCGTGAGTTTGCATGCTTGGGTTTTCTCTGGGTACTCCGGCTTCGTCCCACAGTCCAAAAACATGCTCAGGTAATTGGCAACTCCAAATTGTCCGTAGGTGCGAATGCAAGTGTGATTGTTTGCCTCTATGTGTAGCCCTGTGATAGACTGACGACCTGTCCAGTGTGTCCTCTGCCTTCATACCAAGTCAGCTGGGATAGACTCCACCCCCCATGACTCTAATGAGGATTAAGCGGTGTACAAATAATGGATGGATAGAGGTTATGCATCTTTTTACTATCAGCACAACAGTTGCACTTATTTTCTTCTTATCTACAAGCAGATTGGTTTAGAAAACTGGCCTTATTGCTCTTAAAGTTATTATATTTCTTACTGTAGATGCAATTTTTGTAATGATGAATCTTCACTCTGCTTTGTCTCGGTTTAATAACCACCATATTGCTAATGTTATACTACACTTTGCCAAAAATGGCTATAAATGTCTCTTAGCTGCAAAGGCAAACCAACTTCCTTTGTTTCACTTCTGCATAAATGAGAGGTTGGACCCAGACTTTGCATTAGCGCTGGTGTGGCTGTGAATGAGACACGTTGGGGTCTCCTTATCATGGATTCTCATCAGGGAGAAAGATCGGCTAACCACAGCATGTCTCTGCCATTGCGCTTAACTGACTCATCAACAGTGACAGGTTCACCACAGTGTAGGCCGGAGAAACCACAGGGGAGGTGGGAGGTGACAGCGATGTAGAGAAGAGAGGTGGGGCGGGTAAACTAACCGTGAACAGGCTGGGAATCCCTCTCAGCCTGATCAGAAGAAGTGTGGTGACTTAGAGTGGATACAGACGAATGCATACGGCAAACCTCAGCAGAGACAAATTGCACAGCAGAGACTCAGAGCAGCTGGTGCAGAGGTGGACAGAAAGTGCAAACCCAAAGGTCAAAGGTTTCTTGACATATTTACACTTTTCAGTAGTATAATGCAGCAAAAATTCCAGGTGAGAAAGAGCCAGACGGTTGGTGGAAATTTTGCAAAATTACTCTTATTGGGAAAAGAAATATTTCCTGTAACTTCAGGTAAACACCCTGAAAATCTTTAACACCATGTGTGTCTGAGTGGGATGATATAAACCTCATATTTAAACATCCAAAAGTGAAATGATGCAATGCAAGTAACACAATCATCAACAGAAATCATTTTCACCCTGACAAAGATTCAAATAAACCTATGTAAACAAAGCCACTGAGGGTGGCAGTTTCACGGAGAGTCAAACTGAAATTATAGATTTGTCCGTTTTGCTTCCAGTAAAGCTCAACTGAAGCTTGGTGGCCCTGTGTTAAACGACCGGCCATTTTGACTGTTTGTGTTCTGGGAAAATAACGGTCTTGTCTTCCTGAATGCGTGGGCACTAACTTACGATATTTACACGCTGCAGGCGGAAGTCTGGCTTGGAAATGACGAAGATGTGGTTGGTTAACTCAGAACACGACGGAAAAAAAACCTAAATGTACATCTGGAGATGACTACAATATTAAAATAATGTTGATATTCCCCATTTTCTACTATATTTATAGTATGTTTTATGATGCGTGTGCCCTATTTCTACCATATATTTTCGTATAGATTATAATATATTGCAGATTTAACCTTCAAGGCTCATGTGGACTCTGTTGCTTGGTCTTGTGAATTTGTCCTGTACAACATCAAGAAGATCAGACCCTTCCTGTCTGAACATGCAGCACAACTCCTGGTCCAGGCTCTTGTAAGATCACGCATCAACTACTGCAACTCCTTACTAGCAGGCCTCCACATGCACGGTCAAACCTCTGCAGATAATCCAGAATGCAGCAGCACGTCTGGTTTTCAACCAGCCAAAAACAGCACGTCGCCCCACTGTTCAGATCATTTCACTGGCTTCCAGTTGCTGCCTGCATAAATTTCAAAATTCTGACACATGCGTTCAACACTACAATGAAAGCAGCTCCCTCCAACCTCAACGCTCTCATTCAGGTATACACTCCGTCCTGCTCACTACGCTCAGCCAGCAAAAAGCCCGTTGCAACCGCCACAACAAGGCCAGTTGATAGTTGGACTCATCTCCTCTGTGGTTCCCCGGTGGTGGAATGAGTTACCAAAGTCTGTTAGATCTGCAGAATCCCTCTCTGCCTTTAAGAAAAAACTTAAGCTTTTCACTGAACATCCTTGCACTTAGCAGACTGTTAAAAAAAAAAAAGTCCTACTACTTCCTGCACCTGTAGGCACCAAGGTCCAATCACACTTGAACTTGTTTTATGGCACTTATCCAGGTTGTTTTCTCCTGACTACATTCTTGCTTGTGTTGTACCTTCTCTCTATGTTGTTTTGAATAAAAGCATCTGCTAAATGAAATCGTAAAATTGTAGATTTAATGCTTTTCATCTGCTTGTGCAGAGGCGTGCAATGGAGGTTTTGCATGTTTCCCCAGTTTGAGTGGCGACAGGCGGGTTAGTGGTGTTGTATGTCTCCGTGTTATGACCTCGGGGTGCCTCTGAACCTCTAAAAGGAGGTGAAATGAGTTAAAGGCAGTGTGGGGTGAACCTCATATTCCAGAGGTGAGGGACCTTATTGGAGCAGCAGTGGGAGTGTTAATGTGTTTGGCTGGAAAGAGACGTAAGACAGAGGACTGGGCAGTTATCTGAAACCTAGCTTCTGAAAACAGAGCTCCCTGCTGACACGTGAAACCCAAAGTGCCAATTCAATTTGGCCGCAATCACCTGAAAACATGCACTGACAAAAAGAAGAAAGGAAAGACGGACTAGCATGAGTCAACCTGGCTGTTAAAATTTCCACACATCTCCTTCAGTTATAACAGGACTCTGCTGTTGCACAGTCTATGCATTCGAAACAAACTTCTTCCTGATAAAGCTTGCACAGACGTCTGGTTTTCGCTGTTCGATGGAAAATCCTCAATCCAGTACCACAGGCAGTCTTTTCTTCCAGGCCTAAAAAGCTCCTCCCACATCTGCGCTCCACCTGACGGGTTTTCCTCCTCCGCAGCGTCCAGACGGACCACGCCAAAAGCCAGACCGGAGCACAAACACAGGCGGGAGAAAGTGAAGGTTGGCAGGTGTATAGAGAGACAGCGGGTTTGAGGGAAAGTTGGGTTGACGTGAATTGTGCTTGAGCGGACGAGACAGGTAGGCTGAGGGGAGAGTGAGAGGTGTGGTGAAGGAAATGAAGCTGCTTGCTGTTGTGGGTATGAGGGAAAAAGAGAGAGAGAGGGAAACCCAGACACAAACATAAACACTGGCGAGCACTTCAATGATTCCTCTCTCTGGCTCCCTGCCTCACCCTTCGCCTCCCTCCTTGCCGGTCGACCATAAACAAATATAACATGGAAAAGCATCAGACAGGCCCCATACGTCTCAAAGAAGCAGCAGTCTGAAAGCGAAATGAGCAAAAAGGAAAATCGTCATGGCGAATTTTGACGGTTCCATTCTATAAAATTGGATTAAAACGTCGGACTGTCACTGGGTATCCCCTCCGACTTCCAAATCGCATCAGCTGCAGACTCGAGTGGCCGCCGAGAAATGTCATCCTGTTAGACGTCTGCCTGTCCGTCTTAAGTCATAAACCTGAAATAGACGAGAGAAAACAGCGAGACGGTCTCATATTTCACCTCCTCGACAGAGAGAGGGAGAGTCACATAAACGCTCTCACAACTCTGAGAAAAAATATAACTGAGGGGTTTGCCAACCAGACGGATCAGAGTATGAAGAACTGACACCCAGCAGGAGAAACCCAACAATAACCACGTCCTTGCACGCTCACACACTTTTCAGCAATAACATTAACACACAAACACACACGCTGGGTGCTTGGCTCTCTCCTTGGAAGGCACAATGTCACAGATTACTGCGGCTCCTTGGTCTGACTGGTAATGACATCATGCCTGGGTCTGCTCCCAGAGATCCCTGCTGCTGGCACTGGCCCAGCCCTACATCTGCAATGAGCCACACACACAAACACACACACACATATGCACAAACACACACACATATGCCTACACACCACGATGTTCAGACCCAGCCAGTCTCCCTCTCCATTGTCTGTCTCTGAGTGAGAATATAGTGAAGATGCTCAGCTGGTTCCAGTCACAGAAAACAAATGTGAGCTCGTCTGCTGGTGAGAAACTACAGAGTCAAGCGTTGCTGCTCATTCAGGTCAACTTTGTTTTGTTGATGGTTTTTCATCGACGCTTCCAGACAACTGAGATTTAGCGGCAGACTTATTAAGTGCAGCAAAGTGGACCAAATTGTGCAAATAAAAATGGAAGAGCAATTATTCTTCTTTTCACTTCACAGTGGATTATACATTTCTGATCCAATACATTTTTTTGTTGTCAAATTCAGCTGGAACTCCTTACAGCTGTCTGTTAGCTGTGTGCAATAAAAACTAATCCAGTGTTCGTACACAGCCTTGTAAATGGGAAGCAAACAAACTTGCTCAGACCAATCTATGTTACACTCTTAAAGCTCGTCTTGTGCACATTCACGCTCATGCACAGAATAGAGAGTAAGAGGGACAGTAAATCAGACACGTGCTAAGTTTTTAAACATGCTGACAGGCTGAACATCACCAATCTTTCCCCAGAATCACAGACTCCACCTATAAGAATGAGATGTACTTTTCCAAGTGCAGTACACAGTAGATTGTGGAGCGCAGGACGTGATAACAACATACAACAAGAAGTTTTACCAAACTTGGACCCCCCGGCGACAAAGATGACCCCTGTGACCTTGAAAATGAGGGCACGGTCACCAAATTAGAACTTGACCTGTGTGTTATTATGGTACAGCTGTGTACCAAATATGGTGAGGCTACAGCAATACGTTATCGAGTTATTGCGCGGAAACCAAATTGTTACAGACAAAGATGACCCCTGTGACCTTGAAAATGAGGTCACGGTCACCAAATTCAAACCTGACCTGTGTGTTGTTATGGTACAGCTGTGTACCAAATATGGTGAGGCTACATCAAAATTTTATCGAGTTATCGCGCGGAAACCAAATTGTTACAGACAAAGATGACCCCTGTGACCTTGAAAATGAGGTCACGGTCACCAAATGCCAACTTGACCTGTGTCTTATTATGGTACAGCTGTGTACCAAATACGTAGCGGCTACATCAATATTTTATCGAGTTATCGCGCGGAAACCAAATTGTTACAGACAAACAACTAACTAACCAACCAACCAACCAACCAACCAACCAACCAAGACCATGCAGCTCAAAACAATACCTTCCGGCAAACGCAGTTTTGCCGAGCGGTAATAACAAAGGTGAGGAAGGAAATCCTGTGTATGCAAAGTTTGACATGTCTAAACTGCACAGTAAAGTAATGAAGCGTTTCCTCATTTCCATTACCACACTTGTGTCTGCATGCTCAATTTGAAGCTGGATCCAGCAGGGAATTTGTTTAGCTTAGCTTCGCCTAAAGACCAAGGGAAAACAGATAGCATGGTTCTGTCAAAATTTAACAAAACTTACCTACCATTATGTCTATACCTCACTAATTAACACATGAGAGATCCTTTATTAAACCCAACCACTCTGATGATGTCAGACAGCCAAAGGACAGTGAGAGGATACTGCTGTAATAGTGTAACAGGGAACAACTTTCACCCAGACTAGGAGGACCGCTGATCCAAACAACCTCAAACTTGACACTGTGCTGCCTTTGGTCCTCAGTAATACACGTGGAACGTTTGTAGTTTGTCACGTAAGTTGTTGTCAAGAAAAGCAAAGAACAGACAGACACACATACAAAGATTTCTTAATTTATAGTGAGAGAAAATCCAGTGTAAAACAACAACGTACACATTGAAGCTGGTCTTGCCATTTTCATGAGGTAATCGGGCAACCAGAGGATGTTGGAACATTTAACCCTCCTTGCAGGTTTTCTGCGAAGTTTGTCTAACCAGTAGCTACCTTTAGCTCACATTTAGGGTACATGTAGTAAAATAGCAATCTTGTATTTTTTGAATCGGTCATCTCTCTGCACTATTTCGTGAAGCCATACAGGTTGTTTTTAGATCACTCTGTGGTCACCGATTTAAACCCTAGACACCCATCCATTTGTGTACATATGCTGATCTGATTGGCTTCTTCGGTTTGTTTTGTATGAGCCTGAATCCGTTTTTGAGACTGTCATGCAGTAGATATACTGCAGTTTTAGGGCCAACATGCTCAGTCATGATAATGGCTGCTTATTCTCTTCGGGATATATCCTCCAACACGTGAAAAACAACATCATGACGTGTCAACAACGTAAAAAAAACAAACAGATTTTCTTGCAAGGGTCTATGAATTTCAAGTGCACAGCCTTTTGCATTTGTTATCAGGACATTTTCCTTTGCAGTGAAGTAGTTCCCCATTTGTCCCTTGTTGATCTGTGCTATAGGACAACATGCATTGTATCTCACGAATGTAGGTGGGTGTGGCAACACCAAGTGCACTTCTCTGACCAGAGAAAGGCCAGATCTGCAGTATGTGCCTCTCTGCCAGCTGGTCGGACTTGGCCTGTGATGCCAAGGTGCTAATCTCTCCGTCCAGAGGGTTAAAATGTGGACCACTTCCAAAAGTCTGCAGTCTGCCAGTTTTAGCTGCTGCCTTGAAGGCTGTTAGTACTTTGGCATTTAAGATAGTGATTACTGATACTGTTATCATGCAACAGAACCAATGTCAGGCCGGTGCTTGGTTGAAAACGGGAATGTGATGCCAGCAAGGTTTGTAATCCTGTTCTGTTGATCTTCAATTATAAGTCTCCTATGTCTTAAGTCATCTATTCCACCCAATAATTTGTGTGTCCACATGTTCTACTTTTACAAAAAAGGAGCAGTGAAAGAGAAGTGTATCAGTTGCCTTGCACGGTGTCTGATTCACAAAATGCCACACAGAGACCCAACAAGCATTTGGTGTGTGTGTGACTCGTGCACACGTCTGGTTATGTCTTCTACTTAGTCTTAAAGTGTCGCTGCTGACCGTGCATCTTTGCCGAAGTGCGTGCGTGCGTGCGTGCGTGCGTGCGTGCGTGCGTGTCGGACCATACCACTGGGGTCAACCTGGGCCAGTTGCTTGGAGCTGATGGACTGAACAACACACATGCTCAGCTGTGACCTTAAGAGGAACGAGAGGGAAACAGAAACATGAGGAAGAAAGGGAAGAAGGAAAATAAGCAGAACTCTGGAGTTCCTCCCACAAAGCTCAATTTGATGTTAAATTGCTGTTGACACTGATAGGCATCAAGCTACCCTTCAGAGTGAACTTTCCCACAGCAGGCCAAAAACGTAAACACATGCCAAGAAATGGCTAATTAATAATTACTTACATTTTTTTTGAAAAGGCATTTTAAAAATATGAATATTTACATTTTTTTAAATTACATTTTTGCCGATAATCAGGGGCTCACTTGAGATTTCTGCCATTTTTTTCATTACAGCATCACTGAAACCTTTTTTGCTGCTGTAATTTCAGTAAAATCTTGACTTCTGTAAGCCTGAAGTACTCATTTTGAAATATATATTAGATAAAAAGCAGCAAATATTAAACACTTTCTGATGAAAATTGAGTCTTTTTTTAAACTTTAACATTTCCATATGAGTCATTCCATCTCATTTCAACAAATCTGAGGAAATTTTGTTGCATGACCTCCTCTGATCATCTCCAAACTTTTTTTTTAACTATCCCAACATAAGAATAGATTACTTGCAAAGTTTTAACATCATATGATTGCTATTTGCTAAGTTATAAAATATTTAAATCCCTATTTTTCCACTCGGAAATTGATATGTTAGGTAGAAAGGCTTGATTTAGGAAGATAATACTGGGAACTGACTGATGATATAGACTTACAAGTGATCTGAAGGGTTCAAACACCTTAACAATAGAGCAGGAAAAAAAATTTGGAATGAATATACCCATTTCTCTGTGGTACAGGGCAATTTAAAAATTTGGCGAAAATGGCATTTTTCAAGAATTTAGGCATTTTTTTCACAAATTTTAATAAGTAACAAGGTTCATATGTTATAAAAATCTCAAAGTACCTTAAAAGTTCTCTCTAACCTAAAAATATCCAAGAGCTAGCTAGTCTCCTTAGACCTCAAAACGATGCCTATTTATGAAACAGACTGAAAAACACCATACATATATTGGCACAGAAACCAATGTGGGACATGGAGTAGAAACATGAAACTTTGTCTGTATAACAATAAACATCCGAATAATTGATATCTGAAGTATCAACATTGTTTCTTGAATCCTTCATGGCCAATTTAACCAAGAAATGCACTATGTTTTATAGGCGTTTTTTTAGGAATTCTAACTAATATATTGCAGTTAAAATGAGTTATATTGCCTTAGGTCCCATGTAAAACATGTAATTTGTCCCCAACTTATCACACCACTATTTCTGTCCTTTGAACTGCTTGAATTTCTCTGAAATCAGGCCATCATCTGCACCAGATATGTGGTACTGTCCACCACGGCGTGTTGAAGGAGCAGTGATTGGACAGAGGATGTGGGCTGTAGGCACCCACACTACGTCATCCTTTCTAGGCCATGTGAACTTCTTGCTGGGACCTTTTGGGTGCATGAATTTCACTTGCAAATCTTCAAATTCAGCTGATAAGTCAAATACGATACCGAGGCTGTCCTGAGAATGCAGTCTGGGAGTGATGCCATTTCTTCTTATTCAGTTACTGTATGAAAGAAAAAACAATGTCTATATAATAATTAACTTCAGATATGCCCTTTGTAACTTATACTACGATGCTGATGCTTCAGATTCATCTTTCATCTTTAGTTGGTCATGTAAATGGTTCCTAAAAACAAAAACGAGGATCAAAATGTATAGTAAATTGATTCAGCAGTTGCTCATCTTTGGCACAAGAAACAAATATGAAAGTAAGTTCACACATACTTCACACATACTAGTTCCTCCAAAAAAAATTTGAACCGCGTACCATGTATCCCACATGCACTTTTTAATGCCTAAAGTTAGGCTATTTTGGGTCTACACCTGAGTTCAACAGCCTATAAATCAATAAATAAGCTTTATTTTAATGTTTTAAAACTTTTACCTTATGCAACTTTCATTAGTAAAGAAGAAAATTCATTCTTTCAATGTCTTTTCACAAGAATAAGTCCTAAAATAGAGGCATGAAAAACCCAAAATAAAGTCGCCCATGAAATAATAAGGATATTTTGGGAAATTCCACAGTCCAGTATTTTTTTATTTTCATTCATTTCTATACTTTTCTCACCAGAAGGGTAAAAGTTTTGGAAGGGGAAAAAATTCTGACCATGTAAAAGGAGTATAAATTGCTTTTTTTAGTAGTTTAAAACCCTAAAATCATAGGCGAGGATTAAGTTTGGACTGACTATGGGTATTAGATTAGATCATTACTGCTTATACTGTATGTTTATAACCATAATACTTTGCATTTGTTCATAAAATTACCCAAATAAAGCCCAAAAAAAATTTTGGGAGGATCTGAGAAAGTGGTGCAACAAGCATTTGTTGAATTGACATGGAATGACTCATATGGTGTTTTTTAGATGCTAGAAGACACACCATGAGCAAAATAAGGGGTCAGTGCCATAGTTGAGTCTCAAAAACACAGATTCAGACTTTCATACTAAACAAACTTCACGAGCTAATCCTGTTGGCTTGGGTGGGGCTTCCTGTAACACTATGATCCCTCAGAATCAGCTTCCAGTTCAGACATGTACAGCTGAATTATGACAATATCACAACTTCCCATTGTGGAACATTTGGTGGTTTTACAGTGTTTGAGCAGAGTCTTAGGTGAGCTGATGTGCTCAAGCTGCAGCAAGTAGATCTGTATATTTTAGTTCAAGCAACAGTGTGGAGTTACTTCTAATTAATTTTACAGCAGAAATGGGTTATTTTTCATGGGAAAAGAAGCTCTAAATACATAACTTTGATACACACAGATGACTTTTAAGGGGTTTAATCAATGACCGGAGAGTGACCATAAAAAGGTAAACCTTAGATGCAGTATAACATCATGTGACTTTAATGGTGTCTTTAATGAAATCGGACCCTGGCTATGATTCTGATACTGCAGAGGTCAGGCCAACACGTGAAGCCACTGACACGCTACCCCTGGGTGATCTTAATGACGTGCTGAGTGAAGTGTTTCATCAATCAAAGTCCGAGAGAAAACTTACCACTGAACACTTGGTCGGTTTATTTTCTTTTGTCATTCATCCGGATAATTAAACTCGAACATGTTCCATAATATACCACAAACAAATACTCACAGAACCAGCAACTATTGGAAGAACCTTCTGCTTCTTCACTCAAAAAACTGTTTACATTTCTGATGTGGAACGCTTGACTCGACAAAGATTGGTTCCTCCTTATAGAACTGGCTTCTGCTGATACTTAAATTACTGTGTGTAAAGCTGCTATTTACCCTGATATTTTGCAGCCTTTTCTTGTTCGTAGCGCACAGCCAGCCTTAGATGCAATGTAACACTATGTGACTTTAACACTTTAATGAAACCAGACCCTATTTTTATGCTTTGGACACTTCAGAGGCTAAGTCCACACTTAAAGCCACTGAGATGCTAAACCTGGACGCTGCTGGGCACTGCATTGCCCCACTGGATTCAAAGCACTCACAGTTGTTAATTCACAGGAAATTAGGCAGGAATTACTGCGTGTAACCTTTTCCTGTAGATATCACCTCTCTCCGTTTACTGTTATTCCTCCTAGTGTAGCTGTTTTAAGATAATTTTAGTCTTAAACTTGATTTATCAACACCAACCATGTATCAGACAGGGATGAAATATTCCAGATCATAACTGTAACATATAAATGCTGCAAAACTGAGACCAAACACGACTTTCTTCTACATTCAAGATGCACCGTTCTCCTTGGTTCACACACGGGGTAGTTGTGTCTGAATCTCTCGACTGTCTATGCAGAGCGTATAGAGACTGTAAGTATATACAGTCTATTTTTACATCAAGAGGACTGCGGTGTTTCAGCTCCTGAAGCCAGTAAAGGCCTCACTCAGAGATAGACACCATCACTCTTTATACACACACACACACACACACACACACACACACACACACACACACACACACACACACACACACACACACACACACACACACACACACACACACACACACACACACACACACACACACACACACACACACACACACACACACACACACACACACACACACACACACACACACACACACACAGAGAGAGCTTGGTGTTTGTTTAATATGGCATTTCAGTATGAGAACAGTATATCCCGCTCCCATCTTTATAAGGGCACAGCTAATGCAATGCTGAGACAACCCCCACATTTGCAATTACTCTCACAATACACACCCACAGACTCGCACTTGTTAGTCCCGTGCCAAAGGCTGCAGCCTCATGGCACCGTGCACGGTTTGCCCGAACTGAGAAATAGCATCTGCTTCATCTCTCTTTTCACCCAACCGCTCAACTCCTCCTAACGCCCGCCTTCTCCCGTCCAAAAATGCACACACACTGACACAGACGCACGCATAAACACACACACACGTGCACGGAGCCATTAAAGCAGACTGAAATGTTATTGAGGCTGGCACCGCCGCTGGAATCTTGTCTGTCTGACTGCGATGGCGAGACGTGCACAAAGAAGCGCTGAAAGAACTGATTTAGACTTTTGTGTTCTTGGCATAAGTAGGCCAGCTCCTCGAAAGGCAGATCCCTGCTTACCGTTGGCCTGGAGTTGTCACCGTGGTGCTAATAAACACTGGAAACTTGAGGAAGAAGAGGTTAAAGTCCTTGTTTGGGACGTTTGGTTGTCTCCAGAGAGCGCAGCGGGTCGTTTTTCCAATTAATCCTGAGCCACTGCTAAATTCAACTCATAAACAAATTGTGTCAAACACGATATATGCAGATGATATTCTTACCAGACATTAAGATGTGACCGTTGGCAGCAGATGGGAACTATATTTGGTCGACTGTGTGATTTAAAAGCAGGGAGACAGAAGTTTGTCTTACTTTTACAACCTGGCTGTTTAGCGTCATTACAGGAAATTCAGTGTGAGTAATTTTCCTCTTTTTAGTCATGGCATCAGAAATAGTAGTTTGCCCACGACTTTGGTCCAGGATCAAAGATCAGCTATTGGCTTCTTATGATCATGAATCGCTTTTGATTGCCCCTTGGGTTTTACTCATGGGGCCATCATCAGCTCAGAATTCTATTCTGTCCAATACGTTTGTCGTTATTTTATATATGTTTATGGATATTTGAACTGCACAACTGATTGGTTTTACACCCAAAGTTCTGTCTGTGATTATATTTAGGTAACAAAAGTACTTTAAGATGAGGAAAGATAAAGGTTCTGATCAAATGTAAACAAAATGGTAGGCTGCATCTGAAATTAATGGGGGGACTCACATGAAAAGTTATTTTCCAGTTGATGTGTGTCTGCAGCTTTGTTTATTTGGATCAGCTCTAACATAACTTTAAATCCATCCATTGTAAAAGCAAAAACATGTTTTTGTGAAACTGAAGTGTGTTTTCAGTGAATAATCACAGCCAAAAAGCAGTTTATATCATAATCAGGATGACATTCACATGAGTATAGCCAATACTTTCTTGATGTTTATATGTCTTTGGTTGCTAATATTCTAGTTTTCAAGGCCGGGATCTGGAAACTAGACAGTAATTATCATGATTTATTGAACAGCAGTGAAAAATAGCGTGCTATGCTGGAAAACAGCTGGAAAAAGTTGCAAAACTCAGCAGTAGTAAGTGAATAACACGTGTCCTTCCTTTTCATCAACAGTTACAGCTTCACCTGCACCCTTAAACCCTGCTCCAGCTGTGGTGAAGGCAACATCTGCATTGTTATTTGACCCCAATATTTTACAAGTGGGTCAAAGTGTCACAGAGCTTTTGCAGGAATATCCTTACCATTTTCTGCTCCTAAATCGGGAGCAGCAAAACAAACACCCCAGTATACAGACGAGTTGGACAAGTCTGACTCTTCTTGATCAAGTTCATCAGGACCTTCTTTAAATTGGTGGCCAAGGATTGAGCTGCTGGTGGTTGGTGCTACATCTGAGACATCTAAGCTGGAGTGTTTTTAGTGTCTTTTCTGCTTTTAACATTACTATTGCTTCCATGATCTGCCTTAGTGTCTGCAGCTGTGGAGGCTGAAGGATGACAAATTTGTTATTCAAATTTCAACTAAAGCTGCCAAATATTCAACTTGATTGTGTGCAATGCCTGTATTAGCACATCTGCAGAATTGGGCCTTTATGCGTAAATTCTGAATAGAATTTCTTGGAGGCCGCTTTGCCCATCAGTGACACTTCTCTGATCGGGAAAACAACACGATGATAAAACAAAGAACATTCTGTGGTGGTACTTGTATAATATTGACTGAATTGGACATTTTGGTCGTGTCCGGCCTGCTGCTTTTGGCCGCTCTCCTGTTGCATCCTACACAGTGTGCACACAGAAAAAGAAAACACAGTCAGACAGACACGCACAAGAGCAAAGGAGACGTCTACAGCTGAGTTAAGTAACCGTCGGTTTGAGGAAGAGAGAGTGAATGAAGGAAAAAACCTGAACACTGAGAGGAGGTGGACAGAAAGCAAATGTTCTCTGAAGCATACAAAAGAAGAAGAACGTCTGATTCTGGAAATGGAAGTGAGAAACAGCGAAGAACAGGAAAAGATTGTAAACAGAGTTCTTTCCTTTAACAGAACTTCCTGTCTTTAACAGGAGATAAATATAGAACTCTGCAGAGTTCTATATTTCCCCTCTCCATGTAGTTTCTCTATAGAGAGAAACTACATGGAGAAGGGAGAAAACACTGCTGGCTCTTTGGTTTCTACAAAACATCCCTGTCATGCATGAAACAATGCTGTCATGTAAAAAAAAAAGTGATCTACAAGTTGTTGAAAAATGACCAGTTCCATCACGGATTTCTGTTTAAGCTCAGAAATGAAACAGCAAATGGATTTTCTGAGCAGAACACACATCCAGCTGAGCTTTAATTGTGTGAAAAGGCTTCATTGTGTATCTGCGGCATCCGAAACCGCCAAAAAACTGAAAAGGGCATCTGAAAAGTTTAGCGATTACCACGCCATGCTTCGTTTCTCTGACAAATCATAAACAATCCAGGCTTACAGCTGACTAGTCCAATGCTAAGCCACGCTATGCTACGCTAACGTCCCACAAACGCAAGGCGATTACCGTCCGCTGAGGGCCTGCAGGAGGAGAGGGAAGAAAAACTGCTCTCACAATGGACCACGTCACAATCCTAAGCAGAGCTAAGCCGCGTGGCATTTCTAGGATGTTTCAAGTCAAATTGAACAGAAATTCCTGCTGGCAAGATGTTTAGTGAATCTATTTTTAAAAGCACACAAGGACTGATCGCTGTTTATGTCACAGTGTTTAATCCTTGCTGCGTCAGGGTCCCTTTTTGTGGTTAAACCTCTGTAGGCAAAATTGTTGTCTTTAAAATCTCCCACTTATACAGAACGTGTTGGAAAAAGCGTCGCAGAGCCCTGTGTTTCGCTGACACTTAAGCCACATCAATCCACAGATATTTATTTTACAAGGTAGCTTGTTTTGTGTGTAATCCAGCACAGTGTAATTCCCCCGGGTTGCAATCGGTTTCATTTTAAAGCGATGTGAAATATACAGCCACAAAATTATACTGTCCAATAAGCTTTTGCTTGCTTCTTCTAGTGCTTTGGAGAAACTTTGAAGACCAGCCTGGGATATCTGAGCATGATGATGGGATATAAATACCACATCGTACAGTACATCGAGAAATTCTGAGACTTACAAAGTATATTTTGTGGATTACCTGCTCTGTAATTCAGATACCTCTGATAATCCAAACAGCCATGTTCAGCTGTGTTTCCTTAAGACCTTCAGTCAAGATTCTAGGTCAAACAAAAATACTGCAGGTTTTGGTGGAGCGCCGCAATACGTCACAACGAGGATCATGTTCTGATTTATTCGTAAAACCTCCATTTGTTTATAATAATCCATCCATGTGATGTATTGAAGGCTGCTAAACCGCTCGGTTCTGTGTCTTTGGGGCCTAAATGGGGTAATTTGTTTGGTTTTAATAAAGCAGGTGTTTTTCTTGGGTCAGATTGTCAAGGAGCAAATTGCTTTCTAATCACATCACATATGGAAAGTCCAGATGATGGCGGACAGATCGCAGCACTGCATCACCACCACCGCTGCTGACCTGGTGTGCAGCACGAGGCCTCTGCTCGCTCTGACGCTCGCACCGCTCCATGTGCAAGTATTAACACAGCTATGTTTTCATTGCAAAGCAAAACATGTCACTTCATTTGCCCCAGTTTAGCCCCTAATCACAGTGATGGGCAGGAGAGGGAGAAGAGAAGGAGGCTCTGTGATGGAGCAGCTTGAAGTGAACTGCAAGACGATCAACGAACACTCTGCACTCTTTGGTCTGGAAACCCAAATCAACTGGTTTTCATCCAACACACACACAGATAGAAGCAGCAGTTATTTATGAGGCATTATGAGAAGTTCAAAGTAAATTTCCACACAATTGCGCCACACAGTACAGCAGAAGGTTGCCAAAGTAAAGACAGCTAGAGAGTAACATAAAAAGGGAACATGGTGTGCCCATTCTGCTGAACAATGCTCCACTAACATGCGTTCACATAGCAGCACAAACAGTAAAAGCAGTCTTCAGGAAAGAGGCAGGCAGCAGAAGGGGGCCTGTGTGACCATTCAAACAAGCAGCGTGTGGCTGCAGGCCTAGAACAGCCAGCAGTACATTTCCATAACAGGAAAGGTCAGTGTTGTGGCTCCAGGGGCTTTAGAGACGCTAACACAATCCATTCTGGGAGCTTGCTGCTCCACTGCTCTACCTGTTGACTGGACTCCATTTACTGCTGCAGTGTAACGTTACAGCCTGCTCCGTATGTCATCTCTCTGATATGGACGTACATTATGTTATGGTATAAATAGTGCAAATTATTCTGTGGGAATTTTACTTTCCAAGAACTGCAGTCTAAAGTTGCTTTTCAAAATAAAAACAGAAATGGTTTGACTGATATTATACTTCACTTTAAAATCTACAACTCTACAGAAGGAAGGAAAACTGAGGTTTCTTTTTTTTTTTTGAATGCTTTTAAAATGTTTTAAAGGCGCAGTGTAAGAACTTTTAGTCAACTGTGTCAATAGTGTTTTGCTAATTATTTAATTAGTTTTAATTACTTATGCTTAACTTTTATTAGTTGCAACTTTACAGAAGAAAAATGTAGTTCCTTCAATGCTTTAAAACGCCCAAAAAGTTTTACATCTTCATTTGTGTTAAAAGCATACAATTTTTTTTAAACTGTCATTCAAGAGAAATGTAGTGGATAGTGAATTTTCTATGATTAACTACCACTTATACTTAACTTTAATAGCTGTGACTTTACTCAGAGAAAATGTTGTTCTTTAATGCTTCAAAAATGGAATAAAAAAAGTTTTATATAATTTTTTGTGTTGGAGCCAAACAGTGTAGTAGCTTTTAGTCAATGGCTATAGTAGGTAGATAATTATTCAGTTAACCGTTTTTTTTTTTTAATTAACTACTACTTATGTTTAACTTTATTAGTTGCAAATCTACTAAAGAAAAATGTTTTTTTCAGGGGCTTCAAAATGGATTTAAAAAACATTTGACATTTTTTTGTGTGTGCTGGCAGCCAACCATTTTCAACAGTTAAGGTATTTAGTTGTTTCATTTTAATTAAATACCACAACAGCTGCAACTATACAGAGAATTTTTATATATACTTTTAATGCTTATAAAATAAAGTTCATAAAGTTTTATGTATTTTTGTGAAAGGGATGCACAGTGTTCAACAGTTATGGTAAGTAGCTATAAATTTTGTTTTAGTTTATTTTAATGTTCTGTATAAATGAGAAGTTTCTCCTTCAAAACAGTTGCAGAATTCTTACATTCAAGTTTATGAATGTTGTGCTGCTGCTACACTTATACTAAATACTAACAAATCTCAATGAACTGTTCCACCACTTGAAAAACCACACAAAATAGATAGATAACTAAGAGCAGGCTTTTCTAACAACTTAAAGTTATATTTAACCATAAAAAAAACTTGATTGTGTCTGCAAACTATCACTCCAAGCTTCCTCTCTCTTCACAGCCTACTAAAAATAATGCACAGTCATGTTTTTATTTTAGAACGTCCACCAGGAAAATAAAAAAGTTGAATGTTGTGAGCAGTCTGTGTCATAAAAGCCTACAGTGCGCGTGTTTTGTGTGTGTAGCTGCGTGCTCTGACGTACAGCGTTTGAAGTCGTGTTCCATACAAAACAACAGCGGAGGAAGTTGAAACAGCTTCTGGTCTTTCTCTTGGACCAGGCCTTGGGGCCTCAGGGGGCCCATAGGAATAAAACACTCCTCAGCACGGCCTCATATACCTCAACACCTGCAGCACACAAAAGGCTTCTGTGAGCGAAACAGTCAGTCAGAAGTCAGAACCGCTCATGCACAACAAGGAAACAAGGAGTGTTGGGAAACACTGTGTCTTTGGTAATAAGAGAAAACAGAGATGTGATTTTCTGTTAGATTATCTAACAATAAAGCCTGTAGATTGGCATGAAATCTAAGAGAACGATGAGTAAACTTTGGGATCACGTTAATCCTAACTGAAAATCGAGTTTTTCTTGTTTGGTCAATAGTGTACTCAAAGACTGCCATACGAATAAAATGATTGCTTTTAATTATTATTGTCAGAGCTTTATTCCAGAGGTAAATAAAATGTGCAAAGCTCATTCACTTTGTGGTGCATTCAAATCCTCTTTCTTTACTTCACAAGATTTTCCCATGGGGCTCCCACGCTCTCAAGACTGAAATTGAAACAATATTGACATTGGAGCGGCTGAAAAGACGCAGCGTAGCAAATAGATGTAATTATCCAACGTAATTATCTCCAATAATAACAACAGATAATACCCTTCTGTCTGAGTGCATGTTTGTTGTTGTGTCTGAAGGGATCCTCCCTGGAAAGATGGGCAGTGCCACGTCTCCGCCCGCCGCACCAAGCCAGGCCTCCCGTGGGTGTGGGAGAGTCGGATTGCAACCTGCCAGGACCAGGTATGAGGCTGAGGTTTGAGGTCGAATGCTGCGTGGGTGAAATCCCCCTTTGGCAGGAGCATCTGTGGACTCGGCTCTCTGGAAACTGTTGATCGTTCAACCTTCTCAGAGGCTGAGAGCAAACCCGAGAAGGAAAAAAAAAACGACAAAAAAAACCCCCAAAACGGCAGTGGGTAAAAGTACGCATAATCTACTGCACAGCAAGATTTTAATAACATTTAGTTGAAGCTCATTAATTTCAGAAATCATTATGACGGTGCCGGAGTCCAAAGAGTAATTTCTCTGTCTGGTCTGGGAGACACAAGTCCATTTACCTAATTAAAAAAACAAACTGGCGGTCTCTGTGGCTCTTGTGTTTACTGCTGTGTGATGGAGGGCATAAAACACAAGCAGCAGCAGAAAAATGCAAATAGAAGGCCGGGTGACAGAGAGCCAGAGGACAAAGAAAGGAGAAATGACCTGATGTAACAAAGGAATTTATTATCTCTTCATTTATTTACTTATCGGTTGGCATTTGCTGCTCAGAATAGTCTGACATTTGTGGTTAAATGCTTTATAGCTGAGATTTAGATGAGAAGATTGATACTGTTGTCAAGCCAGAATGATATATATGAGATCATTGCTCAGTCTAGCATAAAGAAAGAAAAAAACTAGTCTGGCTCTGTATGAAAGTAAAATAATTCACCTACCAATATTTACCTCTGTGTCAGGTCGTCGATTTAACAACTGAAGAACAGTTTCTGTGTATTAACGTTTCAAAATTTGAAAGTTTTTCCCTTTAAAGTAACCCCTTCCTGCCTTAAATCGGCTGAGCTGTAACTCTAAATCATTACTTCGTCTAGAAAGTGCACATTTATGAAGTCACTGTGACTTTCTCCACCTTTTTCTCACCACTTGCTTCAGCTTGAGCAGACCAGCTCACCTGCAACAAGTCAAACCCTGTTAAATGACTGTGCAATTTGAAATATTAAGTAATTCAGCCTTATATGTCCAAATTAGTTTCTGAAGAATGATAACAATGAAGAAAGCCCCACCCGGCAAGCTGAAAGGATCTGGTGCTTTAGGTTTGTTTTGAATGAAACCTTGACTGTATGAATCCATATTTTTGAAACAGTAAACTGCAGTTTGCAAAGAGGTAAATGTTCAACCATGGTGTTGACTGCTGATTTCATTTGTAATGTCACTTCTAGAATAAAATCACCACACTGCCATGTTAACAAGGTAAACAAAAGTAATTTGATTTTCACCTGAGGGGTCCTTTAGCACTTTAGCCTTGTTTGTTTAATCCATCCAAAAGTGTGTAAAAATGTCATGCTGAGCTTTAATGGAGGTTTGTGAGCTGGATTATCTCTCCCTGCGCTAGAATAGTCCATTGTACTCCAGCAAACAACGCCAAACTATGTTTTGTGAGTGAAAAATTGCTAATCTCTTAACTGCATTTGGATGCAAGAAAATTGTGTAAACAAAGCTGCCTTGTCAGGGTGTTAAAGCACCACTGTGGAATTTCTTGGAAACTTGATAAGTTCATAAGAAGTTGTTTTATTGCTAGTTTTGTTAAACTTGTCATCATACAGGATTAAAGCAGAGCCACTGTCTACACTGAAAAAAGAGAATTGTTGGGCTAACTTAAATGAATTGCTTAAATTGGTAAGAAGCAACTGAATTTAATTTATTTAAATTTTGTTGACAAGTAAAGTAAATGCCCCTGATTGAAGGTGGATGTACTGAAATAATTAGATTTCGCTGAAATAAGCATTGGCACAACTGAATTTGTAAGGAAAGTGATTACTGATACATAAAATGTAAAAATTTATTCAGTTTCTAGACTTAAAGTTCTTCCATTTTTTTCGTATTTTTACTGAGAAAAAAATAAAACAGCAGTTGCACTCAAAAAATATGAAGATTCATGGCTGTCAGACTCAGTGTTAAAGCAATAGCAAAGCCAATTTTCACACTTTTGCTGAAGTTCAAATATTCCTTTAAGGAGACAAATGTAATTTCAATTTCAGGGTGGTGGAATCCACCAAAGAAAACCGTCTCCAGCAAAGCAGAAAGACAGGTGAGATAAACAGTTTACTTCAACTGCAGGTTCAAAACAGTTTTACAGTGTAGCGAGAGTAAAACGAAGATGAAAAGGACCATGATAAGGATAGAGAAGAGGAGGAGAAACAGCTTACACCATAATAGGACCGAAAAGAGATGAGTGTGAAAGACATAAAAGAGTACAGTGAGGGTGCGAGACGAAGGAGGAAAGTGAGATAAAGCTGTCCAGGGAGGTGGAGGCAGATGGAGGGAGGTCGGGGAGATGATGCAGCAGTAAGTACAGCAGCAGATAAATGCTGCAGGGGGGATGATCTGAGCAAGTCTTAGTTCCAGTAAGAAGCCCACAGCACCGCCTGATGACTCACCTGCTGTGACCCTGCATCACCCACAGCATGAGATCATCAGGTTAATCTCAGACACGCATCGACACAGTGAAAACCACAACAACTGCTACTGCACAGAGTAAAAACAATATTCTTTTAACATGTTTATCCACTCCAAGCAGAATATCGGCCTCGCTAAACATCACCTGCATCATAAATTATTCAAGCTCAATAATTGATGATGACATCAACATCACCTTAATTCACTTTATTACGTTGACATCCATTACGGCGCAGATGGATCAGAGGGAAGATCAGAAAATCTTTATATCTGAAAGCATTTGCTCTCGTCTTCCTGCTCTGCCAAACATAAAGCTATTTTCCATTATTTTTACTCGAGGCTGCCAATATCACCGACATAAAGCACACGCATGCACACGGTGCTACATGTATAAATCTCAGTGTGCACACTTGTCCTTGAGTTTTAGAAAGAATACTGAGGATTTAACCATCTTCAGGAAGGAGGAAAAATTATTAAGAAAACATTTGAAATACAGATACATGCTTTGAACTGCTCCATCATTTTAGCAGGTACTTCAGGGCACAACAGTGAAACGAACAGGGTCAGAAGTCTAATAGGATTTAATACTCTCTTTTACCACAAACTGCATTTAAGGCAATAAGCTGAATTATTCATTTGTCTAATCTGGGCTTCTGCTGATCTTGAAGAGTTAGAGCGCAGCGCAGAGCACACCGAGTACTTAAGCTACGTCCCAAACGACACTTTAGTGCTGCGGGACGAGCATTGGGTTACATAGGAGAGGAGAAGCTCACTACAATTATATTAGAGAGAGAGATGGAGGAAGATAGAGATGGAGGGAAGCAGGTATAAAACTGAAAAACACTACAGTTTAATATCACAGAGATATCTGTTAGATCTGTTCTGTTTTCCGTTATGCTCACTGCATTGATGCTGGCCCACATTTCTTCGTAACTGAGCAGTGTTGTTGAGGTTTGCTTTGAAACAGGAGTGGGTGCTCTGAAACCAACAAAGGTACATTTCAGTAAACCTCAATGAATATTTACTTCACCTACAGTTACCTGGAACCAGGCGATACTTTTGTTTTCATAATTGTCACGCTTTCACAGAGACATTTTCAGAGATGAGAGCAACAACAGCTTCCTTTCAAAAACACAGAAGTCCTGCTTCTGGAGCTGCTTGGCCTGAAAACACCGACCCACAAACCCCGAACACAACCCACCCGGAACTAAAGCAAACACCAGATTCCCATCAGGAACATATAAACTAACGTGCGGGCATCCTCCGGGGAACGCAAACCCGGCGTGCACGCATGGAAAGTATTTGACGTCTTTTCATACTGAGTGCATTTTTCACCCGCTGCTACAAAGCCTCGCAGGCGCTGCCCTCAGAGACGGGCCATAAAGTCCATCAATGAACTGTGCAGTTATGGTTGCAATGTGTTTATTTAGTCACACTCCCACAATGCACAGGGCTTTGAAAGCTGCTCGGCCGGCCGTAGCACGAGTTGACCGGGTATGAGCAAGACCTGGGGCAGAACGTGTAACTTCCAATAAAGCAGGAGTAAAGTTCACATCTGTGCAAATTTCAAACCCCCACTACTTATGTCTTAGTCACCACTGAGCTTCACATGAAAAAGTGGGATGGTCTAACATAAGGAGGCTACGTTTCATATAGAAATCAAGATTAACTTTTTTAAGTAATCGTGAATCTGGCAATTTTGGGCTTTTTTTGGTTGAAAAAGAGTAAAATGTCTTCAACTACAAATCTCGTCACAAACAAGAGAAACTGGCCAGATTAAACCATCTTAATCCCACACCCACATATAGCCACTTACTAACTACTCACTCACCACAGCGCCCAACATGTACTCTCTAGGAGGAACAAAAATCAGATAAAGCAATAAGCTTTCACTCAGTTCTCATTTAATCAAAAGTAATTCGAAACATTACTATTCTAGGAAAGACAAATGATCAAATCCCCCTCACTTTCTAAGCTGTGAGCATGTTGAACTGTAAGTGACGTTTCGGGCTGTTTTGGTGTGTGAGATTGTGCATTTGTGTGTGACTGAGTGGGCGTGAGACAGCTGGCCCAAAAGTCCAGAAGCAGCAGGAGAAGAAAAAGTTTTACCCCAGTTTAGACTGATCACTCACACTAACTCAATACTCTCTGCACTTCTGACATTTAAATGTGCAGCTTTGTTTCACCAAAATCCTCTTTTCACCCCAGCTGCCAACACTTAAACGCATCTGAAGGGCATCTTGCACTTTGTTTCTACCGTCATGCTTGACTGAATGTGAGAGGACACATGGGTTTTATTGTAATTTTCTTTATTTCCCCCTATCTAAAATAACACCTGTGCCACAGTGCGATGTATAGATGACATAATTCACAACGCTGCTGCTATATACTGTAATCTGCGATTGCACACACAGACGTAACTTCTGGGAATCGCTCTCAGGCAGCAGGGTGCATTTCCAGGCAGTCAGGTGACCGGCTGTGCTCAGGGATCTCCCGATGGTCACATGACTTGCCCCCCATTCGTTGGCTCGCTCTCTTTCTCCTCGCCTCCCTCCTCCCTTTCTCTTTCGCTTCTGACAGCATCCCTCTTTCCCCCTGATTTAACACCCCCCTCTCTTGCACCACCAACAAAATTCCCCTCCTAGTTTCTAATGGACTAAAATCCCCGCTGTCCTCCTGCTTCGTCCCTCTACCTCTTTCTTCGATGGGGACTTAATCCACAGTCTGCCCAAGCTGGCTCCTTTGAATTATTCAGTGGAGCTCCGCTGCTCGCCACAAAGAGCCATCTCAGACACAGAGGGGCAAATAGCAGAAAGACAGACAGCACGATGGCAGGACGGGAGAGAGGCGGTGATGGAGTGATGGCAGCAGATGTCTGGCTAGGAGCTTCCCAGGAAACCCCACACTCATCTTCCTCATCCTCCTCTTCGTCCGCTCTGGCAGCCCTAATCGCGTAACCCAGGTTTATAACTAGCTGTCAAGGCAGGTCAACTGGAAATAGACGGCATTCTTGACGACAAGTTTGACCTGATAGAGAAACCAGCGGGGTGCATGCGGCGGGGCGGGAGTCGAGGGCGGATCATGTGTCCCGAGTAGCCATCATGACAAAGCAAATCTGCCCACTGCCTCGTGCTGAACTGAACATCAGACTGAAGTGGCAATAAAAGAGAAACACCAGTCATTTCTTCGGAGTTGTCAGTATATGATTCAGGACAGGACTATCAAGACTTTGAGGATAAGGAAACAAAAGTGAAACTGATTTGCTAGAAGTCTCGTGCTGACTTTTCATTCGAAAGACCCACAAAGTTCTTGACGAATTCCCAGTGTGGCCTGGTCTTTCTAATTAACCCTGTCACTGTCTTTCTAGCTCTAATCAAAATGTGACATGATACAGTCGCCTTTTTTGATGTTGACTAGCAGAAGGACTGACTTAGGCTCTGTCCATATGCACCTCAAGTCATCTTGATGATCACAAAAAACATCCAAATTGGCCACTGTTCATGCAAACAACTTCATCCTCAGTATTCCACACTATGGGGAGTAACAGACAACAGCAGCAATAACAGACAGAGAATCCTTCACCTATAGTCAGATATTACACTCGGTTCATTTTGATTCATTGAGACTTTTTCATTAAGCTTTATTTTGCTCTGAAATCATTTGTCATTTAGAGAAACACGCTTCTTTCCTTTCTTGCTGAGACCTTAATGAGGAGATCGATACCACTCTTGTGTTTGTACAGTAAATATGAAACTACTGCAAGCAGTCGGTTAGCGTAGCTTAGCCTCAAGGAAATAGGGGTAAACAGCCGGGTAGCCTGTCTGTACAAAGCGCTGCTATGTTGACACATGGCCATTCATAAAGCCGAACATTGTCCTTCTTGCACTTTGTTCTGTACACAAATTAACACATGGTAAAAATGTCTGTACACTGAATATGGTGGTGCAGCCAGCAGTCTGTTTGCTTAGTATAAAGACTGGAAAAGGGGCAAACAGCTATCTTGGCTTTACTCAAAGACTTGATTTTATATAAAGATTAATGCGCCATCTGTGAAGTCACTAAAAGCCAGTTTTGTAGCTCCGGCCATCATCATGTGGACAGTGCCTGGCTTTTCATAAATACAAGTTAATCTAAAAATGAGAAAAGAGGTGGGGTGTGAGTGGGGCTAACCAGGACATGCAAACTCCTTTTGACCATGGACTATCTTGTGATGACACCCACCTGTATCTCAGAGAAACTGCACCCTTAATTATGCATAACTTTAGACCTTAATACAATCTAAGCAAGTGAGTTTCATAGAAAATCATCCCCATACAGTCATAATGAACTAGAAAATTAACTAGAGAGACCAAAATCATTTTTGTACCACACTGTAAACGTGTTCATTTCTGCTGTGAAGTTGGACATTTTAACATGGGGGTCTATGCTGATTGATTGGGTTTTGGACCAGCCTCAAGTGGACATTCGAAGAACTGTAGTTTTTGGGACTTAAATTTTGGCTTCATATTTCATCCCAGGAGGTTTCCCCTTGTGATGAACACATTTCCTCAGTGTCTTGTCTTTTAGTTTCCTTGACTATGCTGCATTTCCATTTGTGGTCTCTACCAAGAATTTGCCAGGAAATAGTCCAACGTATAACCCTCTGTGAAAGATCAAGTTGTGATTTTTACACTTTAAGCATTAAATGAACATGATATAATAGGATAAACAGGGAACTTTACAGGGGCTGATGGACAGAATTTCTTACCTTAATCTGTTTCCTTGTGTTTTTAGTCCTTATAAACAACCTAAGCTAACTAACTTGCAAGCTTCAGCAGCATATTTACTCTGAGCAAGAAAGCAAACATCCCAAAATGTCACCATAAACGCTGTGGTTATCAACTGAACATCTCTCATGATGGCATCTGCTCTGTTTGTTTGCACTGTCCAATAACAACTGAACACAGCAGTTTCATTGCTGCTGAAACAACGCAAAGCTTGCGTCGCTGCGTCCTGATCGAAACCACTGAATCATCTCTAATTGGGACGGTTCGACACTTTCGGAAGCATGAAATGACTTACCATCGTACACCAAATGGAGAAAGAGTGGAACATGACATTCCAATTTAAGTTGAGTAAATATTCACATTTGTAGACCTGAGTCTTAGGAGATTTCCAGTAGATTAAACCCAAATTTTAGCCACAATAGGAAAGGATTTAGGGATGTTCGTTCAAACCTGCTCAGCGAGGAGCTTTATAAAGGAGCTCTCGATATGATTCTGCAGATTATGAAGGACAGAGACTGGCTAGAGTCTTCGGGGAAAGGAGCAGCAGCCACCTGGAAACAACAAGTTTTAGGTGATTCATTATGTTTGGGAACCTTCCTATTATCTTCATTCTGTTGAAGTGTCGATTCCTAAACCAGAAAATGCACTCTTAGAAAAATTCCTGCAGGTGTTTTCCCCAAATAAACTCGACCCACTCCTGTAGCCAGCATCGGTTAGGACTCTCACCAATATTATACCTTTGATGGTTTGACAATTTTATCCAAATTCTTGATTTGCAAGTGAGCCAACATTTTCAAATATAACGCTACCTGCATGCAATCATTGAAATAACACATAATGATGTGTAGATTGTGTGATATTTTGTCTTGGAGGGAAAACCCTGCTAATGAGTACCATGCAAATGTTGAGGGGAAAGGGTGAAAGAAAGCCCCTCCTAGTCGTTGTGGTGCTTGGCTGAACACTGAGGGGAACCAAAGCACATCGGCGCTGCTGTGGGAGGTGCTGCAATGTCAGGAACTAGAGGCTGAGGAACTCCTGACCTTTCCTTTCATGAGCACTTTCTGTCAATCTGTGCATCACCCGGTGTCATTGTGAAATGTGTGAAGGCTGGAAGACTGAAAACCGATGAAATAAACAGCGAGAAAAAAATGCTCTCAAGGAGCTCATTTAGTGTAAAGATTTGAATGTTCATGTAAGGGAGTGTGTGACAGAAAGTGAAAGAGAAATTAAAACAGAAAGAGAGAGGGGGAACAAATGAAAAACAGAGAAAGTAAGATAGAAAATGAGAGAAAAACAGTGTGAAGGATGAAAAAGGTGAAACAAACATGGCTCAGTGGCAAACACATGAGCAAGAGGAGATTTTTAAATATAAATGGCCGCAGGTGGCAAAGCCATATAGTCCTGCAGAGTGATATAAGTGGATGAGGTGATGCTTGGGGCAGATAGTGTGTATGGTAATACCCCAGACTACGGCTATTTCTGAACTGTCTGTAAGCCTGTGTGTGACTGCATGTGTGTGTTGACAGTTTCAGTGTGTGTGTGTGTGTGTGTGTGTGTGTGTGTGTGTGTGTGTGTGTGTGTGTGTGTGTGTCTGCATGTGTGTGTTGACAGTTTCAGTGTGTGTGTGCGTGTGTGTGTGTGTGTGTGTGTGTGTGGTGTAGACCATGCAGTCAGTCAGTCTGTCGTGAGGCTGTGGGGGATTCCTGTTTAGTCCTCCAGTGAATGTCTGGGGGCTTGCTGCAGGGAACAGGCGGGGCTGCTGAGGGGGAACTATCAGTTACCCTTGATGATGTGTCCAATTTCTGTTGTATATAGTTCATGTCTTTTCACTCCACAACTTTTCTCTTCTTTCGTCTCTCCTTCACCCTCTCTTGTGGATGAATAACACATGAACCACAAACAACTGCAAAAAATATATGTTCCGCTTCAGTGAACATTCTATTTCATTCATGTCTGACCTCGTAAAAAAAAAAGTAAAACAAGAAAAACACATTTAAACTTATACTTTGTCATATAACCTATATTGTCAAAATGGTTTGTATCATTTTACTGTACCCATCTTGTGAATACATGTAAATAAAAAAGTCCATTAAAACTGTCAAAAATCTGCCAGCAACAGTGCCAGAAAAACAAACAAACTGTGGAACACTGTAGTGTTCAACTGCAAGAAAAAACAACTTTGAAAATAACAGCAAATATCTGTAAACTTACAAAATTTTAATGGGCTCACATATCGTATGACTGCGTGGTTTTAGAGCCAAATGTTAAAGAAGACATTGCTGTTTGTAAAAATGTCCACCCTTCCAGAGCCTGGTTCTGCCGCAGATATCTTTATGTTGAAAAGAAGCCTCTTTTTCTTTCAAAAATGGCAGTTTCAACTGCTCATTCAATAGGAACTATTGGTTTGTTCACTTTATCTCTACAATATGATGCTGTAAATTCTTGATCTTGTGTGAAAGAACTGAGATCATTGAAAAAGGAAAAAGAAAAATTGAACTGTAGCTTGATTTGTAATCATTTGAGTCGTCATTGTTGCTCCTTTTCAGGCAACAAGAACCTCATGCTACGTATTTATTGCTGTTAATTGGCGTATTTGGAAATGATGTATGATCTTTTTAAAAATTTAACCAGGTAGTTCTGGTGCCTAAACCTAACTAAGTACGTCTGGTGCCTAAATTGAACCATACAGCAAGTGTAAAATGACCAAAGAAATCATTAAAGCTAAGTGAAAAACTAGGGGTTTGACACATCTCAGTCTGCTGAGTGGAAGACCTTTGACTTAGCCCTGCTCCTCAAACATCTTTATGAGGTTCTTTTGAATGCCTTCGCCCGAGTCAGCTGGGATAGGCTCCAGCACCCCCTGCGACCCTAGTGAGGATAAAGCAGCGTATAGAGAAAGGATGGATGGATGAAAATTCCTATGCATCCCTCAGCGTCAACTACTGAGGCCAAAGGACACCTTATTTGTATCTCCAAGACATCAGTGGCTTTTAAAAAGAGTCAGTATTTGATGCACTGGGAATGAGAAGGGATTGGATGTGCTGCCGAATGTAAGCATTTCTATTGTCTTTCACAACATTGTCCATAATCCAATACAAAAAAAAACCACAGCTAAACGTGCAACAGTTCAACAGGGATTAGGGAATTAACACAGAATGCTAACATTAGCATGACTTGCTTTGTGTTGAACTTGACTGCTGCTCCATTTAACTTTACTGTCAGTGAGCACACCACCTTCCTAAATTAGTGAGTTTTTATCTCCCTGCTGTGCATCTGAAAACGGCTAATGCCCTTTAAAAGTTCCAGCCAGTATTTATTTGGCTGTGGGAAGATTGTAGGGGACTTGAAGATGGAATGTGATGATTTGGAGTTATGTCTTTTTACTGTATCGCCTTCAGAAAGGACAAAAATAGTGGAGCTTTACTAATGCATTTTCTCTTCAGTTCATTCTAAAAGATGTGGTGAGCAGACTTCTGTCACCTCCGTCTTAACTTCTGCTATTTTACAGCCACATTACTTTGTACATTCCAGCTTGAAGACGTCTGTTTTTTTTCCATCTTTGTCTGTTCTTTGTCTTCTCTGCAGATTCTTTGACCTCCACAATCACACTCTAAGCCTTCCTGCACCGATCCCTGCCTTCCTGTCTGAAAACCTCAGATATACACGTTTATGCGTCGGCAGTCCTCACAACCTCGGAGGACCGCGGCGAGGTCAGAGGTCAGGCATCCACTTCTGCTCTTCACAACCTGACACTCTACAAACATGACAGCTGAGACCAGGAAGTGTGATTGTGCATATGTGTTTGTGCGTGCAATTTGACACTCTCAATAAATAAACCCTGGTGTGCTCTGTGGAGAAATTGTTTATTTAAATGGGGACTGACCGCTACGTGAACATGTGTGTGTGAATTGTACGCATGTGTGTTTTTTGTGAGAGAGTGTGATATTGCGCACAAGAAGAGCACATAAACAAGTTAAATAAGTGACAATTTGACAGTTTGAGCAAGAGAGTCTTCTCTCTGTGGAGATGGAAAACTTCTTTGCATCCCTTTTCATGCGATGTGTTTCTGTCAGTCTGTCAGTTTGATTCACACAGAAGTCATCACACACACACGTTTGTACTTCTATCTCAGTGAGGACATCCATAGGCGTAATGCATTTCCTAGAGCCTTACCCTAACCATCACAACTGATTGCCTAAACTTAATCCTTACCCTAACCAAACCTCAATTCATACCTGTTCTCTAAAAACAAGTCTTCACCCTCAAACATGGCTGTTTCAAAGTGAGGACCGGCCAAAATGTCCTCACTTTGATAGTTAAATGCAGAAAATGGTACTCACCATGTAGCAAGTACAAGAACACACACACACACACACACACACACACACACACACACACACACACACACACACACACACACACACACACACACACACACACACACACACACACACACACACACACACACACACACACACACACACACACACACACACACACACACACACACACACACACACACAAGCCCTGCTGTCAATCAGTGTTCAGTAAGAGGCAGGAAACAGACAGGCTATTCTGTCCCTTGGCACAGCTCCCTAAGCTGTGGCCTGGCTGCTGTAGAGAGAGCACTGTGTGTCACACGCTACAGATACAGGCGACCCTCTGTCATACACAAATAACCTCTCTCTCACTCTCTCTCTAAGTGGCTCGCTCTCCTTTTGCTTTCTGCTACAAACCTAGCGTTCGGCTGCATGTATGCCGTCTATACGCTCAGCATCCATTCACGCACTCCGCATAGAATAAAAGCTGAAAAATCTCATCGCCTTCGGTGACCCATCTGCTTTTTGACAGGAATCCCCGTCATCAAACCTGTTGACTTCCATCACAGCCAGACAGCATGTGAACATACACAATACGTGTGCATTTTAGCTCGGAGTCGGGACATTACTCACAAACTGAGATCAAGAAGAACGGTCCTTAGCATGCGCAACAGTATGTGGACACTATATTCCAAATCTGGTATAAATCCATTTTTCACCTTGTTAACGACTCCATATGCTGTTTTTTATGCAACAGAAGAAGCATCAAGAGCGACACAAACATTTCCACTTGTCCACTGCAGTAAACCAATAACAGTCTCAACAACACAGATTCAGACTTTTTGGGGTTAATTTCCTTCAGAATCAGTTTGGCCTTTAACATGCAAAGCGAATTTTACCACTGTAAAGTGCAGAGTCAGTGTTTCAGTAGGTACATAGGTGAGCTGGTGTGCTCGAGTTACAGCAAGCGACAGAGAGGTTGGTGCAGACAGAGGCAGGGATGTCATAGATCAGTACATTGTAAAGAAAGCAATGATCTCAGCCATTTTAAGGCAGAAAATAATCATTTTCATGGGAAGAAAATTAAAATATCTAAGTTTGATACACACACAAGAGCTTTCAGAGGGTTAATCAATGACTGGACAGAGCTAACAACAATTTGCTTAGCTGAACTGTTAAACTACTTCTCTACCTTCTCACTGAAGAAGTAACAGAACTAACACCACATTATTAGTAAAAAAGCAGTTGTGCCCCAAAGAATAAACATTTGCATAGAGTATGTGACTACGTACTATGGGCAACACTCAGCAGTGTGTCAGACACTTTTTCCCTCCCACAGTTCTACTAACACCCTTTACTTAATATGCTCCACTTCCTTGATTCACATTGTCTATGAAATTTGCATCAGCTGATGTCATACTAGTTGTATTTCTGGAGAAGTGATGCTCTGGCAGTGAGCAGAGCAGCTCCGTCAGACATTACCTCACATCCAAAGAAACACATTTACAGATGCAAACTTAGACACATGTGCACTGTATTGATGCAAAAGCACACTCTGAAACACTAAAAAGACAGATAGTGGTGTGTTAAGGGTGACTAGGCGATGTTTCCAGTACCGTCCTAAGATAATGTGAGGGTCCAACTCCAAAAACTGACATTGGACCGACCAGCAGGAAGAGATCAGGGTTTGGAATAGAACTGGAGAAAAAGTAATTGTGCTTACTGAATTTTGTATAAATGATTTATTTTATGAGACATTTTGAATAAAGTGATTTTAAAATATTATGATCACAGCACCACGGATTGGTAGCTCAAGGACTGTTGGAAAGTTGAAAACCTGATAATTACTCTGCCAAGGAACAAGGCAGAGTTATGTGACAGTTGCTGTACAACTGTCGTCCGTCTGTCGCAACATTGTTCAAAAATGGATTTGGATGAAATTTTCAAGGAAGGCCAGAAATTACACAAGGACCAAGTGATTAGATCGTGACAGTGATGCAGCTTATAGTCTGTATCCACGGATTTGTTAAAGATTTCTGTATCATTGCAGGATTGCGGCACGGTGTCACTGTGACAACGAGTGAACGCAACTTATTGGGATTTATTTGTCCGGCATTATACAAGGAACAACTGATTAAATTCTGAGGGTGTCCCGTCAATTCCCATCGCCCGCTACATGTTTAGGTGACACATGCATAACACACACCTGTGCTCAGCTCACAATCTTAAAAAAAAAATGCTGCATTTCTGACAATTCCATTTTAGGGAATGGACAGCCTTGGTGGAGTACTGTGCTCTCCAAGTGCTTTTCATGCTGTTTTTGTTTTTAATGTATCTGGCTCTGATAATGTAAGTGTAGTTTTGTATAATATTACATGACTTTCAAACCTGCCAGTAGGTTTTGATGTTTGGAGGGATGATGTATTAAGTAATAACAAAATGATCCCACTGAATAAACAAATTGTCCTGACAGGTGTTGTCCTCTGGAATGATTACATTCACCCATCCGGTAGCAAAGAACTCACAGAACCCACTTTCCTTATTATCTAACAGTCAACTTTTCTTGCCCAAAACTCTAGCATGAAGAAAAACTCAGTGGTGAAGCTGGCACTGACCCTCGCGTCAAGTCGTCCAGCTCACATCGAAGCCATAATGAGGCTTTTCCTTCCAGAGGCTCTTCTGCAGTCACTCCTCAAACGACCGCAGGAAATGGAATCTTTTGAAAGGATCAAAACAAGTCGAGAGTTGTAAATGGTTTGAGTTTCCGACAAAGACAATGTGCCAGATTCCAGCGCCTTGAGGGACATACGCATATCACAATGAATCCTCTGTTTGCCTAAAATGCGTGCATAGGAACACACCCACTTGTTCGCACACACACACAGACACACAAATACACTACTATATATACTCTTATAGGCCCACACACACACAACACACTCAGTGTTTATTAATCGGTGGAAGAGCCTGGGAAACAGAGGTATTCCGGTGGTTTTCCAATGGAATCTTTTTCATACCTGTGTGTCAGGGCTTAGTGTGCTGCATGCCTCTGCATATCCTGCACTTTTAGTCTAAGTGTGTGTGCAGTCCTGCGGGCCTTAGATTTAACAGTTCTCTGCTTTTGTTTGGGGCAAGGTTCAGGAGGGTAATGGAGAAATGCAGTTTGTGCTTATGTGTAGGTGTTTTAGTGTGTGTGTGTGTGTGTGTGTGTGTGTGTGTGTGTGTGTGTGTGTGTGTGTGTGTGTGTGTGTGTGTGTGTGTGTGTGTGTGTGTGTCCGGGGTCAGGCAGCCCATTAGCAAGACATCCCCTGATCTAATTGCCTCCTTCCAGCAGCCACTTTGACAGCTCTGTAATCTACAGTTACTCACAGGACTCATCATGGTAGGTCTGTTTGTGTGCGAGTTGCAGATGAGTGTGTGTGTGCATATACAGTCAGTGTGTATGTGTCCGTTTGTGTGCTAACTTGCATATTAACCCCTATACGACCTTGTGCAGTTTCTCTGGGTGCAAATATATGCAAAATCTGACAATGGAGTAAACATGTAACGCACATGCTAAGTGTAAGAATTGTACTATAATGTGTAGGATTCAGAGACTTATAGAAATTTCTCACCTGTGTAAGTTACTGGCAAATCTACAGTGTGTGAGCCAACATGGAAAACATGAGGATGTCCAGCTGCAAAACCTAAAACTGTCATCGAGTCAGGCTGAAAATGTTTTACTTCATGTTGCTAAGTACACAGCTTTTCGTCATGTGTGACAGTTTATGTATTTAATCTCCAAAATTACACAAATATGGAAAGATTTTCGAATGAGTGTTGATTTCTCAAGTAAGTGCACTGAGGGCATCAGAAATAATGCCATGAATAGTAATTATTTCCCAATTCAGCAAAGTTCCTTTAAACCAGCGTCACTCCTACTTGGTGCATTTAGAGTTTTTGAACGTGCTCGGCAGGTAGGCTGCTCGAAACATCTTGCAGAACTTCCCACGGTTCTTCTGTGGTTTCGGGCCCGCCTCGGTATCTTCTGTCTCTTCATGTAATCCCAGATCGACTGTTGAGATCAAGGCTCTGTGGGGGCTGGACCATCTGCTGCAGAACTCCTTGTTCTTCTTGTCACTGATGGTGGTTCTTTACGACTCTGGCTGTATGCTTGGAGTCGCTGCAGAACTGATTTGGGACCGGGCCTCCCTGATGGCACTGCTTGGTGCGTAGGAATCACCTCTAAAGCGGTTAAGAAGTGTATGAATGAGTGAGTGAGTGTGCTGCAAATACTCTTCCCACCTCATACAAACATGTATCCAACTTTAAAGTTGCAACTACAGGTTAAAACTTGTATCCAGGTTCTCAGGCGTTTTCAGGACGCTCACACACATTCACACATTACACTTGGAGAAAGAGATTGGTGGGGGAGTGGGAACACCGAAAGAAAAGTCAGCTTTAAAGGGAATGCTTTCATCTCTTCCACAGGCTGGCTGAGAGTCGTCTTATCTCTGAGGCTTGGCCCGGCTATCTAGAGTAAACCACAGTGTCTGCAGAAAGAGCTAAAATTGATGGTGCAGTCCAGTTTCTCCCTGTTAAACATTAGTCCCAGGAATCCCCCTTGGCTTTGTGTGTGTGTGTGGCAGTGTGTGTTGTGTGTGTAGGTTCAGCTGTTTCTAAAGTTGTGAGGACCTCAATGTGTTTACACAGTCACATTTCTTCCTTATGAGGAGAAAAAGCAAGTTCATGTACTGTAAATCATTAAATTTCAAAGGTGAAGATGTTTTTTTAAGGTAGTCATTATAGTAAAGGTAGAAGTCTCTAAGAAATGAAATTAGGTGAATGTAATTTCCTCTGAAGCTATGACTTTGTGTGTGCATGTGTGTGAATACAGCAATCAGGAGATTTCCAAGAAGATAGTACCTGTTCTGGAGAACAGCGGAATAAACATTCCTGGAGATTTGATGTCTGAGGAAGGTCAGGACAAACAAATCTCACAGGGTTAGTGTATGCATTTTAACAGCTATGGACAAGAGAAAGGGGCCAAAATACCAAAGATACAAGCAGATAAATGAATATAGAAGCAAAAGATGGAATAAACTGCATGGGCAAGCTGTGAGAGAATGACTGACCTCTCCCTTCCTTTTTCTGTCTTACAAACACACAGTCTTGTTGCTCTCCATAAGGACCAGAACAGTCCTTTGGCTACAATAACCACCCTGGAAAACAGTTCAATCAAAGCCCCTCTGTTGAACACAGACACACACACCTGCATGTACAAACAAGCCTGAACTCCTCAACTCTCCACATGCAAAAATAAAAAGTACACACACACTCCCAAACCCGCATCAACAGACTGCCAACGCCAGCAATTTGCATCTTGTTTTTGTTTTTTTATTTGATTGCGAACAAGAAATCTGACACAACATCTTTTATGAAAGTCCACAGACTCAGCCCGTCCGTGTTTCCCAGGACTCTCTCAAAACATTGTTTTCTGGTCCTGACAGTTACTAGTGTGTGTGTGAAACAAACTGCCTGTTTCAGCTGGAGACTGCAGCTCTCGGAGACTTGTTTTATTTTGCCGTGGCCTAGCAACAGAGCTGTTTCTGCTTACTTCTCTCTCCACCCTCTGGCCCAAAATCCTCCAGGCTGCTCTTCCACGTGTGTCTCTGGATGTGTGTGTGTGTGTGTGTGTGTGTGTGTGTGTGTGTGTGTGTGTGTGTGTGTCACATCTGCTTTGCATTGTGGAGGATCTCGAGCGCTGACTGCTCTCTAAACCCCTGATTCTGTTTCAGCAAGCCAGCGAGGCAGCGCTCAGTGGAGGCTGTGGTGAAGTGGGTGTGAGGGGTGGAGATGGAGAAAGCAAAGAAAGGGAAAGAGATAGACAGAGAAGGGGGGGAAGAAGAAGAAGATAGCAATGACAGTGCTACAATAAAGTCAGAACAGCTGGGGCACATGTAGAAAGAATGTGACTGCTTCATAAGAGAAGAAAAAAGAGGGGAGAGGTTTAAATATTATGAGCTATAAAAGTTTTCCAGTGCTTCATGTGAGCAGTAGAGGTTCCATGCTTTGCCTCCTGCAGGGCTGCCGGGTGGGGCTGGACTGGATCGAGCTTTTGGTACACTAGGTGAGGCTCAGAGAGGATGGGCAAGGCCAGGCCAGGATGGAGATGTCTTGTTGTTGCCAGAAGAGGAGAACATCAGTCGGGGAAGCAATGGGGCGAGGAGAGGGTCACTGGGTTTATTTGGCTGCTCCGAAGAGCTGAAGCGTCTACCCTTTTTATTGTCCGCTCCCTCCGTCGATATCATTCCTGCGGGCATTTCTTCATCTCGATAGCCCTCTCACACCTATGCCAGCTAATTATTGAGGCTCACTCATGATTATTTATTGCACACAGAGGAGGGAGAGTGGAGGCAGAGAAGTGAAGAGGTGAGAAAAGAGTGAGGTTACGTGAGAAATGGCTGCAGCCGGTTCCCCATTGCAGTGAAACATTTGGCAGGGGCACTGAACAATCAAAGCTTTAGGGCTGCATATGGGTGTGCGAGGGTGTGTGTGTGAGTGTGTGTGTGTTGCCTGTTAGATCGAGCGAGCAGTGAGTCAGTCTGGCATTAACCCAGAATATCAACTATAGGGTGCTTGAACTTTGGAAAGCCGAGGCACTGCCAAGAGAGCATTGTGTGCTCGTAAAAAAATATTATACAACAGCTGCGGTGTGTGTTGCATGTGTGCTTTGTGCAGCTTGCATGCTCGTATGTGCGTCCACATATGCATTTCAGCTAAAGTGGAGTCTTTTCAATCAAACTAAAGTGGAGAAGAGAGCGCCAAGAGAGCACTTTAGCCTTCAGATGAAGAGTGATGAGAATAGACCCGTAATTACTAGAGAATTCTTTCAGTCCGCAACCTTCAGCCGAAAAAAAACACTGATTGTGTGTGTGCGTCTCATTCATCTGCCCACCAAACTCTGAGTCACTTCTTAAAACCTACATATACGCTCTACAAATATCATATCACGTGTCATCCATGAGTCCCAGCCTTCACGTACACATGCAAAACTCAATGCCACATAACTCGATTCGTTATAGATATAAGAAAGATGCTTCTCTTCATCCAGTGTGCTTACAAGACAACAAAATTGTTCCCAGGTCAACAGTTTTCTGCGCCTTCCTCCTCCTCCTGTTGCACTTAATGACACATGACATTTTGCAGCTTATTGAAGAATGTGCTATGATTTGATTATTTTGTTGCAAAATAATTCCCAAAGATCTGCTACATTTTTTACCCTCTTTTATACAACTACAAGATGCCATCAAAAAGATGAGAGACTGTCCCTGGTGCAGGCAGTAATCGTCACAAATTAGCATGCTGTGTCACATCTCGTGGTAAACACGTCTTTGCGGCAACTTGTAGGTGTTCATGGTCAACACATTTGGTGAGAAATTTCCTTTCTTTTCGACTGTGAAGTAGTAGGGTTGCTGATTTTAAGCAGGGCAAAGAGAGCATAGATGACACATGGTCGAGGCACCCAGAATCAGTGACCACAGATGATCAAGTGGAAAGCATCGCTAGATGGTTAAGGATAGGCGTGCGACTTTCCAATGCATAGCAGAAACTATGAACTTCTTGCCCATTTTGGTTTATCTGTCATCCACCGATTTTCCTTCACCTGCAAAGAAATGGCGACCAACATTTAAAATTTTGGTGGACAGTGATTTAAGGTTTCATAGCATACAGTTATTAAATGGGAGTCACACTTCTTGTTTACAGGTTAGGCCTGAATCTTTTCATAGTATATTTGTATCTATTTTGTTATGGTATAAAATTTGATCTTGGGAATCAAGAAATTTCAGTGTAATTGGCATCGACTACTATGTCTTTTTGTGACATCCTAAGCACCTACCTAGAAACTCTACATTAAGCGCCCTATTAGCATGCAACACCACTAACGTTTATCCTGTAAAACCTACTATTATTGTACATATAGCAGTAACATCTTAGCAACCATTCTGCCTGTGAGAATGAACAGCTTCCTCTCTGGCCTTATGCATTTGTCAGACTTACTTGGACAGTAACAACTGTTCAAACTGGGCAATCACATTGGAACCACTATCAACTTCAGTAATCTATTGCAGTCTTCTTTTCCTTTCGGCTTTTCGTCAGGGGTCACCACAATGAATCATCTGCTTCCATCTAACCCGATCCACCATGTACTCTTTCACTACATCCATAAACCTCCTCTTTGGTCTTCCTATAGACGTCCTACCTGGCACTTCAAAACTCAACATCCTTCTGTCGATATATTCACTATCCCTCCTCTGCACATGTCCAAAACCATCTCAGTCTGGCCTCTCTGGAATTATCTCCAAACATCTAACATGTGTTGTCCCTCTGATGTACTCATTCCTGATCCTATCCATCCTGCTTACTCCCAAAGAGAACCTCAACATTTTCATCTCTGCTCCTGTCTTTTCTTCAGTGCCACTATCTCTAAACCATACAACATCACTGGTCTCACCTCTATTGCTATAACACAATGTTCTGCTGGGATATCTTTGGTTCCTGACATTCATGTGGACACATACCACTCGTCTAAACAAGTACAGCCCATTATCAATGGCACAACAGCTGCTCAAGGAACACAACAAAGAGCCCAAGGCGCTGACTTGGTCTCCAAACTTTCTAGACCACAATCTGATTGAGCATCCACAGGATGTGCTGGAACAAGTTCAATCCACTGAGGCCTCAAAAGGATCTGCTGCCAGCGTCGCAATGCCAGAGGTAGCGTGTCAATGCCCTAATGGGCTACAGCTCTTCATGGGGGCATGTGTGGCACATGGGGGGGCTACATTGTATTAGGCACGTGGTTTTAATGTTGTAGCTTAATTTGCAACTGCCAAGTAAATCACCACCTGCCAGAGGTGCTTAATTGAAGACCCAGCAACCAGCAGCTAAAATCTGAACAACCACATCAGACTATTCTGTAGTGCATAATGGTCTGGCTGCATCTTATTATCATTCTGCTATAGGGCGGAGACAAAAGTGCTCCAGCTTTTTTTGTATTTTTTCAAAACCAATCACAATCATCTTGGGCAGAGCTAAACCAAGGATGTTTTGGCGTTTCCTTAAAATAGTGATGGTGGAATTGTTTTGGTGGAACATTGGCATGATCGGGAGATGCATGGTCCACAGGCTGTACAAAATTTGAGATTTTCAGTGTGGTAGTTTGCATTTTGAAAATGCTAACAGGTAGATAGTGCAAGAAGATCACGAAAATGACTGAAATGAGCAGAGAATTGCAGGCTTATACCCGCAGTCTGCATCCTGAGAGTCAGACTGAGCATGCAAATTTCCCCTTTGGCACAGAGTAGAACAACATGTTCTTCAAAATATCTTCCATTTTTCCCTTCCCGTCTTTTCTCACTCTCTTTAGACACACAAACATTTCAGCTTTGCTAGTTTATGTGGCCACAGCTGGGTAATCAAAAACATTACTGGAGAGCCTGTCTGCATTCCCCCGACTCAACTTATCCAGCACCCAAAACTGTCTGCACGTCCAACTGTTACTGTCTGTCTGTTTAAAGCTCCGACTATAACTTATTTTAACGGCAGAAATGATGTGAAGATATTTTTAAATAATGGTATCTACCAAAGTGGCTTTTTTGAAGTCTCATATGCACAGAGTAAGAGAGAGAGAGTCATGTTCATACAGACACATGGATTCTGTTAATTTCCAGGTGGGGAGTGTGTGTGTGTGTGTGTGTGTGTGTGTGTGTGTGTGTGTGTGTGTGTGTGTGTGTGTGTGTGTGTGTGTGTGTGTGTGTGTGTGTGTGTTCAGAAGGTCTAGTTCAAGACAAAAATCTGGTCCATGTCCTTTCTTGACCTCCACAGACACACACAAAGGACATACACACACACACAAACACACACTGCTCGGCTAACGGCCTGTGGGCAGTAATATCAGAGACAGTTGGTGTTTTTGCAGCACTTAGCGGCCCAGTATTCCCTTACCACAACAACATCCAATCACCTGCCAGCGCCTGACCCTTGACCTACGCTACAGAGCCGGGGATAGAGAGGGATCGAGTGCATACCAGAGTGGGATAGGGTGGTCCACAAGCCACCGAGTTGAAAGGCTCTGGTTTGCCTCCAGGCAGGGAGACCTCAACAAAGCCTGTAACCTCTCAGCAAACATGAGTGATTAGAGGGAATGAGAGAGAGAGAGAGGGAGGGAGGCTGTTAGCTGTTCATCGATACACTACATTAGGCGGGTACATGGATGACTATCTTTCATTACATATGTGGACAGATGAACCTCCCTGAGGGATTTCCCCTCCTCTCACTCCTCCATCTCTACGTCTCACCCCTCTCCTCATCATCCCATCTCACCCCTCCTCCTCCTGCCCTGATCTGAAACACACCAAACGTCTTCTAACCATCCATCTTCTCTCTATTCCTGCTTTCCTGTCCCTCCCTGGTTGTTTCATCAGCCCGAGCCAGATTTAGGAATAAATCAACTCTGGCCTAAATGTCGTGGGGGTTTTTTTTCTGCCTTTGTGTGCAGCATGAAGTTCCTACCAAATCTGATTTCAGAAAATTAAGATGGTGCTTTCCTGATGAGCACGTGAGACTCTTTCAGGGTTTTTCCATCTTCCTCTTATCAATCCATCAACCGCTCGCCACTATTTACTTCTTTGGTTGTAATCTGCAGATTTTATCCTTCTATCTCCCTCCACCGCAGCCATTTAAAACAATAAGCTAAATGGAAGATAGCCAATTTATGGGATGGGACTCGTACTGTAAGCCATTACCATGAAATCTGTCTTTTTATTTAATTACTGATATTCCCAAGGGCGCACACACAAACACACACAGATACGTACAACACACGCACACACACAGGTCTAGTGCTTTATATGAGCGGTAAAGAAGTGCATTGGTTGGTGGACAGGAAAATTTATTAGCCACTAAACTGCAGTGGATGATAGTGATGTGTTGATAGGAAAATGTACCCCCTGTGTGTGTGTGTGTGTGTGTGTGTGTGTGTGTGTGTGTGTGTGTGTGTGTGTGTGTGTGTGTGTGTGTTCTTGTACTTGCTACATGGTGAGTACCATTTTCTGCATTTAACTATCAAAGTGAGGACATTTTGGCCAGTCCTCACTTTGAAACAGCCATGTTTGAGGGTGAAGACTTGTTTTTAGAGAACAGGTATGAATTGAGGTTTGGTTAGGGTTAGGGTAAGGATTAGGGTTAGGCAATCAGTTGTGATGGTTAAGGTTAGGGTAAGGCTCTAGGAAATGCATTACGCCTATGGATGTCCTCACTAAGATAGAAGTACAAACATGTGTGTGTGTGTGTGTGTGTGTGTGTGTGTGTGTGTGTGTGTGTGTGTGTGTGTGTGTGTGTGTGTGTGTGTGTGTGTGTGTGTGTGTGATGGGAATCAAGCTGAGAGAGCAGAGGGAAAACAGTGATTGAATTCTGGGCTACACTTGTGACTCAGTGCTTTATGGGTGCAAAGCTCCTTCTCAGAACCACTAAGTGGAGCGAATAAGTGTGTCTTCATGTCTTACTCTGTGTGTGTTAGTGTGTGTGTGTGTCTTCCTCTTTGTGCATCAGTGCATGTGGACACACAGTCTCATTAGCTAGCACTAATTCATTATCAGCCATAAACAATCATCTCACCATGACGGCTACATTTCTTCCAATAAGCTTTTACGTTAAACCTCTGCTTATTTCCTGTCATGTAGAGGCAGCTCTATTGTAAATGTGTTGGGAGGAAAGTCATCACTTACTGTTTCCAGTCACTCAGCAAAAAAAGCCTTAACTAGAACGCTACTATAAATTCTGGAAACACAAGCCGAGTCCAACTGCTGGCACTGAGAGGGAAGCATTCCCACCGTCTGTGATTTCAGGACTGTTTTTACTGTGTTGGTTTGAATGGTGAATGCTCTTCTACCGTCTTCAGTGCACTGTAAAAAAAATTATTTTAACTGTCATTTATTAAAATTAATTTACTTTTTTTTGCAGATTTTCCCTGTTTTGCTGAATTAGACATTTTTTGTTAAGTTAATTAATATTAATAACCCTACAAGAACAACCCAAAACTGTTGATAATATCCACACCAAATATCTATATTTTTGTAAATGATAATTAATTCTTTTACTGTTTCACCATAAAATTACTGTTTTTTTCTGTATGTATATTTGACAGATATGTGCCATTATATGAAAGAAAATCAGATATATTAAGGATTGGAAGAAATCACTTTGTAACTATTCTTTTTACAAGTTTTAAATGTTTTGTTAAATTACAAAAAAGACTCAGTACTAACCCAGAAAAAAAAGCATTGATTGCGGTGCTGACTGTTAAAATAAAATCGTATTTAATTGACCCTAAAATTACACATTTTTTACTGCATTTAAATGTTATTGAATATTTACCCTTGTTCAAAATAAGTCACATATGAGTGGAAAATTGCAAAGAAAAATTTTACCTGTTATAGCTATTTACTGCTTTGTTAAATAACATAAGTTCTTATAAAATGACAGAAAAATATTCATTTACATGTCAACTGTCAAAAAATAAACAAAAGAAAAACTGCCAAAAATGATCAAAATGTCTATTTACAGTAGTCACAGTGTGTGACCATAAAATTGGCTGTTTTAAGGTATTTAAATGCACCAAATAATATAATTAATGTACTGGCAATTGAGATTATTTTCCCTTTTAATACATATTTATTTCACATTTTTTTTCTTCAGCATATTATTTCTGGCACCCTTGCTGCCGTTTGTTCTTTTTTTTTTTTACAGTATATGGCACTAAAAGCAAACAAAATAAATTTGGATTTAAAAATTTTAAACTGTGGCACATCCTTGGCCATAGCTGGTAAACTTTTAGGTCCAGATTCTCTTGTTAACGTCTGATCTGCTGAATTATCACTGAATTACCCTACTCGGTGTGTCTGTGTGTGTAAACAGTTAAATTTAAGTATTTTTTCTGCATACACTGCGTATGTGTTTATACATGCGGTATAAAAGCCACAGCCAGTGTTAGACATTCAACTGTGAGAGTGAAAATTGGGATTAGAGGTCAGGGTGTTGATGAAAGGTCCTGATCTGTATAGAGGCATAATAAAGCATGTTATGTATGTCCAGTCGGTGGAACTGTCACACCAAAGCAGCAGCTGCCTGTCTGAAGGCCTCCCTCTCTGGCTCCAAGTCCACCGGCTGGCGTGTCGGAGGGCTAACAGGGGCTAACTGGATAGAAGTAAAGGATTAAGCGCCTGGACATCACACAAAGCAGCCTGCCCGCCTCGACATGAGATGGATGTCATCACCTGGATAAGTGATACTAGGGGGGTAAAGCAGGGCGGAAAGCAACAAGAGGAGGGGAAATGTTAGCGAATGAAAGAGGTAAGCTACAGTAGTGGGGTTGAGGCCAAATGGAGGAGGTTGGTGTTGGGTGAGCTGTGTCCAAAACGTCTGTGGAAGCAATAAATTTTGATCTACGGTTGGCTATTAATCAGCCAGATGTGAAACAGAACAGGTAGAACATGTTGCACAAGACAACAGCTCACGGAGAGGAGAGGAGAGGAGAGGAGAGGAGAGGAGAGGAGAGGAGAGGAGAGGATTGAAGGGAGGGAATCCCCTCTAATTGGCAGCATGGTGCGATTTCGTCAAGCTGAAGGTCACACTTCGGTGTCAGAGTCTGGACCTGTGGTCAAGTTCAGCAACACGAGGTTCAGCATCGTCCATCACTGGAGTTTTATTAGGCTTCTTTTCTGCTGACCTGTTTGTCTGACCCTGTTTGATTTATTTATAGATATACGGTACCAGTCAAAAGTTTGGACACACCTTCTCATTGAATGATTTTCATTTAATTAGTTCATACATTGTAGATTAATACTGAAGACATCGAAACTATAAAAGAGCACAAATGGAATTATGCTGTAAGCAAAAAAGTGTTAATCTTCAGTATAGATCTACAAGGTAGAAAACAAGAAAAGTACTCAGAGTGCAGTACTACTCCTCCTCAAGGCTGCTCAGTCACTGTATAATTTCTGACTGATATGTCTGCAGCAGTGGATTTGAAGTAGTGTTCACTTGTTGTTATAGTTACAGCGACGCAGTGCCGCTATCTCGCAATGATACAGAAACCTTTACCAAATCCATGGATACACACTAAAAGCCGCATCACTGCCAAAATCTAATCAGGTCGTCTTTGTGTCCTTCTGAATTTCATCCAAATCTCTTAGTCCGTTTTAATGTTGCCAACAGTCAGACAGACAAACCAACACTGATCATCACATAACACCACTGCTTTCCTTGGCGGAATAACAACACAACTAAATAAAAAGCACTGAATGAGAACGTGTCTAAACTTTTGACTGGTAGCGTATACATTTAAGTTTTTTACAACATCGGTGCACAGAAAACACAAAAACTACTTTTTTTCTGATTCTTTGTACATTTACGTTACATGCTAAACAGCGCTGTCTACTTGCTTCAATCATATGACAACATTTTTTTTTTAAGCTACAATCATCAGACAAACATTTGTCTGTTCCTTTCAAAACCATTACAACACATTGCTGAAGGCTAAATTTGTACATGATGCAAGAATGCTTTGGTGAAGTTTGATTACACTGTAAAAAATAAAGCGGTATCTGTATTTTTTTTTAAAAAGATTAGGTATTTTACTGATTGTCCCTGCTTGGTAAAATTACAAATAATGATTTTGCTAGCTATTATTTTAGATTCCCCCCCCATTCTGTTACATTACAGATAATATCTAGTAAAATCACCATAAGCAGCTTTAAATTACGTGTTGACATTATTTTAAAAACAGCAATAACAGTAGGCAATGTCCAGAACAAAAATCTGTACTTTTGCAAATAGTAATTAGTTATTTTCTCAACGTATGATTTACACTGATGTACTGCATTCTAATCAGCAAAAAAAAAAAAATCCTTGTTCTTTAATCTTACCATTTAATCTTATTTTTTCCAGTAACTGCTGTTTTTTTTAATGTTACAGTATTGCATGGTTTGTATTTTTCACAGATTTTCACCTTTTATTTAACACATGTTTTTGTTGTTTTTATTATTTGCTTGGATTTTTTTTTTTACAGTGTATAGGTTTAGGCTTAAAATATCTTGGCTTTGGTTGTCGTTTAATAGGTTGGTTGTGAAAGTTAGGGAAAGATCATGGTCATGGTTTAAACAAAAAAAATAAGATTGACAGTCCGTTCAGAGCAGGAAACAAACAACTGTCTTCAAATTTATAGTCTGGTGTTTTGTTGACTCATGCATTCGCTCTGACCTCCTCCCTACACAAATATGCTGCTTTGGGGCACCTGCTGAAATGAATGATGCTGTCATTTATCTTGGGAAGGCAGTGACTGCAAAATTTTCACATCCGAGCTTCGCTGAGCAGGAAGAGGAGTCCTGAGCCTCGCTGGCAGCTCAGTGGAGCAACAACTTTGGCACAGCGGCGCTTTAAGCTAATGTTAGCCTAGTCACATGCAAAAAATGAGAGCGGCAACATGCTGATGAAAGGCTGGCATAACTTTTACCACATTGCCACTCTGGCCACACTTATTTATACTGAACATGTGCACAGGTCATGCTGAGGCTGATGGGAATGTTGCACCAATGCATTGGACAAATTAAAATGTTGAATTGATGATTGAGGATGGACAGAGGAAAGGTGGAGGGATTATCAAAGTTATTACAATTTTCGTCAACATTTTATGTGAGTTGATCTTTTGGTGAGACATTTTACTCAAAACCACAATTCTCAGTCTTATGGTGTCACCGGGGGAAAGGTCAGGGAATCAGCAAGAGAGCTAGGATTCTGTCTATCGGGACCAAGAGTACACGATTATCAAGATGTTTCAGTCTGGACCACAGTACTGGATCTATGAAGCATCATTGTTAAACATTTAGTCACAATGCCAGCATGATTAAATGTATCTACCTCTGCATTATATCTTTTTGTTTGATAATTATTTTTTAGGAATTTACCAAGAAAACTATAAAAAAATACACACTAGAAGAAAAAATAAGCACTAAGGTGTAAAAATAACGAGTTATTACATGATGCTCGGTAATCACTAGCTATAAAGACGAGGTTATAAAATTATATGTTTAGAGATTTAATGGATGATAATGTCTACATAATATAAATGCGTTATTTGCGCGTCTCTGATGGCATGTACTTTTGTCTCTCTGCATGTTCTGTCAAACCACTTTGCCAGAGCAAGCCAGGTAAACTGTGGAAAGAATTATTTATGATCTTGTTATTGCTATCTCACTGCTGAGCTGAACAATATTAATAGACGATGCTTTGCTTTGTGATTGCGTGTGAAAGAGCGGAATTTCAGAATTATTACCTCTCAGTCGAAACGTAAAATAGAAATCAAAAGTCAGACGCAGGGTCAAGTTCTGTGAACAGATGGATAAAAAAAAAGTGAGCAGACTTCTGAAATGAGTGTAAAAACAAGTCTGAAAACATCCTTTCTGTTGTGGAGTCTGGCTGCATGCAAGTGACAGAAAACTGTCTTTGTTGTTAAGTAAACACTGTCAGGAGCAAAGATGTTGCACTCAAACCAGTACAGAAACTATGAAGTGCGCACACGCCTCATTTGCATGTGTGTGTGTGTGTGTGCATGTGCCTGCATGCGCACAAGTGCCCCGCAAAATGTGTGTTTGTCTTGTAAACAGAGGGAAAACAAGGACAGTTGTCGCTCATGGCAACAAGCGTGTGAATGTGGCGCTGGATGTTGATCTTTCATACTCTGCTGGATCTACCTCGCTCTCCCCAGAACGCTTCTCCGCTCGTGCCTGCTCTTGTGGCAGTGGAGGAGAGGAGACGCCTCTGTAAATGTTTACTGTATGAGAGTTTGTTAAAGATGTGACCGGAGACTGATAAACATAAAACATCTGGACACAGACCCAACATCTGCTGCTAGAAGGACAGTTGACAGTGAGAACCACCATAAGAGACACACTGAAAGAAAAGAAGAGTGAAGGAAAACAAAGTGGGAATTGTGGACTTGAGCTCAGAAACATCACCCGATTTAATCTCCTGACTATGAAATGATCTACATTTACTGAAAATGACAACACAACATTTCTCTCTACCTTTCTTTCATAGAAAACAGTTAAAGACTTTATTAGTCCAGCACCCAGTGCAAGGGTGGGCCATGCAGAACAGGGAAAACAAAGCCAACGAGGAGCAGATGTTCAAAAAAAAAAAAAAAAAAAAAAGCACACACACAAAGACACACTGATGCAAGCACACACATTTTGAGTATATAGTTCCTGTCCTACAACCGAGACCACAACCTCACCCCTTCTATACACACACAGACTCACAGTGAAGTAAAAAAGAGAAGCTAGGGAACACATAAGACATCGAAAGCATCCTCTGAACCACACAAGACTTTGCAACTTTGCAGAAACTTTACTATTTCCTCAGTAAGGTTTATGCTTTTTCTAGCCTTCCTGACATGTGTGTGAGAGATTCAATCTGATCCATAATCATCAGAGGAAACAGCTGCGTGGACCTGTGTGGGTTGAAAGGGGCGGGATTCGCAGATAACCTCCGACTTCTTGGAGAGGAAGCTTGGAGAGAACCTCAGGAAGCTGCTCTCAGGACCCGACACACAAAGCAGGTCCTGCGTGTACAGCAGCAGCAAAAACAAACACAGCTTTCAGGTGCACAGTCACAATGACTCGAGTGTTGTGTGCATCAGCACCTTGCCGTACTTTTTACGACACTGAGCGGTGCACGTGCAAAAACTTCACTCGGCAAGTTTGTGGATACAACAAAACAGCCACATATATAACGTGGTATGTTTTTAATACGTGTTAATTTAACATCTGAACAGCTTTTGCAACACCTTCACAAACAAAGTCATCAATCAATCAGTCAACAGCCCATCACACTATTTGCTCAATATGTTCCCAAACTCTTGAGCAGTTCCCTATAAAAAATAAATAAAAAACCCACCTCAGGCGAGGGGAGGAGAACTTGGCTCTGTGCCTCTTTGTCAGAGCGTCTGCACAGAAAGGAAGCAGCCTGAGTAGTTTCATTGTAAGTTCTTCCTGCAGCTCTTGAAAGGCAGAATCGTGCTGCACTGGGGCCTGTCCTCATATCAGGGATTTGCTTACATCAGTCACCTAACACACATGTCCAAGATGGCACTGTCGAAAAGTTCAAGCATGTTGGCAGAACGGCGCCCAAAACTGACGTATGGCTGTGAAATGCCAAAGTGGTGGTTTATTGTCCAAACAGGTTGGCCTTCTGGGTAGCAGCGCATTCCTCACGTGTTTTTATGCTCTTCATGTGCAACATCTAAATATCACTGTCAACATATAATCCATAAACTTTAATTTAAGGTGGCTGTAATTTATGGTATTGCCTTCGGCTCAAGGTTGTAACTGATGCTGCAGATACTGCGAGGCGGCTGTACGTGACACGGAGCTCTTTCGATCTGTGAATTTCACATTCTGGTTGAAAGAGGGAGGATGGTGCAGTCTCTGGGGCTACACTGGTTTCACTTCTCCGCTTTGCAAAACCGCACAGACACACAGAGAAATACGTCCCCTCACGTAACCACGCTGACACACAAACACACTCACACACAGCTGAGGGTGGGCGTACGTCAAAAAAAGCAAACAGTGGAATCCTACTCTCCCATAACGTCACGCGCCCACTGCTGCCCGGCATGGCACCCAGACCGACGAAGACAGCAGGGCGCTTGTGATGAGCTGAATGAAAGTGTGTGAGTGTCTGAGAGCTCCTACGTCGACTGACAGTGACGTCTGGCTATTCTCTCCACCTCCATCTGTTTCTCCATTTCAGCATCCCACACTCTCGACACACAGAGCACAATGGGATGGCTGAAATTTAAGACAAATATATTGAAGAAACTGGGGAAGCAATAATAATATTAAAAAAAAGTCTGGTATTCAGTTCCAATATAATCGCTCCCAGACTCAGGGGAATAACACACAGCTGTGTTATCATTGGTGTGCGTTAAAGACTCTGACACACATACGTGCACAATGGGTAATTACTGCCAGTTAGCCCACTCATTTGTTGCCATTACGCCAAAGCGACTTCCTCCGCTGCCCATTCGAATGCCCATCAGTCTGGAAATACCATTTAGATACACAGACTTGACAGACGGGACACAATTTAGCAATTAAAGGAAATTTATCAATCAGGTGCATTTTACTTACGACCACCTGCTGTAATGTCTTTGCAAATAAGCATCAGACAAATGCTGCATTTATTCAACACACCTGCAACCTCTGACACCCAAGAACTACCTTATAATCCACCAACAGTTAAGCAGAAAGGATGTAGTCCACACTGTGAAGGATTTGGAACAGCAATGGGTGCGTTTGTGTCTAAATAAGTGCATTTCACACAGCTTCACAGTGTGAATGTTCATTTTGAGAAATAGGCTTTTTCATGTGTCTGGCAGTGCGTCCCACAGGAAGATTGATATCACCTTCATGTCTGTGCAGCAAATATGAAGCTACTGTCAGAGTCTTGTAAACGAAGGCGGCCTTAAAAAAAAAAAACTGGAGAGCAACTACTCATCTGACTCCCTGCCAGTGAAAAAGCTCAAAATGTCAGACTATTGGTTTATTGGGTTAAGGGGGTAAATGGAAACATGAGCAGAAAGAGATGCCTTGAGAACAGCTGAAAACTTCTTTGAAAGTAAAAAACAACATGAAATGCAGTTTCCGAAGAGCTAAACAGCTAAAAGTAGAACGAGGTGTAGTATGATAATGTCTGCACGATTATCTTTGCGTGCTGAAACCAGGGAGACAGGCAGAATTTTGCAGAACTACTGAGGCATCTGATACCCAAAGATTATACACGGTTGTTGACCTAGATTTTAAAAGAGAGAAACACAAATGAAAGAAACAGAGGCCCTTGCACATTTATTATTAAAGCATGCTGCTAAAACGCACGCCGACACCTGCGTGGGAGAAACAAGAAACAGGAGAAGTGATGAGCAGAAAGAGACAGTGAGAGGAGAAGAAGCCTGACTGCATGTTGACCTCGGGTAACCTGGAATGTGGGACCTGCATGATGGTTCTCAGAGTGAGTTTTAACAGGCTGCCAACCACAGATCACCAGATTAGACTTGAGTGAAAAAAGAGCTGTCACTATTATTATTCTCTCAGTATGAATAAAATGTGTCTATTTATAGTATTAGTATTAATATTAGTAAGCATATCTCTGTTAGCATTGCTATTAGTCTTACTTTTAGTTGTAGTATTGCTGTGTGATGTGTGTTCATTGGCATCAGTCAAGTTTTCCTGTTAAATATGAAGAGAGAAGAGATGCCAACTGAATATTGATCAGAGGAATGCTGTGATATCAGCTATCAGTTTCCTGAAGAGCAGTCGAAAGCTCCATCTTGGAAACAGGTTTCTGTCCAAGATGGTTTTTTTGGTGTGTTCAACACTTTTCAATACATGTGAACGTAACTTCCGTTTGTTACGTGTTCCCTCTCGTGGCTTTACACACCTGTTGAAGTTTCTTATTTGAGGTAACGATGAAAAGCTATAGTTTTCATACAAAACACAAAATAATCATAAATTTAGTGTTATAGTCCTGCGATAAGTTTTGAAAACTTCTTCTTGCCCTCTGCAACTCCCAGTGGTGAAAGTGCAGCACAAACTGTGTCTGAAATCAGTGTCTAACTCTCGGCTAATCCAAAAATGAGCCAAGAGGTTGAGCGTTATTGGAGCTCAGACAGGACATGCAAATGTTTCTGTGCCATAGACTGTCCTGTCATGGCACCTGTCTGTAACTCCGAATGGACACACCCTCAATTATGCACAATGTTATGTCTTGATACAATCTAAACAGGTGAGCAAACAAAAAAAAAAAAAAAAAAAAATCACCCATCTAACCTACAGTTATCATTAACGGGAAAATCAGCTATGGAAGCTAAAACTGATTTTGTACCAGGCTGTAAAAATGTTCATTTCTACTGTAAAGTTCAGCATTCTTGCATTAGGGTCTATAGAGATCGATTCATTTTTGGAACAAGCCTCAAGTGGCCATTTGAGGAACTGCAGTGTTGACACTTTAGTCACTTTGGTTTTGGCTTCATCTTTGACTCCCTGAGGTTGCCACTCATGGTGAAAACATTTTGCCAGTGTCTTGTCAATGAATAAAGACAGTTTGTACTTCATTACTATTGGAGACCATCTCAAGTGGCCATTTCCAGGAACTGCAGTTTATGGCACTATTGTTGGGGAGTTTCAATTCTTGAGGTTACTGTTTATGACCACATTTTGTCACTTTCTTGCCAACGAATAAGGAAAGTTTGCACTTTATTATTGAGGTTTTATGTAAGATTTTACCCAAAAATAGCATATATTGTCATGTAGAATTAATGGTTCAAATATTTCACAGCATGGCGGACAAAGGCAATTATAGCTGCTGGGTCATGAAGAAACATGTGGGATTTTATTGAGTATCAGCAGAGCTTCAACAGCTGCTTGTAATCTCCTTGACACAGGTAAGTGATCAAAGAGTTGCTCAAGGATAATTTCATCCTGGACAAAAGAGAAAAACCTGAACTTTCAGGGTGGCCTGTCTCATCAACAACTTACCCTCCAGCTGTTAAAGGACACACTGGTCTTGGGAAGTGTCTTGAGAATTCCACAAAACCCAGTGGGAACTGAGGAAGCGCACACCGACTTTGCAGCGAGGTTATTCATCAGGCCCTAATTCAAACACACAAATATATATCTGTGCCTTCTGGTCAGACCACCTGACCTTCGACGCCATAGTAATGGTCTGCCTGACAGAGCCAAAACACACAGCCTGAGCAGCCCCATGGGCCAGTCTGTGTTTTCTCAAACATGCACACGCACACACCCACCAGCACACATGTACAGGGTTAAACAAACACACACACAAACGCACACACATGCATGTGCGCACACATTCTCAGTATGCGATAAGAGCTGTAGCCCTTAACCTTCTGCGATAGAGGGAGGACTTTAAGTGCAGACAGGAATCCAACTGCTCACTCAATCACTCGGTGTGTGTTTGTATGTGAAACACGGACAGTATGCGCGTACATGAGCACGCAGCGCAGTTTCGGCTGAGACTTTTTTTCCTATTTCTCTCTGACAAACCAGTCTGACTGCACACATATCTACACACTTGCACATGGGCACACAAAGAGACACACTCGTGCAAGAGTGCTAAAGCAGAGAAGTGATTTGGGAGAGATTTCTCACGACCAGAGCGCCCTGAGCTACACTGAGCAAATACAGATTAATAATTGGTTGAGGGTGGAAGTGCATTCCACAGAGTTAGCCACTGATCGCGGCTACCTCATACTGAAATTATAGGTACATGCAAACACAAACACGCAATATGCTGCAAGATCAGTATCTCTTCTGAGAACTTTGCAAGAAATTAGTAAGAAATTAGGTTCTCCTACTCACCCCACTCCCATTTACTGGACAAGCTCATTGTACACTGCTTACTCAGAAACACGAAGACTTTTAACTCCTACGTGAAGGTCATTAAAATCCTTGCACATGTGCCGTAAAACACACAGCAACACATTAAATTTCAAGAATCTAATCTAACCTCAAACGAAAACAGTCATAGCAAATCAGACACTGTGTACCAGCATTTACCTCATAAATTCTGCAGAGTGAGCAGACCCAAGACACTGAAAAAGCTCAATTTACAGCAGCAGTCCCTCCTGCTCAGACCATTCTTCTCGCCTGTACAGTGATAAATGGGGCTGAAGCAGGAATAAAGCTATAGTTAAATTGAAAATATAAATTGTGCTGCACGTTCAAGCAAATATATCTGCTACACATTCGTCAAACCACAGTGTAAACATTAAAGATGAATGAATTGTCAAGTTGGACCACATGAACTGGAGCTTCTGGTTTCCATCACTGTGCTGCAGGGCTGCCCATAACACCAGCCACTCTGCTCCTGCATGCTTGCGATAGCACCAAAGCTGATTTGAATGCGTGTCTGTGAGCTTGCACGTAAATCCTCAGGCAGCACCTGTGCATCGTTTGTCAGAAGTGTCAGGTTTCATGCTCAAAGAATTGATAGCCTTTCAGCAGCCTCAGCGATAACTCTGCTAAGTAATGTCATGATTAACTGAGGAGCCACTGATGACGGATTTAGAACGAACAGGAAATAAAAGCTCAAAATGAAATCGAAGCAACACATTAATTTAGGGGAAGTTCTTATCCGTCACCTCAGTCTAGCTCTGAAACTCCCTGCATTCTGCTTGCAGGCATTTGCCGATACATACGGTGAGATTTATGTTGTTGGATTGTTCACCGAATTATTATCACTGACTGAATACAGTGTAGAAAATAAAGTAGCTCTAGAATTTGAAAGACAATGACCTCAAAAGGGTGCTTGAGTAATGGCACTAAGTAACTGTACGATCTGAGGTGGTAAAATCTCGATGCAATGTTAAATTTGTCTACAACCTTGGGTCCCTGCATTCATACGGATGTTGACATGTAGCACCTTCCTAAATGCTGCTGCAGACCACATACACTCTACACTGTGGCAGTGGCCTCTCCCAGCAGGACACTAAGCCCCGATACACTGCAAATACTGCTAAACAATGGCATTGTTGCTTGTTCCAGACCTCCAAGCTTACAAGATTTGCTACCAGTCTGTCTGTGAATCCACAGGATGCACCAGAACAAGTCCAATCCATGGAGGCTCCACCTTGAAACCCACAGAACTCACATTACCAGGACACCCAAAGAGGTTTTGTGTCTGAGCTATTTTGGCACCACAAATGGGACCTACACAGTAGTAGGCAGGTGGTTTTAGCGATACAATACTGTATACTGCACATTTATATTGTATTAAATAATAGTTTCCATGACCTTGCATATCCAACTCACATATGTGACTGTTTTTCTCAGATTAAGTGTACAGCGTCTGTATGGTTCACTTCCTAATAACAACAAAGTACATGCTATTCCAGATTTGCACTGCTGCCCAGCTATAGTGTGTGTTCCTGCTGATAAACAGTACCACTTGTCCCAACTACTGTTTTCAAGTTCATTTTTACCAGGAGACAAAGAGTCCATTTATCTAGAGGGAGGCAGAAAAGAGAGAGAGAGAGAGATGTGTGAAGGGTGACAGAGAGAAAGAGAGAGAGAGAGAGAGAGAGAGAGAGAGAGAGAGAGAGAAAGGGGGAGGAGAAAGAGAGCGAGGACAAGGCTGAATGTTGGATGGAGACAGAGGAGAGAAAGACGACTGACAGGAGAACTTTCCAAAACAGCAGATCCTGGAATGTTGGTGGAAGGTGCCACATAGCTGCAAATATTTGTTGCTCGGTCGGCACGGCAACAGGACAACCAACATGTTTATTAGCAAATCCCTTACAATGATACCAGAGAGCCGAGAGCGGGAGAGGGAACACCCAGAGCAGAAGCATGTGGACTGCAATGCGGTCCAAAAAATGTAAAAAAAAAAAAAAAAAAAAAAAGTCACTTAAAGAACAAGCGACTCGAAAGGCAGTTGTGAGTTTCATTGCTGACATTGTTTAAGGAACGTACACGTGCCAATATGTACACACACACACACACTAGTGAACGGAGTAACACTCGGAAACAGTACAAACTACTGTCACTGAACTATGTGGTGCTGCTTCCTCCCTTCAGCCTCACCCAATCAGAAACAAACACACACAGAGATCTGAAGCTCTCTTGTGGGTTTCTATTCAATATGTGATAATACATACAGCCAGGTGATACAGTTAGAAAGCATAATGTGTGACATAAAGTCCAGTCCACTGAGCCCACTATTTTCCAGCGCTGGCAGCTTTTGGCAGACAAAGTGTTTATCCTCGATTTAACCAGAAGTTAGTTTAACCTTTGCTGAGTTTCACTGTTGTTGCCATGGTTACAGGCATTACAGACTATAGGATCCCATAAACACTGAACATGTAACGTGAGGGTGTATAACTTACAGAGAAAAAACTCGCACACTTTTCCTATTAAAAATGAAAAACTGAATTCATAAGTAATTACGCGTGCAATTTGTCACTTTAATGCGCTCAGGGGTTTTGCTGCTACAGCCTCACCTGGTCTTGGATGAAAAGCAGCTTATTGAGGCTAATGAAAACAAACTTTAAGCCGATGTTACTGTGCGAAGCTGCATTTTGCTTTATCATTTAGTATAACTGTCACTTGTGGCAAAAGTTGCATGAGCTTGTGCAGACCAACCAGGTGTTTATTCACCAACAATCAACATCCTGAAAAAGAGCATGACCTATAGACAATAATCCCGTAATGTTATACAAATCTGTCTCCAAAAAAAGACATCTGTATACAGCCAACCGCATTATCTTTTTGGAAGAAACAAGCACTTTCAAATTTCAGTTTAAAAGAGTTGCAAAATCCATGTGAAGAGTCAGGACGGGTGGATGTAGGCATAATTCAGCAACAGGACTTTCACCCAAGAGACTGAGTTTCGTGTCCTGTGTGAGAACATTACTCTTAAACGTAGGTTTCATTTTCACTCATTGTTCTATTTTGGTTTTCACTCACTGTTTGGTTAGCTTTGGACAGTAAAAGTACACGGTTAGGTCTGACAAAATATCATGCTTTGGTTGACCAATTCCCAATGATAACTACTTGTCACAGGGTTGGTTATGTTTGGTACCAAAATGACTTGGTTAGGTTTAGGAAAATAGCACAGTTTGGTTTAAAATACAACCTTTTAACAACATGTTTCAGACTTCATCTCCATTTCCGGACAATCAGAGCCTCCCGGAACCTTAAAATGATGTTCATGGCCTGGGGAGTCTTTTATCCTGAACACTTCAGACAGGAAGCAGCAGAAGATGTAGAAAACTCAACATGATCAGCTTGAAATAGGAGCTAAATGTTCTTTGTACCACAATTCAGCCTATATGTTCTCATTTCACATTAAACAGACCTTCCACTAAATACCAATCCTTTATGCAATCACTTATCAGAGAGCTAGAGCTACCATGGCGTCAATATTTTTAACATGCATTTTTAAACAAATATTTTTTACAAAGGTTTTTCTATATAATGCTGCGTCATGACAGATTGTTTCTAGTTTATTCATTATTCAGCTGCAGTCAGCACAACAGTTGTAGGCAGCAAAGTCGGATTCTGTTGAGCTTCAAGTTTACAAGGCTTGGAAATGATTGAGAACAGAAACATGGTTTGCACACTGTGCAAAGTTGTGCAAACAGCTGAAGACAACAAACAGAAGCTCTACTCAGTTTGGAGGATCTTTACATTTGCTTCTCTCCTTCTCTCTGTGCTCACATATAATGTATCCAACTTCCCAATAAAGCTGCTCTTATTGACACTTTTTTTTAAATTTTCTGTTGTCAAATAAATGATCAAGTATTAAATAGTGGATGGAATTCAATCTGACAACATGCTAACCAACAATCACTTCCAAACTGCTGCCACTGCTAAAAAGCTGATTTTCCAAGTGTCATCCAAAAAACCTCACAGTACACAAGAGCTAAGGAGAAAGCTGTGCTGTGAATTCCACCATATTTTCACATTCCTGTTTCATATAATTATTAGCAGCTTCATTGCTTTCTGCAGTAATGTCTCACCACCTACAATGTTCTTAAAGAAGCAATGCAATGTTTCTGTTATTGATATGAATAATGAAGACCTTTATTACAGCTTAATTGTTAAATAAAGCTTGTCATTTTAATGTTCAACTTTACAATAATCACATAGATAATTTGTATGGTGTTAGTACATTATAAGATAGCACAAAATCCCTGTTTCATCAGCCAGCCATCCCAGTGTGAGCCCCCTCCCCTGCAACCAAAACACCACTCAATATTGATCTGTGATCAGGTTTCATAGCTGCCTCAGAGGAGGGTTGTGAGGATGATCTGTGTGCCTGAGTGTGTTTATGCCTGCATACATGAGCGAGAGATAGTGAGGCAGAGAAGAAAACCAGAGAAGAGAGAGGGGAGTGTGTTTTTACTGTTGTATGTCTCTTGTTTCATAGGACTGCAATCTGCCAGATCGGGTTCACCTAAACCGATCACATGTCCAGTAAAGCCTGAACATAATTTAAGGGAAATATCCACCGCGCCCTGATTCATTTTGTAGTTCTGACAAGCCCGTATTTATGTTCTCTCCTCTTCGGTATATGCGGCAGAACAAACGTCCATTCTTCCTTCTTTCTGCCCCTTTCTCACCCAAAGACTGAAACTGCTGCTCGGCTTAAAACAATCGCTCAGTCCTGTCACTCTCCTCCTCCCCCCTCCCTCCCTTTACTTTTTTATTGCCTCTGAAAAGCCAGGCTAGTATAACCAGCAAGTCCAAACACATGCTGACAACCTCCCAGTCACACTTGTACACACAAACAACACAAACACACACATGTAGACATACTAAAACAGTAACACACACACACATACATACACCTTGTGCGGTTGGTACGGTTCCACGGCTTGCAGAGGTAAATGGAGCGGAACAGGTTAGCATTGCTGCCATATAGTGTTCCACCTGTACAAACATAGTGCTTGATCATGGCTCAGCAGACTCTCACACACATGCGCACACACACAAATAGTCCTCCATCTGGACTGAGGCACTGGTGGGTTTTAATAGCTATCGATCATTTTCCCTGGTGACACACTCACCTCCCTGTTACAAGTCGAACACAGCCAGCTGAGGACTCATACAGGTCCCTGAGTGCACACACACACTGCACATGTGCATACAAGCTACCATGCAGCGTCAAAAAGGCCATTTACTTTGCCTGCCTGTGTGTGTGTGTATGGGTGTGTGTTCTAGTGCTTTTGTGTGCCTCTGAGTGTACGCTTATGTGTGTGTGAGAGTCCTGCTGTGGCTCACTCTGCCTTTCTTTTTAGATGAGGTTATTTAATTTACATAATGAGGCCCAGACCCACTCTCATAGATTGAATTACTCTGAGACAACAAATAGAAACGAACGCAGACAAGCACCCCTACAAACACACAAATCCCAGTCTATGCGACCCTTTAACTGGACTTGTTTTGCTGTAGCTGTGATAAAAGAGCATCTGTGGCCTTAAATAAAATAAAAGTAAAGTCTCAGAACCTGCATTGTGCCCGCCCTCACCCAATGATGTCATTGTACACTTGCGAGTGAGTTACGGTGTGCTGAAAGGGTCAAAATGAGGGAGAGCCAATCGATATTCTATACGATTCTGACCCATAAATCTGAGATGCGATTAGTCTGGGTAGTTAGTGACGATTAATTGTCAAAGCTAATAAAGTCCTTTGCGGCTGAGGGTGCCAGAGAGGCTGTTGGGAATCATGGTTGATTTTACGAGCAAATTAATTAAAACGCTGCCTGAAAAAGAAAAAAAAAACCCGTCAAAGTCAGGCATCAAACACTCATTCTATACTTGGGGAAGGGCTGAACAAAGAGACATCACTCAGGGAGATTCAATGAGTGTGTCTGAGTGTGTGTAATAATCAAACACAATGATTTCTTCCTTTAAACCATGCTGTAAATCCTGAAGGGAAAGAGGGACATTTGTCATGTAGCCGCGTCTTTCCTTTTTCATTATAAAAATGGCTGCCACAGTATCTTATTAATGTGTAAGTGGCTGTGTGTGAGTCCGTGTGTGTGAGTGCTACACATAACTCAGGAAAGATGATTAAAAAAGCAGTAGGGGAGACTGAAAGACGCAGCATAGGATAAGGACAAAGAGGATAACAAAAGAAGGAAGGAGGTGTGGAATAATGGGTAGATCTCACTATGTTGGTCCAAGTTCGTTCCCCTTACTGTCACAGACTCGGTATCAGGATCATTAGCTTACAACCTTGTGTCAGAAAGTGTGGTTAGCACTGTCGACTCACAACCAGAAGGTTCTGGAGTCAACCCTGGTGGTTGGCTGGGGCTTTTCTGACTGAAGTATGGAGGTTCTCTGTGTGCCTACATGGGTTTTCTCCAGATACATCCACACCCCAAAGTCCATGGAAGGTTACAAGTCTGACCACTACCGTTTCCTGTCTGTCTGTGTTGGTCCTGCGATTGACTGCTGACCTGTCCATGGTGTCCCCCCCTTCTAGTCCAGTGCCATCTGGAATAAACTTCAGCCCTTTGTGACAATCTACAATTTGAAGCAGGTATAACCAATTTACATTCTAGAGTCCTACCTTTGGACTACATAACACATTTGCCTTTGATGATGTTGTCCCACAGCATGGCTCCACCTAATACCTACCGAATACTGTTGGGGAAGCATAACAGAAAACTTTTGGTTAAAAACAGACGCACACACATACAGAAAGTGACATATCCTGTGACATCATACATTTGTTATTGATGATACAACTTTGGCTCACAAGTAGCCAAAATCCCACTGAGAACACTGCTGTGGAAACACAACAGAACAACTTTTGGCCATGAGAAAACCCCCAAAGTGGCCACACTTCACTCAGTTCTGCATTTTCTTTGGTTTCCAGCAATACTATTTCAATTCAGTTTTATTTATATAGCGCCAAATACAGTCAAATTGTCTCAAGACGCTTTACAGAACCCATATGCCTGAACCCCAGCACAAGCCCCAAGGCGACAGTGGCAAGGAAAACACCCTTTTAACAGGGAAAAAAAACCTCGAGCAGAACCTGGCTCTATATGTGGGGGAACCCATCTACCAGCTGGCCGAACGAGTCGAGAGGAACAGAAAAGGTAGAGAGGTAGAGGGGTGGAAAGGGGGAGGGATGGGAGAAGAGGGGGTGGGGAACAAGGAACACATAACACACAGTTGGATACAGGTATGATAAGCTAGATGATACATACAAAGTACAAGCTAACACTGAAACTGATTCATAGTTTACTGTTATGTTGTACAGCTCTGGCATTAAATATACTATATATATATATATATTTATATATAAAAATATAGCTGGCAGTAAAATTCAAACAATATGTAGATGAGCATATCAGTTATAGTGAGGGCGATGTGGAGTCTTTGCTTTGAATGTTATTAGTCCATTAAATTGCCGTTTGATTGGGCAAACTGCACTTACTAGTTGACCATATTATACACGCTAATTAATAAAAACTGAAACTAACTCAGATTATCTTGGTGATCTTGCAGTCGTGTGAGGAAGCACATGTAAAATTTCCCCCGGTGTCCACAAAAGGATGCAACAGACACTCTGGTCCACTAGAATATACCATGTTAGTGGTACTAGAATATACCATGTTAGTGGTAGGGTTTTAACTTGTTTAGGCAATTATAAAAAACAAAAAAACAACAGGTTTTGTCCAACAAACTTAACCCAAACTATGATCTTTTCCTCCTTTAGCAATTAGCTTGTCTGTTTTACCTTAACTTTGAGATATTTCAGCCAATTGTGCTTAAGTTTTATTTAGTCTTTCCACCATTTATCCATCATTTTGGTTAATTATCTCAACCATTTATCCATTTATTTTTAGCTCAGTTTAAACTTCCCTACTTGTTGGCTGTTTTTGTGGTACTCAAAGTGTGTTAAAGTGTTGTCGCTGCCTCAGTATGCTTTATATGTGAAAAAGTAGGAATTTATCGAGTTATTTCAGGGACTCTAATTCCCTCTTTCCTCTTTTACACAGTGACAAATACACGCACACATTCACAACAAAGGCCGACCCAGACGTGTACACACAGTCCAGTCTGTGTGCTTGCTTACAGTTACAATCTACACAGCTGGGTGCTTTTTTCCCTTCACATAACAGCTGAAACAACAATTTTTCTCACAGGGTAAGGCCATTGTGAGTGTTCACTGTCTCAAAAGCTTCAACAGTCCGTCTCCGTGCCTCTCAGCCACCCTGCAAACCTCAGGGGATGTTAAGTGTGACGTAAAGAACAAAAGTACTTTTTTTCAACATTTCAGTGGTTTTACACTTGTGCATTTCCTTTGTTCTGCGCAGCGCTTCGGCCAGTGAACTAGTTTAACTTACTGATACCAACACAAACGTAGAGAGCTTCAACTGAAAAGAACTGCTGAAACAATACAATTAGGCTGCAGCCTGTTTCCATCACAGGGGAAATCCTGCTGCCTGGACGGCCACTGATAGGAGTAAGATGAGAGGGAGAGAGCCAGAGAGGAGGAGAGAGATAAGAGAGAGGCAAAATGTGCTGGGGCATAGAAGAGGAGGACATGTGGGATCCAGTCCAGAGGGAAAGATAGTGCAGAGGTAACGTCAGGATGAAGGGAGTAAAAGGGGTGAAAGAAATGGAAGAGAAAATGATGAAGAAAAGTTCCGCAAGAAGTGGAGGTTAGTTTGTGGGTGGAAAATCCAGATTCAAGATAACTTAGAAGGGCTGGTTGTACTACATCAGGTCAGGACGCAGCTGAGCAGGAACACGGTGCTCTAAAATAACCCGTGTTGATTCTTTATCTTGAAAGTAAACCACAAGTGCAGCAACAGGAAGGAGTTTTCTGACCTTTGTGTTGTGTGACTTGCAAATGTGTTACAGTAAAATACAAAGCCTTGACATTTTTCAGACCTCCGATTGCAATTTCTGCAATCTGTTTTACCAGAATACGTTGACAGCCTTTGATTTGATTAATTTTTGTTTTACCGGAAATCTTGTACAATAATGTAGGCAGAAAAATTTAGTTGATTAACTTGCTCCCACTTGATCCACTGATGCTTGATGAGTTTGGGATTGTGTTCCTTGAGTAATTCATATGCAGTTTTTGTGCTGTGCAAGCTGCAACAAGTCTTTTTTTTTTTTTTTGGGGGGGGGGGGGGGGGGCAAAGTTGCCAGAAGCAATATTCAAAAACTAAAAATTGTGACAATAACAGCACATGTCTATAAAGCATATATGTTAGCTGATTTAAATACAGTAAAGGGATGCAAGTTTAGAGTAACATACTTTTTAAAGAATGTATTACTGTTTGTATTTGTATAATATTTGAGGTAGACATGTACAGTTTGATCTGTTTAACAATCAAAATGTGCAATATTTTTCAATGGTTTTACTAAGTTTTATCTGTTACCAAAACAGGGTAAATATGAAAAATAGTTGAAAAATTATTTACTATTTCTCAGTCTTTAATATGCATTTTTTTCTTCTAAATAATGACAAATATCTGTAAAATAATATTTTTCACTTATTTATTGTAAAAACAAAAAATAGTGTAATTATACGACCAAACATTAGAAAAGAATGAATTAACATTTAATAAGATGCAGTTTTTAAACTGGACATTATTTACAGTTTGTGCCTGTTCTTATTGCAGTTGACCTGTAAATCACATTTTTTTCTGTGATTATAGTAGATATTACACTCAAAAATATAAATGCAACACTTTTGTTTTTGCTCTCATTTTTTATGAGATGAACTCAAAGATGTAAAACTTTTTCCACATACACAATATCACCATTTCTCTCAAATATTGCTCACAAATCTGTCTAAATCTGTGATAGTGAGCACTTCTCCTTTGCTGAGATAATCCATCCCACCTCACAGGTGTGCCATATCAAGATGCTGATTAGACACCATGATTAGTGCACAGGTGTGCCTTAGACTGCCCACAATAAAAGGCCACTCTGAAAGGTGCAGTTTTATCACACAGCACAATGCCACAGATTGCTTTGTATGTTAGCTGGTGTGCTCGAGCAGCAGCGAGTGTTTGGTCGTACAGGCAGGGACTTCACAGATCTGCACATTCCAGAGAAAGAAGCAGTGTAGAGTTACATGTAATCTTTTTTTTTTTTTTTTTAATCAGAAGGGGGATTATTTTAATGGAAATGAAACCTGTCTTCTCTGTGTACCTCTGACACACATCAGTTTATTGGGGCTTAATCAACAATCACAACATGAGTCAGTAATTAGTCATGTTTTAGTACAGAATGCCACAACGCTGTTTGCTTGTCAAATACATGAAAACTTGCAACCACAAATAATTAAATCTAAACACTGAGTCAAATCAGAATTATTCACAAACGAGCCTCTGTTTTACTGGTGGCAGTGAATCACCTAAATTCAGTTGAACATTGTCTGGTGATTTAGAGCTTGTAAGTCATTCATATGTAGGAGTGGCTGTAAAATTGAAAGCAGTCGTCATCAACATTTATTTCTACTTTTCCAAATTTTTATAGCGTCTGTCATTTCTTATTGCTGTAGGTACAGCTACCCCATATTCAACCACATATCCACCTCCTGTCTCCATCCTACTACATTTGAGGGCAATACTGAAGAAGTAATTTATGATCACAGTTGACCAAACCGGACTAGCAGCAGCGGGGTTCCTCCATGCTAATTTTCCCATACATTCCTACACAGAAAATGACTTTGGCAAACTACCATGCTGTGGTTACCCCTTTATAACTTTACGCATGGCAACCAGGGAAGAAAAGCAGACCCCATCCAGCCAGCGCTGCAGTCATATTGAAACATTTAGGGGTTCTGTATTAAACACCGTTTGAAAGTATATAAAATAGAATTTCCAGAGGTCTGACTTTTGCCATGGGATCTGACTCTGAAAAGAGCTTTAATTTAAATGAGACAATAACTTTAAATGACATCATGTATTTTGCCTTAACTTAATTTGTCTGTTTGGGACAACTGGTGAAGCCGTACATGCGGATCCCTGCTGTCAGGTGGCGGTGACAGACCACCTATGATTCTTTCATGTGCTTTAATTGAAATGAAACAAAATCATGAATAGATGAATGAGGCAAAGAAGATAAATATTTCAGAATGTGCCAGCTTAAACAAGCATCTAAACAACTTATGCTCGGTCTGCTTGCTCTTATTTCATCCCTGACTGTTATAAAACTACAACCAAGTAAATGAAACTGACAGAAAGCGAAAAATTGCTGCTCAAGTTTGATGTACAAGACTCACATTAACCTTTTCCTTATGGCCATAGAGCAAAGCGAAATTCTGTCATGTGTTTAAATCATATTAGAAACTACCAAAGATCGGCTAAGTCAACCAGTTAGATCAGATTATATCTGACTTTATTGATTGCCACAATTTGACACACACAACAGTACATAAAGACAACATTAGCAGCCATAAAAAGTCAGACTGTGGAGGTGTTTTATGATCCAGGTTCATCCTCCTGAGGTGCCTCTCTGAGCCAGCCAGCGCCATGGGACTGATTTACTTGTCACACATGGGGGACATATTCAGACTGGATGGGCTGGAGAGAGTGGGCAGTAAAGCTGGCAGGGCAGAAGATGACCCAGACAGTGGGAGTGTGGAGGACTAGAGGCGAACACGTAAGACACACCGGTTAACCTCCTGCCATTAAAGCAGCAGTGATTTCTGACTGAGGGCCAGAGGACAATGGACTGCACTACACTAATTACACACCCTGACATGGATAATAGGAGAAGTACTCGCTCTTTATGAGGGTGAACAGACATCTGTAGATCTGTCTTTAACGTCTCGTAGTCACAGCAGAAATAAAAAGATTAAAGTGTGGCTTTGCAGATGTGCCGCAAGTAATGGCTGAATTAACATTTAAAAATGTCAAGGGACTGTTTAGTGCAGGAACATTGACCAAACACTGCATCTCAGGTAAATAACCAAGTTAAATGCATTTCTTTCTAAATATATATACACACTACAGGGTAAAAGTGTGAAAGCAAGATCAAATTTGTACAAATAAAGATCCTAGTTTCATTGGTATACTTTGCAAATAAATAGACATGATAATTATATCAAGAGTTATTCATCACAATACATTTTCACTATAATTATCAGGTATTTGTATCTATACTTTTGTTTCTTTACTCAGCTGTTAGTCATTTCTGTGTCAATTTGTACTAGATATGGACACAGGTGAGATTAATTGGGATTTTTCTGTGCAAACTCTTAAAAGCCAAAGAGATGAAGTGAGCAATGCAAACTGTGACTTGTTTTTACTTTTGCACTGAAGTTGTGACTCTTGCAAATCTTCTCAGCTCTAAAACTAAGCTCTTGTTTTCTTTTGTTAACATATATTGAGCACTTGTCCGGTAACTTCAATGTATACAGAAAGTGAAATTGAGGAAAATGGTGTGTATCAATGAAAGCAAAGTCTGATCATGCAGTAAATACATCCCAAAATCCACAGAATTCATGCTTTAAAAAATATTTTTACCTTTTTAAGAAAGACATTGTGAACAGAAACTTGAAGTTGCTTCCAAATGATTGGGCTGTAGTGTATACAGCTAAATGTGAAGAGTGTGTCTGTGCTATAAGACAAATTACATGAGACCACCAACCAGAGACCACCAGGAGATCCTCAGTCCAAGACGTAAAATGACATGAAGTCTTTCCATCATAAGCGCACACATACATGGAAAAATCTATATTTGCTTTGATTTGGTTTTCTTTTATTTCTTGTCCAGATTTGAATAGGCAGTCATCAAATGTTATTTTGAAGTCAGAAAACCTCTAAAAGCCACTTACACTAGAAAAATGAAATATAGAATAAAAATCTTACTACACGTTTTTAATGAAACATTATTTTTAGTCAGATTACCTTACAAAAGCTACAATAGAACATAATATAGAAAAGAATCCGTTCATTCATGTTAGTTGTTATGAAACTATTCTTTTTAATTCAGACAAACATTAAATAATTTAAGCTGAACGTTAGATTACAATTCTTACGGTAGGTTTACTTTTATTATATAAAAAATTACTTCAGGGAATATTTTAAGGTCAGACAACTTTGAAAAAAGCTTAAGTTGAATGGCAGTTTACAATAGAACAGGAAAATATTTTTATTTTAGGTCTTTACAAAAATGTTATTTTGAAGTCAAATAAATTTTAAAACCTTATAGGTAGCATTAAGTAGCAAAATAAATATAAAACAGGCCATAATATAGAATAGATAATTTAGTTTTCTTTTGGTCTGCAACAAAGTATTTTTAAGTCAACTTTATAACAATTAGAAGCAGAGCAGCAGAATAGAACAGAATAGGTCATTTCATGGAATTCATAGGCCATCAGTGTATCTTAACTGTATTTCACAAGGCTTCTGCAGGTTCAACAAAACACTTCCGTGTGCAGAAAAAGTTTAACAAATAATAAAGAGTATTAAATAAAGTCCTGATAGAAAATAAATGTATAGTTGCAGCAGTTTCTCAGTAAAAACAACATTTAGACAGAGCCACTGTCCTGAACACGTCCGTCCGCCACTGACAGTAAAGCGGGTAACCAGATATTCAAAAACATACGTCATCCCACAATGCACCGCGCTTACGCTCTCTTACAGCATTACCTCATCCACAATCCACCGCGAGACTGAGAATCTTCTGGGTGGTCGTCAAGGCAACGCGCCTTATCTGCGCGCCGAGCCCCGCCCTGAGCCCCGCCCTCTGGCCAATGGGAGAGCCCGTTCATGACATCATGGTTATTTTTAGAGAGGCAGCGGCAGCAGATAAGGTTTGGCTCCACGCTGCTCAGCTCAGAGTATATACAGAAACACTGCCCGGGCAGAGGACACACCGCGAAGAAAAGTTAGAACCGCTCGGCGCTTTCTCATTCACGACTCAAAACAAGTCTGGATACTTGGAAAAAGCTTTGTGAACTGTTACAACTCAACACTGAACACTCCACCCGCCGCCGGGTGAACGAAGTAAGTCCTGATTCCTGTGTCAACAAAGTGCGCACTCAAAGTTTTTGGAAGTTTTTACGCACAGAGAGGACGTTTGGAAACCTCAGTAACCAGGAAGAAGAGAGGGGGGTTCTTCGAAAAGTTGTTTTGTAGAAGATTTTTTGTAGCTACATTTGTTTTTGGTTCACTTCTATGTATACCAAGATGGAAACTACTTTCTATGACGACTCACTCAACGCTTTCTCCCAGCACGACAACACCGGCTACGGATACAGCAACCCCAAAACGCTGAAACACAACATGACACTGAACCTCTCCGATCCGACCGTCTCTCTGAACCTCACCTCCGCGCCAAAGCTGGAGACATCCTCACCTCCCCGGACGTGGGCTTGCTGAAGCTGGCCTCCCCGGAGCTGGAGCGGCTCATCATCCAGTCCAGCAACGGGCTCATCACCACCACGCCAACCCCGACCCAGTCCTGTGCCCCAAGAATGTCACTGACGAGCAGGAAGGCTTCGCGGAGGGCTTCGTCCGAGCCCTGGCCGAGCTGCACCACCAGCACATGCCGGCCACCACCTCCGCTGCCCAGACCGGCGTCAACACTGCCCTGCCGCCGGTGTCCTCCGTTGCCGGTGCCACCGTTTACAGCAACAACGCTACCATGCGCTCCGACTCGCCGGTTTACGAGGACTTGAACACTTTCAACCCGCCATCAGCACCGTGTCGGCACCGAACTACACCACCTCAGCCCCGACCATGTCCTTCCCCGCCGCCCCGCCTCAGCTTCCCATCTACGGCCAGCCCTCCTCCGCCCAGCTCCCCCGGCTCACGGCGCTCAAAGAGGAGCCCCAAACCGTTCCCGAGATGCCGGGGGAGACCCCTCCTCTCTCCCCGATAGACATGGAGAGCCAGGAGCGCATCAAGGCCGAGAGAAAGCGGATGAGGAACCGCATCGCCGCCTCCAAGTGCCGGAAGAGGAAGCTGGAGCGCATCTCTCGGCTGGAGGACAAAGTGAAGACCCTCAAGTCCCAGAACTCTGAGCTCGCCTCCACCGCCAACATGTTGCGGGAGCAGGTGGCCCAGCTGAAGCAGAAGGTGATGAACCACGTTAACAGCGGGTGCCAGCTCATGTTAACGCAGCAGCTCCAGACCTTCTGAGGTGGTGACCAAGCGGCGGGCGGAGAGAGAAGGAAAAGAAAAAGACTGTAGTTGAAAGAAGCGGATGCTTCCTGTGACAGTGAGTGGCTGTGTCTCCCGAAATCGCGACGGGATTTGGACGATGTGGCGCTTCCACTGGCAGGACCGGGGGGCCGCGCTAAAAGTTCCTGAAAGTGCCATGCGCTCCCCGGTGGCGCGTCCTAGAGATGGGCTCGGGACAGTGACAGTAGCCATGAACCAGAGGGGACATGGCAACAAGCAGGATTCCTTTCTGTTTCGTGCTGTTTGTTTTTAACAGAACTGGACAGGACTGAAGTTTTCTTGATTTACACCCAGCTCTGCATGGACCTTAATCATGACATCCAAGGAGAAGTTTCAGTATTAGAGGATTTAAGAACCTGCAATAGACTTTTCTTGCTGTAGCCATAATGGCCTCAAATTTTGGGCGTGTTGGTCAACTCTAAACGGCTGAAAAGTTGTAACAAATGCTGCCTGACTTCTGAGTTACAGTACAAAGTACATTTTTCTTAATTGTAAGAAGTTAAGTTAGAAAAGCTTCAAGATTTACTTGTTTTTTCTAAAGTTGTTTAATGGGGTTTCACTCATTGTTATATGTATATAAGATCAACTTGGAGTACTTATGTTTACTATTTGTAATAAGAATACTGTATAATTTTTATGTTTTTTTTCTGAGCACTTCAGAAACTAATCAATATTTAAGAAAATAAAACCAGATAAAATGAAGCAACATTGCCTCTGTGTTCTTGTAAAAGTGTGACAGAAAGAAGGAAAAAGGTGGGTGTGCCATGTCAGGAACTCAAACAATAAAACATGTTGCAACATGTTGCAAGAGCTGCTAGTTCAGAGTACCTCACGGTAAATTCCATTAGTGCTGGTATTGATTCAGGCTAAGTGATTGTGTTTCAGCTGACAGATCAGGCTCACTTACTACAGATGGAGGCCAATTCTGCAAATGGGGTTGTAGAGTTTGAGATCTCCACTTTGTATCAGCACACACAGATATACAAGAAGAATTTTACTATTAGGCAACACACAAGCCTCTTAAGCTCTCAGAAAACACAATATGACACGACAAGTAAGTCTGTGACAACCTGGAGCTGCAAAACTGAGATGCAACAGTTTGAAGTGAGCAAGAAATCTCAGTTAAAGACATTTGAGGCATCACTGATATGGCACATATAGAAATAGAAGTATTTCAAGCTTTTGAACAAACTGCTTTCTGGGTTAAAGAATTTAAAGTAATAAGTAATTCACAAAAATCAGAGCTGTATGTACATCCCTTTGGTAAAGTTTAGTAACATAAGAGCACAAAAAATCAATAAAACTAAGCCCACACATTAAAGTAAAAACATAATTTCATTGTATAAAATCTGTAAAATACAGATAAAAGAACTAAAGTGGAGTTCTAGATAGATAGACTCAGATACAAGTGTTAAAGATGATTTTAAAGCACATGATAGCATATAAATCTAACATAAAGCAAACAGAATAAAAGAAGAAACTATTAATTTAAAGGGAGACAACACATACATTTACAAACACATATCAGGCCAATCACAGGCTACCAGTCATGCTGTTGCATCATTTAGTTACTCGGGATTACTTCTGTCCTGTTGCAAATAAGGAAAGGCCCAACACATCAGAACAAATGCAAATAAAGTCTCAGGTCCTGTAATGCAAATATCTACACAAAGCACATCATTACCGCAATTAAACTCAATATTATATGTGTTTGGTTGTGTATAGTCTGGATAGATTTTATTCTAATGTCATGCTGTCTCAGAGCAACTCTACTATAAAGATCTTGTCTAAAAAGTAGAATAGATTAAATCAGCAAATAGGAAACTAAGCAGAGATACTTTAGCAGAAGAAATCAATACAGAAGACTGGGAAGTATCACAAAATAATAATACTGTTGTAGTCCAGTTTTATATACAACATAGCTGAACATTCCCAGTTTGGAGAGTTTTTTCCCCCAGTTTCTTCATTTGTTGAAGTAAAGAACAAACATACTGGAAAATTAGTACGTTAACCCATCATTTTGAATGTCTTCCCTGCTCAGACAGCAGGTGCATATGAGAGGCCAGGTCAGATTGGGCTCACAGGTTATAAAGTTTAGTGCCTTCAACCACTGCCAGACACCGGTGCTGCTTATAATTAAACACTAGAGGGCGGCACAGACCGAGTCAGAATGATCTGAGAGATGAAGTCTCCAGGGCTCAATTGTAGCTTTTATTGGTTAATTTGTTGATTAAATTAGTACAAACATCAGTCATGACACAAACAGAACGGGTTACAGACTGTGGAAGCTTAAATAATGTTTTCAGTATAACAAATGGTGCAGTTTTTACGCTTACTCTAAGTAGCCATGGAATATTTTTGTTTCTTCTTTTCTCTATTTTTTCTTTACATTTATTCACAATTCATCTCTGTTTTTTTTTTTGCTATATATAATAATACACTGGGGATATTTTCTGACACAGCTTACCACATATCTTACCATATATCTGCAGCTTATTCAACTGTCTGTTTTCATTCTGTTGTGATTATTATTTTATTCTAATACAGTCTAATACAGTCTTTTAAAACTATATTGCTTTACACTACTTCAAAGCCAGTTACACACACTAAACGAGCACATTATTAAAGTTGATTGTTTGGGTGTCTGGTCTGCTCTGATTAAATAATCATCTTACAGCCTGATTATTTTATTCTAATACAGTCTTTTAAAAACTATATTGCTTTACACTACTTCAAAGCCAGTTACACACACTAAACGAGCACATTATTAAAGCTGATTGTTTGGGTCTACTCTGATTTGTCTAAACATATTGATATTCTAGATATTTATTTGTGGGAATTCTGATTTGTAAATCTGCTCTGATTTCTCAAACTTGGGCAACATGACATCATTCCGGAAAGCTCCCCTGCCATATAAGGAGAGGGAACACTCGGAAGGTGCACGTCACTACAGAGGGGGCGTGACTTACGGAAGTGAATCGACGCTGTAATCTGCTGTGTTTAATAAGAGGAGTCCTAGAAAGTTCTACGAAGAACAGACAGGATTTACTTCCCAAGGACGAATCAGAGGAAAGATTACAGCGACAATAAAGCTGACTGGAGGACCAGAATCCGGGAAATAACAAAGACGACCCACTTTCTGGATTAAAATACATAAAAATATCAAAACAAAATTGTAAGCCCAGGATAAAGGGACGGTTTATAACTGATACTTACCGTAGTTTATAAAGTGAATACACTCGATGATAAAAGCCAGTAGAAGGAGGTTGCATCCAGTTATATACAATTTTGAAGGACTTGAGTATTTAATATGTTCTTTTATTAGAAATGTCACTACATTTCAAGGAAATGATGTAGTTATTCCTCCACTGCCTACATGTGTTTGGCAGCTATAGTCCCTAATAATGTAAATTAACAGTCTACATACTAATACACGTCTCTAAGCATCCTTACTGCATAGTGCCTTGTTAAAATATTTTAAAAATATGCGTTCTCGTTGATATGATAAGTGACTGAGGTTATTCTGCTACATAATGATTACCAAAATTAGATATAGTTAATTTTTGTTTAGGGTCTTCTCTGGGATGATAGTGATCTAGCTAATTTTTAAAAAGGCATTGAAATCATTTGTTGGTGGAATATTTTGACAGCACAAAATAATCCTTGGTGGTGTTTTATAAGAATATACATATTTTTACAGTGGGATGTTTATCTGATTAGCACATTTATTAAATAACTACATGATTGTAGCACACTTGAGAAAAAGAAAATGAGCAATGTCAGAGTTCTTTTGTCCACTTGTGGCTTTTATAGTACAATACACAGAGAGTACAAAGAAACCAACCTAATCTTAAGAGCTAATAACCAACATGTCCAACATGCCTCAAATCAAACATTTTTTTCCGTCCCGTCTCCTCAAAGTATGATTGTGAGCCACTTTTCATTCACCATTTTTATTGTATAGTGCAACATAGAGTTAATGAGATGTTGGTTGTCCCACTCCGGAACTGGACATGTCCATCCAGAGCATCACAAAGCAGATTTACTGTTGTACTATGTATATATCTAAATATTTCTTGGACAACAAATGGTGATTAGTGGATATTCAAATGCATGGTTATGGCCCTAACTGATATGCAGCATCCAGCATACCAATTGTCCATTCTGTGCCATTTCTTGTCTTCTTTGGCATCGTTCCATTTGACTAAAGTTGCATTTTAAGGTGGCCTTTTGTAGTTACAGCTCAAAGGAGAGTCTGTGTGCTGGTCACACTGTCTGATTATTGTCCTGTATAGCCATACTAGGATGTGGGTTCTCTCAATGGTCGATAATTTGTCATCAGTTTAAAACTTTTAGTGCACAACTGGCTAATCATAACCACAGAAAACAGATGTTTCACTTTATCTCTCAATCAGAAAAGAAGACCATTTGCATGTATTTTTGTTCAGTATATTATGACAATCTATGACTCCTGTTACATCTAATGAAAACTAACACTGTTAGTTGGTCACATAATCTCACAAAAGGTAAGTTGAACCGACTGGATGTCTATTGTGAATGGCTTTTGTCTGTATTTAGTTGCTAAGGTGAGGTTTTTCACTTAGCAATATGAAATAAAACACACACTCATGCAGAGGTAGAACAACAAATTATAACACGGACATGCCGAGGGTGAAGGCTTAAGAAGACACCTTTAGTTTCCAGTATGTCTAAAATGATCAGCAAACTCAAAGGTTCTGAGGCTCGAGCCACATCAAACTATACCAACCCTTATGCAGTGGATGTGATCAAGGTAAAGAGAAGAGATCTGATTTATGGAATCTCACACACTGAGGATCTGCTGGATCTTCTCGTCACAGAAGGAGCCATAACGGCAGAGAAGAGGTCCGTCGTCTTGACCATCAGGACTCATATAGATCAGAACTCCAGAGTCCTGGACATCCTGGAGGCCAGAGGTGAGAGAGCATGTCGGAAATTCTTCCATCCCTGTCTAATGCTGGCAGAACCAGACCTCTACCAGCGAATCAAGACCTACGTGGGCAGTGTGAACGAATATATTCAAGATTCAAAGACACAGTTGATTGGGTATTTGCTGGAGAAGGACAATGAAGGGATGGATCAATTAAAAAACCAAACTGTAACTCAGAAGATTCCAACTTTGCATGCCATTAAAGAAGCCAAGAGATATAAGACTGAGAGGGCAGGAAGAAAAAACACGCTGCTTGGAAAAGAAGACAATAAACCAGCGGAGAGTAAATCAGAAAACCTCATTCACATGATTGCTGCAAATGGGGAAGTGGAGCTACTAGAGGAGCTGTTAGGAGACACTGACATCAACACTGTCAATGCCTCCAATGAGACTCTGTTACATGCAGCAGCAGAACATGGACATTTATCCATCATTCAGCTCTTGATCCATAAAGGAGCCAGACTGGACCTGCAGGACAACGTTGGTCACACAGCTCTTCACAAAGCAGCCAGCATGGGTCACACTGACATCATGAGGGTCCTTATAAAGGCTGGGGCCTCCATCCACACTCTAGATTTGCATGGAAAAAACCCCATTCACCTGGCAGTGGATGATGAACACCTGGATTCTGTAAAAATCCTGGTGGAAGAGGAGGTCAAGCAGTCTGAGAGCCACAACCAGGACATGTTTCTCCACATGGCAGCTATGGAAGATAACTGTAGGCTTGCTGAGCTGTTGCTGCAGAACGGAGCTGCTGTCGATGCCATAAACAGCCATGAAAAGACAGCTCTGTTCAATGCAGTCAAGAGAAACAATGAGAAAATGGTGAAAATGCTTCTCAAGGCAGGAGCCTCAGTTGACCAAGATGCTTTAAATGAAGCCATTAATCTCCATGAAGCAACAATTCTCCAGCTGCTGCTTGGTAAGTCTTTATGCAGTTACTTTAAGACATTTAAACAAACTGAAGTATAAATCTACAAGCATCCAAGCTCACAGTAAGTGTTGTTCAAACTACAGAGAATGCAAGAGTTGTTCTGAGTGAAGAAGCACTGGGCTCCGCTCTTCTCTCAGCTGTAAGACAGAACCATGACGGAGCAGTGACTACACTGATAGACAATGGAGCAGATGTGAACATCTGTGACAAACAAGGATACACTCCTGTCCTCCTGTCGGCCGAGCTGGGACACACTGAAGTCTTCAGGTGATGTGTACTAAAAAGGATCTAGTGTCATTAAAATGCATGTTTGGTTTTCAGTCTACACATTTTTTTTCGAATAGTAGGTTTTTATAAGTGCAACATTTTGATGTACAAAGGAACTTTTTACCTAAATCATGCCTAAATTTATCTCAGATTTTGAAATAACTTTATTATTATTATATTGGGCTAGTTGTGTCCTTTTGTCAGAGCTTTGCATTGTTTAGAAATCTTCAGAAAGTCTGAACATAAAGTCATATGTTCACCTTTTCCATATGTGTCAACAACAAAATCACCACAGCTATTATTAGAAACTGCAATACTCTATTCACTGGGATCAAGATTGGGAAAGCTGCATGAACATCAATGTAAAAATCTGTGTTTTTCATGCCAGCAGCCCACACCGCTCAACCGCAGGACGTTAGAGACAAAAAAAATAAGTCTTACACCAAAGATTATCACCCTGAGCATCATTTGACAGGACAAGCATATGTCATGAATCAGTCACAGACACAGAAAAAGCAGGTGTTAAAAGAACAAAAAGCAAAGTTTGAGCAAAAAGCTGATACAAAGAACAAACCACAGCACTGAAAAATCAAAAGCAGAGGAGTTGGCAAATTAACCAAAACCCCACGAGGACAACAAAAGCACAGCATAAACTGAAGCGAGAAAAAAGCAAATTCAAAACCATGAAAATGAAAAGTACAAACCTGAAGCAGGTGAGCACAGGGAAGAGCTCAGTCAGGTGAGCAGGTGGTCCAATATGGAAGCCAAACTACCAAGCAGGGGGGACAAACAGGTGACAAACCAGGCAGGTTACCGGTAGGGAAGGAGGACAAAGCAGACAAACCGACAGACAGCAAAAGAAAAACAGGTGAAACTAATTGGGAGATCAGGAGATCCAGGAGAAACTGATCAGAGAAGTGGGAAGGGAAACAGATAGAGGCAGGAAGTAAAGACAACAACAGTCACACCAGGGCAGATAATGACAAAATAAAACAGGAAATGCATAATACACAACTCAAGTTTCCTAAATTAGATCAGGAAATGAAAGACTTATTCTCACAGACATAGACCTACTTGCATTTACATAAAAATGGCCTCAAGTGGTATGAAATCCTTGTTTTCTATGTTCATTACTGCCACTTTATTCAGCACAATTTCGTTGCAGATTCTATATATATACTATGCCAGTCATTTTTCCTTGCTTATTTGCATTTTATCGAATGCTATATCTTATATAGTGCCATTTTTATTTTTTATTTTTTACACCTCAGAGTGCTGGCAGCAAAACAAGCCAAACTGGACACCACTTTACCTGACCTCTCCTCTGCGTTGCACCTGGCTGTCCATGGTGGCAGCATTCCCATAGTACAGAATCTTCTGGAACAAGGAACGGATCCCAACGTCACTGGAGCTAAAGGCCAGATGCCCCTTCACCTGGCAGCTCAGTGCAACAGGGCGGGCTTAACTGGTCTGTTGTTAGAAGCTGGAGCTCAGGTAACAATCAGGAAATGCTCCCATAACATTACCTACACATTTGAGTCATTATTTAGAGAAAATGTTTTAATCTAATGTTCAAAGATGTACATTTTAAAGTTAAAGCACAGTCTTATTATTAACAGTATGTCCCATGATTTCAGAGGAAAAACGTTCTCAAGCCAACATTCAAAAAATGATTTCCAGATTCTGCCAAGGCTTCATATGGTTTTTCATAAAGATGTCCTGTAATGTCTAACGTTCTGTGGATGCTTTGGGGATGTTGTTGGGGAACTCTCTCTATATGGAACATTCTTGTTATGTTCTACAAAAACAATAGAAGAATGCTCTCAAACTGACAGTTAAAATATGTTTTCTAGGTATTATTGGGGCCTCAGATAACTGAATGTTTTTATATAGATTTTTTTATAACATTCCTGTAATGTAATATATGAAAAGCAGAACATTTTCCCTTTATGCTAAAGGAACAAATTATAGATCGTTCTTCTACAAGGCATTTCCACAGTCATGACAGAGCAGGGATGTTCTCAATGCCACATTCAAAAAACTGTTTCAAGATGTTATTGAAATTTCAGATGACAGAACATGAGATGCTCTCGTACTGTGATATGTTACCACAGGTGGAACATTGTGGCTACAATGTTTTATGGATGTCTTGGGGATGCTGTTGGAGAACATTCCCAATTAAACACTCTCACAATGTTTCCTAATAACAAAAGCAGAATGTTCTTAAACCAACATTCAAAAAATGTTTTCCAGGTGTTATCGAGGCCTCAGATGACAGAACATTATTTATAAGACATTCCTGCACTGGGAACGTTAGGGCACAACAGTCTAACCATGTTATCACCAAAGAGTTTTAATGCTGAAAACATTATTAGAAGTTTACAGAAATTCCTCTGAACACGGTGGTGATTGGTATCAGTTTTATATTTAAATAATTACAGTAGATTTATGGAGTGTTGTGCGTCATTTCTTTAGGTGAATGCAGTGAACCAGGATGGACTGACTCCTCTGCATGTAGCAGGTCAACAGGGTCACTCAGACACAGTGATCCAGCTTCTTCAGGGTAAAGCAGATCCAAAAGTCAAAGACAGGCAGGGGAGGACAGCTCTGCATTGGGCAGCAGCTTCTCAAGAAGAAAGCTGTGTGGTAGACCTGCTGCTGTCAGCCAAAACCAACCCAAACATTACCGATAACGAGAAGAAAACTGCTCTCCATGTGGCTGCGGCAGCAGGACAAGTAGATGCAGTCACCTCACTGTTGTCCTACAAGGCAAAAGCAGGAACACGAGACATGGACGGCTCCACACCTCTACATTACGCAGCAGCTGGTGGACATGCTGGCGTGGTTTCAGCTCTGCTGCATTCACTCAACAACAAGGGGATAGAAGACAGGAACGCATGGAGGAAAACACCACTTCATGCTGCAGCTGAGAAAGGCCATGATAATGTGGTTGGGCTGCTCCTGGAGGCTGGAGCAAAGATCAACAGCACAGATCAGAATAAAGACACTCCTCTGCACTGTGCTGCTCGCGGTGGACACCAGGAGGTGATGAAGAGGCTTGTAAACTGGGGCCAAGCTGGGCAGAAAGGACGGAGGAATCAGGTCAATCTACAATCTACAAATAATGTGGGCAGGACGGCGCTGCAGCTGGCAGAGAGTGGAGACACACCAGAACATGAGAACATAGTCATTTTACTCAAAAAGAAGATGTTTCTCACCAAGTAGAAGAAGAGTTTAAAAATGCAATATCAGCTTAATGATCAGTCTACTTATTTATGTATTCATTTTTTCAGGAACTCAAATCTCAGAAGAAATCTCATACAAATCCTGCATCATTTTCCTTGAATGGTGCTGATGTTGATCACATGCTCTTTTTGCATCCTCAGTCAAAAAATAAATAGGTCATCAGGTTAGACTGCTTGAATTTGAATATCCTGCTGGGCTTCTATGTTAGATAGAAGAACAAATATATGTTAAAGAAGTTTTCTTTCATATAACTCTAACTGTCCATGCCACTGAAAAATATAATCTAAGTTCTGTACACACATAATGACCATTTTTCATTTTTAAAAAAAGAGATTTTGGTACAATAACTTTAAGCCCAGTTATCAGTTCATTAGTTGGTCCACCACTTTTGTCCATACTGGAACATCTCAAGTATATGTGGTGTACTGGATGAAGAATTTGCACATATTCATGGTCCCCAAATAAGGACGTTTTGATGACTGAAGTGCATGATCAAACATACCAAAGAATGGCTCACAAAGACATAATGAGGTTAATTCATTTTTAGAAATTAATAAAAGTAATAGAACCTCAGTTCTGTACACATTTGAAAAAAGATGCTAGCCGATGCATGAACTGGTGGGCAATTGTGCAAAACACATACAAAAAGATATTGAAAGATAATGAAAGATATTACCTCTCTTGATATTTCTATTGGATAAAAGATCAGAAACTTTGTGCCATCATTGACATACACCACCTTTATTTGTAGGCACAACATCAGATGTTCAGTTCTACAAACATGTCAAAAAAGTTGGATTTTCATATGAATCTATGCTTTATAGTCGCGATGTTCAGTGCAATAATGATGTTGTAATAAAGTGTATTGACCTACTTTCCTTCAATTTGTGGGTTCTGTTTTATTTCTCGCTGCTTCAGGGTCTTTTCCTGTTTGCTAGGAATAAAATATACGTGCAGTAGTCTTTATCAAAAGATCTGCAGAAGTGCAAGTTGCACTGGAAGATTCAGAAATGATAAAGATGCTCGGTCTTCGTGTCATCTGTTTTTTCCTGTGCAATCGTCGAAAAAAGACCCAAAATGACAAAGTGACTGACACCAAAACCACTGGAGTCGAGGTGGGATGTTATTAGTTGTTTGCTCACATCTGCATCATTTCAAGTTCTTTGTAACCCCCCACACATCACTTTTCCATCGCTGTTATATGAATCAGTACTCGGAAAATGATTTGTCACAGTTACGGATTAGCAAAAGCGGCCAAAATACCGAGGAAAATATGCAAGACATTTTCGTGCTATGCACAAAATACTGCACAGAAAGAAATCAGACACAAGTACATAACAACAACTTTAATAACATATTTTTTGTTGTTGTTTTTGCTGTCTAATTGCTCACTGAATCTCTTCACTGGTCAGTTAAAAATTATCGCATATTTTAACATTACAGAATTTTTTTTTACATATATATATATATATATATATTTTTTTTTTTTTTTTTTAAATGTACTAAAGTGTTATTAAAGTTTCCAGCTTTAGATTAACTTCAAAAATTTGAAAAAATATGCCGATTAATTTATTGATAATTGTATATTACCTAATGAACTTCAATTTGATTCGTGCTCAGCCTCAGATAGACCAACTATGGGCCTTTCAGGTATTATGTAAATTTGGAGTGACTGAGCTAAATGTCCATTTTACCCTAAAGAGAAATTCATACAGTATTTGAAAAGCTCAGAAAGATGTTTAATAACATGTAGTTGTTTTTTTAAAACCATGTTTTAAAGAATCCATTTATTGCACCAGATGGACAGAACTGGCATATCTCCTTTCTTACTTTTACACCATAACAAAAATACAGACTTATATTGCAATTTTGCTTAAAAATTTAAACATGTTAAATATAATACAAATACTGAAATTTTTCAAGTTTTTCCTAAAACAATACCCTCATGTTTACATGTCCATAATGGTCTTTAAATAAAGCTTAATTTGTGCAGTCTTTTGTTTTAAAAAGTGAATCGGTTCAGCTTAGGTTAATATCAGGTTTCAGCAGTGACACCAGTCTTTTCCACTTGATATATGACTAGGAAATATAGCTGCACCTTGGAAAACATGCAAAAAGACCTTTTAAAGGTGCAGTAGATGGACTTTTTTTCTCCATAATCAGACGAAGAGTATTAGAGATGCACTGATCCAACCTCATCTGGAGGTATCTTACAAAATTAAGTGATGTATTATTTGTATTCTTCACTGATATGAATTCCATCCATCCATTCTCTATACACCGCTTTATTATCACTAGGGTCGCAGGGAGGCTGGAGCCTATCCCAGCTGACTCGGGTGAAGGCAGGGGACACCCTGGACAGGTCGCCAGTCTGTCACAGGGCTACATATACAGACAAACAGTCACACCTACAGGCAATTTAGAGTGATCAATTAACCTCAGCATATTTTTGGACCGTGGGAGGAAGCCGGAGTGCCCGGAGGAAACCAACGCATGCACAGGGAGAACATGCAAACTCCATGCAGAAAGATCCCAGGCCAAGGCCGAGATTTGAACTGAGGATCTTCTTGCTGCAAGGCGAAAGTGCTAACCACTACCCTACTGTGCAGCCCCCTGATATGCATTAATTTTTCTATTTTTTGTGCAAGGCAGTGGGAGTTTAAACGGTGGACCGAAGTGACTGAAAGAATGAAACTGACTTGTAACACACCCACAGTTTAGTTTGCAAGGGGGCCTACAGTTTCTAGAATTGATCAACAAGTCTCAGATCAAGATTAAACCACTGGAAAAATATTAAACTGACAACCAGTTAACAGTGTTCACAGCAGTAGTCACATCAAGTGATCTAAAATATGTTTGGACTTATTTCACACTTTTTTTGTTTACTACATAATTCCATATGTGTTCATTCATAGTTTTGTTGCATTCAGTGAGAATCTACAATGTAAATAGTCATGAAAATAAAGAACCATTAAACCATTAAATTAGAAAGTGTGCCCAAACTTTTGACTGGTAGTGTAGATACATTTTATAAAATTAAGGGAAGATATCTGGGCTCATATCAATACTCAAATCCCTCAATAAACAGAGAAAGGAGGGGGGAAACAGTCCATTTCTGAACTGCGACAAAGGTAGGGGGAGAATAGTCTGACACTGCTGGTTATTTCTTAACAATCTATGGCAACTTTCACTTGATAGTCAGTGTTAACTGAGTCATTACTGGGTCTGGTAACACACTTCCACCTTTGGAAGCCCAACTCTGTTTTAGGACCACAGTGCGTTCACGCTGACTCGCACGGAGAAACACGGAAGAATTAAGGTCAACAGTGTTTGCTGCATGTGGTATCAGTAGACCACAGAGTGAGGTCAGCCAGACACACTGAAACATTCCCAATGTGTGTCAGTTCTTGGGAAAGTGATGAAGTGTGAAGTCAACACAGATCCATCTATCCATCCATCCATTATCTACACTGCTTTATCCTCATTAGGGTCGTGGGGGCACTGGACTCTATCCCAGTTGACTTAGGGCGAAGGCGGTTCACCCTGGACAGGTCATCAGTCTATCACAGGCCTACATATGCAAACAAATTGTTTGAAACAATCACACTCACATTGTGGACATTCAAGTAACTGTGTACTGGTGACACTATCTGATTATTGTTTTTTTAAAGCCACACCGAGCCCCAGTGGGGATGAACTCATTTACAGCAATTTAACAACTCAAAACCTTTTAGTGCAGAATTGGCTAAATTTAATTACTTTCTAACCATAACACATTTTTTTCACTTTATCTCTAGGACAGAACAAATCTCCTTCTTCTTCTTTATTTTTGTTCGGTGTGAATATTTAGTTTAATTCCCATCTAGAGACTTGGCAGTTAACGTTCTATGACGGCTATCGCGATATATTACGAGACGACAACAGTGCGTCACATGATATTGTTTTGGTTCAGTCCTTTCATCTGCAGAGTCTCTGAATGAAGTGGAGATGGCAAGAAACGAAGAGAAACAACAAGGGAGACTCAACAGACTGTGGCTTCAGAAAGAGAGGGAGGGTAAGCAGCTAATATCCATAACACAAACAGTTAAAAATACAAACTTTAATTAATGTTTGCCTAATTAAAAACTGCTTAAAGCTACTTTACGGACAGTTAGCTTTTAGAGTTAGCTGCAGCACTAAGCTAACCGGGAGACACACACGGAGTTTCTCCTTGTATCGCTAAATATTTCCAAATTACCATATCTTTCTCCTTCTGAAATGGTTAATTAAAATGTTATTGCTTACACACCTGCGCACTGGGTAATAATTTTCCTCCTCCAAACACTGAGCTACTCGAAGCCTACTATCACTTCCTTTTAATATTTCCCTCACAGAGGGACGCCTCAAAGATGTTCGTGAGCGACGACCCAAACTGGTAAGATGTAAGAAAAATCATCAAATTCGCAAAACCTCACAACAGTTTGTTTCAGTTAAAACCTTTCTCCCACAGTCAACCCTTAATACAGCCTCCTCTGTAAAGAAGTGGATCCCCAGCATCAAGAAAGAAATAGAGTATTATCTACAGGTGAGTGACTAGTTTTTAGTATGAAAATAGATTTTAGTCTATTTTAGACCTAAACATGCTCGTATTTTATTTTAATTTCCATAATAAAAAAAATCAGTAGAAACTTAATGACTAAAGTAAATTGTGCAGGTGAGAAATCTCACCACAGAGTACTTTATAATCCAATATAAATGTCATGAATCTCCAGAAATTAGCAAGTGCGTAACTATAGGAAAAAATAATTTTACAAAACTAGAAAATGTAATAAGGATGTATGTGCTCTTCTATAAAATCAGGGATTGCAAATGGGATTTTTTTTAAAGTTCTGTCTCATCCTATTTAGTTTTATCTTACTTTATCTTATCTTATATGTCAATGTCAATGATTGTGAAGCAAGTGTGTGTGCAGATATACTAAAGTGAACTTGTGTTTTTTCTATCCCTTATGAAAGAATAAGAAAAGGGTCAGTTATAGTCAGATGTGATCATTTGGGATACATGAATCTGATTCCTCAGCCACTATCTAAAATCTGTAAGAGAAGAGAACAGAAATGCTACTTGACTATACCTGTTTCATGGCTTAGCTTCCATAATCTAATAGAGAATTGACAAAGCCCAGTCCAGAACACTATAAGGTGTAACTGTTTGATATGTTTTCTTATATCATATCTATGTACAGCACTGTTAGGTGGGAAAATGCTATAATAGCATGTACTGGTGACTGTACTCTCTGGATGTTTCTGTCTTTTCCCGCAGCAATCCCAGCTTTCTCATTACCCCGAGAGGAAGATTGCGGAGTTCCAGTTTCGCATTGAGGCTTTGGAAAAAGAGTACAAACGCTTCATCACCAAACTACGAGTTCTCGACCCCTCGTGTAAGCATAAGCCGTGGACTCCTCGCGCATACCTCAAAAAGAGAGCTGACACTCAAGAATGCCCAACCAACGGTTAGTGGTTAAGTTATGACTAATCATCTGCATGCACTGAAAGCATGTTGTGGGTTCAACAACAGACAGCTTATAGATGTATGTATTTTTAAAAAAGCTTTTTGTTTTTAATCTATAAGGGTAGTTCTTCTGAGAATGCGAGCCAAAGTACAGAATGCAGTTTGTGTTTGAGAGGAACAAACAGTTGACATAAATATATCTTTGGAAAGAAAAAAAAAGAAACACAGACAGATCAAGGGCAGGTACTTATGTGGTTCTTTTGATTGTCAAAAAGAGTAGAAATAGGTTTAATTTTATTCCAAAATCTAGAGTTTGCTTTGTAAACTGTCATACGTACATACCCTAAGTATAGTAAGCTTAAAAATGAAACTGACAGGCATCATAAACTTGTGAATAAATGGGGTGGCATGTGGTTTATGTAACATACCTGTAAGTATAGAAAGCGACTAAAACTAAAAGGAAAGATGTGATACTTGCCCTTTTGTAGGTCAGTTAGCTTACATTATTGGTCAAATTTGAGCACAGTTTTTTCTTCATCCTGTCATTGCAGCATGTAGCAGTGCTGTTTATGTCAAATGAATAGTTTTCAAGATTGTTTCTCAAATAGCTACCATTAATCACAATTTCTTGCTTGAAAGTACTAACATATGCAAGATTTATTTTTGATTTTCTGAATGCAAAAAAACTGCAGAGACACTTCCCCATGGGATAGCTGTAAGCCCACAAGAGCGCCTTCAAAATGAGGACAGTCTTGGTCATTTGCAGATATTTTCAGTGGACATGCATTGTTCTTCCAACGGAGTATTTTCATCACTTGATGTCATCCTAATTTCTGTCTTTCTTTTCTGCAAAAACTGAAAAGGTATTTTAATGTTCTGAATTCCTGTTTTCCTGGGTTTTATGAGCTGGAAGCCCAAATTATGTAAAAATAAACAAATAAATACTTGAAATTGTTTGAATTATGGGCCTTGAATCTGTAATCTATGAAAGTTTAACTTTTTTGAATGGAATTATGGAAATAAACGAACTTTTCCATCGTATTCAAATTTTTTGGAAAGGATCTGTATATCAACCCTGCGTACTTCCTCTCGTTCACAGATATAAACCCTCGGGCCGGTGAGTCCCATCGTGGAAGCAGTCAGTACAGTACAGGTGAGAGTGACTTGGCCAGCAGTGGGACAGGAACTTTGAAATCCTCAGACACAGAGGAACCTCTCAGCTTTTCAGAGACCAGATTTCAAACCCTTGTGCCCACCAACCTGGCCTCAGAGACCTCTGAGTCTGTCTGTCCAGCCCAGGACCAGCCCCTCGCCTTTGATCAGACACGGCTGGCAGTCGCTGCTGCTGCATTCAGAGGAGCTTCACTTCAGATCAGTTCTTCTCAAACACAAAGGCTTGCCAGCCTTCTGCAGTCTGGGCTGCCAAATCTGAGTAATTCTCCATTGAGAACACAAACATTTTCATCCCAGAATGGAGACAGAGAGAACAATGATGTAGCAACAGATGATTCTGCTGTTGGACAGAGAGCTGCCATCCAGGAGAAGAAGTTGGACTGTGATGCAGCTGACAGGATACCTGGGAAATCATCTAACTCTGAGGAAGCAGAAGAGAGGACTGGTCATGTCCTGGGACTAGACTGTTACTCTTCTTCTGATGAGGACTGTGATGCATAATGTCATGCAGTAGTCCACAATTTCTGAGTTCTACACCTACAGCTCTGCTCAAGTACTGTAAAGCTGCTCTTCACCTCACAAGAGAGACTGCCATTAATACACAAGGCATTTTGCTCATGGTATGTTTTATAACACATGGGTATGTTAACAGCATAAAAAACCGTTGATTTTCACCAGAAGGGGTTTTTAATAACTTTGTTAATTGCATACCACCATAGAGTCTTTCTCAGCATTTTTCTATCTCCAGCTCCTCCTCAACAACAAAGACCTGCATTCTCTCAGGTATTTAAGATTACTCTTACGCTGTGTCAGATTGAGATAAAATTACGAATGGAGACATTTAAGTTCACAAAATCTGCTACATAAGTAAAATAGTGTACTTCCACAAAAGCATGAGTAATGTTTTGTTATGCATGTCAAGTTTTAGAAAATCATTCATTGTCAGGCTCTGTATCACTTGTGCAATCAGTCATCATGACCACAATTACCTCCATTATGCAATAGAAAGGAGCAAGTCTGTGAGAAACTGACAGTAATCGGTGGAAATGTCTGCAGATTTCGTGATTCATTTTACTCTCTTGATCTGGTTGCATAAACTGGAGCAGCAGCAGTGAATACGGCCTGGTTAGACCCCAAACCCCACCCTCCCACTTAACACACACTGTGCTGCTACTGCTACTGCTTAGAGGACCGCTTTCAGCTTGATGATTCTGGGAAACAGATCAGCTTGTAGAATGCAGCCTGTGCAGTTTATGGTTAAGTCTGACGTAGTTAACCTTTTGGTTTGAGCTCTGCTGTGCGCTGCAAGGTGGGTTTCCCTTTTGGCTCTGCTTGAACTTGGAGAAATGAAACTTTAGCGGAACTGATACCTTAGAATTTCCTTTGGAGTTACTAAAATACGCACGCAGCACTTTACGCAATGAACAAGGTTTGCTTCACTTCAGAATTGTAAATCATCTTGAAGCCGAAGTTTCGGTGGAGGTCTGCATGACACAGCGCTGTTGCAGCCCCCTCCACCGCAATATTTGCTTTTTTTTTCTGTAAAGCTGGAAAGACACCCTTCATCAAAAACCACCGAAAGCTCACTAAAGAGTGCTCACTGATAATTGCAAGCAGATTTTCTTGATGAAACGACAGATAAAAGCGGATGCCTGTCTGGAAACCATTGCACCCACAATGGTATAGTAATCGCTCCGTGTCTGAGGAACCGAACGCAAAAGAATGATGAAGACCACACTCTTATTAGTTATTGACAGAGTGGGTAGAGAAGCGGTGTCAGCTTTCCTGTAAGCTCATCTCTGAGGTATTGTTTGGGGTTAATCTCACCGCTCTAAAGTATCGTTGCGTCTCTCGCTGCCAATTTCTCACAAGCAGTCGTCACAAAAGCCAGAGCACAGACATATGTCCTTTTCATGTGGCAGCAGAATCTTCCCACCAAGAATACTCTGTACAACTGAAACTGCTCTATCACTGTTTACTAACACGCTCTTAAAGCGCAATAAAAACTGATCTCATGACTAATTTGTTTTTGAATGTGTTGAATTTTAAAGTGAGATTTTCAGATTCAGCAGTTCAGATAAAGAGAAACATGTTGAAAAGCACACAACTAGGGCATCGGTGTTGGGCACGTGAGTGTGACAGTGGTTGCTCAATCTTTCCATGGAAGTTATGCAAAAGTCCTTTTCTGATGATGAGCTACAGGTGGTTAGTAAGGTGGAGGTCAGCTGAAACCTCAAGCTTCCTTTCTGTTCTGTCTTCGCTACACATTTCTATGTGCACACTGCAACACACAAAGTTAAAACACTGAGCACTAAACTGTGAGAAAAGGCTCGCTAAAGTTTGTGAAGACATACAATGCAGCAGAGCAACCACATAGGCGATGAAAGTGTTGGCTTGTGTAAGTTTATGCTAAGTAATATGCAGTCTTCTGCGCAGGCGTGGGAGGGACCAGTGGGTGGTGAGTGACAGCTGAAGTTTGGCCCTTTACAGACATGCTCAGACAAAAGTAGACACCTTCTTTCATGCAGACGTGATAGATGCACACACAGCTCGTCTCACAGTAGGTAGGACCTGCACCATGAGCTATGACCAGAGCTACCCCTTCCCCCAGGTGTTCCTCGTGGATGAGAGTGGACGTTCTCAGCACTCTGCCCAGCCTCCGGGTCTCATCCCCTGCTGGTCCTTCCCTCCCGCCCAGCAGAGGCTGAGGAGCCGTGAGAAGAGCGAGGGCTGCATGGGAATTCGCCCCGGTGTGGCCTTGATCGTGCTCCTGCTGTTCCTGCTGGTGTTTGCAGCCCTCGGCTTTGAAGCCTACCAGATTATGAACATACAGAAAGAGCTGAGACAGGTAAGGAGAGGCAAAGAGAGAAGGAATTGCGTGATTAATTAGCTATTAAAGACTGCAGCAGTGTGTGGAAATGTATCTGTTTGAAGCTGGAAAATCATTGAGATGGTGAAAATCTGGCAGAACTGTGTAGTAGATTTAAAAAATTAGAAGTAAGTGAAGAAATAGTGAATTAATACTTGTGTAGTGGTTGAAAAGAAATTGTGCTAAACATGTTTCTTTTGTGTACAATATTGCTACTTAAATCTAAATCCCAATTACCTCTAAGCTACAGCACAATAGCACAAGGCAAATATTGATATAACATAAATGTGTGACTGCAACTCTTGTACAATGTACACTGCATTTTAATTTCTCTTACTATTTATGAGGTCTTCTGTTAAAAGAAATCCTGTTATTACTGCTCAGCCTTGTGGAACTTTTTACTTTTCATTTTACTGCTCAAACTCTATGTGACAAAGAGAAGTCTTGACATTTCTTGATCTGGTTTAATGGAAGAAAAAGCAGCAAAAATTTAAAGGTGCGACTTCTGCCACCTTTGCATCAGAGAGGGGGCGACAGGTGTAAAGTGGGAGAGTGGAAAGTTTAGAGCTGCAGAAGAAGGTTTAATAATTAATTCACCATTTAGGTTGGAATAATTTGAAGAGTTAATTTACCTCAGCTCTCCTCTGACATTTAGAAACGCAACCCAAAGTGTTCCATCTGTGGTCACGGGTCCAGTGAGACAGGAAATCCTCTCTGACTCGTGCTCTGAGAAAGCGTTCAGAAGAAAGCACTGAGGCTCCGGTATCTGTGTGATGTGGTATTAAAATTTGTCTCTTTCGCTTCACTTGAAGGTTAAGCCTGAGACGGAGGTTGCTGCACCTCAGAAGCAAATTGGTAGGTCTTCATCTCTTATTATAAACAAAGGATTCCCACCAAAAATGTGAAAATGTTCCCAATAAAGAAGATAACGTGGCTAATCTGAGGGTTGTTTCAGGTTTCTATGAACCCCAGATCAGTGGCGAAGATAAGAAAGACAGAGCTGCAGCACACGTTACAGGTAACTTTTTTAAAAAATTTGCTTTCATATTCGCTCTGAGATTTTCTGCTTCTCGCATTTGGTAACATTGTGCTTTTTCCTCAAACAGGACGCATTGAAGTTAAACACCACCCCGAGACTCTGCGATGGGAGCCAAAGACAGGCCAGGCGTTCACCTCTGGAGGAGTCGCTTACCGGATTGAAGACGGGGCTCTGCAGGTCAACGAGTCTGGACTCTACCACATTTACTCACGAGTGGAGCTGATCTTCGGGAAATGCTCCTCCACTTCCTCGTTTGATCACTCTGTGTTTGTGAGGAGATCAGGACAGTCCTCCCCTGTGAGGCTGATGGTGGCCCACAGGATGGGTTTCTGTCCTCAGCAACGCGCCCATGCCTTCACCACTGACAGTTTCCTTGGCTCCGTTCAGCAGCTGAAGAAATACGACAGGGTTTTTGTGAATGTATCACACCCGCAGCTTCTTAGTCAATCACATTATGGCACTTTCTTTGGTGTCTACCAGATCTGAAGAAGTTTGTGTCAGGTTATGGAGTCATTTTACTCCAGTATCAGTCTCAGGGAGGAGTGAAACTTTCTCATCATATATATAATAACTGCACTGGATAGCATAACATGGCAGCTTCTGTGAGGGAAATATTGCACAATTTCTAGATTGGCAGCTTAAAATTGAGAATTGAGAAAGTATACATAAGGGTAGTGAAGCATTTTACACATGTATAAACAAATATTGTGCCTTTCATCGATGAGGAGGAAGTCAGTTAACACTAAGGTGCTGATTTAGTTGTAGCATTTTTTAAAATATTTATTTTAGTGTGGATCTGACGGTTACAATGTCTAAATGTGTGCTTATAAAAGAGAAAAATTTTATATTCTGGTTGTTTTGAAGAGATAATTTAAGTGACTTTTACATGTGTCTAATGGAAAGAGCAATGCTAATAAATATTTGTAATTGAAATCTGAGGGCGTTTCATGTTTGAGTCTGTCTTGTGAGGAATGCCCACGTGGGTGGTAATCACCGGAAAGTATTATCATGAAGACACCAACTCAGATTTGCTCCTGACAATCACCTTCATTTCCATATATTCCACTGACGTGAGGCTGCAGACTGAAACCAGAGCAGGTTGGTGTTTTGGAATCTGCCAGTCTAATCTCAAAACCAACACTTAAACTGTGACTAAAAATTACTTTTCCTGGTTCATCTGCTGTGTCAGAAATGATTTAGAGACCACAGTTTGCGAGCACACTTGCATTTTTGCAGCACTTCTTTTTTTTTTTCACTTTAGCGCCTGTCTTGCTCTGCTCTTTGTCAGTACACCACAAACAAGTATGGCTGTGGATGGTGAAAAGACGTGCAGGCTGGGCACAGATGAGGGGACCAAAGCTGTGTTAGGTTTGACGTGCATTTCCTTCCTGTGTGAATATCAAGAGGGTCTCGCATGTCTGCAGGCTGATTTTTGTGAAAGAGTGCGTGCTTCTTTGAATCCATGTGTCAAACTTCTGAATTCCTTTGTAGATTTATTTCTGTCACAAGTTCTGACGAGCTTTGCATTGAAATGTAAAGAATCATTTTAAACCAGAAAAGAAATATTGTCTTTAAACCATGCAGGACTGAGCCACAAATTCCTCTAACAGAGTAGTGAAAAACAAAAAAAACATAACTTGTGACTTATTGACAGTTTATTTGTGAATAATTCTTTAAGGATTTGTAGAACTGAGCTTTTGAGGCCTCTTCATTCATTCATTTTTCTGTTCCTACAGTGGACCACCTGTGTAGAGCAAATAAGAAAAAAGCAGATTTCACCAAAGAAGTGTCTGCTTTCTGTTCTAGGCTATTCTCACTCTAAATTGCACATTAACCTTTTTTGAAAACCACACATCTGAGAGAGTTCATGTTTTACTCAGCAACATAAAAGCTGCCCCAGTCTGTCATCAGTACACTTCAGGAGGCATCTTGTTCCAATATTCACTTTATACTCATCACAATACTCTCTGTTCAAAGTGATACTCCCCTTAAAAACGGTCTTTTGACTATAAAACCTCTACACGAACTAAAGGGGGCTGGGAAAAATGTGCCCGTGATCTTGTTGAACTTGTTGCATCATCTTATAAGAAACAGTATCTTCATCATTTTAAATTCATTTTAGTTAACTGTTTAGCCCTCATTTATTTTTCTCTGCAGCGCTCCATTTTCAACCACTAACGTAGCTTCTGCCTCTTTCACCTTCAACAGGTTTTTCTAGCTGATATTGGGCGAGAAGGAGGCTACACTTTCTGCAAACTGCAGGCTAACGCATGGAGGCAGACCGCCAGGCGTGCTCACACTCACACCTACAGTCACTAATTAAACTCGTCTCCAGGAGCACCCATGCAAGCTGAGAACACGCAAGTTCCGCACAGAAAGGCCGACCAGCAGGTTCAAACCCAGAAGCTTCTTCCTGTGAATCAAAATGTGTTAAACCACTGCACCACCCATTTTTAAACAGAAAATCTAAATTTTTTGTGATTCTGTTGAGTGAAAACTAAAATGGAGCTGTGAAGTAAGACCTAGCAGGTCACAGGTTGATCACAACTGGAAGGCTTTTATGTGTCAGCAACTGCCCCTCATATGTAAAACAAATTCAGGGTCAAACATGAGACCACACCTCGGGTTTGTTTTTGCAGCCCTCGAGGTGTTTAGGAACAGGATGTCGTCTAAATGGCATATAAAATCGGCATTTATGTCCAATAGAATATGCTGGAGAAATGATCTTATTTACTAAATGTATGATGAAAGCTCTGACTACTCAGTTTAATCACGTGTTGCTGACTGTATGACAGTTAGATTTAGATGTCACCAAGCTTGTAGCGGTGCAGATGAGCCTGACAAGCATCCACTGGTAGAAACGAAAGCACTCCGAAAGTTGGTAGAAACAAAGGAGGAGCATCTGCTCCATGAAAGCAATTGCATCAGATGTTCAGTCTCAGCGCGGTTCAAGTTAGTTTGTTTTGCTGTCTGGTTACAACACAATAAACTTTCTTTGCTAATTGGACTCTGATTTCTGCAAGCCTGCTCATCTTCTTATGAACTGGGTGTTTATATATATTATTAGAACTGCTGATTATTACAGTTCAGACTTTACAGTGTTGCTGTCTGGACAATATCTTACAGGGTATGTCCAAGTGCAGCTGTTTTGTAATTTATAAGCTTCTGAGACTGTGCAAAGAGACATTCTGTAAGTTAGTTCTTCAGGAGGTTTCATCACACCCCTATATTTGAAAGTCAATGTTGCAAGTCAGAGGGTTGTTTACTGCTGAAGTGTTAAACCACACAATTAGATAAAGCTAAACGATAAGCTAAAGATAGTTTGAGAAGCAGCTGTGTGGGAATCAATTGATTTTGTGAGACTTTTGCTCAAACTCTCTATACCACCAAGTAGAAGAGTAAATATGCTGCAAATCAAACCATGTCAAGCAGCTGAGTATCAAGCTTAAAAGTGTGTTTGTCACATTTCAGAGCTCATTTAGTATCTAAGCAAAGTTGATGATGACAGCAGAATGACTCATCGCTGTACTGCCCAACTCTTCCTAATGTAAGAGACCGAAAGACAAAACTGTACAAGCTAACATAAAAAAATAAAGACGGGATTTTGTACTTACTGAAATGTAACCTTTAAAGAACCTCTTAATGGTCTAATGTAGACAGAATTGCATTAGTGTTGGGGAGGAACTGATGCACAGAGGGAGGACTGTAGTCATCTTAATGTGTGTCATAAAATTAAGACAAGAGAAACAAATACAGAGCTGTGGAGTAAGACCTAGCAGGTCACTGGTTGGCCACAACTGGAAGGCTTTTATGTGTCAGCAACTGCACCTGCTATGTAGGTCAAACATGAAATTTTTATGTCACAGTTTCAACTGAAGGCCCTGAATAACAGGCTTCAAAACTGAAATATTTCCGCTCAACGTTAAATAATCATTAAGAAGTGCTTCATGCTGTTTGTCTAATTTTATGCTGGATGAGCTGATGGAGGATTTCAGCCAGTGGATCTTCACCCAGGAGACTTGAGTTCAAGTCCAGTCTCTGAGGATTGTTAATGGGGACGGTGATGGTCCAATGGTCTTGTTACAGCGATCCACAGTTTGGCCCCTGAGCAAGGTGCTTAAACCCTATATATGCTCCTCCTCTGATCACGGCTGACCCCAACCTTTTATCAACATTTTCTCACTCCTCTAATGCGTTCGTGACAAAGCTGCTATTGTTTTCTCTCTCACCGCAATTGGTGGAGGCAGACGTCTGCCCTCTCTGAGCCTGGTTCTGCTGGAGGTTTCCTTTCATTAAGCAGGACTTTTTTATTCCCAGTGTCCCCAAAGAGCTTGGTCAAAGAGAAATCTTTACATTTGTTGGGTTTCTTTCTATAATAAACAATATTGTAATTTCTTCACTTTAATATACAAAATGCCTTGAAATCCCTTATTGTGTGAATTAACACTACACCATAAACCGGAATTGCACTGAATTAAAGCAGTAAACAAAAAGAAATAAAAATATCTTGAGGGATTTTTCTGGTAACATTCAAAAAACCAAAAAAGCAAGTTCATCACAACCGAACTTCCAGTGACAGACCACCATGCACGCTCACACTCACACCTACAGTCAGTAATAAACCTCATCTTCAAGAGGAAGCTGGAGCACCCATGCAAGCTGAGAACATCCAAGCTCCACACAGAAAGGCCGACCAGCAGGTTCAAACCCAGAAGCTTCTTCCTGTGAATTGAAATGTGTTAAACCACTGCAACACCCATTTTTATACAGAAAATCTACACTTTTCATGAATCTGTAGAGTGAAAACTAAAATAGAGCTGTGGAGTAAGACCTAGCAGGTCACAGGTTGGCCACAACTGGAAGGCTTTTATGTGTCAGCAACTGCACCTGCTATGTAGGTCAAACATGAGGCCACACCTCAGGTTTGACAGCCCTCAAAGTGTTTACTTGAATTGTGTTTAGGAACAGGATGTCACTCAAACCTCATGTAAAATTAGCTTTTATGTCCAAAAGAATATCCATTCATCATTTATGCACCGCTTTATCCTCATTACGGTCGCAGGAGGGCTGGAGTCTATCCCAGCTGACTTAGGGCGAAGGCAGGAGACACCCTGGACAGGTCACCAGTCTATCACAGGACTATACAGAGAGACAAACAAGCAAACTCACATTCACATTTACAACACAATTTAGAACTACCAATTAACCTCAGCATGATTTTATACTGTGGGTGGATGCCGAAGTACCTGGTGAAAATCCACGCTGCACAGGGAGAACATGCAGACTCCATGCAGAAAGATCCCAGGTCCAGGCTGGGACATGAACCGGGGATCTTCGAGCTGCAAGTTGACAGTTCTGACTACTGATCACTGTTCAGCCTTCCGATAGAAAATGTTGGAGAAATTATCTTATTTGCTAAATGTAAGATGAGAAACTCTGACTACTTGGTTAGATGATGTGTTACTGACTATATGACAGATAGATTCAAATGAAGTTCAAGCGAAAAGAGCAAATGTTCAACAAGGCAATGTCAAATGTGACCCGGTCAGGGGCGGACAGGTCAGGGTCAAGGTACGTTTTATCAGTCCGTTTCCTGGCTATAAAAGACACGGGCAGAAACAAAAAATCAAGCCGTTTTTTCGTTCTGAGCAAAAAACCCAAAAAATCAGGAAACGGTTCGTTTTTTCGTTTTTTCGTTTTCACCCCCAAAATGAAAATACGACTCCATATTTCGTTTCATTGGTGCGCGGGGCTTCGGAGCCCGCAGGTGCACAATAAAGCTCCTGCCCATCACAATAAAGTTCTTGCGCTGGCAGGCATAGACAGACTGACTTTCATTGTATTGCCTGCCCCCACTGCACTTCCCCTAATTCTAAATCAAAGCAAGTGGTGTACACAGTACAGGGTTTGCACGAAAGTAGGCTATTTATTGATTGAATGAGCGAGAGATAGCCTATTTATCGGCAATTAAACACCCAAGAGGAGGCCAAAAGTAGGTATATAAAGTGACCAGCAGGTGTTGCCATGCCTTAACGTTGCCACCAACCATCCCCTATAAACATCAGGGCCCAGTATTTCAAAAAATTAAATCCAGATTAAATTGATCTAGATTTCCAAATCCCACTTTCCTGATCCATGGATCAGGATCTTCTATCCCGGTATTTCAAAACTTTGCTGGATTGGATCAGAATAATCCTGATCCTCTCGGACTGAGATTTTAAAATCCATCCCGCCCCTAGGACCCCCTCAGGGTCACAGACAGGAGACAGAATGTGTGTTGTGTAGATCTTAAGACTACAGAGATCTTTGATAAATTAATATACCAAAAGCAAAAGTATTATATAGTCGTTCAAAATATTTTCTGTTGCATGGAGTCAATGTTTACTTCAATTCTCTGTTTAAACAATTGCCTTGTCACTGACCTTTCATATTTAGAGATGCATTTTATAAAAGGACATCACAGACTAGTGTAATGAAATAAAAACATAAGACAAATGTGAGATATCCAGTAGCTTTACTGAACATAAACAAAGGGAAAACAAAAGTATTCCTAGAACTTTTAGGAAAAATACAAATCAACCAAAGCACTTCTGACCACTCTTCCTGCTGGTTCATCAGGCAGATGTGGTAAAGGTGGTGGAAGATCTGGACCTTCTGGGGCTACTGGTGCATCGGCCTTGTCTTCACAAAGTGGAACTCTTCGTGCTTGAGCCGTATTGTGCAGCACGATACAGGCACAAATGATCTTGCGTGCTTTTTTGGGTTCAACCCTGAGATAATTCAAACAGGTAAATCTACGTTTAAGAATACCATTGATGCACTCAATGGTTCCTCTTGTTGAGCTGTGGGCAATATTATACTGTAGTTGAGAGGCATTGGTCACATTTGAAAATGGTGTCATTAGCCAACGGAGTAGAGGGTAGCCACTTTCACCAAGAAGTATGCCATCTGGTGGAGTATTCTGGAATCTCTGGTGTATGTTACTTTCTCTCAGAATCTGAGCATCGTGTACAGATCCTGGTCATCTAACGATACAGTTGGTGATTTTGAGATCTGCATTGCCAATGAGCTGCACATTAATACTGTGGCGCCCCTTCCTGTTGACATATTCCCACTCTCTCTCATGTGGGGCCTGAATGTGAATATGTGTGCAGTCAATCACACCAATAACATTAGGCATTGAGGCCATAGAGAAGAACCTTCGTTTGATGTCTGATATTTCACTGTTGCTTTCTGGGAATTTGACATAAGTGTTCAGCATACTAGAAAGTGCTGATGCCACTGAATGCACCACATATCCCACTGTGGCTTTTGCTACTGCTATTCCATCTGCAATGACTTCATAAAATGAGGCACAGGCAAAGAAACGCAGAGCAATCAGCACCTGTTCCTCCACTGTCAAGGCATGACTCCTCATGGTCTGTCTTTTCAGATAAGGACGAAGAACACCACACAAGTATGAAATGTCATCCCTCCTGAATCGATACCTTGCATACAGTTCTTCATTGGAGTACTGCTGAAGTAGATTTGGACGTTCAACATGTTCCCTTGGCCTGTATGATCTCCTGCGATGCTGAAGCTCATGCACAATTGAAGCCATGTTGCCAATTAGGTCACACAGAGGGAAATTTACAAAACCTGTGATCTCTGCTGTCACACCTGTTTTTATCTTACCTTCGTCACAGAGAAGGCCTATAAAGAGTTCATCTTCATCAGTGAGTTTCAAACATCATGGAGACCAGAACAAAAGGGTGCAATTTTTCAACAGCCGAAACCAACATTCTTCTAGAAGGTGTTCGAGCCAATTACAAAACACTTTTTGGGAATTTCAGCGGGCTTGGGCAAAGTTCTCTGACCACAAGAGCCAAAAGTGCTATTTGGGCAGAAGTAACCCAGCAGGTAAAACCATTTACATTCATTCCTTGAGCCTTTTTGCATGCAAAATGACCATATTTTTATTTGTTGTTATACTAATCGGCCACTTTCCTCATTATTTTTTTTTCTGCGATACACTTCAACGAGTATCCTAAAAATATGTACAATTTTTTTCAAGTAAGCTGATTTATCGTAAAGGGGAGACACTACAGGCAAAACTCATTTGTATTATGGGCCAGTTTGCTCTATGAACATATAAACTTTCACCTGAAAACAAATAAACTGCCTAATCTAATTGCAGCACTGCTTTGATGTTTGTCCATATGTGTTTTTTTTCTGGTATTGTAGAAATTTTCACTGTAGCAGCTCCTACAGACACAAAACTTTCCAATCTTGGACTTAATATATTGAAGCTTTGCTAAGAAGCTAACATTCTAAATTTGCCTTATCTTGTGGGGTTAGATCTTATTCAATAAATCAGACTAAAAATTACATATTAAGAAAACCGGATTTTTTTTTCTCTTAAAACTAGTTTATTAAAAAGTTTAAGACATCCTAAATCAACAAAATAAAACCATCATTTAAACCAGGCTCCATCCACCATTAAAATTTGGATCTAAATTTTAGTTTAAAATATAGACAATTTGGACCATTTTGGGCAATAGGGTTTTTTTTGTTTTTCTCACATTTGCTGTAGATCGCTGATGTGATCTTCAGCAAATGTTTCAAATTGATATCTATAAATTTATTTTTTCCCCTATTCACCTGCAGTGTCTCACTTTAATAAGAGCAATTTATTTTAAGACATCGGTCCTTTGGATTTGTTTTATACTTTAAATTGGTAAAAAACTTAAGACTTGGAACACTTATTTGTAGTGTCTTTTATTGGTGTTAATCTAAACTAACTAACATTTCTTTACAGGTAAATGCCACTGGGAGTGGTGAGCGAAGGACTGTGGACCAAGTAAAGTTAAGATGGAAAAACTTCAAACAGAAGGCAACAAAGGACCTTACTGAATCTAAAAACCCAGAAACTGGGAACAAACAATATAAGTGTGGCGAATTTACGAATTCTGTACTTGATATCATTGGTGGTGAGAGCTCCCATGCTTTGCACAGCATTGTATCAGCTGATGCAGGTGAATCTGCGGGGTCACAACCTCTTGATCTCTCCACAGCAGAGACCATACTCTCTTGTTCCCATAGAACCAGAATTGGAGCCAAGCACACTTCAGAGCTGTGGGGAGGTTCCACCTCTACAGAGCTGTGGGGAGGTTCCCCCTGTACCTCCACCAAGACATCACCAGAAGAGGCATCATGATGAGGATCATGCCAACCAAAAACTCTTCAAGATGGAAACTGAGCGAGCACACCAGCAAATTCTACGTGCTAAGGAACAAATAAAACTTAACATGCTTCAGCAAGAACACATCAAGTTAAAAATATAATTACTGGAAAAGTAGTGTGAAAACTTTAAGTTTAGGTGTTACAATTTTGGGTTGAGGAAATTTTTATTGTTTGAATTATTACTTTTCTGACAATTGTGAAATTGAAATAGTTGCTAAAATTTATAATTTGTAATAAAAAGTCAGATTAGAAACGTCTGACGTTGTCTACAATTACTAATAGCGGACATATATGGTCGGGGCGCACTCATCTTTCCCCATTGACTTTCGTTATAACTTTGACATGTGCAGTTCGTTCATCTTCAATACAAGCGATAGGAGACAGCGGGGTGTAGGCTGACCGCACCCTGCGCTGTGGCTCTGTACCAGCTCTTCATGAGCAACAATCTTCAGGACACATTCTCAGAGACTGTCTCTGCTGAAGATCCTCATCACGACTCCAATGATGACAGCTGAATCTGAGCGGTGCTCAGGGGCGGATTGAACGTTATTTCATTCGGTCATTTGACCGAAGGGCCGGTCCACATGTGGGCCGGTGCGCTGGTATTTATTAAATAATTTTGTTTATTGGGTGCCTGACGCCCGTATAGCTCATTGGGTTAAGCAGGTGACCCATGTACAGGGGCTGGTCTCTGACGCAGCATAGTGCGTTTGTTCTGGTCTCCAAGCATAGTGCACATATCTAGGCAAGTTTTTGACAAGTTTCCAAAATTACTCTTATGTACGTTACTTTTGTATGTTACTTTTTGACGGAACAAAAGTTCACTTTTTTCCGTCAAAAAGTAACATACATAAGCATAATTTTGGAAACTTGATAGGCCATTTGTCAAAAACGTGCCTAGTTTACTATCTTTTCATATGTTTTTATTGTTAAGGTAATCATCAAAGTGTAATAAAATGCCCTTTGATTAATCAATAAAAGAATTTGAATGTCCAGATGATTTGTTACACATTATTACTCCTTAGTAGCCTAGCCATGCTAGACCCATGTTCTGAAGGCACAAGGGTCTAGGACCGCTCGACAGGGAGGGAGGCGGGCTTAAAGGTTGTCTTTCAAATCACTCTGCAGCAATTGGGTATACGACCAATCAGCGCAACGAATAGGCTGACGTAGTTCCTAGAGCGCCGGCAGATTGTGGCTAAGTCCCATTAGCTTCCCAACCAGCGGAGCCAACTGGTATATTAAGGATTTGCCATATCCCGTCGGCATAAGTCCAAATACATCTTTCTTCTCAATGAAACACTTAAGTGCCGTCCTTTGTTTATCTTTCAAGTTGAATTTTAGCTTCAAATCTTTAAGGGCTGTGGCCAAAGCCGAGTCGAAAGATAACTGTTTATTGTGCGCCGGTTGTTTCTGTCAGAATCGTTGCGACAGTTTTGTCACTTCGTTACGCCCGCCTTCTGACTCTACACTTCATGGTGATTGGTCCGGCCAGTTTTAGGAGAATCCAGCCTCGAGCCTTACGGAGGGTAACTAGACCCACCCTGGCAGAGAATTAAATTCGTTGCCGTGGGTTGTCTAGCGCTGCTAGGCTAACTCCTTAGCTGATTTTTACTCATATATGCAATAATAAATAAATACAATGACTGGTTGTTAGTTTACTCACTATTAATGTCACTTTATATACTGGATTGAATTTGAGCATTGAAGAGAGAAGGAATTTAATGATTTTATAGAGATTCAGACAGGTAATGTTGCGCAATGTTAAGTTAAGCGCGGTTTAATTCAATATTAAATTTCAGTGCAGCTGAATGGGTTTCAGTTAACCTTAAGGTAAAATAACTTTTTAAAAGCTAAAATACACAGCAGAGAAATACAGGTTGAGAAGTTCATTCTAATAATGATGGACAGCTGTGGCAGCAACTAACACAGGTGTTCAGCGGTAAGTTAGCCACCTGTGTTAATTAGCCCGCTTGCTAACTTAGTCGCTTAGCTAGCTAACGCGTCCAGACCAACTGCTCAAACACAACAAAACACAACTCTTCACAAGTCGCTGACTTAACGTACAACAAAATAACACTACTGGTTAGAAGTATTTATCTTCTTACCATGTTTTACTCCAGAAACCAGGTCAACAGCAGCCAGAGATGCTACAAGATGTGCCGACCACAGATATAGATAGAACACTAGATGCTAGCGCACTGTCTTCTATATACAGTCTATGGTCTGACCAAACCAGGCGTAAACTAACCGTGATGTCACCCGTTGGTTTCAACGACGAGAAAATGAAGCCCGGATTTTGCTACTTCCTGGTCGCCGTTTTGGATTTTTTGGAGCCAGTGACGTAAAAAGCGTCATTAAACAGACTGGACCGGAGAGCAACTAGGGGCAGGATTGGCTGAGGACTCTCTTATCCCGCCCACATTTTACCGCAGAGGCTTCTGTTGCTGTCTATCAACTATAGCAACGCCCCCTGGCTCCGCCAACTTTAACGATTTATTTAAAATTCAGTATTGATTTATTTTAAGATCAGCCACCTGATCTCTCATTTTGACCATGAAAACTAACGGGGAAAAAATCCTGAGCTGTAGAAAATCAGTCTATCAAATTTTACTTTTTCCAAAAATGAATTGGGGTCTATGGAGAAAAAGCTTTTTAGAGCCAGCCCTAGCGGACGGCGTGATATTGCAAGTTTTTGACACTTCCGGGTTGGCTTCAATTCTGGAGCCAGATGCTACGTCCACTATATATACAGTGTATGGACCAAACACTGCTCTCTGGCTCCGTCCTCTGAGAATCTTGTTGTCATTTGGCTCATAGACATATAGACATTTATATGATTTGTCTCCACACTTGCGGTCACATCCGGTCTCAGAAAATGAAAAGACTGACTTTTTTTCTTTTCTGTCTCTTACTGATTTTATTTTTTTTGTTATTCTAAATATAAAATTAAAATCAAAGCATTTTAAAAATGTGGTATATCTCTTTTTGATCATGAAAAGGAAAAACGCCTTGTATTTCAATTCTATTTTTTGTATTTTAAAACGAAAATCAAATAACCACTCGTTTTTGTTTTTCAATACTCGTTTCAGAATGGAAAATCCAATTGCAAAAATATACATGGACCCTCAAATACACAAAGTAAATTTGGTTAGAGAAGTTGGTTTTGGAAAACCATGACTGTCTTACACAGTCTACTTAATTCTTTCTCACTACTCTGAAATTAACTTTTCTACTGTGGGTCATTTTCACTGAACATCAGTGCCAACCTGCTCTTGTGGCTGAATGAGGGTGAAAACCTTCAGCCAAATTCCAAAATCTTATATAAAGCCGCCAGATGAGCGAAAGTTTTCCTAATAGCAGGAAATCAATAGCCACAGATGCTGCACAACGACCTACATTTGTGACATGGAAAGGATATGAACCTGAATCGAAGTGCTCAGTGCTTTCCTTACCTTATCTTTAGCACCATCTATCAGAACTGTTATGCACTGCATTTGGTTTGACACTAGTAAGAGGTCAAGGAAGGTAACTAGAACAAGAACATTTTTGTCCAAAAGAAATCATCTATCTCAGGCACCAGTTATTCCTGAACACTGTTGTGATGCTGTGTAATATTTTCCAATAAAATAAGATAAGATAAACTTTATTGATCCCACAGGGGGGAAAGTTCACCATTAAAGCAGCTCCAAAAGAAAAAAAATATAAAGGCAGTACAAGAATAAATAAGAAAAAAACACAGTGTAAAATTTGTAGAGAACTTTGTATACAGATGATTTTTTATTTTTTAAATAATATATAGAAGACTATATACAAGAGGATGAGGTATCAGTTATTGCAAGTGGAAAGAGGTAAGGGGGAAGAAAGTGCAGCAGTAAATGGTAAACCCCCCTCTCCACCCCCAACATCCCCCAGAGATGCACACTCGCTTGGAATAGGGGGGCGCGCGCACACACTCGAGTTTGTGTTTGTGTATGTGGACTTGTGAAACAGCAGAACAGAGCAGAAGTGTCAGACAGGCATGCCATGGATACAGCATCCCGGTACACCTCTGCTTTTTTTTTTCCTCTTTAACTCTTACTTTCTTACTGTTTTTTATTACTGTTATTTTTTAATTTAGCGGTGAAGTTTATTGTGGGGCATTGTACAATCAGACTGATGCTGGAATAAAGGACTTGAGGAAACGTTCTTTCTTACAATTAGAGTGTACCAGTTTGTTGCTGAAGGCGCAACAGAAAATGCTCTTTTCATGATGTTTGTTGAGACTTCTACATGCTAAACACTCTTTGGTTAGATCCTAAACACTCTTTATATACTTCAAATCAATACAATGTCAGTGTTTTTATCATTGCAAAACCTGCTATCTCATGCTATTCATTGCAGTTATTGTATATTGTAAACCACAGTCCTAAAAATCAAGCAGCACACCTTGTTCTCTGTCGTATCATAAGTTTGCCTTAAACTCCAATCACATTTGCACAGATGTCTGCAAATGTTTAAATAATTAAATACAGCCCCTGCAGACATTAAAATAGAGTCTTCAGATGTCAATTCACCGTTTTTATTCAGTAAGCATGAAAATATGCAGTACTTGTTGCATGTGAAGTCTCATGCCTTCATTAACTTATTAGGCCTTAATTGACTTGTTAAGACTTCAAAGGCAGCCTAAGAGCTTGCTTTGGGTACTGTTAGATGATGACATTTCCAAAGCAAATGAAGTTTTCAGACACTTCAGAGTGGAGTTATGGACCCTGAAGAAGCTCAAAAGCAACTCGCAGAAAAACCTACACGTCTGCTGGCCAGAAAGGCAGAGCAAAACCATCCTATGAATGCAAAGCGGCTGCAAAACAAGGTGTTGCAATGCTGATGCAGAAATATGGAAGAGTCATCCGAAGAAAAACCTCATCGCAAAAGTCTGAAGAGTAACATCTGTATGGGCCAGAGTCATTCTGAAAACGTGCCGAAGACAGCTGAAGTTAACGCCAAGTCACAGTTAAGTAAAGCACGGGGGTGGGAACCGTCTGCCACACAGACAGAAGAAAGAATAGATTCACTAAATGTCAAGTATCGAAAATAACTAGCCAGCAAATTCTAGATGCAAATGTCCTGCAGTCAAATAAGAAAGTGAAAATGAAAAGAGGACTTCTTCTGCAACGGGACTTCAGATTCACAGTAGACCTCAGCATCCACTTTGTGCAACATCTTTGGGACATCCTTGAAAATCAGCCAGTCTATTTCAAACATGTTGGGTGCACAAAGCAGCTCCAAAACATATCAGGACTTGGACTGATTTGAAAGGGAAAAAAATAGTAAAAAGCATAAATATAGACGAGACATACAGTGGCTGCAAAAAGCATTTGCAAACTGTGGGGAGGGGTAGCTTCTGCACATGCCACAATATCTGTTGATTTTTTTTTCTCCATTTAAAGTGGACAAAACAAAGAAGTGGACAAAACACAACATAACTGTGCATCAATATATTAAAAAGGTATTTTTTATTAACCTTGCCAGCAAGTTGATTTCTCGCGATATTTGTGAGTTCACAAATCTCTCAAGAAACCATCTTGCTCCGCTCCCGCCTTCACTTTTCGTACAGCACCAAGTTGGTTCGTGGCCAATCATGCAGCAGTATTCGTGTGTGGGGCGGGATAATGGGCGGGATATCCGGGTGTGACGACAACACCAAGCGCCAGTAGATCAAAACAAACATGGCAATGGAGGACAACGATCGTGTAGATGCTGCTATTAAGTCAGTTTTAGCTGAATCTCCTATCGCTTCTTTGAAGGAAGAACAACGAGAGGCGTACTATCCAAGTACTACACAATTATTAATCTGGCTATTACCAGGTTAATTTTTCATCTGTTTAACAGATAAATCCAACTACCTGTTCTCAACTACAGATACCAGTGCTGAATTTTGTGTTAAGACCTCAGTTCAGCTACAGATGAATGTGTATCAGTTGGCAAAAGGTATTAACTGAAAGCCTCACTTTTCAGTCACACTCTTTCTTAGTACAGTTTTTTTTTTTTTTTTTAACTTTTTTGCCTTCCAATTTCAATGAACTGGGATTGACAGGAATGCTAAACTAGTGTTGATGTCTTGTACAGCAATACTCCTAAACATATTGCAGAATAGAGCAGAATACATGTGTAAATTTATATTAAACTTTACTATTTGGCGCCCTTCTCTGGTAGCATCAAAAAAACACACTGTGGCAGTAAATAATGAAGCTGCAAACTGAGGTGGGCAGAGTTACACTTCCTGGAAACTACAATTTCATACCAATAGTCCAACAAGGGCAACTATGTTAACTGTAACTACATGTAGTATTAAATGATGATAAAAAATAAAGTAAAATACTACTAAATCAATGCTCATATATTTCATTTTGTTATTACATAAATCGTGCATGTATAATTCATGTACAGGCCAAATTTATCCCACTAGAGGTCGCCAAAGTATTTTTTAATAACTCACTCTGCTCCTACAACCCAAAGACTGTTCAGAAATATAACACACTATATATAAACCCCTAACAGCCAGTCTATGCTACAATCCTACATTTTGAAAGTTGGAGTGAATATATTTGCGACATAATGCTATAATTATTTTTCAAAAGACAAAAACTGCCTCTAGGTTTGTTGACTGGCACATTGTGTCAATCCCCTTGAATGGATATGAGCCTGTAGATTACAAGGAGTTCATGTGATTGCTGAAGTTTAATAAATCTGTCGGTCCTTCAGTGATACTAATGAGAATGGTTTTGTAGATGATGCAGTGTGTGATTGGGAGCCAGTGAAGCTGTGGGAACACAGGGGTGATGTGGTGGAGAGAAGGTGTCCTGGTGATGATCCGGGCAAGTTGGCTATATTTTGGTCGAGCTGGAGTTTACAGAGGGACTTGAGAGGAGGACCAGGGATAAGGGAGTTGCAATAGTCCAGGCGGGAGGTGACAGAGAGTGGACTAGGATGGCGGTGCTGACAGGGGTGAAGGAGGGACGGAGGTGGTTGATGTTACGGAGATGGAAGTATGCAGACCGAGTAATGTTATTGATGTGGGTTTGAAATGATAAAGTGCCATCGAGGACGACAACCAGACTCTTGACCAATGGGGAGGAGGAGAAGGAGGAGTTGTCGATGGTAATGGTAAAATTGTTAATTTTTGTGAGAGTAGATTTAGATCCGATGAGGAGAACCTCAGTTTTGTCACTGTTGAGTTTGAGGAAGTTGAAGGAGAACCAGGATTTGATTTCCTGGAGGCAGTCACAGAGAGAGGAAGGAAGGAGGGTGGAGGTGGGTTTGGAAAGGTAGAGCTGGGTGTCGTCTGCATGCAAACTGTATGTTAAATTTATGGAATATATGGCCAAAGGAGAGAAGATAAATAGTGAAAAGGACAGGAGGTAGAACAGAGCCTTTGGGAACACCGGAGGAGAGAGGGGATGGCTGAGATGTAAATGTTTTTAGCTGAATGACCTGAGTGCGGTCAGAGAGATATGAAGTGAACCAGTCCAGGGGTGTGCAAGACAAACCGATAGATGCCAGTCTATAGAGGAGGATGGAATGGGAGATGGTGTCGAAAGCTGCACTCAGGTCAAGAAGGATGAGGATGGATAAGAGTCCGGAGTCTACTGCCATCAGGAGGTCATTGGTTATTTTAAGTAGAGCAGTTTCTGTGATTTACAGGCCACACTGCAGGAATTCAATGCAGCAAACACCAGTACACCTTTCATTACCAAGATCCATTTTTGGGGGGATTTTTCAATAATTCACAGAAATTTTTCTACTCCTTTTAGCTTGAGTGATTGTTTTGCACGATCTTTCTCCTTAAAACATCTCAAAGAGGTTCCATTAGATTTAAGTCAGGGGACCAGGTTATAGTTTTTTCTTTTTGAAAAAAAAAGAGAGCTTCAGATCATGATCATGCTAAGTTTCGGTTGACGCATAGTCATCTTGTCAGCTGGTATTTTGGTGAATCGACAGCATTCTAAATGTCATCTCACTTTAGATTAGATTAGATTAGATTAGACTGGAGTTTTCTGTGCGTCACAAACACATACAGTATGACAGGGAAATGCAGTGACTGTCCACCAGGCTTCATAAATACAAAATGTCAAAATAGGTAAAAATCTAAATCACAAAAGAAAAATATAAACAACACAAATAAATACAAAAAAACACTCACTCATTTCTACACTCATGCAGCCCCATATCATCACACTCCCATCTACATGCTTCGCTGTGGTATTCATGGTCTGGTTTAGCCCTGACATGCTTGACCCTATTCGACTGAAACAAATTTATCTTGGTCTCATATGATAAAAGAATGTACTCCCAAAATTCACCAAGCTGCTTTTTTTTGTTCCGCAGCAAAGTTTCATTGTGCACTTTCGTTCTGAACAGCAAACAAGGTATTTTTCTCTGATGTCTCCCATCGAGTTTGACATTATGCAAATTCTTTCACGCTTTCTCACCTCTCACAGAAACTCGGATTTCTGCTGGTGATTACTGAACCAAATCCGGGACACCTACCTGTTCCTCAGAAGTGTGTTGTGAAGATAGTAAACTGCTGTCTCACTGTATGGATTTTTCAAAACCTCCTGAATAGTGTGCTTTGACTGTTTTTTTAGCTAGTCACGGATCTTCATGTATCTTTTTGCGTAATCGTGAAGTCTCACAATCTCCTTTTTCAGTTTATCTGTCAGCTCGTTTTCATGTTTAGCCCTGATGCAGACATAGGTCCAAAGGTTGAAATTCAAGAAAATCTTAGTGTTCATGCAATTAGGCTAACTGAAAATCACTAGCATACTCAGTTTTGTTGAAATGAACACAGGTTTTCTGGTGTAAGTGATCACAGGTGTATTCACACTGAGTTTCTACTATGTGGCCTGTAGTTTCAACACAGTCTCTCTAAAGAATTTGTTTTTGGTTGTTTACAGGAGGAAATACTCTCCTTTAATGATACTTTTGCACAGGGATGCTTGCTTCTGCTTACGATATATTACGTCATTTGTGTTGTGATTTTTGAAGCGTAGGTCACGCAGGATCACTTTTTAGTTCTTGAGCCTTTTTTTTACTCACAATATATTTTAGCTTAATTTGAAAAGCCATCAGAATTCCTAAATGAGTTTCCTAATTAATTTAATGATGGATTCAAGCAACTGCAGGGTGCAGTGTGACAGGACTAAATTTAAACAACAGACACAAACTAAAAACAAAGTGACATTTGTGTTTTCGTGACATTTTATACTGTAGAATAGAATACAATATCCTTTATTTGTCCCATTAGGGGAAATTTGCTACGTCACAGCAGCAGAGTGGCAGAAAGAAAAGCAAGAAAAAAAGCAACTATTAATTGAAGAGGTGAGGTATATGCACTATATATTCAAAATAAATAAGAAAAACAGAAGAACACAAGGATACTAAGAACGAACATTTAACAGTATTTACATGAATGAATTGCACTTGGGTTTATTGCACATGACAGTCATCATTAAGTGTGTGGTTTGTTGGGAGTAGTGCTGATTATAAAGTCTGATACCAGCAGGAAGGAAGGCCCTGCAGTAATGCTTCTTCACACACCTGGGGTGATGCAGTCTGTCACTAAAGGAGCTGCTCAGACTGTCGTGGATGGGGTGGGAGTCACCGTCCAGCGGTGATGTTAGCTTGGACAACATCCTCCTTTCTTCCACCACCTGCACTGGGTCCAAGGGGCTCCTCAGGACAGAGCTGGCCGTCTTAATCAGCCGATCAAGTCTCCTCCTATCAGCAGCTGAGATACTCCAGCAGACCACTCCATAAAAGATGGCTCATGCCACCTCAGAGTCATAAAAAGTCCTCAGCAGCACTCCCTGCAACCCAAAAGACCTCAGCCTCCTCAGCAGATGGAGTCTGCTCTGAACCTTCTCATAAATTTCACTAGTGTGGTCTGACCAGTCCAATTGACTGTTCAAGTGAACACCCAGGTAGTTGTACAAGCCCACTCTCTCAAAGTCCATGTCCTGGATGTTCAGTGATGTTAGGGGTGTGTGACTGCGCCCTGCTTTGATTTGGAGGGGGTTCAGATCTGCTGGCATCAGTCCACAAAGTCCAGGGTCAGCCCTCTGTACTCCTGATCGTCATCATCTGAAAAGAGACCGACAGTCGCAGAGTCATCAGAGAACTTCTGCAGATGACAGCTGGCTGAGCTGTACATGAAGTCTGTACAGGGTGAAGAGGAACGGAGCCAAGACCGTTCCCTGCAGGGCCTTTGTGCTGCAGATCACCGTGCAGAATCACAGTCCCATGCCCTCACAAACTGTGGTCTGTCTGTGAGGTAGTCCATTATCCAGCCTGAGAGGTGATGATCCACCCCTGTGAGCTCCAGCGTGTCCCTCAGGAGAGCCAACTGAATCTTGTTGAAAGCACTGCAGAAGTCAAAGAACATGATCCTCACAGTGCTCGCAGGCGTCTCCAGGTGGAAATTGTAAGAAATTGCACACTGGTAAAAATTTGTTATGACAAAGTTTCTTGAGTGATGCCACTGTAAATGCTGTGTTTCTGTTTTGGCTGTTATGTTCAAATCTTTACCAGGATGAAACTGTTCAAACCATGTTATTGTAATTTTTATGTTAATAATCATCTGTCCAGGACACTAGTGTTAAAAAAGCAGAGAAAGCAGAGATTCCCTAATCTTGGAAATAAATACTAAATATGAAGACACTGTCAGCTTAAGGTGGTGTAGTTATTTTATTAACACAGATAACGAAACCCATTAGTTTGAAAAGGAGACAATGCAAAACAGAACCTCTAAAACTCACAGATTTACATTTTGGATCTCATTTTTGATTTTTGCATGAAAATCATTGCTCTTTGGATCTTCATATTTGTATGTTTACATGTTCGTACCTTCAGATCTACATGTGAAGGTGTGTGTGTCTGTGTGTGGAAATATTTTACATTGTCAGTCTTTTTGTGGATAAACTGAGGTTTATCTAGTTAGACTCAAAGTTTTCTGCCTCACCTGAAATAGTGCAGTTAGTTTCGATCAGGTTTGGTTTGAAATTTATCAGTTGTAAGTTGTTTTTAACAAGAATACTGTGGTTAGTTTCAGTCAGGTTTTATCTGAAAATTATCAGCAGTGCATTTGCTTTAAACACAAATACTGTGGTTGGTTTCAGTCAGATTTCAGTGGAAACTTTTGAATAATATGCTTGTATTAATAACACTGTTGTTTCTTGGTATTTAGAAACCAAAAGCTCAATTGAGACCCTGCAGTGTATCGGCAGAAACTGATGCATGTAGCAGTTTGAGACAGGTTACTGTGAGTCACATTAAAAATAAAAAAATGCTTCTGAAGAAGCTGTCTTTCACTTTGCAATCATTTGACTTGTGCTCTTTCTGTGAAGAGATTTGTCTACCTCCTCATCAAACTTGCAAACGCTCATTTGTTATATATTTATTGTCAGGTGCACACGCAGATTTGCAAGATGTCAAAATATACAGTTTTTTTTCCCAGTTCAGTTCAGTTCAGGCCAGCTTCAGTCGTTGCCGACTATGCGGAAGAAGATCAGCTAGGTTAGACAGTGGTAGACAGGCATCTCCACCGTGTCTTCAGTTTCTCTATATTTGCTGCTTTTTCATTTTTCATTCCCTTGTGTAGTTTGGAGCACCAAACTGCTCGGTCAGTGCAGGCGGATGTCCATGATGAAGGCTCCATGTTGAAGTCTTCAAGGTCCCTCTTCAGAACGTCCCTGTACCTGAGACAAGGTCTGCCAACGGGCCTCATACCCTATTTCAGAACACTGTGAAGGATCTGTCGAGGCAGGCGGGATTTAGGCATTCTGTGTACGTGCCCAGACAACCAGAGATGGTTGAATTTCAGTTGTGATGACAAGGGATGGAAATTGGTGATATCAAATAGAGTCTCACTTGCCAGACGGACTGTTTACTGTTTGGACGCAAAAGGCCCGATAATGTTGTAAAAATTTATCATTGTGGTTGAAAAATTGCAGCACCTTCTAAAAAACATGAACAACAATCTTAAAGTAATTCTATAAATGCATTAAATTGTGTTAAAAAAAATAATCCTTTCGACAGTATGTATGTGTGTGTGTGTGTGTGTGTGTGTGTGTGTGTGTGTGTGTGTGTGTGTGTGTGTGTGTGTGTGTGTGTGTGTGTGTGTGTGTGTGTGTGTGTGTGTGTGTGTGTGTGTGTAAAAGACCTATGAGCTTGCATTGTGATCATGAGGATCTTTTTAAACTTGAAAAAACGTAGGGGAATTGAGAATACATGTAAAATTCACACTTGCTGGAAAAAATGCGTGGCCAGCAGATAATCAGTGACAGTCGTCTTTGTGCCTAACAAAGACGGAAACCGTGAGAAAAGCTATACAGCTCTCCATTACAACCATGAGAAGAAAAGGCAGCAACCAAGAATCATGATGGGAAAGTGTCAAAGTATTTCCAAAGCTGCATTTGTGCTCATTTTGTTTTTAAGTGGTTTCTATCTCTCTTTTTTCGGGCGTTTTTACTCCTCTGAAGTTGTCCATCTCTCTTTGCGGTTCATTTTCATCACTTTAAAGTGGTTTTCACTAATTTTGTAACTCATTTGCTTCTCTTTGTAGTCAGTTGATTGTCTTTTTCACAAAGATTCCTGACTTGGGCCTTCTTTTTCAGGCCTTTGGGCCTTGGCCTGGTGGTCTCATTCATGAAGCTCTTATCAAGTCGACTTTATCTTCAGCTTCTTTGAAATCCCATTGTTTTCAGCAAACTGGTTGCTTTTAATAACTAAATAGTGATTCACCTGGAATATTTGACTGTACGCTCTGACCTCTGACTTTTAGAAATTTGCTGAACAAGTTAATGTCTGAAACTGCTAAAAGTTTCATTTCATTATACTATCATACCACTCATAAAAACAAGATGTAAACTGAGAAGAGTGGAGGCGGCAAAAGCATGCACAAGATGGTAAAGCCATCACTGCAACTGAAAAGTAAAGAGATAAAGTCAGAACACAGAATTTAATGTATATAATGCACAGCAACGCACAAAGTCAACCATGACGACTATATTTATATATATTTGCTGCACAATGTAGAGGATATATTTGACGCCGTTTTTAAAAAATAGTTGTGCTGTCTGGGACATGGGACTCACTGAACCTACACAATTTGATTTAATCTGATTCATTCAAATACAACACCCTTTATTATCAAGATAACACTCGCAGAAAGAGATGAGCTGCCTTTTCGAAATTAAGAACGCAATTTTTTTCCCAAGTAAATAAAAGCTGCAGAGTGGCATCCAGTTGTTGTTGGGACTGCACCTTTTTTCTGACTGTGTACCAACAACAGCTCTGAGGGGGGCCCACCACTGTTTATTGTTTTAGTCAGCCAAAGTGTTCCTGGAACTGTACAGCAGGCACTAAATCTCTATAAATTGCTCACAAATGTCTTTAACATCTCTATGAAGCTTTATGCAGGATGGTGACGTTCACAGATACTGGCTGAGAGATACAAGGGGGATTCCCAGTACCATCTTAAAGCTCCATGACTCTGTTTAGGGAAGGCGACAGCAGTAAGCAAACACCTTTGACTAAGCCCACTCATGATGCAAGATAAAGCCTGTAGCCCAGTGTGAGACCCACCATAGATGAGGCCGTGGGACTCCCCCTGTCAATATATTGGGAAATCTCGTTTTCTCACTGCCTCTGATTCTTTCTTTCTGTCTGTCTGTCTGTTTCTCCCTCTGTCTGTGTTTCTTCCTCCCCTCTCCCTTTCTCTCTCTCCCTCTCAATTTCGATCTCTGGTGGCATCCTCTATGCAGTTTCACCTCCCCCCGGCGCACAAACACTTTTTCATTTTCTACAGAAAGGTGTGAGATGTTTATCTAGGTCTCTCTCCCTCAGCGTCCTTCTGACAGTGTCCTCTCTGATGCATAAACGGCTTCACAATGACTCAGCCAGCGGCAGAAACCTGTTCCACGATGCTCTCCACTCCTCACACTTGCTGGGAGCACAGAACCAAAAAAGTGTGGGCGTATTGTCCAAGAAATGTGCCCTTCTTCTTCCCTGTGTGAATGAAATGGAAAGTATGAACTTACCAGAAATGTAGGCTGCAGATGATTAGATTATATAAGCAAATGCTTCTGCAAATAAGTAAGCAGTTTTTAATTTTCAGTCGAGTTCACCGGAAAGCAAGAACAAGGCACTAAGGTTTAATTAATTTCTTTTAAATCCTAGGTGTCACATGCAGCATTCAGAATTAAAGGGACATAAATACACAAAGTTGAGACTGCAGGATTTTTTTTTTTCTTTTTTCTAAAAACAAGGCTACATCTCTTCAAGTACAAACAGGTGTCAGGGAGAGAAAAATGTTGCTATAAAGACTAAGCTTTATGTAAAAGGATTTATCACGGATGTGGTTTAGGTGTTGGTTCCAGGGTTACCATTGGTGTGAGATAACCGCTTTGAAATGTTGCTATTTTAATTTTGTTTGATCACCTGGTGGCAGCAGAAACAGGTTGTGAACACAATACTGACATAAGCTGTCTCCACCGTTAAAGTGTGATGCAACTGACAATAATTATGGAGCCACATGATCCCTCTTTCCTTTATTTAAAACATTCTGCTGCATGCATTTCAAAAATCTGTGTAATGCGCCTGCTGGCACATTATGTTGGAATAGAAAAGAGACATTCAAAATCAAAGTGAGGCCCGTGTGTTTCCCTATAGAAGAAGCCAACTCAAGTCTACTGTGAAAAAGGCCTCTTACCCTCAATCTTATCCAGAGTTAAAAAAAAAAATAGATATATACTTGAGCACACTACTTATTTCACAGGCTTGTGCAAACAGACATTTCAACACTGCTGTTGTCTTAATCAGAGTCAAAGTAGACAAAGACATGATGCAATCAAATATATTCAGGTGTACAGTTGGATAATTGGTGGAAATCTACTGGGTGATAAACTATTAGTTGTTTTAAGTGTCCCACGCCTAACAGCCAAAGGAAAACAGACCTTGTTTAAAGGTAGAAAGATGAAAGTACAAGAAAAATCATGAAGAAATATCAGAACTAGCATCATTCAAAGGTGAGAAACCAATGGAAACTTGACAAATCAACCACTACCTTCATGCCTGAGATTAAACTAATTTCTTCTGTTTCTCAGAACAAGGGGGGGTGACGGGACAAAAGTTCAGCTATCAATACCTGTCAAGCGTGTCAACTTACAAGAAGCGCGATAAAATCAATGATCCCACCCCCTTTTTGGAAATTTGTTGTTCTCGAACTGACAAGCATCTGATTTTAGCTGCATTTTGCTTTAAGATGCACAGAGACCCTTGTTTCTATTAGCTTAAAAATAAGTTGGGCAGTCAAGGATTAAATCCAGTTTCTGCTTTCAGTGTGGAAGTACTGCATGCAGCTTTCTGCTGTTTTTCATCATTGTTTTGATTCAATTACAAGACATGTGGCGAGAAAGGAGATTAAGCTCAAGCGCACCTAGCTTTGCTGAAAGACATCAATCATGAAATTTTACAAGTACATATTTACGATCACAGTGAAAACCATTTTAAAGGTGGATGTGGTTCAAACCATGAGGCAATAATAGTGATAATAATAATAAGTTTATTTTCACACGTGGACAAAATTGTTGGTACCCCTCAGTTAAAGAAGGAAAAACCCACAATTCTCACTGAAATCACTTGAAACTCACAAAAGTAACAATAAATAAAAATTTATTGAAAATTAAATAATCAAAATCAGCCATTACTTTTGAATTGTTGATTAACATAATTATTTAAAAAAACAAACTAATGAAATAGGGCTGGACAAAAATGATGGTACCCATAACTTAATATTTTGTTGCACAACCTTTTGAGGCAATCACTGCAATTAAACGATTTCTGTATTTGTCAATGAGCGTTCTGCAGCTGTCAACAGGTATTTTGGCCCACTCCTCATGAGCAAACAGCTCCAGTTGTCTCAGGTTTGATGGGTGTCTTCTCCAAATGGCATGTTTCAGCTCCTTCCACATATGTTCAATGGGATTCAGATCTGGGCTCATAGAAGGCCACTTTAGAATAGTCCAACGCTTTTCTCTCAGCCATTCTTGGGTGTTTTTGGCTGTGTGTTTTGGATGGTTGTCCTGTTGGAAGACCCATGACCTGCGACTGAGACCAAGCTTTCTGACACTAGGCAGCACATTTCTCTCCAGAATGCCTTGATAGTCTTCAGATTTCATCGTACCTTGCACACTTTCAAGACACCCTGTGCCAGATGCAGCAAAGCAGCCCCAAAACATTACTGAGCCTCCTCCATGTTTCACCGCAGGGACAGTGTTCTTTTCTTCGTATGCTTGGTTTTTGAGTCTATGAACATAGAGTTGATGTGCCTTACCAAAAAGCTCCAGTTTGGTCTCATCTGTCCAAAGGACATTCTCCCAGAAGCTTTGTGGCTTGTCAACATGCATTTTTGCAAATTCCAGTCTGGCTTTTTTATGAGTTTTTTTCAGCAGTGGTGTCCTCCTTGGTCGTCTCCCATGAAGTCCACTTTGGCTCAAACAACGACGAATGGTGCGATCTGACACTGATGTACCTTGGCCTTGGAGTTCACCTTTAATTTCTTTGGAGGTTGCTCTGGGCTCTTTGGATACAATTCCAACGATCCGTCTCTTCAATTTGTCATCAATTTTCCTCTTGCGGCCACGTCCAGGGAGGTTGGCTACTGTCCCGTGGGTCTTGAACTTCTGAATAATATGAGCCACTGTTGTCACAGGAACTTCAAGCTGTTTAGAGATGGTCTTATAGCCTTTACCTTTAAGATGCTTGTCTATAATTTTTTTTCGGATGTCCTGGGACAATTCTCTCCTTCGCTTTCTGTTGTCCATGTTCAGTGTGGTACACACCTTTTCACTAAACAGCAGGGTGACTACTTGTCTCCCTTTAAATAGGCAGACTGACTGATTATGAGTTTGGAAACACCTGTGATGTCAATTAAATGACACACCTGAGTTAATCATGTCACTCTGGTCAAATAGTTTTCAATCTTTTATAGAGGTACCATCATTTTTGTCCAGGCCTGTTTCATTAGTTTGTTTTTTTAAATAATTATGTTAATCAACAATTCAAAAGTAATGGCTGTTTTTGATTATTTAATTTTCAATAAATTTTTATTTATTGTTACTTTTGTGAGTTTCAAGTGATTTCAGTGAGAATTGTGGGTTTTTCCTTCTTTAACTGAGGGGTACCAACAATTTTGTCCACGTGTGTATATAGCACCCTTAAGAACAGCATTCACAAAGTGCTTTGACAGTTAAAGCATGCAAACACAGAGACAATCAAACAAGATGCAGGAGACAAATCAGAGCAGTCAATTAAAAGAAATAGTAAAAATGACTATAAATTGAACAAATAATTAGCTGGATTAGCATGCAAATCAAACAAGGGAACTAGGCAATTTGAAAACTAAAGAACAACTAAAGAGCAACGCTAAAATTGAAAGTCAAAAAATTCTAAAATTAAAGTATTAGAGAGACAACATCATACCAAAAAACAAACAAATGTGCAGCTAAAATTAAAATAAAACAAGAGAGAGCATTAAAAATAACCAGGACATAATAGACAATAAAACACTAAAACTCAACAAAAGCTAAAAGTAAACTTCACATAAAAGCAGGTCTTTTAAAGTGAGTTTTAAGAAGTGATTTAAAAGAAGTTATTGACTCTGCAAGCCTTATCTCCTCAGGCAGGTTGTTCCAAAGTCGAGGGGTCTTGATGGAGAAAGCTAGATTTAAGCCTCGACGTTGGAACGACCAGAAGGGATCCATCTGAAGATCTATGGCTGCGAGCAGGCTCATAAGGGGTCAGCAGATCGGGAATGTAGCTTGGGGCAAGATCCTGGCAAGCTTTAAAAGTGATCAGTAAAATCCTAAAATCAATTCTAAAACCAACAGGGCTTCAGTGGAGGGAAGTCAGGGTTGGTGTGATGTGATGTCTAGCTGCTGCGTTTTGGACAAGTTTCAGTAATCGAGATGGGAGAAGACGAGTGTATGGACAAGTTTTTCCAGGTCTGGGTATGTGAGCATCAACTTCATCTTGGAGATTGTTCTGATTTGGAGGAAGCGAGACTGGATAAATTGCTTTATGTGGGGAGTGAAACTGACGTCAGGATCAAACAAAACACAGAGGTTTCTGTCAACAGGTTTTACGTCGGTTGTTGGCAGTGAGACTTTTTTAAGGTTCGGTGGATTAAAAAGCAATACTTCAGATTTAGATTTGTTTAATTGAAGAAGATTCTGAACCATCCTACGGTTCACGTCATTAACCCTTGTGTTGTCCTGCGGGTCAAAATTTTAAAGTTTGAAAATGTGGAAAAAATCAATATTTTCACAGTAAAGCTTCTGATGTCCATGTTTGCAACATTTTTTGAGAAATGTTTGAACATTTTTTTGTGGAAATTTTTTTTAAATAGTTTATTTAGGAACATTTGCAAAAAAAAAAATTTTGATTTGATTTTTTTGTGATTGCTCTTAAAGAAAACATTTGAAGTTTCACTGATATATAGGTAATCACTTTAGATATTTTTAGGATTTTGTTGGAAGATTTTTACTCATTTTTTGAAAATATTTACAAGAATTTTCTTGCCAAGTTTGGGGGATTTTTTTTAAATAAAAATTTTAAGGGAAACTTTTAATGAATTAATGGAATTATTTCCTGACGGTTTTGTGAATTTTCAGAAATTTGGGCAGTTTGTTTTGTTGAATTTTGGGATTTTTTCAGACAAAGAAACAATACTTTTTGGTGCCTGTAAATGAGGACAACAGGAAGGTTAAGATAGTTTAAAACAGCAGTTCGGCCTTCTGGAGCAGCAAGTCCCAGCTAAAGTTGCATCTGTGTGTAATCTCGTGAAAATGTAGTAATGACTGCAGAACGGGCCAGAAAACTGGCTGGTGTGATAGCATTGCAAGATAATCTATAGTTGTCTAGCAGCACTTGACTGAAAATGTTTTGACAGCTGTGGAGCTTTTTTGATTTTTAGCTGAGCAACTGATAGTTTTCATGTTAAACTGCTAATAAGTAATTAAGAAGCCTAGAATTAAGAATGCCTGCATCTGTATATACTGTAAATATACATTTGTTGTTGATGTTTTCATATACTTGAAACTAAGACTTTTAACCACTTACAGATATCATATTAGCAAACTATATCTTTTATTATCTTCAGTATAAGCAGTGTTGTCTTATTCCGAATCTATGTTTAATTTTTCTGTTCGATCTTTCTTTCTATTTAAACTAGTGTTTTTTCCTAATTACCTCATTTCAGCTCAGTGTAAGTTAGATGTGTTCTGAGTCAAGTAAATTGCTGCTTCAACACTGCAATTACTCTTAAACTGCTCTTAAAGACCAAATAAGTAAATTGTGCTATTGGGCACGGTGGTGGCATCATCATTGTATGGGAGCAGTTTAGTGCACCTCACAGAGTGGGTAAGAAGAGCAGTGAATAGTTATGTGAATGCACTGAAACAACAGCTCAAAATATCAGCCGAGAAGTTAAAATCTGCTCACAAATGGCCAAAGAACCTAGACATACTTCAGAGGGTGGGACACAGGGCTCATATTTTACTTTTACTTTAGTTAGCTTAAAGCTGCAATAAAATTCAGAATGTTTCATTTTCAGAGTCACCGGGAATACCAGTGACTGTGTGAATAATACCTACGCATCACTGTCTTTTTAATGGCCATTTTTCTATCATAAAATGCAGCTAAATGAGGTTATGTTTGCTGCGATAGTGATGTCACCAGTTGACCCTTAGAGTGGGATTTGAAAGACTATTTCTCTGACCCTTGTGATTAATCTGACACTAAGCAACTCCTCCTTCTGAAACATCACATGCTGCTGCTGTGTAACTTTCGCAGGAACCCGGTGATCACAAAACATTCATCTTCAATTGAAATGTGCTCACTAAAATGTGCAGAAGATGTGCTCTGCTGCATCACAGAGTTGCTGTAAAGTCTCTCTAATTAATTGAGAGTCTGCCAAGCAAAATGCCCTCATACAATAAGACAGAGCCAAAGCTAAGAACAGATTTGACCAAAAGTATTAACAAAAAGCTTTCATAGACTCTCTTGAGTCTTGTGAATTTTCGCGAGGCTGAACTTTTTTTTTTACAGGCAGGTGGGAGGCGCTGGGGCCCTTGCAGAGCAGAATTTTTGTGGGACTCCCCCATTCATATCTCTCTTATCACATCCTTTCTTCCATTAAACAAAAATGCACCTAGTGATTAAAAGCTGTGAACGCAGCACATGAGTTGCTGAATGATCACTTCCCACCAAATTCGCTGATAAGCAGAGTGTGTGTGCTCTATTTTTAAAAAAGCTACAGTACATCATAACACTGATTACCTATTATCAAAAAAGAATTTGTCAACAAGCAAATAGCCGAGACTTAGTTGTTGCCAGTGATGGTGAATGAAGGCTTCTGATTGTCTGACAATCACAGTGACATTCTCTAAATATTTCCAATTTTCACCCCTAAACATTTAACATTTTAAAGTGAAAAACTGTGCCATTAACAAATGTTAGTCTGGAATTTGTTGTGACTGTTTTGTATTGAGAGAGAAAGAGCACTCTCCCAGTTCTCCCAGCTGAGCTGTCAGGACAAATAGAACAGACTAGTTCAAACAGGCCCAAGAGCATGATCCAGCCTTTAGCTTCACTTTTCAGGTGAGCTGAAGAAACATGTCGATAGACCTCGATAGTAACCACCGGAAAAGTAAATGTCCTGATGATCATCTGATGATACAGTACTTAATGTTAATTATTACAATTTCCACCCTCCAGGGAAGCAACACAGACTCCAGATAATGGCTGGAGCACTAAAAACACACATTTATTCCATTACAAGCGGTAATTATCTACATTACAAGTGGCACTTATTACCACTTATCGTGTAAGATCCTATTTACCCAACAGCGGTTTTTAGGATGAAACACAACGATCTTGTTGCGTTTTGGCACACCGTTTACACAGAAACAACGCTTTAGATGAAGTTATGTAGAGATGCTCAGATGTTTTGTGGGGAAACTAGCTTGCTAACAGGTTGACCTTTTGAGCATACAATAGCTACCAGAGTGAAATGTCAATGTGGGAATAATGAAAACCTCACCAGTCAAAAAAATAAAAATAAAATTCCAAAACACTAACACTGTGACAGTATTCCATAGTCAGCAATCAATCACATCATTATTTAGGGGAAACACCTTCCTACTTCACACAATGAGCCATATTATTTATTCTGCCATGAAAGTGAATGTGTGATGAAAATCAGGAGATTAATAACCATATGCAAACAACCACAATAAACCACACCCATCGCCCACATTTTGCACTGTTGCTTCCAGTTTCCAGTCTCCACGGAATCTATACAGACTCCAGACAGTGACTTGATCAATAAAAAAACTCATCTATTGCTCTTTTAAATTCTTTGTTTCACCAGGGAAGATCCACTCTGAAAGGTGCAGTTTTGTTTTATGGGGGGTAGGGGTTCCACTCCTCTTCAATGGCTGTGTGAAGTTGCTGGATATATTGGCAGGGACTGGTTCACACTGTCGTATACGCTGATCCAGAGCATCCCAGACATGCTCAGTGGGTGACATGTCCGGTGAGTATGCTGGCCATGCAAGAACTGGGACGTTTTCAGCTTAAAGAATCGTGTACAGATCCTTGCAGCATGGAGCCGCGCATTATGCTGCTGCAACATGAGGTGATGTTCTTGGATGTATGGCACAAGAATGGGCCTCAGGATCTCGTCACGGTATCTCTGTGCATTCACAATGCCATCAATAAAATTCACCTGTGTTCTTCGTCCATAACAGACATCTGCCCATACCATAACCCCACCGCCACCATGGGCCACTCCATCCACAACATTGACATCAGAAAACCGCTCATCCACACGACGCCACACACACTGTCTGCCATCTGCCCTGAACAGTGTAAACCGGGATTCATCCGTGAAGAGAACACCTCTCCAACGTGCCAGACGCCATCGAATGTGAGCATTTGCCCACTCAAGTCGGTTACAACGACGAACCGGAGCCAGGTCCAGACCCCGATGAGGACGACGAGCATGCAGATGAGCTTCCTTGAGGTTTCTGACAGTTTGTGCAGAAATTCTTTGGTTATGCAAACCCATTGTTTCAGCAGCTGTCCGAGTGGCTGGTCTCAGACCATCTTGGAGGTGAACATGCTGGATGTGGAGGTCCTGGGCTGGTGTGGTTACACATGGTCTGCGGTTGTGAGGCTGGTTGGATGTACTGCCAAATTCTCTGAAACGCCTTTGGAGGCGGCTTATGGTAGAGAAATGAACATTCAATACATGAGCAACAGCTCTGGTTGACATTCCTGCTGTCAGCATGCCAATTGCACGCTTCCTCGAATCTTGCCACATCTGTGGCATTGTGCTGTGTGATAAGACTGCACCTTTCAGAGTGGCCTTTTATTGTGGGCAGTCTAAGGCACACCTGTGCACTAATCATGGTGTCTAATCAGCATCTTGATATGGCACACCTGTGAGGTGAGGTGGGATGGATTATCTCAGCAAAGGAGAAGTGCTCACTATCACAGATTTAGACAGATTTGTGAACAATATTTGAGAGAAATGGTGATATTGTGTATGAGGAAAAAGTTTTAGATCTTTGAGTTCATCTCATAAAAAATGGGACCAAAACAAAAGTTTTGCGTTTATATTTTTGTTGAGTGTTGTTTCTTTGGGCTGAAGGTGTATGTTTTATCTCTTGGCAATGTATATGTTACAGGCCAAATTAGAATCCAGGCAGATTTTAAATCCGCCTAGGCGGAATTAGAATTTTGATTTCACCTAGGCTAGATTGAAATTTGAAGGGTTTTGAATATGATATGCTCTGTTAATGTAATTATTTGCTTTCCCTAACATTATGTACCTTGAAATTTGGTTTTAGATACAAGGTAAATAATTACTTTAGAAGTCATGTCAGCTTTTGTCCTCAACACTTGGCAAAAAATTATGTTGTCAAAGTAGTTTCTGGGTTTTTTTTTTCATATACTGTATACAAATCCTGTTAGAGGGTTAGGGTTATTCTTTCTAATATACAGGCTATTGATCTTTCAAGATTGAAATCTGTACAACAACCATGGTAGAATTTTGATTTCGCCTTGCAATATTCCTCAGATCGTGCCAGCACAACTGGAAAAACATGTTAGTTTGATTCTCAGGTGTATTTTGCACTACCAGTTTAGACAAGTGCTTGCTACAATATATTCACTTGCACTGGGAGTTAACTCCTTCGTTGCTTTTCAACGCCGAATTATGGTCAATGTTACGATCCAACCTCTAGGGGTTGGCTGGATGCAGCAAAATAACCAGATGGTGTTGGTTTAGGTTAAGGGATTTATTGCTTAGTAGTAAAAGGAACGTAAAAGTGACAATAACACACAAAACTGGTGGGTGTTGCCAAAACAAAGAACGGAATAAAACATAACGAAGGCTAACAGAGTTTGTAACTAAGCTAAACACAAAGAAAACAACTAAACTCCCTAGCCAAACCGAACTACAGAAGCAACACCCACCACCAGGAACAAAAACTAATACAAAATGTGTACTAAACAAGCTAAACAAAACTGGTGCCTCTGAACAAGTGTACATACTGAGCACAGTTCACAAAAGCTCAAAATACTAAGTGGCTTCTACACACAGTTGGCAGACTACAAATTGGAGCCTCAATCTCCACTGAGATGTAGGGCTCCACACCAAAACTAAAGCCGCCAACAGAAGGTCGAAGTTGTCTGTAGCACCCACCACAAGTGCTTCCAGACCGAAAGACCACACAGAACAACAATACAGAGCCACAGTGCAAAGAGGCACCAGGGTGGACTGGTCAAAGTACCAGCCACCAAGACTAATGGCATGGTGGCACTTTATAGGTAGCAGGTGTGGTGCCTGGCTGCCTCCGATTGGTCCAAGGAGGAGGAGCTGGAGGGTGGCCCAATCCGGATGGTCGAAGGGCGGGGAGAACCAGACTGGAGTGCAGTTCGTGTTCAGCTCTTTGTCATCAGCTGAAACGGCTGGCAGCTGGGTTTCCAAAGAGTCTGCAAAAGCCACAGCTGAACCCGCACACAAATTTCTCCCACACAAAGGCCCTACAAAACACCACCTCAAAACGAACGGCACACCAATACTGGTGGCCGTAACAGTCAATTTAATATGTGTGTATGTTTTTTTTGTTTGTTTGTTTGTTTTTACAAAATAAAAAAGAATAGAATAGAATAGAATTGCACTTTATTAATCCTTTACAGGAAATTGCTTGTAACAGCAGCATGTTAACACCCAAACCACCCACAAATGTGATAGAACACCAACACTAACAGTAGTCATCAGTATGACCTTAAACATAGTATGTAAGTTAGAAAAATTATGAAAAAACTAAAAAAATTATACTAAAAACATGTACAGCATATAACTGGGTAAAAATATTAACGTAAATTACTGTGAATTGAAAAGCCTGGTTGCAGCTGGTGGGAAAGACTTGCTGCTGCGCTCAGACCTGCATGGAGGGAGGATGAGTCTGTGGCTGAAGGTGCTCTGCTGAAACACCTCCAGACTGTTTAGTGGGTGAGAAGCATTGTTCATAATAGAGTTCAGTTTCCTGAACATTCTCACCACAGCCTAAGTGACTAAGTGCAGTCAGTTGGTGTTAGAAGTCACATAATCAGTGAAATAGATATCATCTGAGTGCAGTAAATGTGTCTCAAGTGATTGTTGTATAAAGACACTCGTCTTTATGGTCCAGCCACTGGTGAAATCTGCACACCCGGCTGTAACTACACTATGAAGACAAAGAACACCATGAGCAATTCCATGAAAAATGGCATTATAAAGTGTAAATCACTGAATAGATTAAGAAATGAAAGGAAAATATCACATGTGTAAATCCACTTAAAGCAGATTGTCCTCAAAAATTGACTGAATGTGCAGAAAAGGGACAAGTGAGTTAGGCCACCAAGACACACATGATTCCTCTGAAGTAGAAGCTTTTTCAGCTGAGATGACAATAACTGCACTGACAACAACTGTTGCCTGTTTTTCACCAGTCAAAGCTTAATTGGACTGGTTGAAAAATCTCTTGTTAAATCTTGACTAGATTTCATGAGAAGACATGTGAAGACATGAGGTTTTTGGATCTCATGAGACAAAAATTGAGTTTTTTGGCCACCAAAAAGACACTATGTTTGGTGGACACCAAAAACTGCACACCATCACAAACACGGCAAGCATGGTGGTGGCAGCATCATGAAGTGCCCCTTGTCCAGTGGACACCTTCCTTATCACCCCTATCTAAGCCCATCACAATCACTGCTCTAAGTTTCATGTGGAGCTTTGAAGTACCCTGCATTTACTTTGAGTGAAGGAATGGTCAAAATAGAGACTAATCTTTGAGACACATGTGGAGCTTCCAACCAGGTACTGCTGCAAACAAATGCTTTCTCATAAGAGATATTCTACCCCAGAAAGCTTCAAATTGTAATCAGCTAGCACTCCTGAATAGTATGCACTACATGGTCTCATTATGGTGAGCTTATATATATATACATATATGTGTGTATACAAACTGCTGGAGCAGGATTAGCTATCTGTGATACAAGACTGCATTTTATGTGGTTGAACTGAATGGACAATTTGTTTACCTGCCGTCAGCACCAGACAGTTACAGAGGATGTCAGCTGACCTGTGTGGTTTGATGTCTGAAGCTATGAAGGCGATGTTTATGTGTCAGAGCGGAAAGATAGACCATCAATATTGATATGTGTACTGTGTTCCAACTTCACCTCCCCCAGCAGATCAAAAGTAGAGGAAATGGATGATGGTGGAGAGACTGTAGGCGAGTTCTACATACACAACACACAAACACACCGTGGGGGGTTAGGTAAAGCTGATGGGCAACTGATGGACTGGAAAAATAATTGTGACGTACAGCAGCACACCACAGACTTTCCCAAATACATAAGAAGGAAAAAAAATCAACTCCATACTCCTACTTGTGTGTACTCTGGTCATGGGTTCGATTTTAACTCAAGCTTTTCTCAGAAGAAGACAGAAGTGCTAATGTGCACACACAGCAAAACTTAAATGTCATCTGAGGTAAAATGTAAATCACTTAACAATTTTTCATTATGGGTTTATTAAGAAGTATACTATAATAGTTGTGAGTAAATCTGTGAAGGCGGTCATGTTTTATTGAGTTATAAGTGCAATTAATCCAAACTTCCTAGGTTTTTTGTAGTACTGTCATGAATCCAAGTCCTGGACTCAAACTTAAACTTACTTAACTACAAGTACAGAAGTACATATAAAGAACCTATAGTGAAAATGATCATTATGCAGAATTTCAAAACCACATATATCATATTATAGGATTATAATTTTTTATTCAGTAATGTGTGCATGACCTCAGTATTGCAGCTAGAGCTCGTTTTAATTTACAATAGGGAATGGCTGAATATTCATACTAATATATCAAAATACATTTGTTAATTTATATTAATAATCTAAACTTGCAAAATGACTGATGGCTGAAGCTTTAAAATTAATGTAGCTATGTGCAAAGTAACTATGAAATATAGTGGAGCAGATGTAGAAAGCAGCAAAACACGGAGATACTTGCACAACTACAGCTACATTCCACTGCTCTTAACAATAAGAGGAATGCAAAACCGATCTAATCTTAACAGGAAGAAATACAGACGAGGGATTAATTTGTCTGACTGTTATGCACACTTTAATTAAAGTGTTTTCATTGACAGCAGTAAAATGGCATTTGAGTCTAGACATAGGTTCTGATCTCACTTCTGTCTGCTTTCTTTGTCTGGTGTCTGCATTTTTTTCTCCATTCTTCACTCAGTTTTGCAAGGTTTTGATTCTCAGAAATAGGAAGTATTGGTATTTGGTCGGTAAAACATCCTCAAACAGTCCCCAAGCAAAAAAGAAAGTAAGTTGTGTTCGACAAAACAACCAGTCTCATCTTTCTTTCCGAACTGACTCACAAGGTCTGAGTATTTCCTGCTCTGATGCCCTTATATGAGAAGCATGAACAAAATTGAAGCATAAAAACTCTGTTGGGTTCTTTGAATATCCTTGTGAGGCAACAACTGTCTGCCGGATCAAAATCACATCCGCCCAAGCTCTTGCCCCCAAAGACTTTCTGGCAGCAAAACAGGTCATGCCACTGCCACATTATCAATCAAGGGTCCCTCAGGGACAAGGAGAAAAATCCAAAGAATTGTGTAGATAAAATTGTGGCTGAATTCATTTTTATTAGGAAATGACTTAGGTGGAACACTTTTTTGGAAGTACTTTTGCATTCCTTTAGTATTCAGATTTATGACCTCTGACCTACACAAAGGGTCTGAGCTGTTTTATGACACAGTACTACTTATTATGCAGCAGACTACTGCTGCTTTTGACTGCAAATAGAACTCACTGGATGTAACTCCAGTTTTATGAGCATGTAGGAAATATAACAATTGGAGGTTGTTATATTAATTGCAAAAATTCCCGTTTTGTAGTGTCGTGTGATTGTTGTAAACGTGATACAAAAACAAAAAGCGGTTAAAATACAAAGATGTTCACTTCTGCCATCCTCCCACAACTAGTTAGTCAGAATTTGACCCTGATGTTATTTAACACTTAACGAACCAATAATTGTCCAGCTCAAACTGTGACACAGCGTTTTCCTCCTGAAGGGGCCGGGAACAGCAGAAGCTCATTAGTTTTTCAAGCAAAACACCCCGAAAACAAAGAGTTACACAACTGTACTTCAAAAAAAATTTGGCCTCACCCAGAAACAAGGGACACAACTCCCATTTTGTTGCATAACTGTGTACTTTAAAGACTTATATTACTCCTTTGATATCCTTTTGTCAAACTAGCATTGCACCTTTTTCTATACAGCGATTCAAGCAGTTACATGCTTCTAGACATTTTGTAGTAAGATTGTTAAGGTGAATAACATTTCAGGAACATGATTTTTACAAATCCCTATCCAGCAGAGGTAATACTAAGTAGTTTCTTTTCCAAAGGCTGCAGTTATTATGATATTCTTCAGTCTTGACTATCAACAAACACAAGCTCTCTTTCCTGAATAGTAAAGACTAGATAGATAGCTAGGGCTGCTCAGCGGAGTAGTGGTTAGCACTTTCGCCTTGCAGCAAGAAGATCCCTGGTTCGAATCCCGGGGTGGGCCTGGGATCTTTCTGCATGGAGTTTGCATGTTCTCCCTGAGCATACATGGGTTTCCTCTGGGTACTCCGGCTTCCTCCCACAGTCCAAAAACATGCTGAGGTTAATTGGTTACTCTAAATTGCCTGTAGGTGTGAATGCGAGTGTGATTGTTCGTCTATGTATGTAGCCCTGTGACAGACTGGCGACCTGTCCAGGGTGTCCCCTGCCTTTGCCCGAGCAGCTGGGATAGGCTCCAGCGACCCTAGTGAGGATAAAGCGGTATATAGAGGATGGATGGATGGACAGATAGATAGATAGAGTGGCCTTGTTGACCCAGGATTGTTACATTTACGATTGTTACTGATGTACGGTAACCAGTGGTAGCTGAGGTGTTGTGGTACCTGATCGCTGTGGAAACAAAGGACTACTCAGTCCTGTAGAGATGAGCCGCCCACTGTAGCCACTCCTCTGTTCTGTCAGGATGTTGTGAAGAGGGTGGCTGCCATTGTTCAGAATGAACTGCACTTCATCAGCTTGTTCAGCTGCTTAGTGTTGCTCTCAGTTATGCTTTCATCCCACCAGATCACAATACAGAAGAGAACACTGGTCACAACGTGTTTCACTGCATAGATCTTAATCTCTTGAGATAGCACCCTTCCAATACAGCACATCTTTATGGATCAGTTTGGTGTCAATGTGCAAACTGAAGTATTTATAGGTTTGTACCTCCCTCTGATGTTGACTGGTTGGAGCGGGGGCTTTGATGACCATCTCCTTGGTTTTGGAGATGTTCAGCATTGAGGAAGCTCTTATCAGTCCAGTAACTGAAGGCCTCCATCAAGTCCCTGTACTCACCTTCCTGGTTATTCTTGATATGGATTCTTGATTGATATCAATCCCTGCTTAGCAGTTTTTTCTGTTCAGCTTAAAAGGACCTGGATTGGAGTAGATGCTTTTTTCTCCTATGGAAAATGCCATGGAAAAGGTTCAACAGGGGCAATCACTCCAAAACTGTGCCAGTTGCAGACCCAAAAAAGGGCCTGCAAATAGGAAACTGTTTAAATATGGCCCCTGTAAAATGATTGAAAAGATCAGTATCTACAGAAAAAGCCAGCACAAGTATCTGAACAAAAAATACTGCACCCGTTACACAGGAATCCACTCCTGGAAACTCTCAGAAAACATTTCAATCAGTCAAGGGCATGACCGGATAAGACTGGAGTTTACAATCTGTTGTCATGACATCTGTAAACATGACCACATTCTCAAATATACCACAAATGCTGACAGAGGTGGGAGCTGATGTGGCTGATTGTCGGATATTCCACATGATTATCTTCTAACTCCTCCCATGATGTATTAAACAAACCTCTGAAAGTGCCGTTTCTGGGGAAAAACCTACACTGCTGACCAAAGTATGTATAAATATAGATCAAGATTTAATACGGTTTTAAAAAAAATGAAATCTGTGACACGGAGCTGAAAAACCCCTTCTTCAGAGTGGAAACAGCAAGGAATGTCTTGCAGGACAGGAGATGTGATGTATCGCAGATTAAAGAAAAGAACTTTGGTTATGAGTCTAAACTCACACACTGAGTCATCTTACTGGTAAAATTCAAGATCTGTGGCTGCTTGAATCAGAACATTAAATGAACCAGTGAGAGACATATCGGGAGACATATTGTGGACAGTGTCCTTAAGTTGTTCTGTAAGCTTTTGTATTGCATATTTGTAGAAAAGAGACTGATTGCGACATAGGAAGTAAAGCCTGGACCAGGGGATCCTTTTGAACTTTTGCAAATGCACTATTGAGGGCCTTCTGTTAAGTTGCACCACATTGTGGTTTGGCACCTGCTCGGCACTGCAGACAGTGGTAGGAGATTAAGGTGAAGTCCCAGTTATTCAGGAAACTTAGCACATACATTGCTTTTTTGTCAAAGTTTCTTGCCAACGGGCAGACAAACAGTTGATTCTGCTGTCAGAGAGCGCTTTAGAAAACCACTCTATTTAGAAGCCATCTGAGGCTGACTAGCTGGTACTTACAGATGCAATACTGGTGCCCAAAACAACTTACTTGCTGTTCAGATGTGTGCAGTACTGGTATTTTTTATATGTATGCATTTTAATGCTTGCTTTATTAATTCTTTTGCACAAATTTAATGGAATTAATTTTTTATTTCTGTGTTTATCGCTTGCAGTTTTAGACCTTTGACAGAAAGAATGAAGCAGCTGAAATGATTCATTTCCTATCGTGCAGGCTGTCTAACAACAGGAGTCTGTATATGCAGCATATATGTGAGGCACAATCTATTTGAGTACAAAAGAGGCGATGTCTCCTGTAGTAGATGGTCTGTACATCTGGTAGTGAATCAATCCAGCTGCTTCTCTCTTTCTGTTAAAGGTCAAGCTGTACATCTGCTCAGAGCCTAAAAATACTGCAAGCAATAAACACAACACAATAAAATCTGGCATTTTCAGCAAAAATTATAATGACTAGCATTACAAACAAAATCAGAAGTAAGAAGCCATGATATGCTTGTGGGACGATGCAGCACCAGCCAAGCAAAATAGTTTAGTTTGTGATTGTTGTTGCAGTTTGGGTTCATATGTGAGATACTCATTGAGGACTTTATCTGAGCCACTATGCTAATACTGGATAGAGCCTCAATCCTTGCTTTTCATGCAACAGAGCACAGGATATTAGGAGCATATCTACGAGATTCTGTTCCATGTTGGCATGACAGCAGCATTTGATTTCTGACACTTGCCAGCGGCACAGTCATCCACTGTGTGGATTCAGATAGGATGACTGAGGAGGTCATGATGTTGTTATGTTTCTGCCTTTGACTGACAGGACTCAACATAACATGTTGCTGTAGCACATCCACCTCAAAGTCTGAGATGCTTTTCTATTCTACAGAGCTGTAAAAATAGTTATCTGAGTAGCCTTCTTCTCCACTCCAATCATGCTGATCATTCTTTTATGACTACTTTTAGATAAAAATCTGTTGCTGCTTGATTGATGTTTTTGTCACATCATCCTAGGTAAAAGGAGACTGTAGATCAGGAGTTTCAGAAATCCTTAAACCTGCACATCTGGAGGCAAAAATCACACCTCAACATTTACTGAAGTTCCTGACCTGAATCTAAAGAATTTTATGTTTTGCACCGATGTCTTAAAATAGCTAATGTCATCAGTTGTATAAACCTAAATCATCCTCTCTACTGAATATGTCACACATGTAGTCAGCCTACTTGTTGCCTGCAAGGTACGTTAACGCTGGTCATAGATCAAATTTTTTTTCTCTCTTGCAGGAAGTTCCCTAATACAATATTCTGAATGGATTACTATCTGTGGGGTGTCCTCAGTCTGTAGTTAAAGTCTGATATCAGTGATGGCGCCAACATCTTAGAATCTTGTCTTTGACTATGCCACCCAGCAACAGGGGCAAATAAAGCTCCTCCCAGACATAGTCAAAAGACCTCTGAGGATACTGCTGTGAAAATGTAACAGAAAGTAACTTCAGTCCAAAACATGAAGACAAATCATCAAAATGACCTTGATATTGAGCTTTCTTGGGTCGCAAGCAATGCAGCTGCCAAATTTGAAGTAGTTTCAATAAATAGTTTTCAAGATGTGTAAACAACAGACACACACCCTTACAGATTCTTTCATTTTCTCATGAGGTATATACGACCAATCTATCTATCTATCTATCTATCTATCTATCTATCTATCTATCTATCTATCTATCTATCTATCTATCTATCTATCTATCTATCTATCTATCTATCTATCTATCTATCTATCTATCTATCTATCTGTCAATCAAAGGGTTTCACATTTGTTTTATGTGCTTTCTGACCACATAGCATGAGTAATGTGAAAGGCCTCATGCACAGCGGTCAACCCAAAGGTAATTCAGGGAACTCTGTGGTTCCCTTCAGCTCTACAAAATGCTTTCTCTTCAATCTTGTTTTGATTTTACTCTTTGGTTCAGTTTCACTTCTCTCTTAACCTCATCAATTTTCCACCACACCAGGCAGCTTTTAAAGATGAAAGAAATAATAAATCCTTTGTGTGGCAGACAATAGTTAATAACTAGCACGTGGAACATTTAGCAGCTAAACAGCCAGAACTCACAAGAGAGCAGACCAGAGTTGACAGTTAATATTGGACAAAAATCTGATGTTTTTGATCTGTTAAAGCTTTCTAGAGTCCTGGCTCTGATGACATTGAATGGCAACAGAGGTAAATCATGCTCAGCCAAAGTTCAGCTGTGAGAGCATAGAGAAAACAACTTTTTGCCAAAATATAAGTACCGCTCATCCAAACATCTTGAAACTCAACACTGTACTGCAGTAAGTCTCCAGCAATAGACCAGCTAAGTTTGAAGCGGATCAGATGAATAATTGTCAAATAAATATAAAGAACAGACACACACAGCCACACAGATTCCTCCATTTGTCTTGAGACATACAACAATTAGCAACACGATAAAAAAAAATCCACCTGCCTAATAACGCGTAGGTGTCCCAGACAACACCAAAACTCCTCTGAGCCATCGGGCCATAGACACAGAACCTCTGTACGCTGACCGCGGATCTTTTGGGTTCTGTGGGTTGGGTCAACACCTGTAACACACATGAACACCGGGGCCTAAGGTTTCTTAGCAGAGCATTGTATTGTAAGCAGCTAAATACTGTTCACTTTACCTGATGTGGCTGAATGGTGAATACTTTAGTTTCTCCTTGAAGTATTCATATAGTTTTCATTTATTTGCATTTATCTACACACTAACTTTATTATTTGTTTGACATAATATCTGTATGAATTCCTGTTTATTTGATTTCTTGCACCTTATTGCTACATTTTTGTAGTCTTAATGGTGTTTTTAAAAATATCCTTCATATGGCAGACAACAGTCAATAACTTGCCTGTGCAGCTAAAGGAGCAGAGGTCACAGGAGAGCAGACTCAAGTTTACAGTTAATATTGGACTAAGACTTGCCAAATGGGAAAAAAACCCCAATGCAAAACAGAGACGCATTTTGTGGTCTGCTCAGTATGTAAATACTGTGAGGTAAACATATCTGTCAAATCAACTTTATGACTTTATAAAATGTTGTTTTTACACCTTGGTGGGGTGAACCTGAACCGCAGATATAAAAAAAAATGAATGCAGGTTTAACAATTGCTTTCAATCAAATTGCTTCCTTTCTTCCTCATGACTTTTGTTTCTCTTTTGGTTAACAGAACTTTAAATTTCAGCCCTGGTGGACCCTTTAAATTTTTGACATTTTTAGAGGGTGCGCGTACAGTAAAGTGAAAAAACATAGTTTTTTTTTATTCATGGACACACAGCCTGTATTCCTGAAACTAAAAAAAGAGGAACAAATTTCAAAAGTACGTAACAGATAAAGTACCACTGAAATCTCAGATGTCTTTTTTTTAAACCAGATATCTGAGCAGTGTCATCAATTTAGCATGAAAACGGCTGAAATGTGTGTGGGCAGAGATGTTTGCCACTCATTTACTGTAATGTTACAAATCTGAGACCTCAAACAGTACTTTCGACTTATTCAGTACAGAAAAAGAGGAGCACCCAGATAGCTCAGCTGGCTGACCAGGCGACCCATAAACAGGTGTTATAGTCCATAACGGAGCCATCATGGGTTTAAATCCAGCCCATGGCCATTTACTGCATGACGTTCCCCCACTCTTTTGCCCATGTTTCCTGTGTCTCTATCTCCACTATCCGATATAATAAAGGCCAAAATAATAACTTTTTAAAAAGAAGTGGTGGATAAATTAAACATGGAATACCAATGCTTTCAGCATAGACAATGTTTGCATGCTATTGACGTACCTGGCCCTTGTTCATGGCACAGTAGGGAAAGCACAAGGGAAATTAGTGATGTTTTACTTCTCTTAAATGTCCCAAAAAGCCATGTAAGTGAACCAGCATGGACAGTAACAGCAGAATGCAGCCACCGTGAATACACCTGTGCTTCCCCTGCTGAGAGAATTCAAACTGGGTGGTTTTCACCTCCCCTTCTCCTTTCCTGGAAAACAACAACTGTCGACCTGCAACCAGCTGAAAATGGATCATGCAGGAAGGCAGACCTGTTCTCTTCTGTTGGTTTATAAGCCTTTTTAATGGCAAAATTGACCTCACTGTATGCAAATGTTCAACCAAAACAAGTTCCTACGTCAGTAGTTTGGAGGGGAACCATCACTGCATCCTGGGTTTAGCACCGCTCAAAGCTGCTGTAATTGGTTTAAAGAAATACAAACAAGCCAGATTGTTTTTTTCCCTCCTCACAGGATAATAATGAAGTACAATCAGACCATTTTCCAACACAGTGCTGCAGGGAAATGTCCGGCTATGTGAGGCAACACCTAGCTAAACCGTATTGAAGACATCCCCCTAATGGCTACGGCCTCTGTAGCCTCCTCCAGTAGGATCATGCACCCTGTAATACTGCAAAACTGCTCGGGAATAGCTTGTGGAACCCACCAGCAAATTCTTCTATATTTCCCAGATCGCAATCTGATCAAGCAACTGCGAGATGCGGATAAAACTTGATCCACAGAGTCTCCACCCTGCGACCCACAGAACAGAAACAGCACCGTGCCATACACCACAGGGCGCCAAGCCTGGGTCATGAGTCCACATCCTGATGGGTCAGGGCTGTTCTGGCAGCTCAAGGGAACTTACAAAATATTAGCCAGGTGGTTCTAATGCTGTGGCTGAAATTTAGCTCATAACGGAAAAACAAAGATACATTGTCATTCATTTTCAGTTTTGGTTGTAAAATCTGAAGTTAAATAGCTGGGTATTCAGCTTCCATGGTCCAAAGTAAATAATAAAATCATACTGTTGAAGGAGAAACTGGTGCCTCCTCGTGGCATTGCAGAACAGTGCGTATAAGATTTATGTGCACACAGTAAGTAAGCACACTTGGGCTTTTCAAACAGTTAATAATCTTAAATCAATAGTAAACCTTTGTAGCCCAGGTGTGTGCCAGTGTGTCAGAGATACAACTTGAGGCTACTGCCTCTCAGCCTCCCATTTGACTTCTGAGAAATAGTAATGTGTTGGTTCCTGCAGAACTACAGACGTATCATCTTTGGTGTCCAACATCAAGGCAACTTTTAAAGCATGCAATAAAACAGCTCTACAGTATTTCTGACTAAGCTGACCTCGGTAAAGTTCCCTCACCAGCATTCGTTGTTTTCTGTCAGAGAAAAGGCTCAACAGATAACAAAATCTTGTGGTAATCTAGGTTTCTGCGCAAGCCCTTTAGATGAAAGATATGACATAATCTTAACCACAGGTATAGTAGTAATTACATTTCCATGGAATTTTACTTTTTTTGACTATCTTTCAATTTCAATGATACTTTAAACATGATCCAAATGTGCCTTTGTTCCATATGTAAACTCTCATGGTGCCGCTAATGATTTCAGCCAAGAAACATAGTGAACATCCCACCTAAAGAGAGTGCTTGTGCTTTTCTCTTAGCTTCCTCAGCCAAAAACATGTTAAATCTTGTTAAGGCATCTTCAAACAAACTTGTTTTACAATACTGTTTTTTAAAATGATATTTCTGTCCAACAGCTTTTTATAAGTTATCGTCCATTTTACACTTTCATTTTAAACGTATTTGATCCATGTCTGACACATGGCCTCATGTGAAACACTTGTTGGCACAACTTTCTGCTGCCTCTGTATTAGTCAGGAGTCCTATTTAAAGCCTCAACTCTCATTTTTCAGTCAGTGTCACACTGAATAGGAAAATATAACAAGAAAGAATTTATTATAAAAGCCCCCGTAGGTTAAAAATACACTATGAATTGTTTCTGGTGGTGGAAGGATGAACCACAGCTACACAAATGTGTATGGGTGGATGCTCGGGGCAGCAGAACCAGAAATGTTTCTTCAGAGATTGCCTCATGAGAATGACACACAACTTGGCAGCTCTAAACTGATTGGCTTTAAGAAAACTTTTTCTTTGAATAAAAGAAACTTGCAGCAGACCGAAGCAGTGTGGAGGATGTTTACCGAGTGTGTGACCATGCAGTTATTGAGTATCATGCTGAAACATGTGCCAGCTACTTAAGTGAAGAGTAGCTTTATCTGCACTTTCAATGCTCTGATTGAATGCATGACAAAATTAAAATAACAACATAATTTTATACCATATCAACAGGCATATCTTAGTTTGTTTAATCCTTTTTGTTTGTCTCCCGATCCACTTAAAGAGTTGCAAAATTAAACAGAAGATGTTTATATCAGTACAGAATATCAGTAATTAAAAATAGATGAATAACGCAGTCAATAAATTAAACTGAAGCCCATAATTTAGCCTTAAGGAGCAACAAAAGGATCTGAATCCTAAAATGGGGATTCAATTACAATTAAGAAAGTCTTTAATCATTTACAGTGAATAAAACCAAGTTCACAAATGAAAAAAATGTGGAAAAAATACTTTACAATATTCATAATGATAGAATTTGCTTACAATCTACAACAAAATGTGCCCTGTTCGGTCTAAAGTGCATGAAAACTACAACGACAAATCATTATGTGTTGGGCAAGATATGCGCTATAATAGCAAACAGAAATATCACATACAACTTCACTAAAAAAGAAAAGTTTTTCAGTGTAACTTAAGTTTCTGTGGCTATGTGCTAAATTTAAACAGTACAAATGTAATGTATAAAGTAACAAAGTTGATATGGCAGATATATTTGACTCAGTGTATTTACATATTGAGCAGACCGTAAAATTTGACTCTGTTTTCCACTGGGTATTTTCCCATCTGACAGATTTAAGTCCAATATTAAGTGTAAACTCTGGTTTACTCTCCTATGACCTCTGGTCCTTCCGCTTCTAAATGCCGCACAGTCTGCAGTACAAAATTAGTACAGAAATTAGATTATGAGAGCAGTGAAACTGAAGCATAGAGTAAAATCAAAACAATGAGATGAAAGATAAAATATTCTGTAAAGCTGAGGGGAACTGCAGAGTTCCCTGAAATACATTTGGGCTGACCCCCGTGCGTGAGCCCTTTCACATTACTCATGCTGTGTGGACACAAAGCACAATTTTAAAAAACACTGATATATGGTGCAATAAGTCAAATTAAAATGGACTCAAATAAACATTGTTTCAGACAGATAACAAAGTTTGTATGTAAATAAATGCAAATGAATGACAAATACTTTAAAGTGAAACTATGGACTCACCAATCAGCCAGAACATTAAAACCACTGGCAGGTGAAGTGAAAAGCACTGAAGGAATCTGTGTGGTTGTGTGTGTGTCTATTCTTAACTGTTCTCTCTCTCTCTCTCTCTCTCTCTCTCTCTCTCTCTCTATATATATATATATATATATATATATATATATATATATATATATATATGCTCCAGTCCACCAGTCTGTCCTCCACCTTGTCCTCCCTCCTCTCCACCTCTTCCCTCACTGCCTTGCTCACCTCCCCCCTCCTCAGCACCCAGAAAAAGCTCCTGACTAGTGATTCATCTATCTATCTATCTATCTATCTATCTATCTATCTATCTATCTATCTATCTATCTATCTATCTATCTATCTCTCTCTCTCTCTCTCTCTCTCTCTCTCTCTCTCTCTCTCTCTCTCTATATATATATATATATATATATATATATATATATATATATATATATATATATAATTGAAACAGCAGTATTTCAGGTTATCTGTTTGTGTTATATTTATAATTAGGATTCATGGCAAATATGGACTCAATAATATTAGCTTCACCTGTTAAAACTAGATTGGTACTTCTGAATGGGGTCACACAAGGCCTTTAAGAAGCATCAAAGTGCCAAACACCAATTTACTGGGGTCTTCAGAGATGCTAAGATGTGGTAAGATGATTTTAGAAGTCAGAAACACAATACCTGTTTTTCTTAATAAAATGTTTATGATCCTTAAGATAAAAAAAAAATTGTCTGTCATACAGAGGATGTGCAGTGAGACTATGATTAGAAAATGTTTTTTCTTAACCTCAAGCATCAGTCAGTTTCGCCTTGTGTAACTTCTTTGAAACAAGAGTAATTTTTTTTCAGATATTAGTTGCATAGCTAATATTATTTCTAGTGGAAATAGGTTAACATTTTTCTGTTGTGGTCATTTTTTTTTAATCATAGTTACTACAACTATGTAACTACAACTAATTGGGTAGCATGAAACCCCAGTCAGCTGTCCTTGTTTGTTAATTGCTAGGATGTACATATATATATATATATATATATATATATATATATATATATATATATATATATATATATGTAATAGGTTTAAGTCCCGATAAAATACTACAAAATCTGAGCAAAAATTGATGAAATTATCAGACATTACAAATGCGATAGATCAGTTTTATTTACAGCACATACAAAATGGGCTTTTCAATCTGCACAACACCCAGCACGATGTGACATAAAATACAATACAAGATAAACGCCAAAATGGTACAAACTCACAACACATAAATATTAATACACAATAACTCAACTCATTCATTCACAGAAAGAAAAGAAAGACCACAAGCAGAGCGTTCAACTTGATTTTTTTTACAAGATTTTTACAGCAAACAAAACCCACAAAACCCCTCTGCCGCACTTCTGTTAACTTTACAAGCTTCAATATAATAACCTCTGAATTGTTTGGCATACAGAGAGCAATAAACAATATTCAGTTCCTGCTCGGTGGGTCATTCTCACAGGTAAAAGTAGAGAAATGGAAATGACTAACGACAAACTTTTTCTTGTGAAACTGAAATTAACACTTACATGTAATAGTATTTGAATGACAGCTGGCAAGAACGCAAAGCACATTATGAGTTGCCTTTAACGTGATGAGACACTTTTGAGGAGCAGTATTTGGAATTTTCCTCTTTTACATTTCAAATTAAATGAGCAAACTGTTTCTTTGGTGTGGACGGTCAGACCTGTTCCCGCGAGAATTCACAGACTCTATCCAGAGCGAGCCCAACAATGAAACTGCCTCACTTTTTCATGAGACTGCTTTAAGTGCACAAATATGGATCCAGAGAAATTGCACAATGTCTGCAGCAACAGGTTTTGACAGTACAGTACAGTGCACCACGTTCAGACAGTGAAACTCTGTCAGCAGCTTGTGTTGCTGAGGCAAAGTTCAAAGATGTGGAAGGAGCTGTTTATGGATCTAGGGCTGAATTCAATCCTTATTTTTTGACCAGCAGTTAGAGTGACATTATGAAAAAAGACCATCTTTTCCTTGTTGATTTTCGTGTTGTTGAGGGTTAAAGTATGAGTGTTGAAGGTCATTGACAGAGTAATCTCGTCCTTGGTGGCATTGGGGAACATCACCCATCCATAGACCAAGTACCGTGCATCTTTTTTTGCTGTGAAGATGTCATAGGTTCCCTTTACATCAGTCGCTTCAGAAGAAATTGAAATAATTCCCATTAATACACACATTAACATCTAATTAGGATTTTTGGAAGCATCTGAAATAAAATTTACACTTACCTGTTAGTGAATATGATGTAGATTCCTAAAAAAAAAAAAAAACAATAATTATGAATAGAAGCGCACCGTAGAGAGGAGAAATCTTTTGACAGCATTAAACCTTTCTATTCAAACTGTGAGGTGTTTCTTACCTGGATGCATGATGGTCTGAATAAGAAATAATAAAGGCTGAAGCCCACCAGCAGGAGCACAACAAACACTCCCATCACTGCTGCCAAAGCCACTGCACACCTAAAGCAGCCCCTTGAAGCCCTGCGTGGATGAGAGTCTTCCAAACTGCCCATCTCCATCCTGATGAGTGTCTCCTCCTGTCCTGCCTGCTGTTTGTCCATAGTGCCAACTGTGATACTCAGCCACAGTGGAGGCTTCTTAATATAGCCCATGTCTTCCCACACAGACAGAGAAAGTGGGAATCCCAAACTCACTTAGCTCCCGCCCATGTGCAATAAAACGCAAACAGAAAGGAGTGAGGGAATCCCTCAAAGCCTATGCAACAAAACCGGTTTAATCATTAGACTGCTTCTGCTTTTCTTGACTCTCCGTAAGAGCTTATCTGGGACTGAGAAACTTGTGGTTGTTATCTTTGTATTTGTGCTGGCACGCCTGTCTGAATCAAAAACACTGGCATTCCTGAGCCCTTAATGCCAGGGTCATATTTAATGAGGAATTTGTGGGCTATTTATTTAAATAAAACTCTGTGAGTTGCGTTTGAACAGTGGCAAAAAAAAAAAGGAAATGAAGGCCTTTGATTTTGAATTGAGCTTTATGTTTAGATTTCTCTGAAAATACAGTCAGAGATGAGAGTGAGCTGCAGGAAAGTTTGTCCAAAAAATCTACCTACTTGTCCTGCAGGTAGATCAGTAGCTTCGAGAAAAACTTGTCTGAGGTTATTTCTGAAAGAGGTGTTTAGTTAGTTGGCAGGGTTTGTCTTTTCCACTAGGACTGGAAAAATGCGTGGGTGTGTTGTTTGGGTATTTTTAATATTGCCTGAGCAGATTGTGCTTGTATAGACTTGTGATGAAGATCAGATCATCTTTAATTGGCCAATAAAAGCAGTAAACGTATTCCAAAGGGTTCCCAATTTTTTTTTGTATGTAGATTTACTCTGTCCGGCCAAAAAAAAAGCAGCACATTCTAATATTTTGTTGGACTGCCTTCAGCTTTGAGTATGGCACTCATTTGCTGTGACATCATTTCGATAAACTTCTGCAATGTTACAGCATTAATTTCTATCCAGAGATGTGTAGTATCTGATCTGAGATATATGTTGTTCGTTAGAATAGTACGTGTCCTTCTGCTAAAGAAGTCATTGCTGTGATTAGATTGGGAGTCATTATGTTTAGGTAATGATAATTTATCTCTGGGGCCCTAGTGGCTCTTTGGGTGCCTTTTAATGATAGGGGGTTGATCAGTAGGGTCTTGTTCCATAACAGATGTCTTCTAACTAGGAAACATATGTTGTGACCTCATACTTGTCCAAAACATATAAATATGATCTCTGCTTGCCGTTCGGGGAGATTCATTTGGCCTGATCCTTCCAGGCAGTTTCTCTGTCTGTTCGCTGCTGTTCTTCCTTATAATAAAATTATATTATATTTAAGCAACAGTGTCATCGGACATTTATTCAACATTTGCACCTCTTCGAATGTCTAAGAGAAACTACAACAGATGCATTAATTTTCTACCAAGATCTTACATTGATGATCGCAGAGTCAGCCCGCTGCACAAAGTCTTCTCCAGAACATCTCAAAGATTCTCAATAGAGCTGAGGTCTGGACTCTGTGGAGGCTGATCCATGTGTGAAAATGATCTCATGCTCACTGAACCACTTATTCACAAGGTGAGCCCCATGAATCCTGGCATTGCCATCTCGGAATATGCCCGTGTCATCAGGGAAGAAAAACTCCATTGATGTAAAGACCCGATCATTCAGTATATTCAGGTAGTCAGCTGACCTCATTCTTTGGGAACATAACATTGCTGAACCTGACCAACACCAGATCATAACCCTAACCCCCACAAGCTTGTAGGCACTTGCCATGATGAGTTCATCACTTCATCTGCCTCTCTTCTTACTGTGATGCACCTATCACTTTGGAACAGGGTAAATCTGGACTCATCAGACCACATGTGTTCCCCAAAGACGATGGTTCATCGCTATCCTTCAGGTTTTAATATCACGTTGGACGGTTTTTGACTTGATTTTAGTAGATTAAGAAATCTCCTTAATTGTTTTCTTTGCTTGATGCAGGCCAATAATTTAAGCCTTCTGAGACAGATTAACATCCTTTCCATGACCCCAGGATATGTCTTCCAACATGGTTGTTTAAGAAATGAGAAGCTCCTCACTGCATCAGCTAGGGTTAAAAAAGTTGTTGCAGCTGAAACATATTCATCACTGCACTAATTATCCAATGGAAGGTTCTTAACTACTTGCTTAGTTAAATCCAGGTGGTGACTGTTTTTTGGCCAGGCAGTGTATTTTGTATATGCTATTGTGCTGTTGCTGTTGGATGATGGTTTGATGCTTTCAATCAATGTCCTGTGAAAGACTATGTCTGCTGAGAGCACTCTCTTCCTGTGGGAACATGGCAGATGGACTGATGATTACTCAGTCATTCCTTTAATAATCCCCCTATATTCATGTTCACACACACATTCAAACTGTGTTTAATATGCATTTATAGCAGCATTTTTCTTGCAATATGCTGTTGTACATGAACAGACCAGCACTGTACGTTTCTTGCCCATGGAACCTCTTTTTCTCTCAAGAAATATTGCTTCTTTCTCTTAAATACAAGCAACTGTCAAGCCGCTGAGAAGGAATTAGCACCTGAAGCCACTGCACTGTCATCTCTGGTGTCTGTTATGATTTGCAGTCTTTTCATTCCTCCCACTCACAGAAACTGCATGCAAAGTGAATGATATCTTTAGTATGGCAGCACAGGTGCGGCTACACAAGCTCTGGTGTCATAACATTTGACCTGAACGTGAAGCACATGCCACTTTCACACACCCAGCATATTTGTGCAAGTGCAGGGGTAGGAGTGCACTGACACACACATTTACAAAGAAACCTGAAGGCGGCACTTCAAACCACTTCTCTCTCTCTGTCTCAGTCTCTCTAACCCATTTAGCAGGAAGTTCCTCCACAAGAGAAACTGCCCTTGCATCACTGTTATTGTCCCGCCCACCTTCAGATTGCAGCATGACCTTACGTCACTGTTGTTGTTGTATATCCATCTTGGCTTCGGTCCTAACTGCCGGTAAGGCTTGGTGACTGACTGACTTGACTGTTAACACACACACACACGCCCACATGTCCTGAGCTTTCTGGCTGTTTATGTAGTCCAGTCTAGTACACTTCCTTGTCACAGTTGTGCGCGCGCGTGTGTGTGTGTGTGTGTGTGTGTGTGTGTGTGTGTGTGTGTGTGTGTGTGTGTGTGTGTGTGTGCGTGCGTGTATCTTCAGTTTCATTGCCTGCTGGGCAGAACTTGAAACTAGTTTCACAGTCTCATCATATATTTCAGTGAAAGTTGTAGATGTTCCATGAGAGAAAGCAGATTCCTAGTCAAGATTCATGAGCAAGAAAACTTTGCTTGGATATTAAATAAAAGCTAAAACAAGTTAAATAGCTCTTAGCAAAGGCCTGAATAATAAAATCCAGATTTCTTCATGAGGTTGTCTTACCTTTAATAAAGATAATCTGTCAATACGCCAGCCACGCTATATTCAGTCATGACCAAAAGTTTACATACACTTGAAAAGACCATTTATAACATGGCAGTTTTGAGTTTGATTCATTAAAACCTGTGTATCATTGTCACACACACACAAAAAAAACGACACAGATTTATTTATGCAGTCTTCTGGAAATATGGCAAAATCTGCTGGTCAAAACTATACGTACAGCAACTTGAATAATTAGATTTGGTAATGTAGAAAGTTGTGTGAATCTAAATGTTCTTAGTGACATGGCCTCTTTTGGTCTTATGGGTAATTATGATTGACTACAGCTGGTGACTCTTCTTGGCCCATTTGACTCAGCCACAAACATGACAGTGGGAAAATCTGAAGAGCTCAGTATGCAATCTGAAAAGCAAATCACTGATTTGAACAAGTCAGGAAAGCCACTTGGAGACATTTCAAAGCAGCTTCAGATCCCAAAATCAACTGTGAAAACAACTGTAAGCATGAAGTGCATGGCACAGTTGTGTCACTGCCTTGGTCAGGAAGTAAACACAAACTATAACCTGCTGTTCACAGAAAATTGGTCAAAATGGTCACGAGTCTATCACAAATCACTAAAAAGGGAGTCTGCAATGAAATAGAAACTGCTGGAAGACAGTCAAGTTTGTTTTCCATTACCATGAGCTGAGAGGCTGCCGTGCAGATAGGAAGGCCTTCCTCTAGAAACAGTGCCTTAAGGCTCAACTGAAGCTTGCTGCTGATTGCACAGACAAAGAAAAAGTTTTATGGAGGTGAAGCGAAACAAAAAATAAGCTATTTAGTTACAATGACCACAAATACGTTTGGAGGCGAGAAGATGAGGTCTTTAACCACGAGAACACAAACCTACTGTCAAGCATGGTAGTGGCAGTATTATGCTCTGGGACTATTTTGCTGCCAGTGAAACTGGTGCTACACAACGTAAATTGAACAATGAAGAAGGAGGATTACCTTCACATTATTCAAGAAAACTGAAAATGATGAGCCAGAAGGTTGGATCTTGAGGGCAGTTTTTTGTCCAACAAGACAATGACTCCTAACACACATCAAAAGTGGCAATGAATTAAGGTTTTAAATTTCTTAAAATCCTGACTTGAACCCTCTCATGAACCTGTAAACTGTAATAATGAAACAAATCTGTGCCGGAAATCCAACAAATTTAGTTAAAAAGTAATCAAGTCTGTCAAGAGGAGAGGTCATATACAACCCGAAGCTTGAGGTGAAAATGACCGAGAGATGATTAACCAAATATTAGCATTGCTGTATATTTGGTTAATCATCTCTCGGTCATTTTCACCTCAAGAGGAGAGGTCATATACAACCCGAAGCTTGAGGTGAAAATGACCGAGAGATGATTAACCAAATATTAGCATTGCTGTATATTTTGGACCCAACAGATTTGGTCATATTTCCAGGCGATCTTTAAAAAAATCTATGAAATAAACTAAATGCATTAGTGACAATCGTACATGGGTTTTAATAATTCCATCACAGAAAATTCAGAGTTATAGGACTCATGCGAAACTCAAGACTGGCTTAATATACCTGGTCTTTAAAAGTCTGTGTAAACCGTGGTTTGCGACTGTTCGTATTGCAGTGCTTGGCGTGCGGTTACAATAACATTTCAGGAAAATTGCTCCAGGTGACAAACTGTTCGAAAACATCAGAGGCGTGGCCTTATGCATGATTTCTATCTCTGTACAAAGTTTCTGCTGCTTCCTTTGGAACTGCCACTTATTTTATGAACATGTAACCACAAAGACATTCCATATTTTTCTGTTGAGGCCAAGAAAATTTTAAAGTACAACTGACAGCAGGTCTTCTTAAAAAATAACACAATAGTATAGACCTTTTTCCGAAATGTCATCATCGAACGTCACCGCCGGTCACCGGCCCGAGCAACGCGATTCCGCCATTTTAAGAGGGGTATGCTTTGCCTTGACGACCATTACTTTCCCACGTTTCCCTCCCGATTTGAACGACCAAAAGCAGATATGCCCAAAACCTGCGCTGTTTTTGGCTGTAGTTCTCAGTCATGGAGCAACAAGAACATTTCCTTTTACAGGATTCCGACTGAAAAGGGCCAGAAAAGGACTTTATGGCTCACAGCATTGAGGCGGATTAACAATAATGGGACCACATGGAGCCCACAGTCAAAATGGTCCTATGTTTGCAGTCAGCATTTCGTCAATGGTATGTTGTGTTTCATGAAATTATTACCCCTTAACTGATTTTCTGAAATTATTAATTAATAAGCAACCACTTGCGCTTCAGTGTCCCGCCCGCGGAACACTTTGAGATCTGCATAAGCAATTTGCTAAATGTCTGAAAACTGCAAACACGATTATACAAACACTATACGCCGATGGAAAGCTTAGATTCTCATGAATCCGCCGGTATAAACCACTTTCAGATGTGATTACCACAGCGGGTAATATAACCACATTTGTCCGAAAAACAACGAATATCCATCCATCCGTTCTCTATTCACGGCTTCAACGTACACAGCGCGACTCACATTTCCGAGTTCATTATTACACACAGATGAAAATATTCCACAAAAAACGGCCATAATCCAACCTTGGACATCCAGACGAAACAAGCCAGTAACATATTTTGTCCAAAACATGTCTTGAAGTCGGTATATACTCCACGAATAGGTCATTTTCAAGGAAATGCACCTCACGATGCGCGTCCAATATTCCCTGTATTTCTCGTCATATTTTTATTTACAAATAGAATATTAGCGATTTTTTTGTACTGAAAATGGCTGGAATTGACTGCAGCTTATGATGTCTATAATTATCTGAAATGTTGAGGGCTAGCTACTTAGCTTAGGTTAGTGCTAGCTGTGCTTCCCACAAAAAGTCAGGGGTCTTTCTACTCACACTGCTATTTTTAAACACTCCTAAACTCAATACTGAACAAACAAGTCTCCCTTCTCTCCTCCCTTTCGTTCTGCTAACTACTATGCTGTAATCAGCAGCATTGTCCCCATTATTGTTAGCACCTCATACCCTTGGGCCTAGGGTGGGCAGAGCTCATTTACAGGTATCTGACTCTTAGTTTTGATAATGCACATCTAACTAATATACATAAACTACTTCCACTTGAAATTAAAAGGTGTAATGGCTCACCCCGTTAGCTTAACATTAGCTTAGCATAGCGGAGCTGGTGTAGCCGTATCTTACAAGGCATTTATCATTCTGACATTGACCTGTATGCACAAAAACATATAAATATAAGCATACCTCAAAGAAAACGTATGAGTCCAGGCTTTTATAAGTCTTCATCTTCTCCATTGTGTGGATGCCTGGGCTGTTGATAAGGTACTCGTAAATGGAGTGTCATTGAAGATCTGGCCACATAGTAGGGTCGTTTTCCCATGAAACCAGAGGAATTTGGTACGGACATGACTGCAAACCAACCAGTTCTAATTTTTCTTGATACCGTAGCTTGGCTTTTGGCTCAAGATTTCCGAAATAATCAGCAGACATTTTTCTCCGGGTCAAAACTGCGCGGTTTCGGCGGTCAAATCGCGGTTGCTAATGACTTTGTTGCCCCCTCTTAAAATGGCGGCGTGCGTTGCTAAGGAAGGTATGGTCACGTGTCCCAGACTCTGACGTCACTGCGAAAAGGTCTATGTGCCTCCTCCATTTGTAGCTTCAGTATTTACAAGAAATTACAACATAGAAACACATTTTTATTTTAAATGAATCCACAACCACCCTGTAAGCCCTGTATTCATGCAAGAGACTTTACATTGGTCTTTCAATGACCTCACTTCCTTTGCAGATGATGACTACCTCAACCAAAGCACAGGCGGGATTTTACAAGCCATCACCAGGCCTTAAGTAAATACTCACTTATCGGCTAGAGGTTGCACAAGGTTAAAACCTTGCAATCAGACATCCTCCCACATGAATTGTGAATTATTTGTAAAGCAATTATGCAATAGGAAGTGACAAGAAAAACTTGCACCTCCACACGCTGTTTTTTTTTTTTTTTTTTTTTTTAGATTCAGAGTCCCTAAAGTAGAATGTTGCAACACCCAGTCATTCAAGGCGTTTTCTTTGAATGTCACTGCATACTGTTGAAGACTCCATGTTGGCTACGTGTAAGTCGCCAACAGTGTTGTCAGGAAAGTCCCTTCACGCCATCACAGATCTTCCTCTTTGATTTACAATGGAAACCTAGAGGAAGATTCCATTCATTCACCTTCTCTGAGTCTGACAAAAACATGTTGACCACAACCAGAAATCTCACATTGGGATTCATTCATCAGACCAAAGTCCAAACATTCACCTGTCTCATGTCATTACCTTGTGGATCAGAGCAGTTCTCCTCTTCTTCTTGGTCTCCCTCAGTAGTGGTTTCTTTATAGCAGCTCCTCTACGAAGGCCTAATGCACAGAGTATAGTGATCAAATACTGGTTCCCTCCCGACATTCAATGTTCAGATGTGTCTGCTGCTTGAACTCTGAGAAGCACTGATGAACTCTAATCATCAATTAGCAATTTCTGAAGCTAGTAGTTTTAATTGAGTTCTCCTTTGCAGGACTAGTAATTCTTTGTGAAGTCTTTATTTAACTTTATATTTGATAGGTAGGGCATGTCTGACATACAGCAAAGAACTTAGTTTTAAGACATGGTGCATGAACTGTACTTGGTGAGCTGCTATGGTGCCCCACAGAGGTAAATCTCAGTCTTCCGTTTCTGGGATAGTCTTCATGAGAGTCCGTTGTTTCTCTATGGTGTAAGATTTTTTTATTTTTTTTATTACAGCACTTTAAGAAATTTTCAGATTGATGAACCTTCAAGTCGACCTGTCCTGGGTGTCCCCTGCCTTCGCTCGAGTCAGCTGGGATAGGCTCCAGCACCCCCCGCGACCCTAATGAGGATAAAGCGGTGTATGATGGATGGATGGATGGATGGATGAACCTTCAAGTCTAAAAGTAATGATGGTCTGTCTGTTTTTTCTTTGTCTACAAGACTGTATACCAATTCTACCTGACCCAGAACAACTATGTCAAGCATGTTAAGAAGACAAGATATTTAATCAAAAAAACTTTTGCAGACGCTCCCCTGCCAACTGAAAACCACCCCAGGTGACGACTTTATCAAGCTAGTTATCAAGAGTGTGCAAAGCTGTCTCTACACGAAGCAGAGGCTTTGAGGAATCTCAAATATGATACCGTTTGACTTGTTTAACACTTTCATGGTTTTCTACATACCTCCATATGTATCCTGTCATCGTTTTTATAGTTTCATTTTTTTCCCCCAAACTGTAGTAAAAAGCAACAATAATGAAAAATCCCAATGTATAAGGGTGTCCAAACTGTTGACTGGTTCAGTTCAATTGAGATTACAGACTGAGTCAGAGCTACAGCAAACAGCCAGTTATAAGGATACTTCAGGATGTATGGTCTGCATGTTTTAGCACTATAACAAGGACCTTATAAATATATGGATATTTCTGGATAATGCTCATGTTTTATTATGGACTGTCATCCAATCTGCAAAGACAATCTTTCATCAGTGAAATGGTGATTGATAAACGAAAATCATATAAACCACAATCAACAGCAAGTATCAATCGATTATCACAGCATGGATATGCAGTGCGTCTAGTTATTCAGTAAGCAGGCGATCTGCAGGGAACTCTGCCATAACCTGAAACCACTCTTTGCAACTCTCAAACACACAGGGATTTACCCCAAACCCTCACCACAGGTCCAGTTTTGACCTCATAGTCAGTAGGTGCAACTAAAACCACTTCAGTTTGACAGATCTGTTTTGTAATGAATCCAGCACTAGTAAGAAAAGCAATAATGTGTTACTGTGCCGGAAAATTTTGACATTTTTCAGCTGCATTCTGGCACAATATTTTGCAGGCTTTTCACATCAAGATGCCACATGGAACTTGGTTTGTTAGCTGCACGTTTGTTTCTTGGAATCTGCTGCCATGCCCTAAGTGGGACTGCACTTCAGTACAATAGTGCCAAAAAAGAGTTTTATTGAATGCACTTGCGCAAGTAGACCAAGTCATCATCTATGGTTGAATGAGAACCAGACATCTTTATACTTGTTTGATGGAAAGAATTTCATTCTCCTTGCCTATTTCTTAATTCTACAAAGAACACCCCCTTCATGTGCCCAGTGAACAATATCCTCTTTTGTAGACATGAGCTCTTAGGATTGTGTAAGTCTAAATTAGTTACACACACACACAATTCATTGTTTAGTTTTCCATCTTTAGAGTATCAGAACCAGTGAGCGATTAATAGACAGATCAATGGAATAAGACAATCAATTGTGTACGTGCATCATCGAAACACGGGAGAAGCCCCTACATCCCAACACCACATGAGAAGTTGATGTCCCAAATAATAAGGAAACATAATCACATGAACATATGATCACATAGACAAATAATAAACAAAGCAATTATATGAGGAAATGATGAAACTGAATTTCCCTCACAATGATAATGATGACATGACAAGTGTAACGTTAACCATGTTCACATTTTGGATCATTTATGTGATATGACAAATGCCAACATTTGTTTGCTAACATGAAGCACACAGTGCACCTGTGGCTGTTGTAAATATGATGAGTAGTGCACATATTACATCATTACAATCAGGAATTTTAATTTGATTGTCAGAGATGTATAGTTAAGGGATCGGGATGTTTTTCCTGTTTCTTCTCTTGGAAAAATTGATGTTTGTACAAAATTCCATTACATTCTATAGAATACTTGTTAAGATATTTCAGTCTAGACCAAAGTTGTAGACCAACTGACTAACACTGACATCCACAGTCAGTCAAAACCCTAATGCATACAAGCCACTTACGTCTCCCCCACCAATCAACTGACCAACACCGGATTAACAAGTGCCTCAAAAAATTGGATTTGGGCCATATATGTCTGTTTTCTACTAACCAAGCAACCAACATTCACATCCCCAGTCCTTCACAACACAAGTGTAGTCCACAAATGTCTAGTTCCTACCAACAAGCTGACTAACATGGCTATTTCTAGTCTCACAAGACACCAGTGCAGGCCACTTACAACAGTATCCTACTAATGAACCAGCCAACATTAGCATCCCCAGTCCCTCAAGTCACTGATGTCTATTTGAGGCCAGGCATCACTGGTGTCTTCAGTCCCTTAAAACATTAGATATGGTTCATCTATGTCTGTTTCCTACCTATCAACTGACCAATATGACCATTTCCAATCCCTGTATGTATTAAAACATTAGATACATGTCACATATGACAGACTCTAAAAGAGAAGTCAAGTCTTTTTACTGAAGCTCCAAGGGCCAACTATAGCTCTTTCTGACCAACCAACCAGTCAACATTGGTATCCCTAATCCTTCAAAACGTTGAAAGTTACATCCAAAACTCCCAATCAGTTAGTTATAACTGAAGATGCCTCTTGGATGAGAGAACATCAAAGATACAGGTCACATATGTCTGTGCCCCACCAATAAACCAACCAATATTTCCAGTTATTTTTGTTTTCTACCAACCAAACAACCAGTATTGACATCCACAGTAATTCAAGACACTACTGTAGGCCACCAGTGTCTGTTTCCACCTATCAACCAACCAACCTTGGCATCCTCAGTACTTCAAAACACTACATATGGGAAACATATCGCTGTTACCCACCAATCAACTGACCAACATTGTAATTCCAATCCCTCAAAGCACTGGAGGCTACATCCAAAACTCCCAGTCAGTCAGTTAGAACTAAAGAAGCCTCTTGGATGAGAGAAGTCCAATTGCCAACCAATCAGCCAAAACTGGCATCAAAATACTAGATATGGGCCTCTTATTTCTGTATCCAACCAACTGAATGACCAGTATTGCCATTTCTGGTCAAAATGGTAGATACATGCTAACTGTAATCATTTATTACCAATCAACCAGCCAAAAATGGCATCTCCAAATCATCAAAGCACTGCAGTTTGCTTATATCTGTTTCTTACCAATCAACTGACCAACATTGCCATCCCCAGTCACTCAAAATACTGGATTTTCTGTTTTCTACCAACCAAACAACTAACATTCATATTCCTGGTCCTTTAAAACACTAGTGTAGGACACACATTTCAGGTTCCTACTAATCAGCTGACCGACATTACTATCCTTAGTCCCACAAGACACCAGTCCAGGCCACCTACATCCACTTCCTACCAATCAACCAGTCAAAGTGGAAACCCCAATCCCTCAAGACACTAGATATGTGTCCTCTGCGTCTTTTAACTATCATGTTTGAAAAAACTAATAACATCTTAGAAACAAAAGCAAAATCAAATCAATTAACTATCTTTTCCTGAAAATTGTATCGGTGTGATGAAGCTGTATTACAGAGATACGGAAAAAGCAGAAAGCCTGATGAGTGAGAGTAATTTTCCATCAAGTTCACTAAGATTTTTTCCAATGATTGCATCACATCTTACTCTGGAAGGCCTGTGGCAATTATTAGAATAGTGAAACTCATAAAGCTAAGACTGTCTAGCGGATGTGCTGCGTTATGGGGTCTTGTGATACCTTGTGATATTTTGACATCATCACACAATTTTATCTACACCCACGTGAATGATCTTAAGTTCTCCACAGAGATTTAGGCAATCAGGAGGAAGTAGTGTGTTTTGAAAGTGCTTTTCTGGCTCTTGCAGGATCAAATGTGCCAAAGACATGAAGTGAGACAATGATTTGTACATGACCACTAAATAATCATACCGTGCTGATGCATTAATGGAACAAACAAGAAATCAAACTGTCTTGGCCTGTTTTGTTCTATGTAAGTCATGACTTTAAGTTTAGCACAGAAAGATTCTGAATACTTAATTCTCAAAGCTGTAAATGGAAATTCCACCAAACACAATAACATATAGTGGTGTAAAACCACAATTACAATCAAATGTTTCAATGATTATATATTATAAAACACTACAAATGCAACACAGTTCTGCAAAATGTCAATGTGTCTATGCAGCAGCTTTCAGCTTTTACACACGTGGACAAAATTGTTGGTACCCCTCAGTTAAAGAAGGAAAAACCCACAATTCTCACTGAAATCACTTGAAACTCACAAAAGTAACAATAAATAAAAATTTATTGAAAATTAAATAATCAAAATCAGCCATCACTTTTCAATTGTTGATTAACATAATTATTTAAAAAAACAAACTAATGAAATAGGGCTGGACAAAAATGATGGTACCCATAACTTAATATTTTGTTGCACAACCTTTTGAGGCAATCACTGCAATTAAACGATTTCTGTATTTGTCAATGAGCGTTCTGCAGCTGTCAACAGGTATTTTGGCCCACTCCTCATGAGCAAACAGCTCCAGTTGTCTCAGGTTTGATGGGTGTCTTCTCCAAATGGCATGTTTCAGCTCTTTCCACATATGTTCAATGGGATTCAGATCTGGGCTCATAGAAGGCCACTTTAGAATAGTCCAACGCTTTTCTCTCAGCCATTCTTGGGTGTTTTTGGCTGTGTGTTTCGGATCGTTGTCCTGTTGGAAGACCCATGACCTGCGACTGAGACCAAGCTTTCTGACACTAGGCAGCACATTTCTCTCCAGAATGCCTTGATAGTCTTCAGATTTCATCGTACCTTGCACACTTTCAAGACACCCTGTGCCAGATGCAGCAAAGCAGCCCCAAAACATTACTGAGCCTCCTCCATGTTTCACCGTAGGGACAGTGTTCTTTTCTTCGTATGCTTGGTTTTTGAGTCTATGAACATAGAGTTGATGTGCCTTACCAAAAAGCTCCAGTTTGGTCTCATCTGTCCAAAGGACCTTCTCCCAGAAGCTTTGTGGCTTGTCAACATGCATTTTTGCAAATTCCAGTCTGGCTTTTTTATGAGTTTTTTTCAGCAGTGGTGTCCTCCTTGGTCGTCTCCCATGAAGTCCACTTTGGCTCAAACGACGACGAATGGTGCGATCTGACACTGATGTACCTTGGCCTTGGAGTTCACCTTTAATTTCTTTGGAGGTTGCTCTGGGCTCTTTGGATACAATTCCAATGATCCGTCTCTTCAATTTGTCATCAATTTTCCTCTTGCGGCCACGTCCAGGGAGGTTGGCTACTGTCCCGTGGGTCTTGAACTTCTGAATAATATGAGCCACTGTTGTCACAGGAACTTCAAGCTGTTTAGAGATGGTCTTATAGCCTTTACCTTTAAGATGTTTGTCTATAATTTTTTTTCGGATGTCCTGGGACAATTCTCTCCTTCGCTTTCTGTTGTCCATGTTCAGTGTGGTACACACCTTTTCACCAAACAGCAGGGTGACTACTTGTCTCCCTTTAAATAGGCAGACTGACTGATTATGAGTTTGGAAACACCTGTGATGTCAATTAAATGACACACCTGAGTTAATCATGTCACTCTGGTCAAATAGTTTTCAATCTTTTATAGAGGTACCATCATTTTTGTCCAGGCCTGTTTCATTAGTTTGTTTTTTTAAATAATTATGTTAATCAACAATTCAAAAGTAATGGCTGTTTTTGATTATTTAATTTTCAATAAATTTTTATTTATTGTTACTTTTGTGAGTTTCAAGTGATTTCAGTGAGAATTGTGGGTTTTTCCTTCTTTAACTGAGGGGTACCAACAATTTTGTCCACGTGTGTACATGCCGTCCTTTGTACTTACTGTGGTCACAAGTTAAAACTGAAGAGCAGAGCAGTATCACCCGGAAGTTTCAGAGTTGAGCCTCATGAAAGAGGCCGTATTGCTTAGTCAGATGGTTTTATAGGACACATTATCAGTTCAGTGACAGGAATTCACCAGACTTGATGATGAGGCTGGCAAGTTTTGTGCAGCTGTCCAAGAACGTTTAGTGCATCCATGCTTCCACTTTTATTACAGAAACATGCTGGACCTTAAGCTCACTATTAAATTATTTACCCGGCAGCAATTTGTTTCCCGCCTCACCACGGCTCTGATAAGTGTGTCAAGGTCAAAACATTGTTAAGTAATAAAACAGTGGAGTGTCAAAGTTCACTACTGTAACAGAAACATGCTGGTGTAAAAAAAGGGTTGCGGCTTCTCATGAAACCAAGACACGATCGTTGTTCCCTCATGTTGTGGGTTTGAACATTTTCCGAAAGCGTTGATCCAATGGAATTGTGAAACAGAAGCCGAAAAGTAACTCATGTCTTTACTACTATGGTAAGCGGAAAAAAATTTCAGACTCACAACACATCCAGACTTAAAGGGGAACTTCGTTTTTTTTCAACCTGGGGACTGTTTTCATATGTCATTTCATACATGTGAGTGATGGAGAAATGAATTTTCGACATAGCTCCAGTATTTAGCCAGGCAGTCAGCTTAGCAGCTCCGCTAGCAGCTCAGCTAGCGAAAAGTATGGGGCAAGAGGCCCCTCCGCGTCAAAGTCCGCCCTAACGTTCTTTTTTTCCCCACACTGACCGGCTCAGATAGTCTCAATGAGTGTCCCACAACATACTAGAGATGAGAAGTGAACGAAAACCTCCACAATACCTGGCGATCGTTCTTTGCTGTGGTCTGTATCCAAAGCTCAGGATGCTAGAAAGCAAATCTCGTTTCGAAATCGCGCGATAGCTCGATTTTGGAACGAGATTTGCTTTCTTGCGTCCTTTTTTTTTTTTTGCTTTCTAGCATCTTGAGCTTTGGATACAGACCACAACAAAGAACGATCGCCAGGTATTATGGAGGTTTTCGTTCACTTCTCATCTCTAGTATGTTGTGGGACACTCATTGAGACTATCCAAGCCGGTCAGTGTGGGGAAAAAAGAACGTTAGGGCGGACTTTGACGCGGAGGAGCCTCTTGCCCCATACTTTTCGCTAGCTGAGCTGCTAGCTGAGCTGCTAAGCTGCCTGCCTGGCTAAATACTGGAGCTATGTCGAAAATTCATTTCTCCATCACTCACATGTATGAAATGACATATGAAAACAGTCCCCAGGTTGAAAAAAAACGAAGTTCCCCTTTAAGGTTTGTCTGCTACAACATTAGACCACATTGGGTTTTACTGCTGTCTGCCATGAACAGAAATTCTGTGGCTGCAAGGCATTTTTATTTGTGTAGCGCATTTTATACACAAGAGTAGCTGAATGTGCAGACGCGTCAAGTTAATTAAAACCATACTGACTGAAAACGTAGGATGGTCTGACACATCTTGGGGTGAGTGACACAGTTTGAGTCAACACTGCATCCATTTTTTCTTCAGCTGTAAGTGTTTTATTCTGTAGAATTGCACAAATAAATAATATATTTAGTCATGTCATAATTAAAGTCTTGTGTTGAAACTTTTTCGACTGCCAAAGATTAACTCACACATGTGGGTGAACATTTTTCTCTTCTTGTTTAAACTTGCAACAGCATTCAGGTTCAAATTCACAGGAAATCTACACGTGCAATGTTATTTTAAGCAACAGATGATATCTTCTACAACAACAAGAAGATTTGCTTCAACACGCTGCCTTGGGAAAATTGCATTGAAAAACTGTTCTATTTTTAGAAATGACGAAAGCCAGTCAAAGTAAAGCAAAGCCAAAAATCCCCTAATGTTAATTCTGGTATAATGCGATAAAGCACACCTTAACCTTTTTCACCTGTGTCTGGTGACCAGGTAGTATCAGGTATTAAAATGACAAAAGACATGATGAAGAAAATAACACACCTTTTGCTACAGATACCTTCAAGTGTCACTCCTTCATTCCATTTGCCGCTGTTATCCACATTTTTTTTAATCGTTTGTTATTTGTTGCCGTCTGCCCGACTTCTTTGCTATTTGCAACTGTTTGCCAGGCCTCTCATATCTTACCTTTTGTTGGTCTGCCAGAACACTTGATTCAACCACCTTTTGTCCTTTGTTGTCTCCCCGTCTGTCACTGATGAGCAACTATACGCAAATTCACCACTATTCATCCTTGTTTTTTTACATACAGCCCCCTTCCTACCCTCTGACCATCCCTATAAAACATGGACTCTGCAGATGTTCTAGGTTGGCTTACCTTCACAGACTCATGCTCGGTGTTGGTAAGCCCACCATATGTCGGAATACCAATAAACAACACCCCATTACAGCAAACTTCAAAGGAGTAAGAGTGAAATTACTTCAACAGGGCCCATTGATAGAAGGTTGCAGGAAGTGGCACATTCACGTATGAGGCAACCTGCTGATTGTACAGATGTAGGATTTGACGCGCTTCATTTCTGTTGCATCAGATTTAGCAGAGTTGCATTTCAGAAGTTTTAAACCAGGTTCAGGGTGTCATAGAGCTTGTAATTTCTCTTTAGTCTGAATTATGCAGAAGTAAAAAAGTCAACTCTTGCAGGAGTCTTTTGAAATTTCGAGAAGGAGACAAAAATAACTGACACATTTCAAAACTCTTTCAAATTTCTCGGAACCAAGGTTGCTCACTTTGGCCTTATCGTTGTGTAATTTGGCAATACAAGGTGTCATTAAAGTCTCTTTACAGTTTTGAGAGTTAAATACAAAGGCAGTTGAAAAGATATCTTAATCAGATTTGTTTTACTGTAATCAGTGGTTGTCAAAGTTTTTTGTACCTCATGTAATACACCTCTATATGGGCACCATTAGTTGCACGAAGCACATCAAGACGGTACTCAATTTCTTGCCATGTTCGCTGTAGCCTCATCAACGGTTGTAATGGCATCAGAAATCTTTTGCTTCAAGTCAGTAATGTCCCGTATCTCTGGCAGCAGTACAGATGGACTTTGTGGGAGAACAAGCAAAGGATTGTCTTACACGAGCGATGTCTTCGTCAGATGTTCTTGGTCGCCCACTCCTCCCTTCATCCAACACTATACCTGTCTCCATAAATTTCTTGTGCCATGCACGAATTGAAGGACATGATGGTAGATCTTTTCCATACTCAGTTCTGTAGTTTCACCGAGTTTGCACATCCGATTTTGCCTCAATAAACCATGACACACATTGTGCCTTCTCTTGAGGAGCAGCCATTTTTTCAGGTTTCATTTAACAGTACCTCTTTCACCAACGGGATACCTGAAGCACACATTTTCAATGTGATTACAAAGTTTAATAAACGCTGATTACAATAAAACAAATCTGGTTAAGATATCTTATCAACTGTCTTTGTAATAAATTCTTAAAATTGTAAAGAGACTTTATGGACACCCCGTACTTTTGTTTCAGGTGGAAAATGTAACCCGGGGCTTAAGGGGTTAAGTGAGTGTGAAACTGCAGCCTGAAGCTCTCAGGTATACAAGCAAAAATGCACACGTCACTGCATGAGATCCGCCCTCACTTCACTTTCAGTTTTAGTTAAACAACGTGGAGGTAATGATGATGAAACTGTTCACACACACACACACACAAAGGGGAGGGGCAGACGTGAAACAATGAAGCGTGCTTCTTGCAAAATGGAAACTCTTATTTTTTTTTATTAAAGTTTCATCCCAACAGGTGATCTGTGCCAAAGCTTACATGAGGTAGCAACTCTGTTAATCCCTGGGTCATCATTACATCTTACAGGTCTTGTGTGGGAAAATCCAGTGAAAACAAAACAGGTCTGCTTCAGCTCATTGAAACACATTAATTTTTCATTGGATATTTCTAAAATCCGAATGTACCATTTCTTTATCTTTGGTTTACAGTCTGTATAAAACATTTCATTTTGAAATCAATATCATTCAAGCAACCAATGTTAGCAAAAAATAAATGACACTGAACATGACATTGTCTAAAACACTGGCCCACAAACCTGTATTATAAAACAGCAGAATGTTAAAACACAACATACTTTTATTTAAAATATTATAGCTTAACAAAAGCATCAAAAACAAAGAACCTTGTAGGAAATCAGTCAATACATTCTAACCTTATGTGCTTCATAACCATATGCATCATTTAAAAAAATCATTCAGTCATGTCATAAGCACCGTAAGTGCAGATATAATGAAAAAGAGAAAAAACTCCCACTTCTTTCACATCCTCTTTGGTCTTTGCTCCGAGTCGTCTCTGTGTCAGTGTGACTGCAGCACCTGATCTGTCAGTTTAACTCCACAAACACCAGCGTAAGATCAATGTCCAGCAGCATGTCAGACACTGACCAGGAGGTAGGCCCCCTGCAGGTTAATGTGGTCTCTAAAAATGTGGTATTCCATGAAAAAATGTGAAGGGACTGTTTTGTAGCCGCACAGCACACAGAGACTCGCATCACAGCTTCATTGGAGGATAAAGGCACAGATAACTGATACATTCATTTGGTACTCGACAACAGCTATAGTGAAATAAAGTAATAAAAAAACAACACTCTATATTAAAATTTGAGTGCACCTGAGGAATGAAAAAGCTTAAAAACCCCTGAACAAGCAGCGGCCCGAATACAGGCCAGGAGAGGGTTTTGTTACACTATTTTGAAAAACATCCAGTTAAATATTCACTCAACTTACACAACACTGTGACTTATTCAGTCCAAAGAAGTCAGGGATCATGAAGCTTTTGGTTCATTTTTCATGCAAAAAACACCTACAAGTTTCTACTTATAGCTTTTTTAAAAGGCTTCCCCCATTATCACCATTATATTACATTACATATCATTATCATTATTTATTATCTTTGGGTTCTGGACATTTGTTCCAGCATGAAAACAAATTTGAAAATGTCCTCTTAGGCACCAAGACATAGCGATGATGTGCATACAGAAGAGCAGTAACATTCATTTGCAGCCTTGATCATCATGATTCAAGAAAAGAAGACAATTTCAGCTGATGCACCAAAAAAAAGGCACTTTGTAAAGAGATTTCCTCTCACCCTGAACTGCGCACAAGTTTGTTGAGATTCCTTGTGATTTCTTGAGGCACTGCAACCGCGGCCGAAGTATAATTAACCAACGAGGAGAAGAATCTGTCAACACAAGTCATGCCATCAGTGTGAATCAAGCTTAGTGTGTCTGTAGTCACAGCGGCAGACAAACACAGATGAATGCGGAGCTTCCTTCCTTCCTTCCTCATTCCAGCTCCAGCCTTCGTCCTCTGACAGTATTTAAAAACCCTCAGTCAGTGTCACACCTGTTCCCCAGCAGAGAGCTCAGGCCCACTGTCACATTCTTGATATTGAAAAATGTTGTAGAGTTCAACAAGTGCAGACTGGCCACCTCCTTCGCTCTGAGGAAGACGATACTGTGGAGCCCCCTGCAGACTTCATCTGAAGGCTGCAGCTCCACAGTGCCGGCGGGAGTTTTACTGCCCTCCACCTGCAGCTGCAGATTCCATGGAGTCTGTGACCTCATCTTCTCATCCTTCTTGTAGCTCGTGTAGCATATGTCCATATGCAGAATGTAGGGTCCGGTGCATCTGATGGTGAACTTGTCTGTATCTTCACCGAAGTCAATCGAATTCCTGCTGTCAGTGTAGCTGAACAAAAGTGTGCTACTTCCTAGTGGGACTGGAAGATGAAGAGAGAAGTGTGAAACAGAGAGTAGAAAGTGAAAAAAAAAACAGGTCAATACACATCTTTACCTTGAGTCTTTAGTTGTCTCAATATGAGTGTTTAGCAAAAAGCAAAGACAATAAGATTGGAAACTTTTAGTCACATCTCCTCACCTGTGATGGTAGCAAACTGTATGTGCACGATACCTTCAGAGGAAGTCTGTAAAGAAAGGAAGCATTAGACTTTCACTCCCTCCAGCTCTCCTGATGTTAGATTTACTGCACTTGAACATTGTGTCTGAGCATTTGCTAAAGGTCACGACGCTCTGTTCTGAGATCCCTTGATGTTTGAAGCCAAGACTTGTTTATTTGATACAGTGGTTTGGTGACATGATGTGAAAACAAGCAGGCTGACAGAAACAAGGGAAAGTCTCGCAGTGGGATGATTAATAGCAGTAGCGATAGAAGCTGTGCAGCAATAAACACCAGGGGACTAAAAGTAGAACAAAAGCAACCCATTAAAATAACCATCTTTATACAGGAACTCAGCAGATATCTCGAATGCATGGAGCTTATAAGTCATCCAGGTCATGGGATAGCTGGAGAATCAATGCTCGCCCACTCCTGTGGCACTCAGACGGAAACTTTTAGTAGATTCAGATTAAAGACAGCTAAGTAGTCTTTGGCAACTAGTGAAAAGTCCAGTGCAGCATCCACTCAGTAACTGAATGAAAATGCAATGAGCTGTTTCCAATTTGGTGATGCTTTCTAGACTAAATGAGCATCTCTTTGCACAAGGAAATAAAATACAAAATCTACAGTTGAGCTGCATGATTCCATAACTAGGCAACTTACTAATTCAAAATTCCAGCTTAGTGAAATTAGGAGACCCGGACAAGTAGAAGAAGTGGTGGCAGCTCTTTAAACAACTTCCCAGGTGTGCTATCAACTGATAATTGAAGGTTTCCTCCCTCTTTTCCTGCTTTATTCAGAATAAATAAATACATATATGTGTATAAGTGTATTTTTTTAATCTGACGAAAATAAAGTATTTTTAGTTCAAGAGCAATAATTGAAATCAACTAAATTGTGTAAATGCAGAAAAAGTTGTGTGTAAATAGGTCAATCAGTGAGAAAAAGTGAACAAGTATAGGAGCAGATATTTAACTAATTACTATTTGAGACAGTTGGTTCGCAGTTTAAATGATGGAAAGTTGCATTTCAACACCCTGCCCATCCCATCATCTCCTCACTCACCTTGCTCTGAGCGTCCCAGTAGACGTACACGGTGACCAGCACACAGACCACCACCAGCACGTTCTGCACGGCGACCACCATCGCCAGCCTCCCGCCGGCGCGCCGCGGCCGGTGCACCACGCGGCCCCCCTCAGCATCCACCATCCCCATCTGGTCCATCGGTGCTCCGGTGCTCCGTGTGGGAGCGCGGTTGGGGCTTGAGAACGCAAACCGGACGCACTGCGCAGCTTTGAGAGGGAGACGACAGAGTTTAGAGAGAGCGAGCATGCAGGCGGCTTTATTACGCGGCTGGTTGATGTGGGAGGAGAGGGGGGCGAACTGGGAGCGAAACCACGAGCTGATTGGCTGCCGCTGTCTGGTACGAAGAGAGATGATGGTACTCAGAGTGAGCTGAAACCTCCCACGGGAGCAGCAGCTTCCAAAACCGTCGTCTTCCCATCATTTTCATCAGACGTCCTGCTTCCTGGAAACCATGCATGTTTCAGCAGCAGGACAACCAAGACTGCTGCCATTTATAGTCTGATTATGTCCATTGTGTCCCCCGGAAAAAAGCAAGAAGAAAAAACAGAAAAAAGCAAAGGATGAGATATGAAAAAAAATCATTATGACATACAAAACTTTCTTTTCAACTGTTCAATAAAACCACTAACCAGCCACTACTACTTAGACTTTTTAATGTTCTTTTTTTTGTTGTAAATACCATGGATTTTGCATTTATTTATGCAAAATAAATGTGCAAAATCAGCAATTTTGGAAACTATTTCTTCTTTGCACATTGGTTTCTTATTGAAACTAACTTGTGTGTGAACAACTGGAAAGTTTGAATTTCCTCAAAGGAAGAATAAAGTATCTATCTATCTATCTATCAGTTCAAAGTCATCTTATGAGTTTTAACAGTGTAAAACTAGCTGAGTTATTTAACTCAGTTGAACTAACAAGTACAAAATTGCTAAAAATATTAAGTAGAATCAACAAAATGATCAAAGACAGTAACAGATATAACTTATCTCATAAAGACACATCAAGTGTTCACTATTTCAGTCTCAAAATGAGTCTTTGAGGGTCTTTAACGCTGTCAAAATGCATCCTGGTAAGTCTGCTGACTGTATATCATAGTTTTGTTTCTTAGAAACACTGTTGCTTCATTCATTCAACTGCTTATTTTAAGTCAGAATGCCTCACATTCTAAGAACTTGAGATTTCAAATTGTAAAGTGGCTCGCAAATTTTAAAAGTGATTGTTTTTCACTTCGTTATAAATTAGTCAGTTAGTGTTGTGTTTACATTAAGTAAACTCAAATGGATGAGCTAGATTGACTGAATTCTTTTTTGATGCCTTACAGTCCGTCAAATCCACCGATTCCTGTATTTAAACTTTGGTTGATGGATTTGTTGAGAGGACTACATCCCATTTTACTGACACGCTCAGTTGAAAGTGTCGACTGTAATTTCCTTCACTTGACAAGGTATTAACAGCCAAACATACAGTGAACAACTCAGTAAAATGGCTTGATACTATAATTTTTGATGCTTTAGTGGAAAGGATACCTTTGCTATGTGCTTTTATATGGTTTTCTATTCTTTACTATTCAGAAAAGAGAGATTGTCTTTATGAAGAATATCACAGAAACAGCAGCTTTTGGAAAAGAAATAATATTTTGTATTACCTCTGCTGGACAAGAATTTGCAAGAAATCATGTTCTTGAAATGTTCTTGACCTTAACAGTCTTACTACAAAACGTGTAGAAGCATGTCACTGTTTGAATTGCTGTTCAGAAATAGGTGTAATGTCAGTTTGAGGAGAGGATATCAAAGGTCCCATATTGGGCCCCTTTTCAGCAAATTACTCAAAGACTCTCATGTTCCCACAGTGCATCTTTCATCTTACAAAGATGGTTCATTTCATCATCACTGTATGACGGGGCTTCAAAAAAGTCCTCCACATCACCAGGAAATGTCACAGCCAAAAGATTGGTGCATTATTTTTCAACAAAGGGGCAGCTTCAGTGCACTTCGCGGAAGAAGGGACTGAGATTCTCAAAAGCATGCATAACACCATCATCACTCTGAAAATAGCGACCACACAAGTGGGATTCAATTTGAGAAATGGATTAACCCTCCTCCTCAAATACTGCTACAACATTTTACCCTTGAAGTCAGTTTGACTCCAGGGACATTTGCCACCAGACAATGATTTGCGTAAAATTGTTGTCCAAGTTATTGTGTCAGGCACTGTATTTGTTGAATACATAAATAATCCCTTGATAGTGTAACCTGATCTATGCTCTAGTGCCACCATCAGGGCAATCTTATAAATTAGAATTAATGTATCGTGAAAAATTTTCGTCCCTCTACTCACTTCAACAACAAGACAGACGTGCTGCTAAGAGTGTGTCCCACCAGACACACAGTCGGCCATATTGAAGACAGAAAGTCATTATTCAAGCTCTACATTGACCCATCAGTTGAAAACATAGTGCTTGAGGTGATAATTTTAGAGGGGAGGAATGTGTAGTTGGAAAGACTTGGATGTGATCACCTCCAAACCTACACTGGCTTCCTCATTTTGGCAGGAGTTCACAAGTCCAGATATTCCCCACATGCCCACACCATGAGAAGAATCACAGTTCTTGTGGGAATAGTTGTTTGTCCACCCCTCTGTTACCCATCAACTCAAAAGTATCAACTCTGCACCTGCAGGTGTGGGGATGTTAGGTCACACACTCAGACGAGTTTTACGCAGTCAAAACAGCTTGGGGTCAAATTGACCCCAGAGGAACACCGATGTGCGCAAAATGTGTTCATCAAATTGAAAAAATATCATCATGATAAATTTAGGCTTAATTGATAGTTCCCATGAAATTAGGACAAGTCATGAAATATGAAGCAAAAAAAGAAATAAAGTCAACTATTATTTTTTAATCGCTAAACATTGAATGGGTTCAAATTGACCCCAAGGATAATAGGAGGGTTAAAATAGACGCTGTCAGATACAAATATGGCCAAAAATGTGAGTAATGCTCCTTGTTTCTGGGAGAGGCTGATTATTTATAACCCCTGGTTTTAGGGCTGCTTTGCTCTAAAGGAATGCAGTGAGCTGCTTCTGTTCCCGCCCCTTTCAGAAAGAAAATTGCTTGAACCGGACTGGCTAGCTATCTGATAAATAACATCATAGTTGAATTCTTACTACCTACTTGTGGGAGGGTGGTAGAAGTGAACATCTTTGTATCTTAACAGCTTTTATTTTACATCTCCAAGTTTGAAACAACCACACACAACTATAAAAAGAGAATTTTTAACCATCAGATGGTTTAGATGCAACATTGCACCTCCACTTCCTCTAGGCCCTGCCTCGAGCACACCAGCTCACCTATAAGCCTCAGCTCAAACAATGAAAGCAAATCCTGAAGAATAATGATTCAGACAGCCCCAACATGGAAGTTGACAGGATTAGTTCCTTATTACCTCCGCCAAGGAGGTTATGTGACACCCAGCGTTTGTGTGTCTGTCTGTCTGTCTGTTAGCAAGATAACTCAAAAACGCCTGGGCAGATTCAGATGAAATTTTGAGAGGATGTAGACTATGGTAAGAGGAAGAGTATATTTAATTTGGGTGGCAATCCGGAAAGGATCCTGGATTCTGGATCACTGTGAATTTTTTACTATGTTGTAGTATGTGGTCCAAAATATGACAAAAACATCATAGGTTAGTATGTTGTCCAACAAATTGGAGCAAGGTGTCCAGATAGCTCAACTGGTTAAGAAGGTGATTTGTAAACAGAACTGTGTCAGAGACCCAGGTTTGATTCCAGCTCATGATCCTTTACTACATGGGTTTCCTGTTTTCCTCTCTATCCTTGGCAGAGGTCTGCACTCTCTGAGTGCTTTTCTAGTGTTTGTATGCGTTGATGTCTTATTTCACCTATTGTATGACTTCTAGAATTATTAAACACTGTATGGAGAAGTTGGGAAAGTAAAAACTTGAATTTTACAGGAGGTCTTTAAAAAATTTATTGTTTTGCTTATTGGACACGATTCAACAAGTTTGTCCTCCTATAGACACATAAAAAGCTTCTAAATGACAATTTTGCTGTACGGTAAAGAACTATTGCTGAAGTGGTTCTACTGTCATGAAATAGCGTAGCAGGGCTGACGCAAGTCAAAGTAAGTCAGCAGAAGATTTACCCTGTCTGCATTTGGCCTAGTGACACAGGATATTAGTCATGCTGCTATGTTTCCAAGACTTTATTAAGCTCCTTGTACCTACAGAGTGAAGCAAGTTTGCAAACAAGTTTGTAATGTTGCACCTTTCAGGCCAAAATGGAAAATCCAAACACTGGCGCTAGCGTGGGGACTTTCAGCCACCACTGTATGTTTCCAACATGTTTGGAAGGGGCTGTGAGGTGAGAAATATTAAGCCATGCTACTAAATCCTACACATTGGACTTTTAAAGGGGTTAAATGGATGCTTCAAAATCAAAAAAGCCCCCCTCACCAAAAGAAAAGCTAAGGGATTATTCACACGCTTGGAAACTAAACAGTCAGCTCTAAAAGCCCCTGTCAACTTGTGGCTTCACGGCGAGTGTAAAAAAATGTAAAAAAAAAGACATTGTTTATCCCAATGCGCCACCACTTCCTATGTACCAGCTGCAGCCTTTTTTTGCCCTTGCTATACTCACCTGATGTGGCTACAAAGAACTGTGATTGGCTGATTTTCTAAAACCTCAATATGAAGGCAAGAGGAGGCGGAAGCATTAAAGTTTAGTGTGGAATTTTTGCCCACTTATTCTATAACAAATACTTCATACACCAGATTCTATTTATGAGATAGAAATAGCAAAATCTATGCCCAGTCATTACAAACAAAGCAAACAAACAAAAACCCCCTCAGTTGTTTTCAAGTTGTCTTCAGCAGGTCATTCACTTCTCATGTTTCCCACAAGAGCATGAAATTTGCCAGACTTTTTATGCAAGTCATATATAACATTTATAATCGAGCAAAATCTGGTGATTTCACTGTGAAATATCCCGTGTAGCTTTCTTATTTTGAGACATAAGTGTCACTGCCTCATTTTAGGAGTGGTGTACAGTGTGCTTGTGGTACTTGTAATGACTCAGCACTTCTCATGTCATACTTTATTGCTTTATCGTTCGGCTCCTACACACTCAGGTTTTGATGTTCCTGTAATAAGCGTTGGGACTTCTTCAGTGCAGCTCAGAGTCAGCGGTGGGTTTGCAGGAGGCTTTTGTCATGCTTGCTGCTACGCTGTGCATCACTGAGGTCATGAATAAAATGCATATACACCCCTCTTTGGAAGCTTCCCCTTGAGATGCTCTTCAAGACTGAATCACGGTCAACATAATTTGACCTTAAAGCCAAGAAGTTACTCAAAGTGAAGACAGATTTCTAAAAAGTAATGTCAACTAATCAAAAAAAAATATAAAATGTAAAATAGGTGATTGCCTAGGCATTCTTGCCCTTCAAGTCAGTATTTAGTAGATGCTTCTTTGGCTGCAATTACAGCATTGAGTATAAGCAGATGAGGCACTGCAATTTTTCCCCCATTCTCCTTTACAAAACTGCTCAAGATCTGTCGGGTTACACGGGAATCATATGTGAACAGCTCTTTTCAAGGCAAGATTGAAAAGTCTTAATTTCATTAAGGTCTGGGATCTGACTCAGTCACCCCAGAACATTCTCCTTGTCATCTTTAAACTATTTCTGTGCTTTAGGTCATTGTCTGACTGGAAAACAAAACTCCTCCCAGGTCACAGTTCTCTTGCAGACTGCATTTCGCCATGCTTTGCTTCATTCATTCTACCCCACATGCCTTCTGGGGCCTGCTGCCAAAATGCATCCCCACATAATGATGCTGCCACCACCATGCTTCACAGTGGGGATGTGGTGTTTGGGACAATGTGCACGGTTTGGTGCCTGCTTAACATAGTGTTTAGTGTGATGGACAAATGTTAATTGTGGTCTCACTAGGCTAAAGAACCTTCTTCCAGTTGACTTCAGAGTGTCCCACATGTCTTCTGGCAAGATCAAGTTGTGATTTAACGAACTTTAAAAAGCGGTTTTCTCTTTTCTGCTCTCTGATGACGCTTTGACCGGTGACCAACAGGCAGCAGTCACTGTATGCTCAGTCTGTCACATCTCAAGCACTACAGCTTATAACATCTTCTGAGCAGTCACAGGGGTCTTGGTGGTCTACCTCACAAGTCACTTCACTTATTTTATGTTTTAGATTTTTAATTAATTGCCATCATTTTGTAGAAATCTGTTTTTGTAGTGAGTCTTTTTGCTTCTGGTAAATTTTTGTCCAAAAAGCCAACTTAAATTGACCATGATTTAATATTGTTGTTTTATATTATCCTAGATCTGATCCTATATGAGGAAACGTGCTCTGTACAGGCACATTCAGTACCTTCTCTGACATGACCTGACATGCCCCAAAATACTGCGGTTTTCGTCAAGGTTTCACTGTTTTGGTACATGTCCCAAGTAAAACACCTGCTTAGCATAAACGAAACAGGTGTCCTACATCATCTGGCTTGTTGCACACATAAACAATGAAGAGGCTGGATGTGACGGCAAGATAAGCAGAGCCGGCAGCTGAAGTGAACATCTGCCTGTGGGAGTGGGGGGACCTGCCACATGGTTTCACAATGAAGCTTCCCCTCTGTGGGTGCAGCAAACACGAGAACACTCGACTCAGACGGGAGAACAAGAGCACACGCTTTTGTAGCCATGATGTTTGCGTGAGCGACGTGAACAAAAGATGATGTAAATGTCAAGCGGTAAGGATAAAATGCTGTGGTGAAACATGATGTGTAAACTAAATGCTCAAATGGGGAAATCCATTACCAGAAGGTAAAGTTGCGTCATATTCAGAGGGGTACAGTTGTGTGTGCGTTTTTTGTTTTTTTTGCCATTTCAGCTGTCATGCAGAGGGTTGACGAAGGTTTGCGGAAGAACAGTGTGAAGAGGTAAATCACCAGCGGCCCACACACATCCTTTTACAACGCTCACCTCAGGTTAAAAGGCTGCTGGCTTCCAAAAATTTTACAAAAGGTGAGAAGTTGAAATCTCATTCAGCTGCCCTCGTCATCTTCATAACACCGGCGGATGAGACTGTAAGACAGCAGGATGATGCCGAGAGACTCACAGGTGTGTCAACCACAACTGAAGATACCCTCCCAACATAAACATCAAAGCACCTCGTGCCCCTCCAAACACCACTTTATGTCTTTTGATGTGCAAACTGCCTTGACACTTGTTCTACACAACATAAATCTGCTGAAATCTCCTCCAGACAACAGAAATGATCTGAAACCAGAAATCAGACATGAAGACGTATAGTTAGGCCCAAAATTATTCCTACCCGTGCCAAATCCGGATGTGTCGTGAGGTTTTAACAATCTTTCTTCTCACCAAAACGCCATAAATAAGTGGCAAAAGACAGTAAGACATTATGTTGAGATGTTAATTATTTATATTTAAGTTTTGCCAGAATGACCTGTACCCTTACATGGCAGTCAGTGTAAAAGCTTTTTAAATGCGAACAAACTGTATTGCTCATCTCTACTGGGATTTTGGACCATCCTGCTTTGGTCTCCATGTTGGAAAGTTTCCATTCCATTTATCTGGTTTTCAGTTCCTTCATCTGCCAAACTTGCACCGTCAAGCACCTGTAAAGTGTTACATCCCACAATGCATTGTGGGATTTGGAGGTCTGTAGCCTCAGTTGGATTTAAGCCCTGACTTTGACTCTGACTTCGCTGTATGTCTCAGATTCTTATTGGGAGGTCCAAAGCTGCCCGAGGTCAAGTTTTTCAGTTGCCTGATGTTTTCCTCCAGAATCTAAACGTTTTTTCTCATGATGCCCGTTACCTTGACAAGGTTCTCCGGACTATGGGCTGGAAATCACCTGCAAACTTCACATTCCCACCGCCACGTTTGACTTTGAGGATGATGTTCTTGGAGTTGAATACTTCTCTTTTCTTCCACCAAACAAAAACCACGTCTGTGTTGAAATGACTCCATTTTTATTTTTATTTTTTTAAAATCTCATCCGACTACAGAACTGATGACCCAAAGTGTAATAATCTGTCCAGGTGAGAGTTTGCAAATGTTAGTCCTCCTTGTTCAGAGTCTCCTGGAGTGTCTAGCTAGAGAAGTTCGTATCAGAATTACTGAGATTCATCAGGACAGTCTTGGGGTATTCTTCTTGGCATCTCGTCCGATCTCGAGAGTATAAGGGTCGCTTTTGACTTCCTAGATTGTACACACTGTGAAACTCCTGGTACTTTTTGATGATGCTTTGCACAGTGGCCACTGGCATTTCATAACACGTTGATATGGCTTTATAGGCTTCCCACATCTTGCGAGGAGTCACAATGTGTAGCTCACAAGCAGCGATGGAACATAGCTGCGGTCTTACACGGCTCCTCAGTTTTAGCTACAACTGAGTAGACAGCTATGGCCTTAGCTGCTGTCAGTGGGAATGCTGTAAAACATGGGACAAATCAGGACCATGTGGCATGGCATACAAGTTTGTGTTTTCTCAGAAATTGGCAACAATTAGAAGAATTAATGTTCACAAGGGTTTTTTTTGCTTTTCTTTTGAAGTAGGCATGTAGAACCATCTCAAACATAATGACTTCCTGTCTTTTGTAACTTGTCATTTCCAGCCAGGAGAAAACTATTGGGTCGACTAGAAATTCACTACAGATCAAAACTTGAATAATTTTAGGTCTGCCTTCAAAAAGATTTTTTTGATTAATCTGCAACTAGAAAGAGTTACTGGTGCCTGAATTTAACCTCTATTTAGGGTATGAGAGGTGATTCAAACTTGGAAAATCGAAAACAAACACTTACAGAAAGTGAGACGAGAAAAAGATGAAGACTAAAACTACTTATTATAAACCCAGCGTCGGCTATAACCACTGCGTTCTAGATATGACCTGTGACACATCTCAGATCAAATGTGACTAAAACAAAACCATCCCAACAACTAAAAGCAAGAGTAAAACGAAAGTCCCTTCCAGCATGAACGTGGCGCTGCATGAGGAGAACTGTTATTCTTAGAGCAGCACTGACAGCACACTGTATGTGACAGCAGACTGTGGGCTTTTAAGTGGTGAACACATGGAAGAAAAGATGACTGAGAGAAACCAAAATTAAATAGATCATAGTTTAATGCTGAAGATAAACCCACGCTCCCAACATCTGTTACCCCTCGCTTCAAGTCTGTCGTGTCAGTAGCTTTTGTAATTACGGCACAATATGGTACTCGTCCACGCACACACACTCACCCACACACACACTTTTAGGTTTATTATTATAATCCGCAAATTTATATTCTTTCTTCTCATAATTCTATGTCACTACGTAGTTAAATATGTACATACTGATGCGGCAGAGTCAATTCTCTTTTCCTTCCAAAGGTAAATTTAAATTCATGGCGAAAAAAAAGTTCTCAGGTCCTAAATAAATTCAATTTTAGTTTCTTGGACTGCAAGCTCCAAACAGCCTGAAACACAGCTGTGCAGCATCAATCGGTGGCTCATTTTAACCTTTCCTCCTTCCTTGAGAGTGTTTATCTCTCCGAGCTTTATCCTGACTCCTATGGAAAAACTGGAGGGAGGATTTGGCAAAAGGCCGGAGTATCATCAAAACCAGTAGTAGTAGATGGAGGAGTTCTTACAGCAGAAACTGTCCTTTAGTGCACAACAGTCCTGAGAAAAAGTTCACAAAGTCAAAGGTGACAAAGTTTTAACTCTTCAAATCCTGTATTTTCTTTTAGAGAACCACTCGAGTCTTGACAAAAAGAAATGTAGTCTTTGTTCCACCCTGTCGGTTCTTTTCCTCACTCTCCATTTCCTTTAGAACCTGATCTGTTTGGTCACTCGCCTCCTCCTTTCCAGGCCTGCGGAGGAAATTCCTAGCTCTTTTATCACTATCTCCTTCCTTCATCTCAGGGATGTGGGAGGTTCATTCGGTCCTCTATTAGAGTGTTGTCAGGGCCCTGCGCCTCCATGCACTGCTTTACAGTCGCTATGACTCCAGACAGACGCCTGTCCAGGGCTGCCAGGTGCGTCTCAGACAGCACCGGATGGATAGGATCGAACGCCAGAGCCTGTCGCATGGCTGCACTCAGAGCTCCACTTCTCAGTAGGTTCAACCTGTTCCAAGTGGACACACGGATCCTGATGGAGAGGGAAAGAACCAGAAATAAAAGCATGAAAGGAATCTGATTAGGATAAAACAGAGAGTTGGTCATTTCCTGACTTACATGCAGCACTGATAGAGTGGTGCGAGGATACTTCGCTCATCCAAAGCCGCGTTCCCAAAGCTGCAGACACAAAATAAAATCACAATTAAAAACTAAAGCAAGGCATGTAAAGCCAGAGGCCTGTCTGCACTACAATTTCAAGAAAAATGCATCAACCACACTCAGCTGGCCACAGCACACACAATCTTTACAACGCATAAGTCTACTGGAACAGAAATGTTTCCCTGGTTTGCCTCAAGTTACAACAGATCTTGTATTTTGTAGCTGTTTCTCTGTTTTCTGCTGTGCAACGCTAACAAGTTTTTAGGTTGAAAATTAGGATAACAAACATCCAAGAAAAGCAAGAAATCATATTTGGTGCAAACAGTCGACAAGACAAGGAAAATATCAGGAAGGAGAGAAAGTGAGAAACCACGCTGTTCGTTACACATTTACAGGAATTGTTCATGGCTCCACAATAACAACATGATGGGAATTCTTTATTAATCTTATCAGCTGCTTCATGAGACCATTCTTTGCATTCCTGGACCTCTTTTTAAGGTTTTGTAGAGACCAATAAAAAAAAAAAAAAAAAATCATTCCTTCTACAGGAACTTTTAGGGTTTAAAGTAACATTTAACAGATTGCCGAGTCAAAATGGGTCCTTAAGGGTTTACTGTGAAGCAAAACTATGAGAAAGATATGCTGAGACTGAATTTGGAGTTTTAATGTAGCAAAAGATGTCCCTCTAACCTGCTAGATCACCATCATAAACTTGTTTCAGAGGAGGTTCTGTTCAGAGTTTGGGATTTAAATCAGCTGTAAGAAGCATCTCTCTAATCCAATTTGACTTAATAGTATTTCCAGCAGCATTTGTCAAGTATTTTTTTCCACTTTATGATCTTTGCAGCAGAGTCCAGAGGGAAGAAGTGGTGGAAAAATATGCTCCTCAACAATTAAAGAATGTGGGAAAACAGTCACTCACAAAATGTTGTTACATGCTACTGAGACAAACGTGGAAATAAACTGTGATTTTCTGGGTGAAAACACAATATAAGGAAACTTATTCTGTGCTTACCTGACATGCCGCAGAATACTGTGGGTTTCATACAAGTTTCAGTGTTTCGGTACACGTCCCATGCCAAACATCTAATTAGTATTTCTGTTAATTTTCTGTGAGCAATGCTGATTCTCTGCTGACGGAATATGTTTTGTCTGTGAACCTGTACAGATGTACGTTTTCAAAACTGCACAGTTCCATGCAGTTACAATATAGCAAACTGTATGGGATGTCACAGGAACCCGCATGTGTTCAACTGGTGATGCAGAAAGCTCACAAATATGTTTCAATGTTTGGTCCTGATTCACTGCTAAGTCTGCTTTACACTGCAGCTAACAGAAGGATTATAAAATAGATTACTGGCACTTATTAGAGAGAATATTGGTACAAAAACCAAAGTGATTTACTTCATTATGGGACAGTGTCAGGTCTTAATGCACTTTTCCAATATTGTTTTTAAATTAAATGTATTTATTTTGACAGTACCTGCTCTGAATCGTGTTCACTGACTTGCTAAACACGCTGAGGATTTTGTATGTATGAGTCAAACTGGGTACTAGAGTTGTAGTTGACCAATCTCTAGACCACTTTTAGAAAGCCGTTTTTCACAATTGACCTCAATTTTACTCATCTTGGTCTAAGACAGAGGACTCAGTGTTTTATTTCAAGCCTGGTCAAGAACACAACTGTCTGCATATTGTCTTGGTTAGCTACATCAGCATGACCAGATGCAGAACTTCCTGCTTCAAATGCAAGCAAAAAGTTGACTCTTTCCACTTAATTAATGGAAATTTTGTTACTGTTAACGGTTGTCATGCTGCCTTGGTCTCAAACCCTCAAAGTTTTGGTCTAATCTTATCTTTTCATCTTCATCTAAACTGGAGAACATATTAAGAGACTGACATTTTTGTAAAATCGTGCCAAGGCACAAACTATGAATTCAGAAACACACCAATAAGGAAGAATTAACAGCCATGAGATAAAAATATAATTCACAATGCTTAAAAGAGTAGAAATTGGCATTGAGAACAAAAAAATAAGACAACATTAAACAAAAAAATATATACAGTTTAAAAGTAATGACAGTTACAATTATATAAGAGCAGCAATTAAACCTTACAAAAACTAAAAAATTGTTGAAGTATACTCCAAGCATGTGAGGCACAAAGTGACAAAACTCTGTATGAATTTTAAGCCTTTGATTCACACCGTGGGTTAAAAGTGACCCAAACCCAATGGAAAATGGGCGTCTCCTGATGCACTCTACGCATCAAAGGTTTTAAAGAAAAACAAATGCTGATCTATCCACATTCACAGGGCAGACAAGTATGTTTTTTTTTACACAGTAGTGCATCTCAAACTATCATATTATCACATAAATACCTCATAAGTTTTCAAGCTGTACTCCATAATTATCAGCATTAAAAGAGAAAGCACTTTCTGTATGATGTGTTTAAAATATATACAGTTTTCACTGCCTTTACTGATGGAAAATATGAACCTTTTTCTGCACTAGTAGCAGCATAGCGGTCAGAGTAAAGCTTTTTTTTGCTCATCTCTACTGGGATTTTGGACCACCCTGCTTTGGTCTCCATGTTGGAAAGTTTCCATTCCATTTATATGGTTTCCAGTTCCTTCATCTGCCTCTCAGTTGGATTCAAGCCTGAACTCTGGCATTGCTGGACGTCTCAGATTATTGTTGGGAGGTCCAAAGCTGCCCGAGGTCAAGTTTTTCGGTTGCCTGATGTTTTCCTCCAGAATCTAAATGTCGTAATTTTTTCTCATGATGCCCTTTACCTTGACAAGGTTGTCCGGACTATAGGCTGAAAATCTGAAAACTTTACATTCCCACCACCATGTTTGACTGTGAGGATGATGTTCTTGGAGTCGAATACTTCTCTTTTCTTCCACCAAACAAAAACCACGTCTGTGTTGAAACAACTCAATTTTTTTTTTTTAATCTCATCCGACTACAGAACTGATGACTCAAAGTGTAATATTTTGTCCAGGTGAGAGTTTGCAAAGGTTAGTCCTCCTTGTTCAGTGTCTTCTGGAATGTCTAGCTAGAGAAGTTCGTATCAGAATTACTGAGATTCATCAAGACAGCCTCAAGGGTGATCCTCGTATTCTTCTTGGCCTCTCGTCCGATCATTCTTCAGAGTACAGGGGTCGCCTTTGGCTTCCTACTGTGACCTTTCAGATTGTACACACTATGAAACTCCTGGTACTTTTTACCAAGCAAGACTAGCAGGTTAGAAAGATATGTTGAGCCTGAATTCGGAGTTTTTAATTTTGCATTAGGTATCCCTCTTTAACCTGCTAGATCATCATCATAAACTTGCTTCGGAGGAGGTTCTGTTCAGAGTTTGGGATTTAAATCAGCTGTAAGAAGCATCTCCCTTTTCCAATTTGTGTCATTAGTGTGCGAGAATGACTTAATAGTATTTGCAGCAGCATTTGTCAACAAGTACTTTTTTCCACTTTATGATCTTTGCAGCAGAGTCCAGAGGGAAGAAGTGGTGAAAGAATATGCTCCTGAACAATTTAATGCACTAGTAGTAAGCATAGCTATTTCCCATAAAATAAGGCTGCACTAGAAAGAAACAAAGCAGCCTGACTGAAGGAATGAATTCTTGGACAAACTGACCCAACTTAGCTTGTTGAGAGACTGATAATGGCTGTGCTTGTTCTTGTTTTTCTTTTTTAAATAAAGGTCTAATGCTAGTAAAATGTGACTGTAACAGGCAGGAATCTCTGCTAGGTTAGAAAGTGGGAAAGAATCTGTGGCTTCTCCTACTCGGATAAGGATTTGTGACAGACGGGAATGTCAACAAATTAAACTAATAAGAAGCTGGTAGGATCTTCCAATATGTACAAAATAAAGCTGATGTGCTTCATAAAAGACGATACACAGAAATCAGAAGTTCAGTCGGACATTTGGTATTCCCAGCAAAAGGTTAGTTAACACCATATTTAACCTCATCCTGTCAACTGTGAAGAACATGTTGCTCAGAAAGTTTTTCCATTGTTGAGTTTTGATCAGCAAGAACAACCCAACTTCAAAGAGGGATTAACAGCTTGCCGTCCTCACTTCATGAAGTGGGTATTCACCATGAGTCAGTCAATGGTGATAAGAGAGTTCTTGGAAAAAAAAGATTTTTTTTCCAAATAGATGAGCACATTGGAAAATGTCTAATAGAAAATGAAAATAAAAGTAAGACTTCAAATGTAAGCTGCAAAAGTGAACTTTTCAAAAACGATCAGACTATGGTAGTGGGAGCGCTGATCAAAGTGCAGAATTTTCCAGTCAGTCTGAGTTACTGATTTATTTCTTGCGGTAATGTCGTGGGAAGCACAGACTCCGATTTCACTCAGGATTTCCCGTAAGCGGATAATTTTTGTTAAAATCCTTCTTTGCATATCACTCACCTCTTTGCGTTGTCGAGCAGGATGAGCATGCTGGCGCCTCCGTCATCCTGGAAGCTCTCGTAGTGATGTCGATCGGCGTTACCGATGAGATAATCAAAGATGGCCGTGTCGATGACGTCCAGCAGCCTCGGTCCTGCGTCGTATGGAGGCATTTTCTTCACCGCCTCGCAGTAGCTTTCATCATACTCCCACCTGGATGACGAACACAAATAATCCTCAGACACTGATCAACATCCACACTGTCTACAATAAATACCAGAGAAAGACCAACTATTAGTCTGGCTGATTATCGTCGCTGATACTTGACATTTTTCTGATTATCGGTATCAGTATTTTTATTGACCGATTATTGATCGATTCTCTCTCTCTGTGATCTCAGAACTGTGTCTAAACCAGAGACTGCGAAAACTGAACAAGAAGCACAAACTGTTGTGACAAACCAGGAAATGAGCTTCTCTCACAGTGGCTAATGCTATGCTAACAGCTCGCGGCTAAGTCAGAAGGCAGCCACAGATCAACCTGAAACAGAGTCTGGAAAACAATAATTCTTTAAGATATGAATTCTTTAAGATATAAGATAGTTATGAAGGACTGGTTCCCTGCTATCATATGCTATTAAAACACTACATTTAATGCAGATCGGTTCCAAATACCGGCTGTCTGCCTTTCTTGATTGCCTATAATTGGCATCGTTCCTAAAATAACAAAGAAAACAAAAAAACAACAAAATATCGGTCAGTCCCTAAGAAACACTTGTCATTCAAACAGAAATTCTCAAAAGACAAAATTATGCACGTGATATTAGTTAAATGTAGCCAGAGTTACTGAAAATGCACTGAACACAGCACCTCAGTTCATTTTAAAATCACACTCCAGATAATTTTGGGAAACTGGAAAATTTAATTTGATGTATGTCTGAAATGCAACTGCAGCTTTTTCTCTTAATTTGCAGACTTTCCTTTATTTTTTGTGTAAAATCACTGAAAAAGTCTTAATTTACATGTTGATTCATCATTACTATTGAGATTTTCCATCACACTACTGGTCTTCACACATACTCAGCTTTAACTCAGCAGGTGCACCATCCTCACTGACAAGAAGCTCAATCCCTTTTTAAGGGACTATTCTGCCAAAATTCTCTCTTCAGTTATTCTGTGAAGTCAGCTTTTGCTTAATATTTAAAGACCAGTGAGAACAAATTGTCATGATGAAGGAAAGTTTCTCTCTGATGATGTCAGTATAATGTGCTGGTGGTGTCCTTCATCTATATGAAAGCGTCTGCGTGCAGCGTTCACATTAGTGTGTCGCTTCCAGCTGAATTTTGAAAACGCAGGAAAAGAGCTGCAGAAAAACCGGACCAGAAATGAGAATGCAGAGCGAGGAACAAGAGAGAAACCAGAACCATAACAGGAGGAAAAATACGTTCATGTATATTTAACAGGAAAACACACAGACATGTCTATGCTAATAAATACATACCGGAAAGTAAAGGGCAACTGGTAGTGTTTTATATATTCTGTAAAGTTTCAATGAAAGACCAAAGTAATTTAGTGCTAATTATGAGGAAAACAGAAATGTCCTGTCAAATGAAGAAATGATTCATTTACCGTTTTTAATTTGTCATTATTTATATTTATATTATTATTAAATGTGTTGAACAGCTTCTCTGCCTGCAGATAAGACAAAATTATTAACCCTGTAAGACCCAAATCAAGAAAAAAAATTAGCAAAAAAATAAATAAATCAAACAAAAAATTTTATAAATGATAATAACAATAGTAATAATAACATACAAATCCAAATATAGAAGAAAATGAGCAAAAATAATAAAAAATATAGAAAACAAATATAGAAAAAAAATGCAAAATAATATATATAAAATCGAAAATAATATCTCAAACATATGGACCTGACGAATTTCTGTAGCAGTGGGTTTTACAGGGTTAAACTCATTTATTTTCAATTCAACGTCAATTTTTGCTTGTAGAAAGTATTAAACAGATAATTGAGGTAAAGTGATTATTATGTTTTCACCATCATTTAACTGTTCTAATAAACACCATCATCATATTTCACATCACAGGACTGTTACTATTATGTGCAAACAACTTACAATGTGTCATGAGTTGTGGTACGTTACACACAATACTTATATTTAAAATGTTCCATATATGCTGCTTTTCGTTACAGAAATGTCGCAGAAAAAAAAAAAAATTTGCCATCATGAAGTCCGACCTCTACAGAAATTTGAGACTTTTGCAGACGGAAAGTGCTACGTTCCAACAGAAATAAGGAGCATCAGTTTAACACAATTATTTTTCAATGTGATGGCTAAGTCTAACATTTTAATAGCAAACATTTTATAGAATTTATTAAGATTATAAACCCACTAATTAAATGCGTACACAGTGATATTCCTTTTTAAATAAGTAAACGTTTCCACTGCTTTGAACCCCAATGAAGACCAAAGCACAATCAATTAATTAAATGCCCAAATAATTTAAAAAAATAGAAATTAATAATGTCTAGGGTGAACTTTACAAAGATTAACAGTCAAGCCTGACAGAAGCAATCCTCAGTCCTCTCAGTTCTGAGTCATCTAACCAAAGCGTGGAATCTGACCAAAATACCACAAGAGCAAACATCCTTTGCAGACTACATGCTCATTAAATTATTCATACTGCATTTAACTTATACACTTGGAGTTCCCGTTTTGGTTTGTGAGCAAGAGGAGAAATTTAATCCCTATAAATTCAGAAACAAAAAATGAAAGTAAAATATTTCACTGCTATAAATTTGGTGGTATTTCATTGTTAAAGTGTTTAGTAGCTCATCAGTTCAAACTATTACAGCTTCTATTTGGATTCAGATTAATATTTACTCTGTGCCCAATAATGACGCCACAAACTCTAATCGCTCAAATATCTAAACGGCATCTGAGACACTCTCCCACCTCGCCCCGCCCCCGCATTATTCGTCCCACCACAGTCACCGTTTCTCAGAATACAGGAGGAGGTGGAGCGTCATAAGTCTCGATGTTTGGAAAATACAGGTCAGTCTTTTTAAAACCGCTGATCTGAAATGCCTCCATTATGGAAGAGATGCTGCATCAACACAGTATTTGCATTTCCCCTCTAAATAAGCATCAGACACAAGTCAGAAGATTTTCCCACCCGACTTCAAAAGCCGATAAAACGTCTCAGAAACAGCTTTGCTCAACACCTACCTGGCCAGTTTGCCTTCTCGGTATGTTCGTCCCCACGGATGTCTGTGTTTCTGCAACGGCCAGACGTCTGGCAGCCAAAGGGTTAAAGAGCCCTCCATGATCTCCCCCTCTGCACATGCTGGTTCACTTTCCCGGCAGTAGTAACACTTTCCATAGAAACATGTGTTATTACCTGTGGAAACACAAAAATAGCAGCTGATGACTATAAATCCTTTCGACCATGACTTACTACCATCTCAATGATGGTGATTCCTCTTTCTGGTGCTTCTACTCTCAGCCAACAGACACTATTATTTCTGTTATAAGAGAGTGAGAGTGAGAGAGAGTGTGTGTGTGTGTGTGTGTGTGTGTGTGTGTGTGTGTGTGTGTGTGTGTGTGTGTGTGTGTGTGTGTGTGTGTGTGTGTGTGTGTGTGTGTGTGTGTGTGTGTGTGTGTGTTCATAGGAAGTATGATGTGGGGCAGGATTTGGGAGGGATGTGGGGCATTGTCTTTTTATTGTTTTTTATTGTTTGTTTTTAACTTGTTAAGCACTTTGTGTTACTTTTTGTATGAAAAGTGCTATAGAAATAAACTTTGATTGATTGATTGATATTAAAGCTGCAAAAACCACCCCGATTATTCTGATGCTTAGAAAGACGGCAATTTTTTAATCAGTTTTTAATACTTTTATTACACTTCTACATTAAATAAACAGAGTAATGCTGCCAATTCTGTGTCATGCTACATTCCTGTGGATATCTGGATTTACAGATGTTCCCTAAACGCCTCACATAAAGGCTACGCTACATGCTAACCACCACAGAGAAGTTTCCGAGTCTCCCCACTCAGTTGTTTCAGTGCAGCAAATCAGACAAATGTGTGGTCAAAACGTTAAGTTCAAGAGGTGAAATAAGGTGTTCTAATACAGGTTTACTCAGGGCGAAACTGATTTTATCTGCAGACGCCGTTTTCTGAGGGAAGTGTTTTAAACATCAATACTGTAGTCGTTCACTATGTTGTGGGAAGCCAAAATTGTGACTATTATTAATATTCAGTTAATTATTCATCCCCTTACTGTCAATTAATTGGTTATTTTCTTAATCTTGTGGTTGTTTGGCGAAACCTCAGAAAATGATGCAAAATGTCAATCAGGGTCAACGTGTTCAAAGATATTGAGTTTTACAGTCACACAGGAGGCACGAAACCAAAAAATACTCAACTTTACGAAGCCAGAATTAGAAAGTATTCATTTTTTATTTCTTTAAAAAAACTACTTAAACCAGTGAATTGATGATGAAAACAGCTGGTGATTAATTTAAGAACTAAAACAATAATTGTTGCAGCACTACAACTTACCAACAGTTTAGGACAGATGCATTGAAAAATATGCCTTAAATACACTATTTGATGAAGTGCTACTTTGTGTCGGGATGGAAATGCAGTGAAACTCTCTGGTATTGAGCACGGTGGAAGGTATTGTTGCAAATTACATATAAATGAAGCCTTTAGTGTCCCTTTAGCTGATCAATAAGAAATGATGCTTCCTCCAGAGGACCAGACTCGTTTTTCTTTCCGTACAGCAAGAGTGTGTTGTAGATTTCTTCTTTGTGTTGCACACTTATCACATCATCTACGGTGCTCAACAACAGCAGAATCTTGCCATGTCTGAATCCAAGCACAAAGGAGCACTTAAATGGTGCAACCACAAAAGAAAGTTTTGAGTTATGACGCAAGTCTGCATACTGTAATGTGAAAATGTCTTCTGAAAACATGAAAAACATCCTGTGCCAACAATACCTTGACATTATAATGTGATACTGATCTGTTTTCCTTTCTCTGAGGTTGCAGCAATATGTTTCCATGATGAAGTGTGAAAACATGTATGTACTCCAAAAACTTCAGATACACAATCAGACTGACTCAAACATAAACATCTGTGCCTTCTGGTGTGAACATATGTAACATATTCATACTCATTTAATGAACAGTTAGCATGTTTGTTCAAACTTTCAATCCAAACACTTTAAGGTCACACACACACACACACACACGTTTGTACTTCTATCTTAGTGAGGACATCCATAGGCTTAATGCATTTCCTAGAGTCTTACCCTAACCTTAACCATCACAACTGATTGCCTAAACTTAATCCTTACCCTAACCTTAACCAAACCTCAATTCATACCCGTTCTCTAAAAACAAGTCTTCACCCTCAAACATGGCTGTTTCAAAGTGAGAACCGGCCAAAATGTCCTCACTTTGATAGTTAAATGCAGAAAATGGTACTCACCATGTAGCAAGTACAAGAACACACACACAGACACACACACACAGACACACACGTCAAGAGTCCCATGAAGCACAAAGCACCTACTTCAGTCGGAGTCCGTTTGATTTCATTGGAAGTGACTCACAAAGCGATGCCACACAGCGTTGTCGTTGACCCGCAACAGTGGTAAACGGATTAAAAATCCTATTAAGTTTGTTCTAAATAACAGCAGGCCACGAAAAATACCAATCAATAAAAGCAGAAATTCAAAACATCCTTCACAAACGAACAATAAAAAAAGAACCAGTGTATGCCTACCCACTCCAAATTGTTTGAACAGTGTTGCACATTTTTCTGATGAGACAGACAAAGTTCCTATTATTCACACTGGATTCAAATCCAAAAAAGCAGTTGTAAAAGACTGTCAGAGACATGGCAAAGTAGTAAAAATAATCTAAATATAAGCTTAAGTTTTAGGTGGATCATATTTTGGTGGCTAAAATATATTTTGCTGCTGCCTAGATTGACAAGAGGCTATTATGTGCCAGGACTCCTGTCTGCTTCTGTAAACTGCAACCACTGACTGCAGATAATCATCTCATAAAGCCACACTTAAAAAAAAAAAAAATCAAACTAACTCTTCAAGCTGACTGGCGGTAAGAGGAAGCTTTAAATATAGAGGCCGCTCAGTGAACGTCCACCACTGGAGTGTCTGAATAGCTGGAGAACCAATCACAAACATTACAAAACATACTTTATGTTTTACAAGGACAAATTGTTAACAAATTCTCACATCTGATATGATGAAAACATTAAAAGTTGGTGTTTCGCTTCAAGAATTATCTACAACATTAATCTAGTGTCACTGTTTATTTTCTGATACAGCTCTAGAAGTAATTCAGTTAGATATCTGATGATCTTTGTGTTTGCTAAGCAAGTAGAAAGATATAATAAATCACAGCATTAATGAAGATTATGGGTAAGAAATATAAAAAAAATGATGCATCACTAATATATTTGTTATATTGTATATAATAGTATATATTGCATTTCTTAGAAATAATCAACCAACTATTATTGCATTGTCTGAACTCTTATTGTGACAAATGACCAGTGTTTATGAATACTATGCTAGCTAAAAAAAACAAACAACATATTTCTTGCAGTTATGGAAATCTGATGCTGTCTTTCACTTTGAGATGTGGTTGAGAAAGCTGGATGAGATCATCCATCTGAAGAGGGTCAGACTCAAGGCAATGTGAAGGAGGAGTGTGATAAGTAACAAATGTTAAGACACGGAAGGGATCTGAAGGTGTTGGATGAACGATCATTTTAACTCTGTAGGAGTGGTGTCTGTATTTATGTTTAGTGCATTTTTTTGATGAGACAGCTCATATTACTTGGACTGGATTAAAAACCCAAAAAACGCAAAACAACAAGAGGAACGCCCCAACACATTGACTTAATAAAGATTCAAAGTCACGAGTTTATCTCAACTGATTTCAAAGTCTGAGCTCTCTGCTGCTCTACAACACCCTGCCAGGCCTCCTCTTCTGCTTCATTTACTGCAGCCCTTTGGATCATTTTTGCCGTATTGTCTTTAATTCGCTGAAATATGACATTCTTTAAAACACATTTTAGCTCTGTGCTGACGTGCGTTTTCTCCACTGAGAATCATTCAGTTATCAAACAGCTTAGCCTTGGTGCAGTTTATTGAGCGGATTCAGGACAGGCCTTTCACAGAAAACATCTTCTTTCAGACACCTTGAGGTTGATTATGAGGTGCAACATCATCTTAAAATAGAGTGTTTCTAGATCTTTAGCCCTCCAATAAATTCACAGTTGTTATACTTTGAGAACCTGTAAGACTCCAATAATGGCTGAGTCAAGATAATGAATCTGTTAATTGCCGTTTTCGTGTGAAGGCATTGTTCCTGTTTGCCAATGCATCTTTTAACGGTTTGTCACCCACAATCAAGAGGAATAGCTTCTCAAGAGTTCTGTGGTTAACTTGACAGCAGTTTAGACAGCTTTGGAGAGCAGATGCAGATGGAAGCTGTAAATATCAGAAATTTGTAAATGAAGTCAAAATCAAAACTTGCTGCATAACTGCATGTATCTAGGATCAGGTCATTTTTGCATTACGGTCAACCAACCCTTTCAAGTTTTATTTTACTGAAGACCACTTTTGAGAATGAAATGACACATTTGCGTAACTGCTTAGTCTACTGCGGTATTGGCTTTGCCTTCGTTTAATCGCTGTAAACCCCAAGTGTAAAGGTTGCGAGACAGATGACTCATGTTAGGGGGTTAGTTTGGATTTTTTGAAGTGGGGTTTTGTGAACCACTTATTAGCTACAGCAGATGGCACATTGCCTGTTTGGAGACACAAACATGGGTGGAGGGATCGAAGCTAAACAGCGAACTTCTGTGGATGGGGAGCAAAACATATTCCAGCCATCAAAAATATCTAAACAATATGTAACAGATTATATTTCGAAGATGTGCCCTGTTTAATTTCCTGTAAAGCCCCTTCTGACTGGGAACTGAAGCCAACATCATCTTCATCAAAGCCAGAAGACTTCATTGATGAAAACCTTTCATCTTGAAAAAAAACTGAAGTTGTGGGTCTAATCCTGCATGAACTGGTTGGTTTGCTTGTGTTAATCTGTGATTTCAATGTATTAAAAAGTCAGTTCAGAACCAAACTATTGTGTTAAAACTAAACGACGCAGACAGAGCAATTTTATTCCACAGAATAAAATTCTGTTTTTTTGGCTAATGAAGTCTCGTGGATTTGAAGAGAACAATCTAATAACTTCAGTTGGCAAAGTAGTAAAAATAATCAAAATATAAGCTTACTCTTCAGGTGGGTCATTTTTTGGTGACTAAAATACATTTTTTTGCTGCCAGGACTCACAAGAGTTGTGTGCCAGGACTCCTGTCTGCTCATGTAAACTGTGAACACCGACAATACTGTAGCTAAAACACTTCCTGTGGATAAGCATCTCATAAAGCCACAATTCAAAAAATTCAAACTAAAGGAAGCTTTAAATGTATGGGCCACCACTGGAGTGGTCTGAATAGCTGGAGAATCAATCATAAACATTACAAAACATAATAATTTGTCCTTGTAAAACAAGAAAAAGTAACAAATGTACATATTTGACATGCTGAAAACATTAAAAGTTGGTATTTTGCTTGTAGAATTACTGACAACATTAATCCAGTTTCATTGTTCATTTTCTGCTAAAGCACTAGAAGTACCTACACTACATATCGGATGATGGTTGGTGTTTGCTAAGCGAGTGGAAAGCTATAAATTGCAGTTTTAATGAAAAGTAGGGGTGAAAAACGAATAAAATCTGCTGTTATGAGGTCACTGATGTATTTATATTATAGCATACATTGCAACAGAACAGATCAACTTTCATCATATTTTCTGAACTCTTGTTGTGATGACTGGTGTATCTGAATATTAAAAATAACTATTTTGCGAACAAGGAAGTTTATTTATGGCAAATAAATAAGGTTCCATTATATTTACTATTATGGAATTATAAAACATGTTTCTGATAACTGAGCAAGACCCTCCATTTGAATGTCAGATTCCAGACCGCAGGAAGGAGTGAGATAAAGGAAATTGACAAACGTTGAGACACTGGAGGGGTCTGAGTGGGAAGGTGTTGGATGAATGACTAATAATACCCATCGGTTAGAGTGGCAACTGTACATATGGTAATTTTTCTGTTTGATACACTTCTTTCCTCTTGTCTTTTGCTCTCGTTCTCTCACATTCTGCTTTTCAGCTACCTCGCCCATCAATAAGCATAAACCCGGCAAAACAATTCTGATTGTATATCCTATTACGTCAATATTATGTTACAGAAAGAAAATAATAATAATTCGATTGCTTTTATGCATCACTGTGAACAACCATAAAAAATATTCAAGTCATATGAGCAGCGCTGCAGCTTCTGATTCTTTTAGTAACTGAGTATTCTATTGATTATTCTGGGGATTAATTGAGTAATCAGAGTCTGTGCTTGCAAAAAGCCGACGTGAGCGCGCTGTGCAACAGAAATAATCGTTCTGGCGGAACATGGGTGGATATCTGTGGTGTATTGGACATTTACAGTATGGTACAGGGGTATTTAACAAAAACTCAAAGCCACGGGAACCCCACATGTACTTAGATGATGATGCAGAAATCACATAAATATGTTTTTACGTTTGGTCCATTTAAACTGCAGATACTGCAGCTGATGGAACACAAATAAAAAACTGATTGTTTATTAGCATTTACGACAGAGAATATTCAATCAGTAACAGTTTCATTTTGATTTGGCCACAAATTAAAGTGATTTCCTTCATTATGGTACAGTGTCAAACCTACATGCACTTCAAAACAATATCATGTGTGAGCATATGAAGTTTGATAGTTTTATTGTGCAGCTGTAAATACAGCACACACGCTTAACAGTTTTCTACCAGCATTTGTGTTTTACATAATTTCCAGTCGCAGCGCTTTTTGCCGTCAAACATTTTTATATTCCTCATCGTTCTCCATTTAAACAACCTGTTTGCGATCGGTTCATTTTGTGGAAAATGAGTCAAATGCTCGTTAAACGTTTCTGTTTGTGTGGGCGAGTTTGAAGCATACAGTGCGAGTTAAAAAAGGAAAGTTGATAACCACCTTCATACCTGTTAAATTTGACTGAGGTTTCAGTTTTTGTCGAGCCAACTCACACAAAGAAAGTCCAACTATGTCAAGCTGCCTTCGTAGTTCAGTCCTCTGATCTGCTAAACACCATAAACACTTGGAAACCTGCACCGGTTAAAAGAAGCGCCCCGTAGAATTTAAAATCCCTTTATAATTTATTGATTTTAGGTTCTGGTCTGTATAGGATGAACTCTGGGTCCAGACTCAAACCACCCGTTACTGACCTAGGATCTAGCCTGTAGTGGATTCAACAAAGCCTCGAATCAGAGAATTTTGCCTCGTGGGATTTTAGTACCCAAGTAGCTCAAGGGATCGTTTCAGCCCTAAATTTGAATGTTTATTTTCTATTAGAAAAAGCAGCAGGTATCTCAGAACAAAAAGGAAAAATTTGATTTAAAAAATCCAATATTACCTTACAGGCCCCGCTTATCAATTGATAATATAGCCAACAACGGTTTAATGAACCCATGAGTTACGGTGAAATGAAACACATGCAACAGTCAGGGCACATCAGCTGAAAACTAGTTTTGCTGCTTGACCTTAAAAGAAAAGGTTACGTCGGTCATTCTGTATTACTAGTATTACAATACTATGGAGATGTTGAGACAAATAAAAGAAAATGATGCACAGAAATGGAGGTTTAAGAGCAAGTTAAATAAAGAATGTTCCCATAAATGACATGTCATTAGGGCTCATCAAACCACACATTTACTTTCACAGGTTGACTGGTCAGTTGACCTTTATGTATGAATATGGTGGACTTCCCCTTTGATACAGGGAGAAACTATGCTCTTTTATATAAACACTACCAGTCAAAAGTTTGGACAGACCTTCTCATTTCATGGTTTTTCTTTATTTTCATGACTATTTCCACTGAAGGCACCACAGCTATGAATGAACACATATGGAATTATGTAGGAAACAAAAAAGTGTGAAATAAGTCAAAACATGTTTTATATTTTAGATTCTTCAAAATCACCACCCCTTGCTTTGATTACTGCTTTGCACACTTTTGGTATTCTCTGGATGAGCTTCATGAGGTGGTCACCTGAAATGCTTTTCCAACAGTCTCGAAGGAGTTCCAGAGATGCTGAGCACTTGTTGGTCTGTTTACCATCTCATCCCAAACCATCTGGATTGGGTTTAGGTCAGGTGACTGTGGAGGCCAGGTCATCTGTTTCTCTTTACTTAGCTGGTTGGTTTTTGCCATAATATGGATTCTAACAGCTGTCAAATATGGCTGTCAACCGTGTACCAACCTGACTTCTGTACAACACAACTGATAGTCCCAACCCCATTAAGAAGACAAGAAGTTCCACAAATTAACCTTGACAAGGCACACCAGTGAAGTGAAAACCATTTCCGGTTCTACCTCATGAAGCTCATGGAGAGAAAGCCATGGGTTTGCAAAGCTGTCACTAAAGCAAAGTGTGGCTACTTTGAAGAATCCAAAATCTGAAACATATTTACAAGTTCTTTCACAATTGCTTGCTTGCTACATAATTCCATATATCTTGCTTCATAGTTTTGATGTCTTCAGTGTGTATCTACAATGTAGAAAGCAGTAAAAATAAAGAAAAAAAACACTGAATGAGAAGGTGTGTCTGTTCTTGTATGAATTCTTACGTTTCACAGAACAGCAGGGCCACACCTTCAGCAAATAGGATCTGACAAGGTGTATCCTGGTTTAACGGGTTGACTAAAAAAACGAAAGGCAAGGTGAGCAAGACAGAGAGCGAAACGGAGTGAAAATTGTGAAAAGGGAGAGAAAGAAAGTGGACAGATGAGTCAAAAGGAAAAGAAATCATTCATTCACACCTTTCTCTTGGCAGTTGTAAACTTTCACCTTACTAGAAGCTTATCTGTGAAGTGTGGCAGAAGACAAAGGAGTGAGCAGACACTCACCCTGCATGAGGAAAGTGCCCAACAGCTGGTCCGTGGCCACAGGCTTGATCTCTGTTCTCAGGTTGACATTTCGACCCACAACCAGAGGCGCTCTCCTAAACCCAAGGATCCTGCAGAGCGACAGATACCATGATATCAGAGGATTACAACACAGAAACACTGAAAGATCAGAGACAATGAATGTCAGCACTCAAACCAGGTAGCTGTCAAACCTGTCCAGGTGAAAAGCAGCCACCTCTGCGTTGTGTCTGTCGTAGCCTGCATACGGCTCCCCTTCCACCACGTAGTTTCTGTTGTATCTAAATGTGGGTGTAAAGGGCAAAAGTGTGAAAAATTCATCACACTTAAATGGAAAACTAAAGTGTTTAATTCCATATTTAACAAGGCCGACCTCTTGGGTTTGAAGACGACTTTCTGTCCTCCGTCCAGCACCAGCAGGGCTTTGAGCTGTGTGCCCTTGTAGCCCACGTCGGCCCGTTCTATCCTGGCAGAGCTCAGGGATGTGAGCACAGCAGCCAGCTCTGGGGTCTCCTCAGGGTACACTTCTCTGGGGCCCACCCACTGGCTCGCTATCTCCCATGGAGACTGGAGGGTGTGGGTGAGGCGAGCTCCCCGAGACAGAGAGAGACCGGCTTCCATCTGTCACAGGTGAGCGATTAGTGTTAGCTGAGCTACACACAGTTTTTGGACATTCAGGCAAAAAAAATGCACAAAGCAAACTGAGCAAAGAACAGGAGGGAAGCAGTGGAAAGGAAGTCGCAAATTAATGCAACGTCAGCTGTGAGACCGCACAATATATGTCAAAATGACATCAAATTATCTCGTTAGAACCATAAACTTTCAACAGGATACAGATTTGTTTTTCTCTTATAGAACATCATAGAAAGCCTGTGACTCCTAAAAATGCCATTTTTCCGTTTTACACTTCAGTGTTGATGTGCTGAAGACCTGCAATGATTACTCGAGCGCTCAACTACCTTGAAAATGAATTAATTGTTTTTTTTTAAGAGCAAAACTTCTCTAATTCCAGTTTCTTAATTATATAGCAATTTTCTCATTTCTTTACTCACCTATGACAGTAAGCTGAATGTCTCTGAGTTGTACACAAAAAATCTGAGGACATCACCTCTTCTGGCATTTTTTTCAACCAAACAACCAATCGATTAATTATGAAAATAATCGACTGAATAATCAACAACAAGAGGTCGCATAATTCACTGAATGTTCATCATATTCATAACTTTGGCTTCTCACAGTTAAGCGAACATGAATAACTGATGTTCAAAAGGCACAGGCCAAACACATCATCACTGGGCTTCACCTTTGGTAAATATTCTCTGTGTGCATAACTCCAAAATGTTCAATGCCCTTTTACTGTTTGTCCGTCCTCCATCTGCTGCCCTGCTATCCTCCACCCCATCCTCCTTACTCTCACCCCAACCAGTCGAGGCAGACGGCTGTCCTCCCTGAGCCTGGTTCTGTCGGAGCTTTTGTTTTTCTTGGGTTCCTTTCCATTATTATATTTATTTCAGACATGCCACGGTATCAAAGGCGAAAGAGAAATTAAAACACACAAAATGAGAAACGAAACAAACAAACTAAATCTGAGACCGAAAATAATGAAAACGGGTAACATGAAGTTTAACTTATTAACCTCTACCTGCTACATGTCTGTACATCTCACATCCTACTGTTTCCTGTTTGCATCAAAACTTGTACTTTTATGCCTCTTTAAAAAAAACAGAACACATTTCCTGTTCCACATTATTAGATTTTTCAAGGAGTCTTCATTTGTTTTGTTTTTTTCTTAAATTGTTTAATGGTTGTACTTGTTTTGAGACTGTTGTCCAGACTGTTCCATAAGTTGTTGTGAACTGGTGCTACAAAAATAAAATTTGAACTGAACATAACCAGTGTCTAGCAGCATGTGATGCGAGAACATTGGTAGACTGTAGGGTTTATTGGTTAACAGTGAGGCGATTTGTCTCTAAGAGATGCACTGAATTCATGTGAAAAAGAAACATTTTATTGCAAAAATTTGAAGGAATGTAGCAATAAACATGAGCATGTTTGAATATGAAAAGTCAACGACAAGCCGTAAGGATATTATTTACTGTCTATATAGTCATTTTCAGCAAATGTATCCTAATTATTGGGGATCATTTTTAATGCTGGTAGAGTAACTTTGATGTCATCAAAGAGTAAAGTTTGAGGCCAGCCAGAGAAGATATGTTTACACCTCCTTCAAGGCTTTTGTCTTTGGAAAGATGGACTCGGCGTTTCAGACACGGAATAAAACACTGCACCATGAGGTTTACACTTGGAACTTATTTAATATTAGCCAGTAGGAAGAATGCTGCATGTATTCTTTGTATTCTCCCCTTGCGATGTATTTTCTTCTCCATATTGTGAAAAATACTGAATTTACAGACAACCCGGCAGAGCGTTTGTTTTCGTATTCAAGGACAGAACCCAGGAGTAAAATTTCATGTGATGCCAGCTAGATAATCCTCCTACCCATAATACTCTCCCCTAGTGACAGCAGAATTTTTATACGTCTCTTTTCAAGGCCACGAAACAAGTTGCACCCTGACCTTGCGAAACGCTCTGAGGTCCCGTCGGCTGGCTGCAGATCCTTCACCTCCATCCAGCAGGAAGATCTTGGCCAGGCCCAGCAGGAGGAGCACGGCACACAGCACCACCATGCGCTGTTTGAGCTTCATCTCCACGCCGACCGGCCCCGGCCTCCTCGTCGCCCGACGCTGTGTTTGTCCCCCGAAGCGAGTCCCCCTCACCCCCAATGCATGGCCCCTGCAGCAGCTCCCCAATGCTGTCGAGACGAACTCCTCTGATGGACGCTAGGGCTTTAGGTGGGTTTTCCTTCCCTTTTCCCTGGAGCTACAATCCGAGCAAACAGGCCAGCAGGAAGAGAGCAGGATACTGAAATGAAAGTGAGAGAGGGAGAGGAAGGGATGAAAGATGTCCTGTCAATAACATGTGGAGAGAAACCCGATTGATTTGCTGCCCCTCTAGCTGGTTTCCCTCCAGGGCAGAGGATGACCCAGTACTGCAGTGAACAGCATCAGGACGCTGTGTTAAATGTCTGTGCACATTCATAAATACACCATAAAACTTGCTCTGTTTGCCAGCAGCTGAGCAGACTCTGACTCCGGGTGCTGTTACAGGCTGGGCTGTGTTGAAGCCATATTTACAGCATCCCTCCCTCTTTTCTCCAGCTCTGGAAGATGAAAGGAGGTGGTGGGGTGGGGGTGGGGGGTAAGAGTACAACTCCTGTCTTTTATTACTGAGCAGAGTGGAGATGATGGACACTGCTGTGGTGCAGAGAGGTGGTCAGCTGAGGTGGTGGAAGATGACCCGAACCACAGCACATTCATGTGATTTAAAGGCTTCATAGTTCGCTCGGTAAAATGGGCTGTAACGTGGGGCGTTACTTTGTGAGTGTCACAAACTGCCACGTTTACCTGACAGTTACCTGCTGTCGTTATGGCAGACCAGCTAATGCCACCACACCGTAACAGAATAACAAGGCAACCCGAAACAGCAGAAATTACGGTTCTAACAGCTCAGTCGACACACGTTTGGCCACGCAGGCAGCTTCTTCTCCCATACAATCGCTCTTTCATGATGCCTCAACCGCCGTGAGAAAACGGCCGGGCAGCGCTGACCGCAGAAAAAGCCCCTAAACGCCGCCTTCAACCGCGGTAACTCCTCGTTCATTGACGCTATTAGCTCACCATACCCGCCACCACATTCTGACATCTACCTCTTATGGGCTAGCTGCTTAGCAAACCGCCGTACACCTTGCTGAGTGTGTTAGCTAAAACGGGCTGCTAGCTGCATTCAGTGCGTCGTCTGTTGTGTTTACGGGCTTCACTCACCTTCCGCTCGTTCGCTGGATGTGAAGCAGCTTCCAAGTGTCCGTAAAGTCCCGCAGTGTGATGAAAGTTTAATGCATCGAGTCGGCTCGGCGCTAAAAGTCACGGCGGTTTGTCATTTTCTCAATTCCCTCGGTGGCTCCCTTTCCTCCGCCCTTTTCTTCGATTCCTTCTCTGCCCTGCCGTGTCCACTTCCGAAACACTTCCCCGTCCTGCAGCGGCTGCAGGCGGCCGCCAGGTGGCGCCGTGACACCGCGGAAACCCCAAACAGGACGCACGAAGAAACTGAGCGCCACAAACCACAAACTGACACATGTTCATATTAAAGCCCAAAAAGCTAATTGAGAAAAAGAAGCAAAAAAGCCGATAGTAATTATTAGTGATTAAGGAGATGTAATAATGATATTACTCATAATATTATCCAAACATCACTTTTCAAAAACAATGTGCTTTATGCAAATGTAAAATTCAACAAATAATTAAATTAAGCAGTTTTATCTAGCTCACTTAACCCTCCTGTTTTCCTCATTTATGGGCACCAAAAAATATTTTCTTGTCTGAAAAAAATCCAAAATTAAGCAAAAAAAAAAAACAATCAGCAAAAAGTTCCCCAAATTTTCTGTTTAGTTGAATTACAGATAACTAGCAAGATCACAGATAAAGCGATATTGTTGTACATTTTGCCTCTAAGAAAAATAACTTCATTTGTACAGCACTTTTTGAAAACATATTTGCTTTACAATAAAGCAAATGTCAGATGATAAAGTGGTTGAGTCATGAATCATTTTGCCTCAAACATCTTTCAGTAAAAAAAGATTGATTGTAACCTAACAAACATAAATGCTGGGGTTGAGAACCTACAGTGTTGTTCATGTTGTGATTTTACTAGAACAATTTTCATATTAAGGGTTAAAATCCAACAGAAATTATATTTATTACTATTCTACCTGACTTTAATACATATTGAGGCAGAGACCCGATAGCGTTAATAGAGAATAACCCATCGAATGCTATTACTGTATCATATATTGTTAAAAATTATAAACAGGTTTTAACTGTAGTTTTTGAACAATTTACTAATATTTTATTTATTTTTTAAACAAATGTTACCTCTTCAGTTAAATTACAGATACTGCCTAGCAAAAAACATAGGAAAAGAAGAAATTTTACATTCTAACTGTAAAAAATAAAATAAGCGGACCAAAGCTGTCTGTAGCATTTTGCAAAGTCAAAAATGTCTTTTTTTTTTTTACAAAATTTGTCCATCAATATTATACTATTGTATACTCTATTGAAAAAGTGCAAACTTGTTGTTTTACAGATATTTGCAAATATTTGAAAGAAAAATTATGCATATTAAGGATTGAAAAATTGTTTAATATATATTACTTTACAGCTTTTTCCTTTATGTTAAGATGGACAATAACTAGCAAAACATCACAGAAAAATATATGTTTACATGTTAACTATAAAAAAAAATCTAATAAAATATAAATATTTTTACAAATAGTATTTTGTCCTTTTGACGCATGACCATAAAATTATAAAGTTTGAAGATTACAGAATACCATCACTTCTTACCGTATTGTTTCTGCCCCCCCCGTTTTGTTACCGTGTAAAAAATAGAACGCAACCTAATCAATATAAAAATTATTGCCCTAAACTGTTGCCATAGCGACATCAGTTTCTGCTTTTAAAGTCCGCATTGGTCTCCATTCCATCGCAAGCTGCAATCGTACTATTACAGCATACTACTTCTTCAAAGTATTACGCCTCACGGTTTGACGATTTTGCTCATAAATCGGTCGCAATCTGTAGCTTGATATCACCCGTTTGCTCATTTTCTGTTGCTCAAGCTTTTAATACAAGTGAAATATTGCAATATATTGAGGTCACAGTATAGGCAGAAAAGCAAGCTATCCTCCATATGGCAAACTGAGCTTGGATCGAACGAGACATCCAGGTATTTTTAGTATACAGCATTTGACATACTATGTATTGGGGCATACTATACCTTTTTCGGGTGTACTACATAGTACGGTAGTATGGATATTTGAATACACATTATTTGCCGTGATGCATAAAATGCGAGTGGGACAATGGAGTAATGTTGTACCTTAAGAAGCGATTTCCTATATATCACTCACATTGAAGTGGCAAAAAGTGTAATCAGTTTTCTATTTTTCAGCAAATTGCAGTAGGCAAATAGTATTTTTTCCCCTCACTCACTCTTATAATTTGCTTGCTTTTTGATGACAATAATACAGATTTTATTTGCAACTAAATAAGTGTAAACACAGGAGGGGGAAACACTATATGTTGTTTGTATTTCTTTAAACCAAACAATTGTTTTGGGTGCTGAAAAGCAACACTGTCATCTCAAAATAATGATGGAGGAACTATTTTGGTGGAACATTTGCATGCACAGATGTGGGCACAGAAAACAAATCTTTGTTTTCAGATTTACATTTCACATTTTCAGTGTGGTAGCTTTTTAGGTCACACTATCTGTAAAAAAAAAATGCTGTTTTAGAAAATGTAAAACTTCACAAGAAATATTTTCACTGATTGACCATTCACCACCACCATTTGTTAATAATATAAATGTAATTGGAGAAAATGCTCTCAGTAAAAAAAAAAAATCTGCCAAGCTACAGATGGGATTTCTTCCAGGTATTTTGTCAGTTGATTTACAAATCTTCATTCCTTTAACCCTCCTGTTGCCCTCATTTACGGGCACCAAAAAAATATTGATTCCTTGTCTGAAAAAAATCCAAAAATTCAACAAAAAAATTCCCCAAATTTCTGAAAATTTGCAAAACCTCCAGGAAGAGAATTCCAATAATTCCTTAAAGGTTTCACTTGAAAGTTATATTTTAAAAAAGTGCCAAATTTGGCAAGAAAATTCTTGTAAATGTTTTTTTTTTTTTTTTTTTTTTTTAAAAAGAGTAAAAATCTTCCAAAAATCCTAAAAATATCTAACATGAATTATCTTTTTATATGATTATTTTATTATTTTATTTTTTTAATTATCCTAGAAAAATCTAAAGTGATTACATATACATCAGTAAAATGTCTGAAATTTTCTTTAACATTCACATTAAAAAAAAAAAAAAAAAAAAAAAAAAAAAAATCGCTGGATTTTGGTGGATTTTTATGTGAATGTTCTTAAAGAAAAAATTTTAACATTTCTTTTTTCCACCCAAAAAAGCCGAAAATGTGGACGTCATAAGTTTCATTGAGAAAATATTTTTTCCCTCATTTTCAAACCAGACAAGTGTTAAACATTTTTTTGGTGATGCTATCCTAAAAGGAATGATATCCTCCAGAACACCACTTACAGTAGTTCTCAAAGTCAATCTTACTGCTCTGCAACAATTCACACAGCTTGGGGGAAAAAAAAAAGCTGAAACTGATTGTGGGGAAGCAGTGAGACGTGTAATCCCACGATTCAGTCAGGAGCACACGGCCTCGCCTCATTTCAGTCTCACACAACCTTGAGCAGAACAATGAGCATAAAACCAATGTGTGGAGTAAAAAAGGGCAGAGTGTTTATTGGTTCTCAGTCTTCACAATTTGGCAGCGCATCACTCAGAAGTGAGGTCACAGCGCTCGCCGACAGTCATGACACAGGCAGAGACAGACACACTCAGAGCCAGGTGAAGGGCATTTATACATCACCCCTGTCAACCTCCATGGCTTTAATGAAGGCTGCTGCTGTTGCTGCTGTCCGTGGTAAACAGTGAATCACAGAACGAATTGACATTTCCTCTGGTTGAAACCCTTCATCTCGACTGTTAAATGTTTTTACAGGACCGTTAAAAAAAACCCAGAAGACTGAAATCAGAAGGCGATTCGCTCAAAACGGTTCACACGGGGGCAAATTGTGCATTTGCAGACAGTATGGCAAGTATAAAGGAAACAACATGAGCTTGTAATGCAGTGAAGGGGATTTTTTTTTCAAGCAAATGGAATCAAGTTTCTTCATAAAAACCAAACATTATAATCAAATGAAGAGTGGCTGACATTTGAATTTTCCACTCTCACCCTAATGGGCGATAATGTTAGTAGTGACTGGTATCAAATCCAAGAAATGACTCGACTAAAACATCTGTGTTTCCATCATTTTGACCATACACTGCACAGAAATGATAATAAAACAAAAGAAAATCATGTAAACTCAGGTAACAGTGAGGTTTTCCTCACTAAAAGAGCTCAATATGATTTGGGTATTTCTCAAAAAGAAAGATTGTTCAACCCAAAGTGAATTCAAATAAACCTTCCAAGACGTCCCCAAAAGCACTTCTCTGGTCGCGTTACGGATAAAACTTTCAACTCAGGAGTCGACATCAAATACATATGTTACCATTTCATTTGTCTTATTCTTTCATCATCCTTAATTAACATCAGATAAAGCAAATACACAGAATGGGGGCCGTCTAGACAGGGTTTGTTTACATGGCAGCTCCTTCTGCGCACAGTCCTTCCTGCAGACCCTGAAAGTCTTTAGCTTTAATTCTTGCTCAGCTGCACCAACGCAGTCAATACATTGCAAATGATGGCAGGTTAAGCTTGTCTGAATTTCAGGTTAAGAGAGAGCAACCAGCATCTGCACATAAACACGGGTAAACAGTCTCTCAACCGCCCACCCTGAACTCCGTCTCAGACATTTCACTCATTTCATTCACAGCCCTCTTTAGTCTTTAGTCCACCCAGTAGTATACAAAGACCAGCCAGCCTCCATAGCACTTCAATCTGGGATTTTGTCTGCTCCATTATGCAACTTCAGCCATGGTGGACGCAGACAGATGAGTTCAATTTTAATCTGAAGGAACCTCTCGTCATACTTCCGGTACAAAACACCCCGGTGAGGAGTCAGTCACACACTCCATTAGGTAGCTGGTTACCCCCCACTGCTCAGCAGTGATGGCAGCCTTGAGGAATTGCCTACTCTGGCTTGAATTACAACGCTTTTAAAAAAATAGAGCAGTATGCACAGGCACACAAATGCACACACATACTTGCAGTGACTGTCACATTATACAGGCCTGTCTTTGGCTTCCTCATTCATTCCTCCACAGGTACATCCACGACAATGTCTCCTTTTAGTCAACATACAAAGGACTGAGCGTCTCTTTAAGGTACTAAATTGACTTCAGTTTGTAATATTTATCTGAACTAAACAAAGCTAGCTAAGTTGGACTGTTAGATTGTACAATAAGCTGTGCTGAAGACATGAACTGGGTTTAAGCCTGGAGAAGAGGGCAGACTGAACGACATCAGACAGGAATCAGTGCTGCGAGTGTGGATATGTTCACCCATCCCTCTGATCATCAACAGCCTGAAAGTAGCTCTGAGTTTAAGTGGTAGGCCAGACATTTGTTTCTACACAGCGTTTGACACTAAATACAGTACACGTGGAGCAGAGAAGGGATTGTGATATCAGGGAAAAGACTGTGTAAACATACAATGTAAACAGCTGTTTAAAAAAATTCTAATTTGATGTTTGAGTATTATTGGGTGAAAAGCACCTCCTCATCGTCATAACCATCATCCTGCTCATGTTTTCACAAAAACAATTAGCGATAGTCGATCTGTGGCACACAAACACATCTGCAATGCATAGTGGAAATTGTAAATCCACTGAAGCAAACCAGCAGCTCTGTCTAGTTCCACTGCAGCTTCCTAGTATTTCTTCAGCCTCACGGTAGCGTGGCTTGGCACTCATTATTACCAAGGTGCTTTATGCCATTTCCAAATCAGATGCAACATTATCTGGGCCTAAAATTGAACCGGGTCCTGGTCACCACTATGATGGGCAAAAAAAAACAAATTCGCATGAACAAAAAATACTCAAAATAAATGCCCCCAAAGGGGGAAAAAAAGACAAAAAATGTAACATTCAAATGTAACAGACAAAACTATAAAGCATTACCGTGCAATCGATCTACTACATGTTAATACTGTGAACTGCACCATCCCTCCCAAAAAAAAAAAAAAAAGGAGAAGAAACTAACACAAAACATCATCAACAAACAAGATTTAAAAGAGACTCTGTATGGCTCCAGGTAGCTTTGAGTGTCTGCTCCAGACCAGAGGATCCAACCATAGCAAACAACAAACAGAAGAGGAGATAAAACCACGTGTCGTGAGTTCTTGTAGCTCTCTATCTGAGACTCTTTCACAGTTTCAAGTCTTTAGTGTTTTGCATGTGTGAGTCCGGTGAACCAAGAGTTGCCGTAGAAAGCTGATGTCAGGCGACGGAGAGCAGACAACACAGGAGAACAAAGAAATGCAGGTTTGAAACTGAGAAACTCTTGTCTTCCCAACTATGAACACGTCTTAGCTTCGATTCTGGGATTATCGTACCTATGTGGAACACAGATAAGATTCCTCTAATTTAAGCGGATCCCAACCCCCTCATCCAATGCAGTTACAGAAACACACACACCATACATACACGACACTTGACAAAAAACAAGGGCTAAATTCTGGTAATAAAAACTAAACACATTCAGGAAGTGTGGGAATTGTTTCTGCTGGAATTGATTGCGAATCAGAGCCCTTACGTTTACAACGGTGCAATCAAATAGGCTTGTGACTGTGTGTGTAGTATGTGAGTGTGTGAGATTCACATCAATAATCGTGTGATTTTTAGTCAAGTTACTGAAGAGACCAACGATTCTAAGTATGAAACAAGTCAGTAAAAAGGTGTTTTCAAAAAACCCTCCAGAGTCCAGTGGGTTAGTTCGATGTGAGCGTGCGTGCTGTGATTGTGCATCCAGCTGAAGAAGAGGTGGAAATCTTGCATTCGAGCATGGCGGAGATTCAAATAAAAGTAGTCAACCCCTTGGAGAAAAAAAAAAAGTAATGAAGAAGAGGATTATTTCTGCCCCTCTGAGGGCAGTTTATCTGTGAGAGAGGAGAGGTCAAAGGGCTCCACTGAAGTGCTGAACAAAAGACACAGAGCAAATGGGAGACAAGAGCAGTGGTGCAGGTCCTTGTTCAGTAGTCAGTACATCCAAAACAGTCATACCTACACAGACACACACACACGCACACACAGGGTAACTCTTGTTAAGGCAGTGGTGGCAGGTGAGGCTGCAGTGAGGCCGGGGCTAGAATTGGAGAATCGGCGGTTAGGGCTCATGGCAGTGAAAGCTCCCACTACTGAGTCAGTGCTCCTCCTCATCCTCATCTGCTTCCTCATCCTCTCTCTCTCCTTCGTGCTGTCAAACTCCTCGGCAACGGTCACTCAAAAGACATCAGATTGGCTGGCACCTGGGAAGAAAGTGACATTTATAGAGCGCAGGCAATAACTCAACTCTGTGTCTGTGTGTGTGTGAGTGTGTAAGTAACTTCATACCTGTTGCCTATTGCTCTGACAGGCAGCACTCAGATGCTTGAACCAGAGCAAAGCGTTCATTCTGTTCCCCGCCTGGTACTTGTAGGTGTTACCTAGGCAACAGAGGCAAACAGTGTGAGGACGCCAGGTCTCTCGTTTCCACCTGCTCTTTTGACAGCCTGGAAAGCCTTGATTTTGGAACAGTTCGATAAAATACAAACAGTCACAGTGAAGAAGTTCAGGACAAAGTCACATGATATGTGTGTGATGTGCATTAACAGCTGTGTATGAATAAGAAGAATACCAGATATGATGTGTGTGTGTAGTCATTTAAGCTGAAAGAATTGCAGAGTTTGGCTTAAAACACTTATGAAAACAAGATAATTATGACAAAAATGATTATTGTGCTGCATTCCAGTTTGCAGTGAGGCTGTTCTGCGTTTGAATCCAGTGCCGCTGTTAAAATGTTCACCAAACGGTAGCTTGTTAAGCCACGAATAAGGAACACGAGCTGAGGTTAGAACATTGTGAGAGAGCTTAGTGTTGCTGAAATGTGAATCCTACTCAGTACAAGCAGACATTTGGTGTCTATGTCTGGTGAGAAGCCGATAGTGTGAAGCTACCATCTGTGGGTCTGCGACTAAACACCTGCCCAGATGTGATGATACAATATCTCTGTGAAACTCTATCGCCCTTCTCCTATCTCACATTCCAGTGTTTGTAGAGAACTTTGTGGTAAATCATTTGCAGATGATTCATGTCTTTTTGCTGTTTTTATATGCATTTTTTTTTTAGATTAAATTATATTTAAAATCCAAGGAAATCCACTGACATTCTCTTCAATATTTAATACATGCATGTGTTTTCCAAGTCGGTACAGAATCATGAAAAATCTTAATAATAATAACAATAATGACGACTGATTTTTGCTATAATAAAGCAGCATTAGTTGACAGGGAAACTTACTGTCCAGTGAGTCGGACACAACCTGAATTTTTCTGTGTACAGTGTCATCATCTGTGTTCATTTCGACAAAGAAAGCCACGGTGAAAAATCCTGATCGACAACCTTTATTTCATAATATATCTTATGTTTTCCCCAGTCAGCATGCATCTTGTGTTCGGTTATTACTGTATGATTCAAATTCTCCTCTCGAGGTAAATCCAGACAGAGAACAGCATATTATGAAACAAGGGAGCGAGTCAGCATCTGAATTAGCTGTTGCTCTGCAGTTGAGACAGCTGCAGTAATGCTAATGTTAATGCTGGGTAAGGAGGACTGACAGAGAGAGAGTGAATTCTGAAATTTTAATTTACAGAGGAGGCTGCTGCATCACTGCCTTTCACTAATAAAGATCTAAGCCTACTAATGCTTATTCACATTGTTGTCAAAATACTAAAACTACATTATAATGAGGTGCCAAAATGAACACTATTAGTCGCTATTTAAACTAAGCTCCACTGGCACAGTTTACCTTTCACTGAATCAATTTTCAGACACCTGACTGCTTGTTGCGTTAATCCTTTACTCTTTGTTGTTTTTTTTTCTCGTGTGTGTCTGTGTGTCTCACCATGCTCTGAGTCAGTCAGCAGGAAAACATCCGGATGCTCGGGATCGTCTGCCATCATGGCCATTAGACCGACCACACACACGCTCTTACTGGACGTGGACTTGAACTGGAACGAGTGAAACGATGATCAACTGTCTCATAATGTTCGTCTACGCGCAGAGATGCTAACGCAAACTTCGTGCGTCTCGGTCTTGCATGTGCACTCCACAAGGTTCTCATTATACCGTGAGTGACACACAGGACTGCGGTGATGTCATCGGTCTCATTATTCAATGAGTGCTACCATCTGTGTGTACCAGAACTCGACCACTCACATATACATTCACACAAAAAACATCCACTTATGTACTCTCTTTCCTGCAGTTCTTATTGTCCCTCCTGCCTCCTTTTCTTCCCCGAGCTTCTGTACAGTTTCAGTAAATGTTCTCAATCCAACCACTCACACTCACACACACACATCCAGAGTACGACTTTTTTTAAAGCATGTCTTTCTGTCAGCTTTCGGTCTTCATTTTCCTTTTCAGTGTGCATACCAAGAAAAATAATCATTAAGTGTTTTTCTCTGAATTTATTCTGTAATTAAGAGTGAGTAATAGCTCTCATGTGTCATCTACTTATAAAACAGAGTATTTTGGGGTCATTTGGTACGCTCACTCTCCCTTCTATCAAACACAAGGGAAGACTTTAAGATGTGTTAATGTCGCTACCAGCAATCTGCTGTCTTCACAAACAAACATAACTAGCTCTCTAACGCTAACCCTGGATGTAAACACCTCCTCAGACTGCTAAACGGAGAATGATGATGGAACAGTGCGAGTGTGTGTCTGTGTGACTTACATGTTTTCTCTCAGTGGCCTTCAGGGACTTGGCAGGGTAGTAGTAGAGCTGGGTTCCACAAAGAGCCACCCAGTATTTGGTCCAAGATGCCACCTGGAGGCACAAAAATAGTGAAATCCAGTCACACACTCCACTTCAGCTGGACTGAGTCAATGAAAAATTATTCTTGTAAAATATTATGAGGTGCTATTAGATTCTTTGGAAGATTAAGCTTCACGGGAGTTTGGACACGTACTTTCTCATACTTTTCTACATTGTAGAATAATACTGAAGACCAACAAAAACAGGAGAGCATTTGATCAGACATCTGATAAGTGAAAACCTGGACTTTTGGTTCCTGCTGCAGCGACATTACATCCCATCTGGTTCGAGCTTACCATCATTCCTTTTGCAGGACACAAAGCACACCTCCGGGCTCAGCGAAGGTCTGTTTGATGGAGTACAGCGTGATGCAGGGCTGCATCACATGGCCTGACCCCACCAATCACCCAACTTAAACCCAACTGAGCTGGTTGGAGATGAGTCGGACCGCAGAGCGAAGGGAAAGCAGCCAACAAGTGCTCGGCATATGTGGGAACTCCTTCAAGAGTGCTGGAAAAGCTCCAGGTGACGACCTCATGGAGCTGGCTGAGATATTTTCAATACTGTGTGAAGCTGTCATCGAGGCCAACGGTGGCTACTTTGAAGAATCGTAGATGTGAAACATGCTAGGGTTTGTTTAACCCTTTTTGTGTTTCCGACATAAGTCTGTATTTGCTACTTCATCGTTTTGTCGTCTTCAGTTTTCTCCTAAGGAAAACCCTGTAATGAGGAGGTGTGTCCACGTGATTCAGGTGAATTAATGGAGGGAGATTGTGGTTTGAGGAACTTTTTTTTTTTTTTGACTGTGGTTGGCTGGCTGACTGGAGAGGGCAAAGTAAGCATTCTGCTACATAAACACACTGAAACCTTGAAAAACTAATACAAGGGGAAAAAAAGAGATGATGAGAAACTATAAGAAAGAAAAACAAACCAAGTGAACCCACTAAACAAAACTAAGAAAAAAAAAAAAAAACACTCAAAGAATCTTGCAAATTATCCTCACTACCTAAGACAGTGACAAGTCATTTTAAGTACGTAAAAAGCTCCTGATTGGTTTCCAGCCAAAACAGAACAGGATAATATCAGTGCAAATATGGAAATGGCTTAGGAGGGACAAGGAAAACAAAAGCACTGGGGAAACACGGCAAGTGCAGTCAGAGAGGAGGAGAATTAAAAAGGGTGCAGGGAACAGTCAGAAACAGAGACGTTGTGCAGGTTAAGGAGTCTCTGAGGTCCCATGTGTGTTTGGCAGACAGTATTTATTACCAGTCTGTTTCTGTACAGTACATACAGGTTCAAACAGCACACGGAGAACGCATGCATTTCTATCTGTGACTGTGTGTGTGTTCTTACGGTTGGTTTCTTGCCCTCCTTGAGCACAGTCTTCCGTCTCAACACCCCCTGCACTGTGACCGCTCCAGGATATAAGTGAACCGCAAGCTCCTCTGACTCAGCCGAGCTGCAACAGGACAAAGACAAACATTACTCGCTATATATACACAAACATACACACAGGGGAAAACACACGCTCACGCAAACATACCAGGATGGAATCAGAGATAAACTAATAGTACAGGCAGGCAGTTGCAATCTGCACAGCAACCTTTAACCTCACTGTAAGTGTAACAGTTTTTTTTTTAACTACACCTTTTTCTGTCTTGTTTTGACAGAATCGAATTTCACAGATATAAATCTTAACAATGCTATTGGCCGAGAGGAGAGCGGAGACGGGCAAGGTGGTGTGCAGATTGTGTCTGTCTGGAGGATCAGAGCAGGAAGCCCAGTGCAGGAGTCTAGTGAAGCCTGCTAGAGAGCGAGAGATAGACAGAAGGCGAGACCATCCTAAACCGCAAGGGACGCTTAATATGCAATGTCCATGAGAATTGGCTTTAATAATCCTGAAGCAGTCTCCTCCTTTCTACTTTAGGAATGAGGATGTAACCGTTTGTTTCCAATAACACGTGGAGTGCACTGCGGCTGTGGAAACTCCCTTTCAGCTCCAAGCTGTGAAATACCTTGGAAACTTATCACAAGAAGACGACTAGGTTTGACTATAATCGCAGGATCTGGAGCACATGGTAATATTAAGAGCTTCTTTTTTTTAGGTTTTTAATAAGAAAAAGGCTTTCAATACAGTGCCGTTATTCAAGTGCAGGAGCTTAATAAAAGCTTTTAATATTACTCCATGTGCTCTGGATCTCAGCTGTCCTCTCTGTTAAACCGACACTTTGAACTTCAGCTAGCTGATGCAGAGACTCCCACACTTCGACCTTAACCTCAGCATGTGTGTGAGAGTGAAACAGACATGCAAGAAATCCAAGAAAGCAAAAAGGTAGATTGGAAACTGATTAACTGCAGCAAAAGCTAGAGAACAGATCCTTTGTCCTTCACCTGATTTGTGATTTCACCAACACACACACGCACTTATTTCAGACCACAAGAGTATCCCAGCACTACACACACTCTAAGCACCAGCACACAGCGGCCCCTGGCAGCGACTGAGGGGCGAAAAGTGAGGGTAAGAGAGGGTTTGGTTCAGATGGAGTTGGTACCAGTCGGGATGTGTGTACCTGCTGGGCCTCAGGACTCCTCTGTAGGGGATCCGGGCCACTCGGGTCACTGGGCCCAGAGAGTGATAGAACCGAGTCCTGTTCAGAATAGGATAAGATAGGATAGGACAGGATAGGGGGCACGGGACACTGTTAAGGCGGTGTGAGGCTGCGTGGTTTTTTTTTTGTTGTTGTTGCTGTTGCCGTTTTTCCCTTCAGATTGCATGGGTTAGGGCAGGATGAGAGCAGTCATTGGGTTAGAGGAGCTACTGATGGATGCGTGTTTACAGGGTTATTCAAGACTTTAAAGAAAATGGTGTTTTGGAAAAAGAGGTTAAGATGATTTTCAGGCTAGTAGATTCTTGAGCCGAGAGGGTGTTTTTTCAAATCTGGTGAGTGTGGCTCCAGACACTTGTTGGCACAGGGCGACTACTGGTTAGGGGATTTAAATGTTAAGCACTTAATGCGTTTTAGGCTTTCGGAGAAGCAGAAGCGTCTTTATATCTTTGCTGAAGGCTGAGAGCAGCAGTGGAGGGATGAAGAATGATGGCCTTTGGTTGCACGGCTAAAAGCAAGGCTGTGCATGAAGCGTGTGTGTGTGTGTGTGTGTGTGTGTGTGTGTGTGTGTGTGTGTGTGTGTGTGTGTGTGTGTGTGTGTGTGTGTGTGTGTGTGTGTGTGTGAGGCTTAATGGCAGATCACTATGCATAACTGAAGGCAGAGATTTAAAAATTAGATGATCACATCAGGGACGGCAGTGTTTTATGATTTGATTTTTGCATGTGGACGTGATGAAAAAGCGTCGCCTACTGAAGCCTACAGAAGTATGAGCCTTACCTCTCAAACGCTGGCCAAGACACCTCTTCACTGAGCTCGGAGCCCTCGCTGCTTCCTGTAAACAGACAGAAATCATCAGGAAAAAATGTCATTATGATGATAGAAACTGTGTTTGAATATGTAGACAGGTTCAAGTCTTACCAAGAGAAATGCCACTGGACAGAGTTGAGCTTTCTGCTTGTCCTCTGGTGGGACTGTGGCTCTCCATCACGCTGTCATCCAATAGATGGCGAGAACCAGCATTGGGGAACGTAGCACTTTTAAACTCTACTGTATTCATCTTATGGATAAAACTGCAGAGACACAGTAAGCACAGTAATATTAAGAGAAATGTCATTGTCTGTACTTTAACACGCAGGTGTGAAAATTCTGTCTTCATCAACATCTATAAAAGGGACTGACCCATGTTAACGACCTAATACAAGATAAAAGCAAACACTGACTTGTAGCCCAGGCTGTGGCACTTCCTGTGTCCATAGGGCAGCAGGTTCCTGGGGGACGGAGGTGTCGCCGGGACTTTGGTTCCTTCAGCTGCTACCGTACACTTACGGCCGCAGAGAGGAGACGCTGATGCTTCCTGGCCTGAAAGCAACAACGGCAGGAAATACAGGTTTACAGATCACAAAAAGGGTGAAGAGGAGCCAAGACAAAATATTCTAAGCCTTTGTAATCCCACAGCATGGAAATGTACAGTATTTCAGCAGTAAAGCAAAAAAATATACAGGAAAATCACTATAAAAAGTCTAAATCAATAGGAAACAACACAGCAGAAAAGTAGTAAAAGTAACACAAAAACAAGTCAACCAAAAACAGAAAAATGCTCAGACAGCTTGTGCAGTGTCAGAGCTGGCGGCCACTAAAAACTATTTTTCTATTAATCTATTGGTTATTTTACCAATTGGTCAATTAATCTTAACCATCAATTTTACATTTGAGTTCATTTTATGTTGTAGTCTGCTGCCTAATGAGGGCGGTTTTGCCGTTTTTTTGGCAGTGCATCTTTGCAGAGTGTGCAAAACAATTTTTTGCTACGTGATAATTTGAATCACTCCCAAACTTTCAAAGCCTGAGCCTTTGGAAACTTTTACACTCGGCCGAGTCATACTCCGCTGCAGCTGCCATTTTAGACAACTGCAGTGCACCTGACTGGTGACTGGAGCCAAAAATTATTCATATCATGATACAAGGATGATGAATGGAGTGTTGATACAGAACAAAAACACTGTTAATTTGAACTGAAGAAATAATAAACCAGGCGTTGGTTTAAAATATTGATGCCAACACATTTTCAGCGTTGACTACATTGATTATGCTGCCTCGTCGCTGCAGTTCTAACACTGAAAAATGGAAAAATACAGATAACACACAGGTTTAGTTTACACAATAGATTTAACTGCCAACTGGAGATCTACACTCCAACTCACCGGCAAGATCCTCTTTGGAGGCGTTTGCTCGTGGTGTGCTGGTGCCTGGCTCAATCCTCTGTGACAATCTAAAAAAAAAGACACATCCAACAGTCTGAAATAATCATCTGTAATTTTGTCATGAAACAATAACTCAGATTTTTTTAGGCAACACAGACAGATGAGTGAAACAAAACTAGACAGAACCTATTTTGGAAATTGCTCTTGTGACTAAATCAGAAATATGAGCCAAAATGTTTGTGTTCTCCCGAGTTGGCCAACAGATGCTCTGTTTATCCGCATTCTGTTCTGTACGTTGTGTTGTGTTTCTTACTTGTAATTGTCATCCTCCACGAACTTTTGCAGCTCCTCGATATACCTGACTGAGTTGAGATACTTCTGTACATGAGGCAACACTGGTATATCTGAGAGAGGGCAGATGGAGAGAGACATTAGGATTAAAAAATACTAAACCTGCTAACATTCTTTAACTTGGCTAAATAGTGTGTCTGAAGCACGTGTAACAATTTAGAAATTTGCATTTTTAGCTTGTTTTGAAGACCATTCAAGTGCAAGCCAGCTCTGGAGCAACCGTATTGCTCAGTAATAGTTGAAGCTCATTTGAAATTTAATATTTTTAATTTGTTTTTAAAGAAGCAAACAAACTGGAAATTGTGTGGAATGATGTCTCCTCTCATCTTAATTTAGTTTTTCCTCACATTTTTCACAAACAAAAAGTTAAAATTTTCTAAAATGGCAACATGTCTTGTGATAAATTATGAACGTCGACGACACCAACTGATCTATGTATATTTTATCCAACTTCACAGTTCACAAAAACACACAGAGGCAGAGATGAATAGCAGAGACTCTTTCATAGTGTCTCCATAGCAACAAGAAATGAAGTGGTGAGGCTGTTGTGGTGCTTTCTCCAGCTTTTGCACAGATTCCCTTCTCCCCTTAAACTTTTGTTCCTTCACATGTAGATGGGCAGAGTTCAGGAAAGAGTGAGGACTTGTGGATTACACTCTGACATGAGATTAAACCTCTGCGCCCCAAAAGTCACCAGTGGGTTTGAAAGGAAAAAAAAAAATCACTTGGAAATCACTATACTATATATGTCTCGTTAAAAAAACCAACAAAATCCCCAAAAATTAAACAGAAAAAAACCTTGAAAATTTTGCGTGACAAACAGTCATGTGACAAAACTTCAGGAACTTTTAGTTTGGCTTGGGCTGAACTGCAGACTGTGTTTACACAAAACAGATAGGAGACGAGCACGGAAACACATTACAAGTCTAAGTTGCGAAATATCTATTATGTAGAGTCATCATTTTCTTTTCCAAGTATTGGTAGCAGCTGTGGACACTTGGAAAAATGTTGTACGTGCTAAATCCAAGTTTTCTCAGCTGCCATAAAACAACTAATCGTAGACATTCAACAATTGCTTCTTTTCTTTTTTAATGACTTTTAGCATTAGAACTGTGTCATACTGCAAAATAGAAATTTTTAAGTTCTCTACTTCTGGCCATGATTATTGCAGTTTCTACAGAAGTGCAAGGCTTTATATTGCACTGACACCTTAATCCACAGTTAGTAAAAATGTGCCAGGAGCAAATAAAACGCCCATGGTTATCCAATGAATGAGTGGCTGTGGCTGTTTGAGTCTTACCGTAGGTACAAGATCTCTGCAGGTCTGATATGATCCTGAGAAGGTTGTTCATCAGGTTTGATCTCTGTTCGTTCTCCAGTATGCTGCCCGTTGAGGGGTAGGCCGAGTCTATATACGTCAGATCAGACAAGTACATCCCTGAAATAAAGCAGGAGACAGAACAAAGATGCACGCATTAAATTATGAGAAACACACAGATCTCTTCGTCGTGCACTCATCTTTCAGCGAGCCAAGGGCCCCAGTGCAGGCCAAATGAGGACAGCGTCCATCTGTCGGAGGTGATTTTTTATTTTTATTTTCTCGCCAGTAGGGAGCACAAGGGTTTTCCTGACTGAACACACAGATCAGCTCATTAGGCAGCAAACATGTTGATACAATCAAGGCTGGACATTGTAACACAGCCAGATTTCCACGGACGCACGATGCAAGCGTCATGCAGATGTGGTGTCAAAAGCAGCTGGTACTTGCAGACTGTTGTTTTGTAATCACATGTGTATGAACCGGCAGGAATTGAAAACCCTGCACAAACTGTTAGCACAGACTTTGCTCAAGTTTCAAACACATTTTTTTGCCCCCTTGATCTGCTCCTGATGGGTCTAAATGAGTGTCCTGAGTGGATGGCTGATCCTCTTCAGCCTTTCCAACTCAAGGCCATCTATCCCCCCTCAGTTCCCTCCTCTTGTTGCATCTTTTTGGCAGATTTGGAGCAGAGCTGAGATTTTTAGTCTCTCATTACATAAATATTAACATTAAGGGGCAAACTCAGGAGTGGCTTCCCACAACTCTGAAAAGAGAGATTAACAAGCTTCAGACGTGAACTGTTGGTGTGACTTTCCTTCCACTCTCCTCTTTCCTCCTTCTCTTGCTCAATGTTTCTTTCACACGCCAGCATCACGATTGAGCGCAGATGTAAGAAAAGTTATCACACAGTAGACTACATGACACCCTTGTCCCCTGCTTCCCCCACCTCCCTTGGAGAAGGGTGTAATACTCACAGATGTGTGTTCATACACATGCTTTTACAACAGCTTGCATGCAGAGTCAAAGTTCAGAGCTGGAAGACCAGATAGAACAGATAAAAAGGGGTAAAACTCATCTAAGGATTTCATATAGACACACAAAACACAGCAACGTGAGACGGGAAATAAAGAGAGGAGTTGGGAACAGGAGAAGAGGTTTACAAGCATTTGGAGATTCGGCTGTAAGAGGGAATGTGAGAGATGGAGAAAAGGAGAAGAAGAGTGGGATCCTTAAGGCTTAACTGCTATAGCTGCTTCTCTGAGAGCATGTCAGGGATAACAGCAGTTAGTCATGCACAAATCCATACTGCCTGTGCCACCCACAGACAGATGCGTGCTCACAGGACCAGTGGTTAGATTACATAGACCCTTTGTATGTGTTTGCATGTTGCAAACCTCTTATGAGAATACTGTGAATGAAGTTAGAAACATAAGTGTGAGAGAGAAGAAGTGCAGCCACAATGCAGGGAGAAGATATCATCCTGTCTCTACTCCTCTAAGCTTGTTATCTCAGAAAGATATTTCAAATATTTCAGCACAAAAAACTCCACATATGTCCATGTCTCCCGACACCTGAACACATTAACGTAAATAACAGTGGTGATAAGGAGCAAGCTAAGTCCAGACAAGCTCAGACTCCACCTGGAGCAAGTATTTTCTTCCAAATGCTCCACAAATCAGTCGTATCTGCCTGCTTTTGTCTCAGGCTCTCATATATCCAGCTGTTCTCTACAGGAAGGCGGTCAGAAACCCCAGCAGAATTACAATCAGTCTTCCCATAGCTAAAGGACAAAGCCCAAAAAAAAAAAAATAGATGAGAGGGGAATTGAGAGTTGTAATTGAGGACAAAGAGGTCAAAGCAGCCCCAGACTCAGCGAAAACCACTTCCGAATTCAAACAGGTCTCGTCTCATTTTACTCAACTCACTTCTTCTACACAAGAACCACGAAGGCCATTGTTGAGGATGGGAAATTTAATGAGGCAGCTCTGTTATTCTCTTTTTCTGTCTTTTTTTCCCCCATCAGAGTGACATCAGAGGTGGGCTGGGCAATTCCAAAAAAATAAAGAGAGGAAGAAAGGAAAAAAAGGGAGGCAATCTCCAACACCCACACCCTCATCCCCCTTCTCCTCCCCTCTCTTCCTCCTTCCCCTCCCTCTTCTCGTCTCCCCCATTCTTCGTGAAAAACTCAAGGCATCAGTGGTTCAGAGCTCAGTCTGTTGAAGTGGCCAGCTTTCGAACCATGCCCCAGCCTGAGCCCCGGGACAGTTAAGTCCACAGAGAGAGGCACATCTTTTGGGGAAGCAGGGCCTTCGACTAAAGCCTCGTGTTGTGATCCACAGCAGCAGGACAGGAGGAGTGAGTGGAGGGGAGATCCTCAGAAGACCGGGACAAAGAGACAGAGAGATGAGTCCTGAGCACTGCAGCTCGGTGAAGACACAACACAACACACACGTGAAACTATAACTGCAGGAAAACACTCCCCTCCACTACTGGTAACTAAAAGGTAAACGCTGGTTGAGTTTATTCTGTCTCCAATTTTGGTTCTTGGAGGGTGTGTTTGCGTCAGAGAGACAGTGTTTGTGAGTGTGTGTCGGTGTATGTATGAGTGTGTGTGTGTGTGTGTGTGTGTGTGTGTGTGTGTGTGTGTGTGTGTGTGTGTGTGTGTGTGTGTGTGTGTGTGTGTGTGTGTGTGTGTGTGTGTGTGTGTGTGTGTGTCTGGGCAGCTGTGAGAGCTCTGGCTGAGAGGTTGGAGAGGTTAGAACGTTTCGTGACTGGATGTTGCGGCTGCAGACAGAAGCATTTAGCAACGCTTCTTTGGCTTTCCTCTGGAGTCTGACCGGGACATAGTGTGTACAGCATGCTGAGGAGTGTATTGTGTCTACACAATCAACAAATGTGACAATATGAGCCACATAAGGGCTGTAAAGGGAGACTGAAGTAAATTTATGAAGTGTGGTGACTGGTGATTTTGGTGTTTTCAGTGTGCAGGGTCAGAACAGACATCAGATACAAAATCAGTAATGGAAATCCTCAAATAAAAAAAGATTTAGTCATAGATGTGTATGCTTGTAGATGTAAGAAGAAGAAGCATCCCATGTCTTAAATGTTCCCTGAAATGTTCACTACGTCCAACAGAAAGCACAAAAAAAAAAAAAAAAAATGTGAAGAGAAAGAAAAGTGGGGCATTCCAGCAGAACACTGGTCTGATCAGATGGAGAGATTTGAGCTCTGGAGCCAGGCTTGTTTATTTTTTCTTGGATTTTGGTTTCCTAATACAGCACCATGTGAGCCTGCTCTCTAACAGAGAGCAAAGTTAACCTGTTGGAATCAAGGTTAGATCAATAAGATCACACATAATGAGGCGATGACATGCCTCTCAACACATGCTTCTTCTTGTTACATACAGGGGCTGTGAGATCATACACTGAGGTGCACAGAAAATATATTGTAGTTGGTGGAATCCTTAAAAGTGAACAGGCTGTTTCTATGAGTGTCCACAATCACAAGGTTGTTTTAGGGGGGGGAAATGATGTAAGCCAACTCCAACCACATCCTCTATAAAGGGCACCCCACGGACATAACACGCTTCAGTCACAATCTCGCCAGGATAGCAAAAGCTTTGAACACTAACAACATCAATCTGGTGCTCTTCCCTATCACTAACTCCCAATTATCTTCACATGTTTTCACTGATGCCCTGGTCTGTTGGTGGGATCTGTGGAAAACATTCTGTTTCGCTGAGAAGCCACATCTGTGAATGTCGTAAATGACCGTGAGAGACATTTGCACAGAGCTTCAAAAAGCAAAGGTTTGAAGTAAAAGGCAAAATGAGGGAAAGGGAAAAGGCTAAGAAAACATTTCACGAGCTTTCTCAGTTTTCCCTTAGAGCAATAAATCACAATATCAATGCCTCCAATAACTCAGGCAGGCGAAGAAGAAAAACGAAAGCTAAAAAGATGGAGAGGAGCAGGAGCAGCTGTGTGAGACGCATCCAGAACATTCCGTGCTGAAGCCCTCGAGTTCACCTGAACCTCGAGTGGGACACGCTTTAACTGGGTCATTGCTATCAGTCTACACATAAACTAACCAGACTCTTAACCTCCACTCCAAACTTTGAATCACAACTTTTTGATGAGTTTCCTATTTAAAGTTTTTAAAACTCCCTGGACAAGCCAATAAATAGCAATCAGGTCGTGCGTGGCAGGGCTGTCGGAGCCGGTTACCCGCCGCCCTCCCCCAGCCATCCTGTCACACACCATGTTGTAACCCAGCAGGAGATTGATAGCTCGCCCAGCCAGCACACACCAACTGCGGTTTTTGGGCAACGGGCACGCATCCAATCGTATCTCCCTGTTTAACCTAATCCTGAGTGCCGACCCTTCATGGGCCCAGATGTGTAATGGACAGCTCAGCTGATCTTATCTGCAAAACAGAGCCACTTATAGAAGCAGACAAAAGATAACACGCACTGGATACAGCCCTGAGCCAAAAACACTGCGGCTGCTGCTGCCCTGGCGACCACATGTGGTTAGAACCTGCCACAGAAAAACAAGTCGGACACATTATATCTCTAAAAAACTCAGACCGACAATACGAGTCACACAGCAAGCTGTCGTACTTTTGAATTGTATAAAGAACCACAAAAAATTGAAACAACTATGAGGAAAGAAAAAAAGAAGAAGTGCCAAGGCTGCAGCAAAACTCCAAGGAAAGTTTCTAACACTCAGCTCATTTAGAATCTCCTTAATGAGAGCTTGGACACAGTCGAACAGACAGGTCAGCATAAGGGAGGCAGAGGTCAGCCAGGAGGTCAGGGTAAACAGTCGAGAGAAGTAGAGGCATGAAACTACGTAGAGCCAGTGGGTAACGAGTGTGCAGATGCCGTGTGTGTGAATTTATGCGTTCTTCCTTGTTGATTCAGCTAATAGAAAGCATGTGTAGTGTGAGGTATGAGCTGAAGGTGAGGTGTGACTCAGAGGAGAAATAAAAAAAAAAAACCAAGAGAGCGCCTGAGTGGTGACGAGTAATCTCCTAAATCAGAAAAAATCTGAACCATCCAGCCAAACAAACATTTATATAAATGCAGTAAATTTTTAATGCTGCCCCCTCTTGGCTCTCCTCCCTCTCCTGCCGCTCTTTTCTGCTGCCTAAAACCTTAGAGGGAAGCCAAGTGTCGCTTTACCAGCTTAAATTTCAGAGAAAAGGCATCTGAGCCGCAGCTTGTTATGTCACAATGGGTAATAGATTGGTGGAAGATGATGCTAACTGCTGGGATTCGATGTGCATGCATCATTGTAAGTGTGGCTACAAGGAGCGTTGGCTTGTGTGATGGGGGAGGTAAGGAGGGGTGAGTGTCGTGCGGTGATGGACGAGGGCGCTGCAGAGCTGAGAGTCCTTATCTTGACTAAGTGTGACAGATATAGAAGGACGGCCTTATATGAACTCTGTCCAGTGTTTGTGCATTTATACGTGCATGAAGAGGAAGAGACGGTGGGGGACCTGCTTTCCACAATGGCCAATTGATTGCAGGGGTTGTTGAGCGGGCGAGCAGGGGAGGGGTGAGGCAGCGGAAGGGTGGGGCCTGCACCCTAATCCCACATATAGACCTCTGACCCCAACATCAGCCCACATGTTTAGAGTTTCAGTACAGAAGAAGGAAAACAGATGGGGGCCGGTGGGGCCTCAGGGGGGTGTAGGGGGCTCGCTCGTCACTAATGTAGCATCATGAAAGAAAACAACTCAGTAGCTAGAGAACAGGACGTGGACAGAACTTTTCGAAGCATAAGCCAGCAGCATAACCACTTAATCGAACATAACTTCAATATCCAGTCTCAATTACTGGCTCAGGCCATAAATGCAAAGATAATCCCATCGTAGTTCTTTGTCTGTGCTTTGATTTCAGTTCTAACATTCCCAACATGCACCATTTAATGAGCAGATATAAAACAGCATCATTATTCCTGCACCACAGTGGATTCTGTGCTCTGCTTTAGTGGAAGTATTTAATCTCTGTAAGGTTTCTTCAGTTTTGCTGATGAGTCTTTTATGAGTTTTTCCTTGTTGTTGTTAGTTCTCAGTGTGTACACTGTTTGTTTTATAATGTTAGTACTTTCACCGTTTCTGAGCTCACGCTGTGCTCTCCTCTGCAGCGATTTCTTTGCTCTGATTTGAAGCCAGTTAAATGGTTTCTTAGCTGTCAGTTGCACTTGTGGTTCTGTAACCAATTGCTTCAGCAGCAAGCACACCAGAGAAAGTGTATAAATGGTCATGTAACTCGGCTCTGTGGCCAAAAACGGTGGCTGGTGACATCACGTATGAATGGAGGGCTGGAGTGAAGTCTGTCTCTGGAGCTGTTCTAACAGTACAGCTGGCTGAGCTCCATGTTGTCATGTAAAGGAAAGCTGCTGTTTATTGTTGCTCCTTCTACGCCTCCTCCACAAATTTCATAACCCACTCCTTGCCTTCATGTATCCACATTTTGCTTGGACTTTCTTCCCCCGGTTTTTCTGACCACTGATGAGGTGCTGTGAGTTTCGGGGCATTTTGGACTTCTTGTTGGGAAAGTCTGAGGACCAGATGGGGGAAGTGAAAGCGAGGGATTTTGAGGCTGGGAAATACATTGACTATGAAAATATAAATAAATTTTATCCAAGTTTTTCTCTCCGGCTTGTTGAACTGCAATCCATCAGGCTACAGACCGACACATCAGAATTGGTAAATCATTGCAGGACACATCCAGAGAGCACGAGCTCTGAAACTCACAAAACACAGGCAGATACTTCCAGCAGTCAAACAGTTGTGGTCTGAATTTTACACATTTAAAAGGTCTAGCTCATCTTAGATACCCGATACAAGCCTTGAAGTTGCACTTTACTCAAAATTTTTACCAAATATCAGAATACACCTGAATTACAGTTGGCAATTTTACTTCCAAAATACGCTTTTTGAAAGGTTTGAAAGGCATGTTAGCTTTTAAAAACATCAAGTCAAAATTGCACCATTTTAGAGCCACAAATGGTACAAACAGAGAGAACGGTAGAATTTAATACTTTCTGACTAACCTTGAACTACTCACCTGCAATGGGCTGTTTTGTTAGAAAGTTAACCAAATCTCAGCTTAAAACTGAAATTTTGTTTAAATCACTTCTTTCTACCCGTGTCGCTAAAAAAAAATCATCAAAAATAAACTGTCCAAACCAATGATCATGCAGCCATTAGTTACTCAGCGATCACTAACAGTCACGTAACAAAATTTGGAGACTTTTCAGCTGAACTGCAGTCAGTGTTTACAAAGAGCAGACAAGTGTAGAAACAAAAACAAAACATACAAGTCATAAAATATCTATAGCACATGGAATTGTACTGTTTTTACCAGTGTTTGTTGCACATGTTGATTCCAGATTTTGAAATTTTTCCAAATCTATTAATTAACAAAAAACTTTTTTACCAGCATTTATAACATTCTAATGTTGTCATTCTGCAAGAAAGACATTCTGAGACTTTATACTGCAGTGACAAACGAGTGTACAGTGAGCAAAAATGTGAGATTAACAGAAAATATCCATAAACTGCTTAGGGATCAGTGGGTTAACTCAGAATTAGTAAATATTACTAGCTGAAAAAGGCAAGATGCTCTGCATAGCCACTGCTTCTCAATGTTACACGCTATCAAATCACTAATATGTTATTTTACACAGAATGAAACCCAAATGAGTCTGCATTTTGATTTTGTAATGAAAGAATTTAGCTACATGCCCATATCATTTACCTGTATTAGCTGTTATTTTATCCTTTACAGACATAATACGGACATTAATGGAGTTCATCTGGAAAAGCACATATAAAGCTCCCTCAGCCTTTAACCACACACCTGCAGTGAATCACATTTCCATGCAGACATTTATCATTTAATCAGTTTTTTTCAGGTCAAAAATGATTGTGTTTAACAAACTGTTGCCCTCTCACATTCACAGTGTAACCTGAGGCTGTAAGAGTGGCATACGGTTGTCTTTTTCAGGTAACAACCAACATTCATTACACTGTTTAACCAGCAACAAGCCAGAGCTAATTTTTCCTGTCTTGGAGTAACATAAGCAGCCATCTTGCCTAATGACTTCTCTGGTCATTTCCTCTCTTAGAACTTGAAGAAATGAATTATTTCTGTCTCCTACTCAGGCACAAAACTAATCAGCATTAAAGTGCAACATAAACCTCCACACAGAAACTGAAAGTAAATGAGAGCCGGTTTCCCTCCAGAGTCAGCGTGCGGCCACCGGAAAAAAAGGCAAACCAACACCAATGTAAAATAGCTATTCAGCATCACACCACTTCACATGTTGTCTGCATTTGTGTGTAAAAACTGTGTGCAAATGGAAACGTGTGGAGGCGTACAAAACGTGCATATTTGTGTGTGTTAAAGCAGTCCAGAAATCTATCAGCATTGTACTAAGCTCCTAAATTACCAGATAAATCAGCCAAAGCCTCCAGGCTCAGACTCTCCTGTTCGAGTAAGAACCAGAGGACCAGTTCATTTCAAACAGGAAAGCATTAAGACGACAAACAGAATGAACAAGAACCATAAAGCAAAATATGGTACAGCCAGAGCTGCAGACACAAAGTTTGCCTTCAGAGGATGACAGAATTTAATTGGCTTAAACACTGAAACAGTTGTGTCTTGTTCAACTGAAAATGATTCCCAGTTGGAAGAAAGTGCGTGGTAAAAAGAGAAATAGGCTACATACTGTCTGCAGTTAGACGGCTCCAATAACAGCCCTGAAAATAAATGAACCAATAGTGCAGATAGAGACGGACAAAGAGGAGGAAGGACAATTAAAGAGACACCGTAACACATCTCAGGACTATTAGGAGTTATTAGGGAACCCAGCCGTGCACTAAGGAAGACAGAATTTCCTACTGTTGCCAAAACACCAGGCAAGCAGAGATGAAGGCTGCAAATCCTTTTTTCCAGACAGTGTTTCTCTGATTCAACAAAGAAGACACAAGCTGTTTGTCAGCAAGGCAGAGCCAAGAAGAAACTCAATAAATCCTGTTGACGTTAAGAAGAAAATTAGCTTCAATTTCTTTGATTGTGTGCACTGCTTACAGTCAATAACTTTCACATGCCATTATTTAACTGTACCAAAACGAGTGGAAGGAACACCGAATAGAGAAAGCAAAGAGGAAGGGAAGTATTAAAAGGAAAAGGGAAGAAAAGGAAAGTGACGAGGAGGGGGGGTTACACAGAGAGGAAAGCAATTAAATGGAAAGAAACTGCCAGAGAAGAGTGCAAATCTGTCAAGAACAAAAATATATACTCTAAAAAAAAGAAAAGGGAGTATTTTATCTGTGAGAGGTTCTGCCTGAAGTTATGCTCATGATGCCTTGCCAAAAAGGGAAAAGGGTCATGACCAACTTCCTGCTACTATTAGTCTCTACTAGTGTCTCTGCTCTCCTTTTAAATCTTTGCGATGTGCGTCAGCCTCACAGTCTGTCGCTCCTCATCTGCAGCCGCTGTAGTATCTATACATGTAGCTCAGCGCTCCACGTTCTGATTGTGAGGAATGCTTCTCTGAAGCGCTTCGCAATTTATTTTGAGCAAAATAACACTCAAGAGCGGGGAACATTGCTCATTCACACTGACACCATGCCAAACATGCAGCACTTGTACGTGCGAGACAAAAGCTTGTCCAACACATGGAAATAAAACGATCAATGCAACGTTACGTGACCTTGTGTTGCCTTGTCATGAAAACACCCACATACATACGAAGAGGACCTGCAGCGTTTCCATTGTAAGCTAAAACCACAGTCAGGAAAACAAGCTGGTGCATCTACTGAAGCCTGTTGATAAAGACCCAAGTGTTGTCTACTCAGGCATGCACGGAGTTTTATCGTTCCTCTTTTGTTGTTAAATCTGAAACCAACCAGATGTGCGCTATTGCTGGGATAAATTCCCTGCCAACTCTGCTGAAGCAGTATAGTTGGTCAAGCAGGGTAACTGTACAGATGTCTACAAACACGATTAAATCTGTAACTGACAATTTGCAGAAAGAAATCAACAAAACATAACGTATTGGTGACTATAACAGAGCATGTGAAAGCACATTCACAGGCACAAAGCTTCTGTCCTGCAGGTTCGTGCTTTATGTTTTCCGCTCAATTGCCCTCACAGTCCTAAAGCACTTGAACAGTTTCATGGGTTTTTTTTAAGGTCGAAAGAAAAAAAGGGAGCCGCTGTGCTTGTTCTGAGGAAACAGTGTAAACTTTGTACCTTCACGACACACTGGTGACCTCTGAACATTCTCTGGAATGCCTTTGATATGTTGTGGTTCTATGAAAAGGGTTAGGCCCCTTGTACTCAGAACCACCAACCAGGAAGACATCAGAGACCAGAAGATGGAAACAGAGAGAGAGAGAGAGAGAGAGAGAGAGAGAGAGAGAGAGTGGGGAGAATGAGAAGGAAAAAGGAGGATGACAAGAAAGAGATGGGGACTGATGGATGAGTTGTAAAGCTGCCTGTCTTGTTCAATCCCCCTTAAACTACGTGACTATGAACAGTTCGGTGGCGCTGATAACAGAAAAAAGCGGTTTCAAGAAGACACACTGCAGAACTGATACTGCTGATGTTGCTGTTAAAGTCATTAACGGTCCTCACCGAGGTCAGCAAGGATACAGTACCTGGTTACGCTGTCAGACACACCGGCTGCTGGGAAAACACCATGAAAATGAATAACGTCTCTGGATAGTCATGCACACGCAGTATTCAATCATACAGGCGAACGCACAACCCTACACATACCATCACACACACGCTACAGATCAGCAGCAATTCTGTCCCCCTCTCAACATTGTTCCAAGTGACAGGACTGCCAGAATTCCTCAAGAACCACAATGGCGTCATATGGGAGACACACAGGGCCTGAGTTTCAGGGTGGAGGTAGGACTTAATGATGTGGCACTGAGCAAAGACTGATTGTGAGGAGTGATGGAGTGGACTTGGAGGCCTACACAGTCTTGGGTTTGCGCAGGCTCAGGCCAGAGTGTTAAATGGAGCAGTGTATACGTCTATGTGAGTGGTTTTTGTCTTCGTATACTGATGAGAAACAGAGCTAGAATCAGTGGGGAAAAAGAGGCCAGGAGTCCTTCTCAAACTAGACACAGGGCTAAAAAAGCTTTGCGCATGCTGTTATTTTTTTGGACTTCGTTTCAAACCCCCCATAGTGACTGTCTGCATGTGCATGTTTGTAAAATCTTTGAAGTGAAACAAAAATACTACCTCCTACATAACATCCCTCTTGGTGCTTTTACCCTCCGTGTGTTTTGCTTAGGGGAGGCATGCGCACATGGCCAACACGACTGTACAAGACAACAAGAGACAAACTCAGGAAATGTATCAGAAGCTCAAAGTTTCTTTAACACCTGTAAATGATGAATGTATTTTTTTTAGAAGATCCACACAGTTTTTTTTTTGTTTTATCTTGCATCTTGAGCAAAAATGAGCACTAATTCATACAGCCACATTTTCATATGCAACAAAACAACCAAATCAATCTTGACAACTTGCAGAGTGGAGCCTTCTGTATCTATATCTATATCTATATCTATCTATATATATATATATATATATAACTTTTTTCCAGAATCCCAGTTTGAGCATGAATGGCTGAATCACTCTAATATTACAACATCATATAGTATTTAGGCAGAGGTCTAACTGAGCTGGTGTGCTCGAGGTGCTATTAGAGGTGGATGGGTTGGCTGTGAAAAAAGCTGACTTCAAAGATCTGCACATTTTCATTGATGCAACAATGGAAAAAATGCAATAATAACAGTCATTTTAAGGTGTCAGGTGATTATTTTCATCAGAAAAAACTTCAAAATATGTAACGTTGTTGCACAGAGATGAGTTTACAAGGTTTGATCAAAGACTGAAGAGGGCCTGTAGGCAATGTTAGTGCATTTCCACCACATTCAAACCCAGACGTAATTAGGATTACGCTACTGACACACTAAAGAGAGATTACTATGCATCATACATGCTGTTGGCAAAGTTTGCATCAATGTTAACAGCGGTTAAAGAGATGGAAAACAAAGGTCAGGCAATAAACCAACACAAAATAAAGAAAACAAATCCAATTTTAGTGACTCACTGCACAGAAACAATTATCAAATGAATTCAAGCATGTCTCTCTTCATCTTGTCTAATTAAGATCAGTCCAGTTATTTACAAGTTACCAATAACAGCTGATTCTCATTCATAGCTTATTTATTGACAGAAAAATACCTGCAAGCCCAGAGTTATTGTCTGCGAGACTATATTAATTCCAAAATAGTTAAAGCAACATAAGCTACAGCATTATCAGGAACCAAAAACTGGAACGAGATTCCTGCAATTAACATGTTAGATTTCTAAAGAGTTCCTAGAAAGATGCTTGCTGTTGAAAAAGACAGTTAATGTGCTTATTCTGCAAGACAAGAGGGTGGAAGTTTGCTAAAGAAAAGAAACAATTCATTTTAAGGATAGAAAGGAAAGGTAAATGTAAGAGCAGATCCTAAAGACAAAGCACAGGCAGCAGCCACGTATCAGAACATTTTAAAAGCGTGAACCAACAGGACCTCAGAAAAATACAGCGTCTGTCAGCAGCGTAACTTAGACACAAAACAGACGTCGTCCAGTTGGCTGGACAGAAATGAGTTCTTTTTATCACTCTTTCCACACAAACAACTTTCTATGGAAAAATGATGTGACAAATCTTCTACTGCACACTTTCCTAAACAACTACTGATTTTTTGTGAATGTTTGAAACAGCCTCAAAAACCTTTTCAGTAAAAAAAAATCCAATAGTGGTCTGCTTTGGAAGAACATACAATAAACAGCCTTGCTGTTGTCATTCCTTTTGTGAGCCATTGTAAACTAAGAAGAGGCCGTTTTCTTAACTCCTAAGGTCTTGTATTCTTGCAGGGAAGCCTGGAGGGAACACCAGCAGCTGTCCATCAATCCAACCAGCCAGCCAGGAGCAATGCAGGGGCTGATGTGGAGCCTGTGTGCCCTGCTCTGCCTCTCTCTCTGGGAGGAAAGTTACTGTAGGAGCTCCAGGGAAGCCCGGAGGCCCAAAGAGCCTTTTCTTCACAGGAGTAGAAGAGCTCCTCAGGATCCTGACGCTAAAAAATGTTCCTATACATTCCTGGTCCCTCAGCAGAGAATCACAGGTACAAAGGACGACTTCTTTCAGAAATAAGTAACAATAAGATGTGGATGTCATCATTTCTCACTGATTCAAGTGTTTCTTCTTTGTTTTCAATTAAGTAAAATAGCTTCTTGTTAATCCCTTAAATAATTCATATCTGTCTTCAGGACCGATCTGTGCCAGCACCACAGGGCCTGAGCCAGACAAGGACAGAGTGACTCGTATGGACATTGCAGATGTGCGGGAGGTGCTCAACAAACAGCGGCGTGAGATTGAGACGCTGCAGCTGGTGGTAGATGTGGATGGTAACTTGGTGAATGAGATGAAGTTGCTGCGGAAGGAGAGCAGGAACATGAACTCCAGGGTGACCCAGCTCTACATGCAGCTGTTGCATGAGATCATCAGGAAAAGAGACAACTCTTTGGAGCTAGCCCAGCTGGAGAACCGTGTCCTCAATGTGACCTCTGAGATGATGCGACTGGCTTCAAGGTACAAGGAGCTAGAGGGCCGATTCGCCACAATGGCCGGGGTGGTGAACAACCAGTCTATTCTCATCTCTGCACTGGAGGAGCAGTGTCTGAGGACACTGGGACGGAGCGAGCTGCCCCCAGTTCCCCCACTGGTGCAGGTGGTACCGCAGAATATACCAGTTAACAACCGTTTCACCAATGAGATACAGAGGGACAATAACAACCGGGCCTTCCCCCGAGGATCACGCATGGAGGCACCTACTGCAAGCCCTTTAGGGATTGATCCTCCACCACCACAGGGGACGCTCACCTCTGATGGTATGCACCGATCTATAATGACAGGGGATGGTAGAGTAGCCAGTTAACGACATAAAACAATCAGTAATCTAATGAGTTTTCATGGATGGAAACTGAGCAGAAACAAAGCTATCGTTGCTTATCACAGCAATTGTGGTAGCTAATTGTTCACAAAACTACTTAAATGCATTTAGCTAAGGGCTGCAATTCAAAACGTAATTTCTCACAACATGTCATATTGCTGAGGCACAGTTGGCTCATCCTTGGCATACTACGGAGGCAGTGAAATCATACATTCCTATGATCCCACTTGGCCGCCTGTATTGGCAGCACAGCACTCAGCATATGTACTAAATTAGTGGGTTGTGGATTAGGTCTCTTTAAACAGCACTGAAAAGTCTTCATAACCTGCTGCAAGGCTGTAGTCAGCTTTAAATTCAGTCTATGCAAGAAATAAAGGGCGCAGAAAATCGTAAAACAAAGCTTCTGATGGATTGGATGAGGCCATCACATCTCAAGTCACTGCACAAAATCATCCCATCAGATAAAACCCTCTAAGATAGACAAGGCTCCTCTGTGCTTTCCCCCCAGAGATTGGTTAATTCTGACATCTGAGAGAGATCATCCTCAATATGAAACCAATTTGCAAGGTTAAAATGCTACTTGGAAAGGGCTCCTAAAATCTGGTCTGGGCTGTTGTATTTTGACTGGCGATTAGAGTACGGCGAGGAATGTTGACAGGGGTTATACAACCCGATGGTGAAATGGATGAAATCATTCATAACATCCCTCAGACAAAAGAGGGAGTAAAAGAAGAGCTGTTTAAACACTGGCAGGAGATTGATTTAGTATTGTGCAAGAAGTGGACACATGAAAGAATACTGGAGAGAGGAATACTGCTAGGTACCATTTGAAAACTAGGTCAGTCTGTTTAGGTCGATGTCTGCTACATCTTGGTGTTAGTCTAAAACCATCAGGTCACTGCAATGTCATTTCAGGACAAAAAAAAATTTAATCAACCCTATGCTGCAGAGTCGTTAGACTTTATATAGTAATGTGAAGTGTGAATTAATGCAAAGTGTCTGAAAAGTGCTTTTCAAAGAGGTGCACTGTCAGTTCTTTGGAAAGCAGTCTGTTAAACATGGCTCTTCTCAGTACATTGAGCTGTCGCCACCTTTCACTGACCCGAGGACTAATAATGACAGGCTTATTTCAGGCTCAATAAGCAGAGAAGCAAAGATGGAATATGTTAAAAGCCTCTGTGCAGAAAAAAAGTCCAAGGAAACATAGGGAGATGGAAGAAAATATGAGGCTGGGGAAGTGGTTGCGGGAGGTAAAATGCCAAAGACTGCACTTATAGATGACAAAGAGTGTTCTTGTAGCTATTTCTAGCGGTGTATAATAATTCCCCACCTACCTCACCTTGGCTTGGCTGAACTGTAATTTTAGTGTTGTATAAGTTAATCAAAGCTCGTCAGAACAGAGCACTCTCAAGCGGTAGCCCTCCAATTCCACAGACCTTTTCCACACTATAAAAGTCATCCATAAGCCGCTGTTTTCACCATTTCTCATCCCCCATTTATTTAAGAAAAAGAACTGAAAGCCAGGGGTGGATCACTCGCTTTAGTGGCTCATCCTTCATTGTTTCACTAGGCAGGAAAAGAAAAACACATACCACAAAATGTTTCTACCTCTTGTCTCCATAAAATATATTTAGCTAGTGATAAGGATGGGTACTGTTCCTGAATAATATGAGCTTTAATTTTCAAATTTCCTTTAATTCATTTGGTTGTCACTGCTACGGAGATGCCATTCAGCAGACAGTTGAGCTAAATCATGACAGGAAAACAGGAAAATTTAAAACCCCAAACCACTACAGACACCAAATAGGCGGTCTTCCATGTAGGTTCAGTACTACTGTAAATACACATGGCCCGACCACAGTTTGGTCTAGCAGAACCCTTTTTAAACCACTATGGTATGTTAGATTTATTTTTAACCTCAACCTGATGAAGACATTACAAGAAAAATACAAGCCTGTGCGTGGAGGTTTTAGGTATCTACATTGTGGGTCCCTATGTGCTCCAACACCCAGCTCGGAAAACCATCTACCAAAGGCCTTTAGGCCCCAGAGGCCCCCACACACAAAGCCCGTCTTCATGCCGGCTTAATAAATATTCACACAGGGGGAGAAAAAGAGGAAATATGCTGGCTTTAGGTTAAGTTGCTTCAGCTTTGGGTGCAGCACTACCTCATGGCTTCAATTAAAAGCTCAACCTGAGTGATTATACCCATAATTTAAGTGTGGAGATGCATGCTTATGCAACTTGAGATTGCAAGATAGTTGGCTGGTCTGAGAAAAAGAAAGTATTTTCCGAAGCATTTTGCCACAATCATACATCTCCCCAAACCATGGGGGTTCCTTCCCAACTTTCTCTGCCATCATCTTGCCTGAAGGATTATGATGACTTTTGCATGTGCACTTAAAAAAAGAAGGCATCTTGTTCAATTCAAAGCACACACAGTATGGTAAATTTGTTCAGGAAGCTTAAACTGTCTGTGATTCAGATAATTGATGGTCTTAGTAGAAATCAAAAGTCATCAGCAAAATATAAATTCCAACTATAGTGCCTTTATAATGGTAATCCATGGCATTTTATCTGCCGTAAGACTCATCTGAACAACTTGCTGTCCCAAGAGTTAATAAGCATTATCAAGTATTCCATCCCAAATACTCAGGAAAGAATAACATTAAGATAAGAATGTAATATGCAGACAGAAAGATTACAAAACACCTTCCTAATGGTTAAACTAAAATATGCATTTCTTTTGATATCAAACATTTTAAATTATACCCACTAGCACAATCTTTGTTGAACCAGTGTTTGTTTTTTTGTCCCCATTTTTCTTATCCTAGGCCCTTTCAAGGATTGCTACCAAGTACGTCAGGCAGGTCACACCACCAGTGGGATGTACTTACTTAAAACAGACAGCAGTGAGCGATTGATCCAAGCCTGGTGCGAACACAGCCTTGACAATGGAGGCTGGACGGTGTTGCAAAGGAGGAGAGATGGCTCTGTTAACTTCTTTCGAAACTGGGAGAACTACAAGGTAAGCTCACTGAAAAAGCACCATGAGGTTCAAGGGTTTGAAAACTGAATTCCATTGTTAAGATAACAATCTCATCAATTAGTGAACATGTTATTTTGCATGAGAAAGAACTTTATTTACAGTTTTCCCTCACCCCTCACTAAGCCATCCAGTCTCAACAGTTCATTTTGAGGCCATTAAACAAGCACTTGCTCCAAGAGTGTAAACAGCAAAGTGTTGGATTTCCTCACTGTGCAGTTACAGCCAGCAGCTGTATCCAGGGAACTACGTAAAAATATACGCAATCAGAGAGTCCCATGAGTTGTGAGGGGCATGCAATTGTTTTCTCAAAACCACTGGAAATGATCCCTTTATCCTTTTCTTCCCATGTGTCGGACTTTGCAATTGAGATAAGATCCAAAATCTTTATGAACTAGCTGTGCACAAAGACGAAGGAAGAATTATTGTAACACTGAGCAAAAAAAGAATGGCACCAATAAACGGCCTGACAAAATGATTGGTCTTTGTTTTCTCTGTATACAAAAAGGCAAAGGCAAGAGCTTCCCTTCCAGTAATAAAATCAGATTTCAAAATCAATACTTGCATGCTGTTTGGATTGGGGACAGAAATGTGTCTGACTGTAGCCAAATCACAACTGCAGCTGCCATTCAACTAATTTGTTGAGTGAGGAACCTCAGATCACAACCTTAACACATTATCATCTTAATGGGAAGCAGATTTGATGTCATTTCACTTGATTGCAAGGGCTCCTTTAAACTCAGCAGCACCCTGCAAAGAAATCTTTTTAACCTCAGTCTGCTTTACTGTTTGTGTTTTTTGGATGTGACTTTCCTTCGAGGACCGCAGAACAATAAGGGAACTGTTCTTTCACCAGTTAGCTAAATTAATACTATAACAGAGTGACATTTAAAGACAAACCACAAGTGAAAATAACATGCTGCGGTGTTTGTTCCCAACAGAAAGGCTTTGGCAACATAGACGGTGAACACTGGCTTGGGCTGGACAACATCTACAACCTTGGGAAACAGGGCGACTACAAGCTCATGATAGAGCTGGAAGATTGGACAGGAAAGAAGGTTTACGCCGAGTACAGCAGCTTCCACCTGGAGTCTGAGAGCGAAGGTTACCGGCTGAGGTTGGGCACCTACCAGGGTAACGCCGGAGACTCCTTCAGCAGTCACAACGGCAAACAGTTCACCACACTCGACCGTGATAAAGACGCCTTTTCTGGTAGGGTGATGAGCCAGTCTCAAACATTTCCTGGTTTTGTGTATTACTATGATCTCGTTTTCTGAAGTTGTGTTTCTCTCTTCGCTAGGTAACTGTGCCCATTTCCATAAGGGTGGCTGGTGGTACAACGCTTGCGGTCAGACCAATCTGAACGGCGTATGGTACAGCGGGGGAGTTTACCGCAGCAAATTTCAGGATGGAATCTTCTGGGCCGACTACGGGGGAGGTTTCTACTCCCTCAAGTCGGTGCGTCTCATGATCCGACCGATCGACTGAAACCTTGAACTGTGCTTCCCTTCAAATGCACCTCAGTCTGCGCCATTATCTTGTGTTTCTACCCATAAATAAATACTGTTAAGGCAGAATCGGGAATCTCTGCCATCGTTCAACTGCGCAATCCAAACGAAAGACACAGTGGCCTAAGTTTGTGGCCAGACACCAACAACTCTTGCATAGTGGCTACTTCACTCCAATGCTACGATAAAGATGGATGCCATTCCTTTACTTTAGCAACTGCACGTATCAGTTTGGACAGTAATGGTCCATCAAGCCCCCTGACATTCAGTATTATTCTCCTGTGTCCTATTTTACTCACTATTTTTGAGACTCAGTATATAATAAGGGGAAATGGTGATTTACTACAGACATGAGATTTCTTCTGAGCAGCTAATGGTGACTTATTGAAAGTAGTGTTTCCCATACCACGGGGGCATTGGTTATACTGGGATGTTTTACCTTCATAGCATGAAAATGGAAGTCATACTGACAGACAATCAAATGGTGAGGGGAATAGCTTTTGCTGGACCTACTGTCCACTTGTTCTGGGATTTTCTGGACTTCTGGGGTTCCTCACAACCCGCAACAGAAAGTGAACTCATGCGACAATGTGTTTGTTCAATGTGCATATGGCTGAGCTGGCTTTGGTATGTAAATATCTTTGGCTTTATTTGTGAAAGTTAATTTAAGAGGTGTGATTCTACTCAGGCCAAATGTTCACAATGTTGTTACTCTGCCATTCTTTGTTATTTATCTGTGTATTTATAGTAAGTATAGTCATGGCCTTTTTATATCTGGCTTTGTAACAATACAATCTTTAACATTTTTGTTTTTAATCCCATGTAGAGATACGTTAGTAACACTTGAACAGAAGCACACACAAAGACAGCAGAATAAAACAAATCCAGAGTGGATGTCTGTTGACTTGAGGATGGAGAACATGTGGCATGCACTGCTAGTCATCCGAGAAAAATTAAATTCTTTTACAAACATTAAACTGTCTTTCATTTTTCTCTAAGCTTCATGTTCTAATGAGTAGCAACAGAGCTGTGTAAAGCGTAAGAAAATGATCTCCGGAATTAATGTAAAACCTGAAATGTTACATAAAATATCTGCAAAGCCTTTGTCAGTATAAAAAGTCATCTGAAATGAAACATATTCCTTGATCTGATTTCAGTGCAATCTGAGCTGCCAAAGCAGTGAAAAGGTCAGGGTGATTAAATAATTAAAATAAAATGGGCAGAAGGAAAAAGGTACTGCGGCCACAGAAAGAGACGGCATGTAAAATCACATCATTCTTGTGCTGACAGAAGCAAAGGAGAGGCTTAAAAGAAATATCTAAGACGAATATGAGAGCTTTGCAGAAGCGTATCGGACTATATCAAGAGCAGAAATAGATAAAGGACGATATTAAATGATGCTGCTATAGAAGAATTTAGACCAAAATGAAAGTAGAAAGAGACAGTAAGGATGATAAAAGAGACCAGACAGACAGCTGGGGAAGAGAAGGAGGGGAACATTCCTTCCACATAAAATCGTTGAGCTTTTGTTTCATTAAAATGCGTATAACTTGAAGTTATGGCTCCCCTTTGGACCATTCCCTCAGAGGAGCTGTAAGTTAGAACAGATAGGAGCTGTCTGACGCAAACACTAAGGAGGAGAGCACAAACACTCAACACTTTTTAGCTCACACTCTCACACATTCAGTGGGCCAACCACACTGGCAGAGAGGCTTTCTGTCACAGATTAAAATACTGTACATCCATGCGATTCCAGGCCTGGCTGTGTTGGCTCCTGATACACCAAGTTACAAGAACCAGCGGGGCAATTAACCCCTCAGCTGGCAGACTTTTCTGACCTGAGATATATGACACCTTGGAGTTTTCCATTACACTTGTTATTCCATCCGCTGATGCTCATGTCCCACAGCTACCACTACACAGCAGCAAAATCATGCTGGAGCTGGACCTTGTGCTTGGCCTCTGGCCTTCAATAAAGTCTTACTTTACTGACAGAGGCCAAAAAGAAAACACAAATCACAGCATCTTATTAATATGTGTAATAAAATTAGACTGAGGTGATCATAAATATTAACAAGCTCTTGCTCAGTGACACTATTCAGAGAAGTGTAATATTACACAGGACATTTTTCATCAGCATTTTTCACTCATTCATGTGACACAGCAGATAAAGTTTCATTTTTAAACACTGCAACTGTTCACGCTTATGCTTCACATATACAACTGCAGTCCAAAGCAAGCTATTGGGATTTAAATTTAAATTTCTTTTCATAATTTACCAACAGTAGGCCAGTGTGATGAAACAACAGTGATATGTGAATATATCAGGATATTGCTCAACAATTTGACTTAAAATATAACGGACGCAAACCACCATGAAACAATGAAAACCCCAAGCATGCTCCTTTCCTGGCTCATAAACAGCCCACCATCTCTTCATATTGTAGCCCTTTCTCCAGCAGTCGCTGTACTCCAGACCTCCTCTGGTGGAGGCTGCAGTCAGCAAGATTAGCTTTACGGTCTAAAAACACTCACAACTTCACCTCCATCTAAGAAACGCACGGAGCATATGGAGGCCAATGTGGAAGTCAGTCAAAACCTTAACCTCAGACTAAGGCTTCACCTTTGTCACTCTTCATTCGCCTCCGAGTTTTACTTACTTGCTTTATTTAATGTACAGCAAGGTGAAATCATTCCTTCATCCTTATTTGCTTTATTTATGTTAGTAAATGTAATTATTTGTATGTGTTTATGTTGTTTCTATTAAAAATTGTACAGGTGTTCTTTAACAAATAGACTAAAGTAGTTCAACTCAGCCCTGCGACAGACTGGGCATAATACACACGCTATGGACTGAAATTAAACATTTAATGCGATAAATTAGACAGCTTCATCGCCTAACACTAACTTGCATAACAGTACATTGAGCTGTGAGCAGCAGATACTGATGGAGAACTGTAGCTACTGCTGTTGTGCTGCTTCTGCAACGTGGCTGATGTACACAAGGTGAAAGGATAACGACTTGAGGAAATGTTCTGAAATTAGTTTTTGTCATAGTGGAGCCATGTGTTTCTATGGCCTCTTTATCCTTACATGATTTACGAGAGAACAGGAACAAGTTCATCTGAGCATTTGACAGGGCGGCCCTGTGGCGAGCAGACAAGAAGGAACTGTGTCTGCCGAGACTAATAGCAGGTCAGAGATCACACCGCTGCACATACATGCAGGTCTGCACAAATGCATCACTGTAGAAAAACCCAAGTTCAGACACTGTGTGAGCACACACGACTCTTTCTCCAGACCCGTTATCAGAGATAGGCATCACACGCACAGAGATGCAAATGGAGCAAAGAAAGAAACATGACAGGAAGTCACAAAAGTGGCACGAGTACATAAAAACACTGTAGAAGTGAAACCCTCCTGTGGCATATTTCCTACATAAAATAACACTTGGTAGTTTTAACCCTCTGCTGTGGGTTGGGACTGTAATTGAAGCTTAGAGCCAAATTCAACAAGTACTTTGTTTAGCGAGTAAAGAAGTAAACACATGGACTAAGACATCAGGCGAAACCCAACCCAAATTTAACCATTACACACACACACACCCAGCACTTATTTTGGGAGTGATGCTCTCTAACAAGCACTGCGGCTTTCACTATCCCACTCATTCATTCCTGCTTTCTCTCAGAGGGACCGGGCGAATTTATAATCGAGGGGAATGTCCGAGTACAAGAGAGCGACGATTTACCTCCTGTACGTCAGCTTGGCTCGATCCAGCGCTCAACACAGCCAGCTGGTCACATCACACACGGACATGCACCACTGACAAGCTCACACTAAGTCAGCACCATCCCACTCGCACACACATGCTCAACGAAGCTCCACCCGACGGGACGACCAACTAGTCACAAATCACTCAAACACTTACGAAAAAGAAAGCGTTTCCTTCTGATTCACGATGACTTAGAGTAAAGCTGGCAAACACGTGCCGTTTCACAGGATTAGCTTTGAATTCGTCTCAAAGTCTTCCATGACGGAGAACGGTGGGGAAACTGGACGGTTTAAAGTTTCTTTAATGGCAAACAGACTCGTGAGCTTTTTGTTGCTTGTGTCTGTGTTTGTTTGTTTGTGCATACTTGAGCATCTGAGTTTGAATCACATTGCAGTAGCCATGACACGAGCCGAACGGTAACCGGCATCAAAGCCGTCCAGTCATCATCGAATCAAAACAAGAACAAACAGTACAGCAGTAAAACCACACACGTGGGCACGAGCGTTCTCCTTGCACAGCTCATAACACGACTCCTGTGTGATGTCATACTGCGGAGCACGAGGCTATAAATATTAAAGGAAAGGAAAAAGACCGTTAATATTATTATTCTTTCTTATTATTCTCGCTGATTCATGCGTTTTTCCCAGCTAAAAAGGAAGTTTGGGATGTTGAGCACCAAATTTATGGGCGACAATCACTCTTTTCAATTCGTAGAAGCCAAGCAAACTCAAAAACCAAGAAAAGGGAGCTACAGGGGAAACAAGCAGCTTACTAAAAAAAGAGACGACGGAGAAATACAAGAACAACAAACAATAAAACATGAATGATGACGGTCGGAGTGAATAATCAATGAGATAATGATACCAAACGCACATCCAGAGGCAGAGGTGTCTTTGTTAAGCCAAGACGTTTGTCATTAGCTCAAGCTTTAACCTGCAAACAGCTCATAAAGAGAAGAAGCTAACAGTAAGGCATCTTAGTTCAGGCTTCAAAGATCAAAGATGGTGGTGGTCTGTGAGTGTGTCTGTTACCTAGGTATGGTATACAGGAGACCATGCTCTGGCTGCTTATGCAGTCTCTCAGACGTTTGTAGTTGTCTTCTTTGGACATCAGGTAGTCGAGCCGATCAAATGTTGACTTGTCTTTCCGACTCAGTAACTATGAGGTAAACAGGGACCGAAAAACAGGGAGGGAACAGGAAACAGCCAGAATGGTTAGCAACACATTGAGATCGAAGGGAAGACATTTGATGATATTAATTCTGTCAAGGTAAAAATGGCTGTAATCAATTTATTACTGTTAACTACTGAGTCACATTTTTCTGTGCAATAAGTGACATAGCTGGTGAGACCTTGGTGTGAATTACATTTATTGATATGATTCCCAGGCCGTATTTGCACAGAACTAGCATTGCCATGATACTCTACTATTTTGTAACAATCGTGGAGGTCTTCTGTGATTTTAATCCCATGCAAATCTACCATGTTGGTAGTTTGTTGGGGTCATTTTTCTTTATATTTTTAAGGTGTTTTTGTTTTCTTTCTTCCTTCTGCCTGTTTACTGCTAGAAAGTCACAGAGACTGCCCTGGCAATTAAAAACAAAAGCATGGAAATTAATTTATAATCGCACATTCAGGATGCTCACATAGTATTAAAATCCATTCACAGAAAGAGTGAGCTCAGATATGTGGGAGGAAGAGGAAAAAGGAGGATCAAAGAATCTCCAGATGGATGACATGCATGGCGGCATGTGGTGAGGAACATTTTGCTGTCTTATGACATGTTCGACACGCATTTGTGGAAGCCTTTTAATATCACATCTGCAGATTGTGTCAGTAGCTGGAGCGAAACAAAAGATTTTACTTATTTTGTGTGAATATGCACGAAAAATCATGTGAGTTACAGGAACCGCACAGGTTGTGACAACAGCAGAGAAAATTGTGTGTGTGTTTCCATGCATGCATGCAGGTGCTCTATATCGTGACAAGCAACAGCATTCACTGAATGCCGAAAATAATGTCCTGTGGTTTTGTAGACCAGAGACATTTCCCCCCATTACATCAGAGCATCATTATGTCATTATGTAAGCTCTACATCTTCACTGAGAACACACACTAGTTGTGCCTCATGTTTGTGTAACTGACACTGGTCTACAAACAAATAATAGGATCAAAATGTCTCCATCATCAAATATCTAGCAAAGCCTGTATGCAAATACTGGGGGTTTCATTAACAGCATGAAAACCATAGAATTCAAAAGAATAAGGGCTACTAATAGAGAATGTTCAAATCTTTTTTTTATCTCATGAAACAGTGTGATACTAAGCTTTTCTCAAAGTTCTAAATACTTCATTTCGTTGCTTGTTTCTTTCTCCTCTTCACGTCACTCGTGCGAGTTTTATTAGTCTTCATTTATGTGTACAATGTTCTGCTACAGATCCTCGTGAAATTCCTGTTTATCGACAGCACTCAACTAATAAACCATGTGTCCTCAAAGTAAGGTAAATACACTCACCGCCCATGTTTTGGTGAGCCTGAAGATGGGAGCACTCTGTAACCCCGACACCACAGCCATGACCGCGTGGAGGTTGTTTATGTCATACAGTTTCTGTGTAAAGTTACAGTACATCAAACATCATTAAGCTGAGTTTGCACAGCAAATATTCACGGGGATGAAGAACAATAATGTCGTGTTTTGTGTTGATGCGTTTACCTTGGCAGTGCGAATGTACAGACTCAGCACTTCGGCTCTGATCTTCAACGTCTGTGCATGGAGGATTTCTCGTACCACCCAGAAACTCGTCTAGAAAACACACACAAACGGATTACGGCACCGAGCAACACTCACAAACTCACCAAAAACAGAAGTATGATGCCATTGAAAGTTTTAACTCTCATATGTTACAATCTTCAAAGCTCCATGGGGATATCAGGTATATTAAAAGAGCGACGGGGAGATTTGGCTCGCGCCATCGCCAGACTTAGAGTCCAGAGCCAAGACCTGCAGACAGTCATGAAAACTATGGGCTGAAACTCATATAAATCTCAGCAATATAGAACACAGGGCAGACCGTTAATGGAAACACTCCTTTACACTGTTATTAAGCAAGTACATATTCTGACCTCATCATTACTTCTATGCATATTTTCCAACTCCACACCATATAAACTTGAATGCTTTTTGGATTTAATCATCTTCAGGCGGCATGTATTTGTCTAATGACAGAGGATGTGGCCTACAGGGAATAACTCCCTACACTAAAGTGTGCATAATTATTAGGCAGCTTCATTGCCTTAGCTTAAATGGGCCAGTACAGAGACTTAACTAGTTGAAAATACAAAAATTGTAAAGTGCTTTGAAGACAGCTGCTAATTTTGTTTTTTACTTTTGAAGAATGAACACCTGATGATCGCACACTTTGTTGCAAGTAGTCAACGTCATTGCAGAAAATGAAAGAAACAAGTCTTAGGGGGAAAAAAGTGCATATAAATCTACCACAAAGCCATTATCCTCCAGGACCACCATATTGTAAAACTGTTGCCTGTTGGTGGTATATTGTTGACTTGGTTTGAGTCAACTTAGAGAAAAGAGTCCGTGCAAATTAATGTAAAGTTGTGGTAATTTTTATCCTGTGATGAAACATGTAAATTCTGATGGAAGCAGTCTCTTGCAGGACAACAATGCCTCCATCCGTTGGGCATAAGGGGTCATGGCATGGTTTACTGAAATGATGTACGCTATGGTCTTTGCAGTCACCTGATCTCAAGCTAAATAAACACCATAGAAGATTTTAAACCGACATGTTAGACAGCGTTTTTCACCACTATTATTAAAATGCCAAATGAGGGAATATCTGTAGGGTGAAAGGTGTTGCACTTCTCCAGTAAATTTTTAAGACTTGCAGAATCAAAGGTGTAATGAAGCTTTTCTGGAGATACGAGATGACCCAACACCGTACCAAAATGATTTATACTGGTTTGTCACAAATCTGCACCTGGAACATTGGGTCGTTTTAGTGCTACCATGTTAGATATTGTGGTGGAAAACTACTTTCCCTGGATCGGTCAGTCTCTACCCGCCTGGCGTATAAAAACAACCCACTGCAGGCAGAGAGATACCGACCCTGTGAAGAAGAACAAGCAGCCCACTACATCTAATCACGATGGCAGTACTAGTGCTAAAAAAATTAACTAATAATAACTGTGATCGTGATTGTGGATTCCCAAAATTAAATGAACAAAACTGAGAGTGGTATTGATTGTTTAAAATGCACTCAGAGAAAAGTTCACACACAGAAAACAGTGGCCGAGCCGCGCTAGACCCAGGTTTGAAGACGCAAGGGTCTAGGAACTCTCGACGGGGAGGGAGGCGGGCTAAAAGGTTGTCTTTCAAATCACTCTGCAGCAGCTGGGTAGGTATACAACCAATCAGCGCAACGAATAGGCTGATGTAGTTCCTAGAGCACCGGAAATCAGAGGATGCGGGAGTTCGGTGAAGCCTTATTTATCTTTCTTATCTTATCCTTTGTTTATCTTTCAAGTTGAATTTTAGCTTCAAATCTTTAAGGGCTGTGGCCAAAGCTGAGTCGAAAGATAACTGTTTATTGTGCGCAGCCATCTTCTTGTCTATCCTTGTTTCTATGGTTGTTTCCAGTTGTTTCTGTCAGAATCGTCGCGCCTCTGTCGTCACTTAGTTACGCCCGCCTTCTGACTCTACACTTCATGGTGATTTGTCGGCCAGTTTTAGGAGCATCCAACCTCGAGGCTTACCGAGCGTCACTAGACCGACCCTGCCAGAGAATTAAATTCGTTGCCGTGGGTTGTCTAGCGTAGCTAGGCTAAGAAAACAGCCCATGTGGATAAAAATTGCTTTAAACTTTTGCATGTCTGGCATCAAAACACCTTATTTTAGTATTTCTCAGATAATTTTTGGTCACGCACCTGTCTGAGGGTGCTAAAACTAGCCAGCTAGCATGTCTCTGTTACCTGCACGTGAGGCGTTTAGGGAACATCAGGAAATGATAGTGTCTATTCAACATCAAAGCAGATGTTCAGACAGTGAGGAGTTAAACAGCTGACAAAATTGGTAGGACCAGTACCACTAGCGGAAAACCTTGTCTGCTGTACTCGGTTACTAAATCCGAGAATAAACACGTGAGTTGGGGAAAATGATTTTTGTAACTGACTTGCCTAGTAGTTGTGAGCACTTATACATTCTCCTGAGAAAGACAAAACACATTTTTCCTCTGTTAAACATTCACGTTTGAGGTTCAGTGACATTTTGGATCGACTGAGAGCATCGTATTTGTTCAACAATAAAATTATTACTAAGGAAAACAATTTGCAGTGTAGCGACAGTTAAAAATCAGCTCTTAAGGAAAAACAAGACCCTCGGAGGAAAATCTGCTGGATGCCAAGTGATTACACAACAGATACACACCATAACTCCTGATATGTCAACGGAGAAAGGAGGAGGAGACGGTGAATACTTTGTGTGTTCAGAGTACTTGGCCAGACCAAGAGTGATGTCGGAAATCTGTCTCTTTAGGGAGAATGCTGGTAAGCCAAAGTTCTGATTACACATACACACAAACAGAAAAGTCAGTGAATCAATCACTGTTTAAGCTCCTGGGAGAGAGGGGATGGAAAGAGGAAAAGGGAGAAGAGTGAGGGAAGAGAGAAGGTAATGGGAAGGGAAGTTAGCTTCAACGCTGCAGGGCTCTCAGGACTTTCAAAGCCCACAGCTGTCTGCACATTGTGTTCTGATAAGACAGAGACTGACCATCTCCACGTTTTCTTCTTACACTAGCATACATTCCATTTCTGAAACATTCTCTCACTTTGCTACTTGCGCTTTTTTTTCCTCTCTCTTTTTTTGTCTCCTTGATTAATTGACTATACCTGTGTGGCTGGCATTCTCCACTAAGGCCACAAACCAAGAGGTGTGATTTCTGTGTGTGTGTGTGTGTGTGTTTATAAATTAGGTGTAGGAGTGTGTGGCAGCATTTTCGTGCTTTTCAACATTCTTGATTCTCAGTTCCACACAAATTCTAAACCTACAGCTGTCTTTGCCTACTTTTTCCTGGAAACAGCCCCAAGACTTGTTTTTACTTCAGAGAAGACGAGAGGAGCTGAGGAGTGAGAAGATGAATTCGTCCAACTACTCATTCTCTCACTCCCCGTCCTCTCTTATAAACACATGATGTACACATGAAACCAAGTTCAATCTATGAGGTAGTGTATCAGCAGGAAACAGAGCCATGTGTTCTGCATTTTCACCATTTCACATGAAGTAATACAGAGAGACGTAGAAAACAGACAGGAGACACATCGGATGGTGGACCCTGACTTCCACTGGTTTAATATGGATCTACTGGCTTGCTACAGCGGTTTCCTGTGAAAAAGCAGCTCCCATTTTCAAAAATTACCTTCCTCTTCTATTGTACAGTAGAAGAGACTTTCCAGTAATTGTAAAATGTGACTCCAGTCTGGGAGAAAAACTTGGTGGAGCTTCACATTTAGTTTCCTCAGTGGCCTAATCTCTTGATATTCGAGGTCAATCTGGACAAAGCATGTCTCCAAAATCACTACACCTATGGGGTTCATTACAGGGAATGCGTCTCCGTCTGCTCTGGTCTCCAAAACTTCACAGCGATGAGGTCTGTCATGATGGCAGCGCTCCACATAGGTGCAATCACAAGTGTGTGAGAGAGCTTCGCAGACGGAGTTCTGTCTGTTCAGATCTCAAATTATGTCCTCAAGCAAAAACGATGTTTTTGGGGCCGTGTTTATGAGAGCATCAAGGCCTCCAGATGGAGCTACGAGGTCCCGGCGTTTCAATAATCATAAATAAGCGGAAGCAGACAGATCTATCCAAAAGCTTATAGCTGTAGATTAACCAATTTAATGGCCTGAGGGGAGGAAGAGAAGGGATGGAGATTGAGATCAGGCCTGTGATGGAGACGACAGCTGACTGACAGTGGGATCTGATTCTTGATGTGCTAATCCCTGTTCACTAGTAGAGAAAATCTAAAGAGCTAACAGACATGTTGAGAATATAATGCATTCTCCTTCAGTTACAGCCGTGAATTCTTTATTAAGCCTTTGATTCTTTGATTCCTGAATAAAAACACTTCAAGCTGCTGATTTGTCACTGCAGAAAACCTAATAAGACAATTACTGTGCATCATCATCATAATGTGTTAAATAGCCTAGCCAATTCCTTTCAGCCTCATTGGCTTCCAAAACTTAGCGCCAACAAACCGGGACTGAGGAAGAAGAATATGGCTTCAGCTCATGCGAAGGGGCTTTCTGGGACTCTCTGCCCTCCCTGTCCAAGTCCCATTATCCAAAAAGCTCATTTTCCTTGGCTCCCAGTTGCTGAATGTGTGCAGCTAACATCTTGAAACAACCGTTTGAGATCTGGTATACATGGAGAAGTTTCCACAGCAACGCATTCTTATTAGATCATCTCATATTTATACTGGAGGGCAGTAAAGTGGGTCTTAAAGGAGCTTGGCAAAAACACTGGGAGTGGATTAAAGGGCATGGCTACCCCTTGAATCATTACCACAACTTCCTGTTGATGATGTCACAGAGTACGGAGGAAGGGGACCGTGCCAAACACACTCCTACATGTGCACATTAATAAGTTCACAAATGCCAGAAAACAAGGACCAAAAGAAAAGCTGCTTTCCCTCAGACCTGCTTCACCTGGGGACCATTTAGGATATATATAACTGTTTGACTGGCGGGATGGAGACATGGGGATTATTAAGAGCTGCCATGACAAGCACAGCTTCAAAACAACCACGTCTGGGAGAGCTGGGGTGATGATTTGATACTTGGAGACGGAGCGGAGGACACGATGGAAAGAAGAGCTGTAATCTCTCCATACCTCAACGGCCAAGGCTCATAAATCTATAAACTACAGGGACTGTTTTCTCTCTTTGCTTTTGGGTGAGACTTGAAATTGTACTGAGCGACGTGTAGCACAAACGGTCAATGTGTCTCACCTGGTTGAACCTGCGGGTAAAGGCACAACATTCGGGGCAGAGCTGTGCTTCTCCTTCTTGTTCCAGCCACAACTTGAGAGCTTCCTGAAAACACACAAACAAATCATGTAAATTAAGATTACTTGCAGAGCGGCAGAGCATTTCTGTACACGCAGCATTTTACTCAATGTATTTAACAGCCCAGTCAGAGGTCACTCAGTGAGAAGTGGAGAGGAAGTAAAGGCAGGATATGAAAGGAGAGAAAAGCAGATGCTGAAGACAAAGATCCGGCAAAGGCACAGATTGATTAATGAAAGAATGAAAAAACAAACAGGACAAGTTATTCAGGAGCACGTTCTTCCTCAGGACGGAGCTTGAGCAATCATCATTGACTGAAAACTATTCCAATGAAAATTGATCTCTAAGCTGTGGAATGATTGTTGCTCAACTAGAGTTATGTGAAACAAAAAAAGCTTCAAGAATTCTCAACCCTTTTTAAAGAACAATATAAAAAGAATTCGACTTTTAAACTAGAATTAATGCAGTCTTGAGCACAGTGGTGATCCTATTCTCATTTCAGCCAGCTGCACATTGTAGCAACGTGCAGTTTGTGATTATGCAATGTAAAAAGTAGTTACGTCACATTGAAAGACAAGAAGACAAAAAGCACAAAGTGATGCTTTTTTAAAAAGGTCAAATTAAGGGTGCACAATGCATTTTTCTGAAAGAAATGCACTGAATGTAAACCATGAAATTCCAGGGTATTCTTTGGTAAATGCATAAAATGTTAAATATAAAAAACATTTATTACATAAAGTAAAACAAATACCAAAGTGACATCTTTCAGACATCTTGCCAAAGGTCCAAAAGTAAAAGCAGTTCAACATACAGTCACACACAGCAGAGAAAAGCTGCAACAAGCTTACACATGACAAGCTGTAAATAACTGTTTCCTAACTTCATAAAAACTTTGTAAAATACCGGGTTATTGAAATGCTGTTTGTTGACTTTCTGTTAAAGCTAATAAATCAGTCGCTGCACTTCTACTGATGCTTCAATCTTCCAAAGCAAGCAGCAGCAGCTGTGGAAGCAGCAGTACTGATAACGATTTCAGTAACTCAGTTAAAAGGAAGAGTGGTGATTTTGGAACTTGAACACAGAAAATTCCAGCTACGCACCAACAGTCATTTTGCTCTGAAGTACCAGGCTGGACTCAGTTTGGCTTTAGCTGCCTGTCCTCAGAGATGAGGTAAAAACAGGAGACCACACAGACACTGCGAGGGGAACCAGGCCCTCTTTGGCCCCGCAGGCTGTCCAGCGGCCAGGGACACTGACATAACAGTAGGAAAAACGTTGTGGCAAGCTCTCCTCGTAATCCCTGCCAGCCCGGCTGACAATACGAACAGCTGAATCAGGCTGCGGGCTCTCCCACACAACAACCTCCTCGTGAGGCAGTTTCGACCGTCTGAAGCAACAACCAACTGCTCACAGCTCCCTGCGCCGGACTTCATCGGGATGTCTGCTTGAGAAGCGAAGTTGCGCTTGTTCGACGTGTCTGGGTTGTCAGAGGTGGCCAGCAAGGGCAAAGAGGCAACATATCAAATACAGATGTTAAAAGCAGACATTCATGCCGTGGGCGAGGTGATGCCCTGGTGTCTATGTTGCCTGAGTCAGGGTTAGGAGACACGGAAACGAACACGAAGAAAAGTGCGTGAAGATGAATGGACAGCATTAATGCTGTGAAATAAAACACTGTGGGGGACCCAGCAGCATCTTCCTTACAAGGTTTGCTGGTCTGTGAGTAGCCTCCTGTGTGTCTACGGTGTGCTGTCACAGCTATAGCATTAAACCTGAAGGTAGAAAGCCTGTCTCACCAAGGAGAGCTAATTATTTATTTAACATCTGTCCTTTTCAAAAACCGCTTCCCTTCGTGTCAATCATTCTTGTCTCTTTTTGGTTGATGATTCCTAAAACAAAGCATTCTATAGTTGGTGGGAACGTTTGTTTCTCGCTGTTTCGGCCACCCAGTAGGCGTTACACTGACACAGACACCAAGACCACATTTCAACAAGCTAAACTGAACCTTCAACATTGGACCACCTGGACCGTCTTCTAATCTAAACTATCCATCCATCTGTCCATCCAGCTGAGCTTCAAGTCTTCCTAAGCTCACAGCCAACAATGTCTCACGCATTTAAGCAGCAGGGAAACTGATCCACAGCCTCTCCAGAAACTATTAGGGCTTTATTTCCTTTATTTTTTTTGTGTGCCTTTATAGCTTCTTCTAACACTCAGCCATTACAAACTGCAGGCAACTTCTGAATAAAACTTTCACAAACAGTTGAGTCTTTGGAGGAAGGCTTTGACGAGGCAGCTCTGGTAAGGGGTAAAGGTTTTAACATACTGCAGTAAAAAAGCACAGTTAAAAAAAAAGAAGAAAGAAAAAAGCCTGCACAGCCAAACACAGACGCCTGTCATTTCCACATGCTGGTCTGGTTGAGCAGCATTTTCATTAAAGCACAGTCCTCAGGGCTGAGAGAAGCTGCGCGCATTACACTGCTGGGTATGAATATTAACATGAGGCTGTCAAAGAAAAGTGATGTCACCTCTGGACGAACATTTAAGTGACCGACAAGTTACAATAACCAATAAATATCAACTAATTGAGTAAAGTGTGTTCTTAAGCATTCAAACAAAGACACAGATTAGATGTTCATACGGTCATTAACCACATAACTTTACACAACTCCAAGCATAGACGTGCTGTACATTGTACACTGTAAGAAGTATTATATAAGCCGAAGTACAAGCAGAATAAAATACCCGCTGTAGCAGAACCGCATAATTGCGATGAAGCTCATGTGAGATGCCACAGCTATTCCTTTTGTTTTGGTCTGCACTGTAAATGGAAATAATGCTGTCGGGAATTCCCAATGAAATTTAACGTTAGAGGCACGGGCCAAGACAGGAAGGGCTGATAAAGATGAGGAACAGGATGGAAAAAAGAAGGAAGATGAGAAGGGCAGGAAAGTGAGACATCAAGCATGCGCAGAAAGAGGAGGAGATTGTGGCGATAAGATTTACTCGGGATGACAGGAAGGACTGCGATGGAAAAACATGCACAATTTCGTCTCTTTGCTGTTAGTACTCGAGGATGCAGGGAGACAGAGGAACACCGACATGGCAGGTGATGCAAACATGTGGTGTCACTATTTACAGATTGCCATTTTGATTCTGTTCTAGGTAAACAGAGAAAAACAGAACACAGCGTGAATGAAAGGAAAGTCAGAATGTCACATCACACCATTCTAGAGGCATTAGAAAGTTAAAAATCAGACTGTTTCTGTTTGTACAGTTTCTGGCTTTGAAAAAATGTGACTTTTTCGCTCTTTTTCGAAATAGCATGCAGTGTGGAAAGGAGGAGAGTGAAAGGACAGGGAAAGGAAGGACAGGAAAGGAAAAATGAAAAGAAGACCTATAAATACACTGTGTCGGAGTCAGACTGTTCTAAAGTATAGACTTGGCAGGGAGGTGGGAGCCAGCTGCAGCCTCCTTCACCTTGCTCTGCACACCATGGAAAGAATTAGTTTTCCAGGAAATAGCTGTACTTTTGTATGTTAGTACATGTACTTTATGTTTATGTCTTATTTCTTAAGACAGTACAGTATAGCGAGATTAAGCATGTTGCTATAAAAAGATTTACAGTGCATTTGCTAAAGATGCTACAATAATCATAACTGTCATTTTAATTCATAAAGAATATATTAAAGATAATAAAAATATACTATAATGTTGGTGGACTAAATCCTTGTTGATGATGGAACTGTTGTTTTCCATTTCTGCTGCAAAGCTTTGTTTCTCCACCTTTCATCGTGATGAATGCATCCAGACTGTCACGCTGACAAGCTGTGGTGTAGGAGGGGTTCCCTCCTGCGTTTGTTGTGAAGCAATTACTGTCAAATCCCTCCATTAGAAAACAACATGTGCAGACTCTGTGGATCTACATAGAACTGTATGCATCACATTTAACCCTCTGAAACCCACAGCTTGTTCGATAAACACGTTATTTAAAAAAGCAGCCAAAACTCCACCGCTTAGAGCCAGAAACTGTAAAAAATAGAATCATCGGATTTTAAACTTTCTGATAATCCTTGAACTGCTCACCTGTTATGTAACATTCTGTTGCAAAAAAAAAAAACCTTCCAGATCTAACTTTGATTTTGTGAATTTTACTCAAAAAATATAATTTTTTAAATCCCCCAAAATAACCTCTTTACTTTAACCTGATTTGAAGGAGAAAGAGTAAACATTTGCATTGTTGGCACAACTGTGAAGGAAATAATGACCAACAAAAATTCTGGGACGTTTCGGCTGACCGGGTTGGAACTGCAGGGTGTGTTTACAAAAGCAGATAGGAAACAAGTAAGAAAACAAATTAAAAATCTAAGTAGTTCCATAATAACTAACTATAACATAGCATGATGTAGAATCACGATTTTTTCAGTATTCTAAACTGTGGCAAATGTTGTAAATGTTGATTCTAGGTTTTGTTTCATATTTTTTTTATTGTGATTTTCTGTTCTGATTGATGACCTTGTACTCGCACAAATATATTTTCCATCTATACTTCTAGCTATGATGTGCTGTTTCTCTGAAGGTGCAGGACTTTATACTGCAGGAAAAAAGGAGCCCACTGTATAGTAAAATGTAACAGGAGCAAAGAGGAAAAAAAACTCCCAGACACTACTTGGGTTAGTATCTCAGTTACACTTTTGACTGGTATGGACACAAGGATGATATTGAGCAAATGTTTTTTTAATTGCACAGTCAATGCTGGAAAGCAGACGAGACAGGCCTCAGAATGTGAAACGTTACCTGCTCCAACTAACAAGCCATCTCTTCGACTCACATGAGACCGTCAGTCTGTTCAGAGGATTTCTACTCTGGGTGCTGAGACATGTGAGATCTGACATACTTCTCAGCGGGTACGTAAAATGCAACCCCGATATCCTGTCCCCTTCAGGCTGAAAAGAAACTCGGCTAGCCAAAGCCACTAAATTACTTACTTAGCTCTTGAATGACTGTATGTTAAAAACAAAGGCTACCCTCTCTCCCCCCAAAGCCCCTCTGCGTCACTCAATCAGTCTTTCTCGCTCAGCCTCTGTTTCATAAACATCCAGATGTAGATCTTCAGCTGCATTTCTGATATGAATTAGAAAAGCCTACTGGGACAGAAAAGGGCAAGAGAATGGAGGAAAAGTCTCCACGCTCTTACATTTCATCACAATTCTTTGTGCTTGTCCCTCCCTTTACTTTGCTCATTTATTTTTCCGTTTCTGTTGTAACTGATCATTCATGCTACACTGAGCAGATATGCATCCATAGTCGCTCCCTGATAAACAGAACCAGCCAATGCTCACGACCCATTAGCAATCACTGCTTCATAAACTTGAGATGTGAGAAACTGATTGCTACAAGTCCTCGCATTCATTCCTCTCCCCCTCGCTATGATCCAGTCTTGTCATTTTAATGGCATTTCACTTTGGAAACCAACAGCCAAGGAACATAACAGAGATTCATTTGGGGGCTGTAGATTAAACATCAGCCTGGCTCTGCAGTATAGATTATTTTACCATCAAAAATGCCTTCTGGTGTTCCCATCAATTATTACCCACTCCAAACAGAGCACGAGACTCTGACAATGCTTTGCTCGCTGGCTCTCAGGCCATTTCTTTATTTACTCCTTTCCACACAAGAACAATGAGTATTGCGCTTACGAGGGTCATTAAGCGGAGAAGTAAATTACAACATGCATTGCCCCCCCCCCCAAAAAAAAGGCTTATAGCCGTCACTTATAGTATCATAAAAAAGCAGATGTGTTGAGATTCCGTTTGCTCTGCTGTGTCAGGAGTGACATGTGTTCAGCCTGATCTTTTAAACCTGGCTCTACTGACGCTTTTTTCAATATCAAAGAGAAACGGCCTTCCCAGTTATTACCCATAAATTTTCCCACATTATACGTAGCAGCATGTCTGGGAGGAACAACAGATAGTGGGCGTGGACTCTGCTTCGTGCCCAGAAGGGCTGGCCAGACTTCTACATCTCCTCACTCTGTTTTTGGTGTGTCTGTCCACGGTTCCCATGTAATCGTTTATTGCCTATTGTGACAGACCGTTATCTTTTCTTCCTCATCCAGACGGTTTGCTGGATTTTCAGGCTCTTCTCCATACATCTGTTGCATCTCAGCATTGGAACACTTGAGTTAACTAGCTGCTGTATCTTCTCTGAGGGTTTTTTCAGACCCATGCCAGAATATTGTGTTAAGTGTCTATACACATGTAGAAGAAAAAACGTTTGGCTCTCAGTCTCACAGAAGCTCTCACATTATTCTATTAACGCAGTTATGATGTGTTATGGTGAAAGGAAAATAAAAATCTAAACACAGACACTAACAGGCCAGGTCATAGCTAATTTATAGGTTATTTCAGTTATGTCTAGTTCATTATTATGAAAAGACTGCGTGTTGGAGAACAGCAGAATACAGCAGCTCAGACTTGAAAGACTGCTGCTTTTTGCACTAATGAGACCAACAGGACAAGCTTGATTTGTCTGCAGTAATCAGCTGTGAAGACAATGCATATAGAGGTATGCAGTAAAAATATAGGAAAAATCTGGTGGAGGACTTAATCTGTTTATAGTTTCTTTAATGCAAAAGTGAAACTATCACCTTGAAACCATCTGAAGATCAACTGGCACATCAAGAATCTGTATTAGGATATTATGTCGAGCTGAATCAAACCAGAAGGGCACAGTTCTCCGTCAAGGCCAACGCGGTGTCTGAAGAAGAAAATCATCGAGTTCCTCACCATAATTTATTGGCTTCTTCCTTTGATTATGCCTTCCACCTTTCCAACAAGTTTCACGAATTTGGTCAGGCGTTTTTGCATAATTTGCTGACAGACAGACACAAGCAACAACCACATGGCCCGGCTCCTGCCTTGGCAGAGAAACGAGAATTACCACATATCACTCATGGAACTAACACCATCTCTTTCACTCTTCATCTTTGAGAATGATATAGTAAAACACAAAAATGTTGTTCTCTATATTAATATGCCTTTTTTACATTAATTACATCCATAACTGTTCCCCATTTATAGGAAGCTCTCTCTAGCGTCCACATGTGTTGATCACTGTATGATGGCAGCAACCAAACGGTTAAAAGGCCAAATGGCTGTAAGTCAGTAAAAACACTATTTGCACAACTCAAGGAATCGAGCAAGTTATTTAATACTTTTCCTATTCAGCAGTGAATGGAGTGAACAGCGCACACACACACACACACACACACGCCTGCTTTTCCATCATGTGTCTGCGAGGAGGGCGAGGGAAGACCGACAGCGGTGGAAACTCTAGTTGAGTGCAGCTCAGTCACAGTCGTGTACCTTTTTTCGGCATGAGACAAAAGCACAGTGAGAGCAGAAAAAAAAGCCTTGCTAGTCCACTCAGGATTCCTGCTGGGTCACTCTGAATACTGTACACTCGACTCCCTCTCTCCCCACAGACTGCAGCCTCCATCAACTCCTCAGACCCCCCCCTGAATCAAGCTCCTTTCCAGATGCCCCCTCTTGCTCACTTTCCCCTGTATCATTCTTCAATCCCACTTTCAAGTCTTTCCGCTTGTGACAAACAAAACAAAGACAAACAAGGCCTGACGAAAGATACTTGGGAACTGTAAGTCTCTGGTGTTTTCCGTTTCCTCAGACACAACAAACTATTAACAAGACTCAAAAAGGACACTATGACAGTGTTACTTAATAAAATCAAAATATGGGTCTGATAATACCAGAGGAGTGTGTGTGCTGTTAGCTGAGGGAAGTGAGTGTTGCAAATATGCAATAGTAGGAGTCAGACTGTACCACACCGCTCTGGGCTGTGGTCAGTATGCTGCTTTTATAAGGCCACAGCGGCCGACCTTAAACACAGGCTATCCACGCCTGCTGTCAGCAAAGAGCCAAACAGAGAAAAAGCAGGAAATTACGGCGGCTCGCACAGACCAGGTGTGAAAGAAAAGTTGTGATGCAAATAATCATTTTCTGCATGACTGTGGTATGTGACTGCGTGGGATCTTTGATTACAGTTGACATGGAACTCAAGTTTGTGCAATCCCTTTTATCCCAGCACGATATAACAGTTTTCCAAAGATTTTCTAGTGACATCAGGACTGTTTGGCTTTCTAAGTTTTCGTTGTTGCACTATGATTCTCTCTACATAAAAGACACAAACATGTCTCTATAGCATGCATCTAAAGAATAAAGTGGCATTTCTTTTTGGCCAAGATGTAGACGAGTCAGTGCACGTATCCAGAATACCACCATGATTTGATTTACTGTGTACTGTTCTCTTTCCACCTGTTTTTTTTATATTCACTCCTCTAGGACTTTTTCCCTCATCATCCACCGTGAAACACTGGTTTGTCTGACCCAACCCCAAGCATCTGGCCTTCTTTCCTTTCCTGACACGTAATGCAGTGATAGCAACCCGTCCCCTGAGATCACCACGAGGCAGCCTTCTTTTGACAGGACTGATACTGATTGGAGTCTCTGTGTATCTGTGATGAAGCAGCTTTTCTACGTCTCCATGAACAAAGCTTCATACATTGATTTTCTGATGGTGTGGTCACTTTTGGTCTCCCTAACCCGCTGATCCCAGTTTCCTCAAAGTGATTTAGAGTGCCATCCGCCGCATCCTTAGAAACGTTCAGTGTAGCCACGACATGATGCTCAGCAAGCCGCTCTTTTCTTAAAATAAGTACCCTTCTGACACTTTTACTTATCATGTTTCCCACTTCAGCACTGCTCTGCTGGAAAACTGAAGCAAAGCCATACATAGAATGGGTGAACACCTGCTACAAGTGGATTTCCTTGAACAAGCCTCTGCTGAGTACATCAAAGACACTCAAGTGTCATTTGAGCTTTTGTACAAAAGGCGTTAACATGAGCAACAACACAAATATGAATAAATCGATTGTTGATGTAGAAATAGTGAAAAATCCAAAATATTTCTGATTTCACATGTCGTAACTTCTAGTATGAGAAATGTTTGTTAATTTTACTAAATTGTCTGATTATTTCCTGATTTACATGAACATTTAAGACATTTTTGATGTGGTCTCAGGCATTTGGACCATATTCAACATTGCTGAAGCCACTCACTGCTCCACAGATGGAACAACAACTCACCTCTGGCTGGATGGCTTTGAACACAGGAGCGTCCATGAGCGTAATCTGGCCCTGAAGGAGACCAAACAACAGTTGTTAGATTTGTTCTCTTCAGATAGAAACATACAAACAACATTGCATCACAGTGAGTAAGCTGTCAAATAGGAGGTCAGTGAGATTAAAACTCAACAATTAAAGCACTGCTTTGTGACAGTGTACAACTCATTCTTCACAAGACATGTTGGTTTATTAGTGACAGCACCTCTAAATGCACTGACATACCAGGGAGAGAGTGGCTTCAGGGCAAAATAAGACAGAGAGTGCCCTCTTGTGGTCGAATGTGGCAGAACAACTAACCAACATCAAAGCATTTTGATAAAATGACAGACATTTGGAGCATGCTATTCTTTGAAACATCACGGGGAAATCCTGAGCATTAGCCTACAGCTATTAGAACAGGAGTGTGATGCTGATCAGGGGTTTTTTCAGAACGCCATTGGAAAGTTTGTGCAGAGGCAGCTGGGGGAACTGGACCAGCGCCTGCCTGGCACTGCCAAACATCATCAATTATTACTGCTCCAGTCTCTGACCCCATTTCTTCCTCTATCATTCCATCTCCTCCTGTCTCAAGTCAGCACATCACATGTGTGCTTACTGAACATTTCATTTTTAATCACTCAACTGTACAGGTTAACCAAACAGGAAGAGACAGAGTGGCTGACAAACACATGAACTTTGCTTACTGCATATTCTTCTGGAGTGACCTTCAGCACATCGAACACAACAGCATCAAAACTCTTCTTCAGCTCCGAAGATCCCTTATCACTGAGAGATTCTGAGCTGCTGCTCTTCTGGAAGACAAACACACACAGTTAGAGCTGATGGCTTTGCTGTTTAGAACAAGGTTACAGAGTGAAGGAGAGAGGTGAGGCATGACAGGTTTTGAGAGGGGTAAACAACCTAAGTGCTGTGACAGCACTGCTACCAAACACTGTGTTAAATTTCAGCTGTCAGAGGAAAACAGGTAACAACATCCTGTCGCCTCATAATCACACACTAAAGCTTTCAGCGCTGAAAGATGCGTGCACAGGGTGGATTCTAAAAGGCTGGTCTGATGAGTGGGTGTGGCCTCACCTCAGAGATCGTTGCAGCGTTGGTGGTGATGCTTGATTGGCCATTAGGGAGGTCCATCATTTGCACACCATCTAGCTTTAGCTCAGGAGATCATTCATCATCCTCAGCTGTAGCAAAGCCGGCCTGGCCCTCTGAATACATACGGAACATGTACAACAGTGAGTACATTTTGCACCACGTCCAAGCCAATATTACCTGTATCCCTGAGTGATCACAGAGTCTGAAGCAGCAGCTCCACCTACTGGATAAAAGATCTGCATATTCTTCTGCATTTAATCATTTCAGGTTACTAACTGAAATACGACGCTAAAAATAACCTCAGAAAATTAGCTACGGTTGAACTTGAGGTGTAAGTGCAAGTGTTGACAGGTTCAGCTATGCTTCCTGTGCATGGCATGTGGACGTACGCCTTCAGTCGGTCCTGACAACACAAAAGAGAGGACAGAAGGAGCTTAGGCTGAGCATTAGGAAAAGATCTTATGTGAAAGGGGTTTGTTAGATCCACAACAGTAAACAGCTTACCTGACCTACTGCCACTCACAGCAGGGTCAAGTCCTGAATGCAGTCAAGATCTACTTTTTCTTTTGTCAACAGAAGAGCAACACCTTTTATGTAGCATGTCTTAAGGTTCTCCAGGGTACTTTGGCCATTACAGGCTGCTGTTATCGGTAAATAAAGTTCATTCGGTTGGTTAGTGGTTTGTTCTTCTTCTTCAGACCTTAATCTGAAGTGTGTTGTCTTGATAAATTCTTTAATCCTGTGAATCAGACAATCGATAAGCACTTTCAGCAGGAGCATCACTTGCTGATTGTTGCACAAGTTGTATTTTACTGCCTACTTTAAAAGAGCAGTTTACATATTTTCTTTACATCAATTAGTAGAAAACCACACATTGAAAGTCCCAGTCTGAAACAGCATACCGTGTGACTACATGAACAGATGGAAACAGAATAAAAGCATTTAATGATGTGAATTATGAACATTAAACTGAAGGCTCAGCGTCCAGTCTTTGTAGAGATACACCGAAATTTCAACTTTGCGTGGTATTTTATTAAGACGATATTCTAAATATCCTCCTCTGCTCAGCGCTGAAAACACCTCTGTTCTTTGGCAAAAGCGTGCCGAGAGACAGTAATGAAAAACAAGGAGCTGCTTAGAAATACTGAAGGCCAGCAGAGGCATCCCTTGTGTACTTGACAATGCGGGTCTGTATGTGTGTGGGCGTGCGTGCCTGCCCGTCTTTTCGGCTGGCTTGAGCTTAAATGGCTTGTGCTTTAAGAACCATTAGCTGCCTTCCACAGTTGCATTCTGCCAGAGCCGAGAGCCAACACCAGTACATCATGTCAACTTCCCCTGAACTGTCTGACAGCAGCGCATAATTGTACAGGACGCAATAGCTAGGCTGTGCTTACAAGTAGGAGCCTGTTGTTTAGAAAATCTTACATCTGTAATTACCTTATTTCCTGGACTAACACCCATGCATGTCTTGCCACTGCCACGCATTACGTTAAATATCTTGTGGGAGCTTTGCCTGTAGTTGCTTTGCACAGATTGAGTCAACAGTGTGTTTATTGTGAACATAAGCATGAAAACAGTTTTTAAAAATCCCATGTACCTGATTTTGGTCTTTTTATCTAAAAACAGAACAAACTAAAATCTTATGTAATTCATGCTAGCTACTACTAAAGCATGGGCTTTTCCTGCAGTTTTTCAGGAATGTTTGGAGACCTCAAAAGAGGGGTCCAAAGCCACAAATTAAAATGCAACTTTGTTCATTTAGATTCCATTTAGTCAAGCACAATAGGCACTTTTGCTTATCAAATGGTCAGACACAACAGGAAAGTGCACAGAGTTCTGCCAGATAAGTTAATACAAACTCACTGCCCGAACTGCAGGAGGGCTGAACATGTTTCCTGCAATGTGTAGTTACCTGCCGTAGAGGCCCATTCTGAGCCAACAAAAACACCGAAAGCCGCCGAGTTTGTACAACACTCAATTACATAATGTGTTGGGCTTCATGTGTGTGTTTGTAGATTTAACAAAACGCATAATATTTGCCAGTGTGCCCGTTATGTCATCATGACCTCGGGTGGTTAATAAAAATGATTAGCATAGAACCCGCAGACACACCTGTGCAGATAGGCTCGCTCTTCCAGAAACAACAGGTCCTTGCTCAGACAAGGCCGTACTTACCAGATGTGTGTCAGATGCGCATAGTGCTGGAAGTCAAGTCAGCCTTTTGCTCTGTGTTCCTCTCTCTGTCTATCGAGTCCTGTCTTTCTCTGCGGCTGGCTCCTGCTGTCTGTGTGAAAGGCAAAAGAGAGAGATGAGGGAGAGATGGAAAGGAAGGCAGCGGGATTGTTCTGACCATGAGGAAAACCCACGCAGCCATAAGTAACGACAGCCAAAAAATAATAATAATCTAACAGCTGATCTGATTTGTGTAAGCGCATAGAAAAGCCACAGCCACTGCAATGACAAGCTGACGGGACAAGATCTAATAGCAGCGTTCTAATGGAAACTTTTCCTTGGCCATCAGTTTTAAGAGCCTGGCCAGCATGCAGTAAAATACAGGAATATACACAGAAATAAATCTTGCCTCCCGTTGTAGAAATGATGTTTATATATTGTGTGATTAGTAATATAAATGCACTTGTCCTTATTGTTAACCTGAATAAAAAAATACAGCAACAACAGATTAATTCCCTTATATGTAGATTACGTCTCATACTTCTTCTAATAAGGAGATCAGGCTCTGACCATGACATGACGAATCCACACTTTGTAGAGGCGCAGAAAATTTTCACATCCTTTACTGTAGCAAAAGTACAAGACTGTAGAAGTAGTGTTACAAGTTAAAGACCTGCACTGAAAAGGTTATTTAAACTAATTATCTGAAGTATAATCAGGAAAATGTATTTGTGCGAGTAAACATTCTATCATTGCAACCTATAAATGTAATGGCTGTAAAAAATAGCATTTTACTGTCGTAGTTGGTTGAGCTGATGCAAAGTTAAATTTCAAACCTGCATCTTTCAAGCTGTAAAGCTCAATACAGTTCTGTACAAAGTTTACTGAGATTACTAGCTACAAAGGACGCAAACCTTCACATCAATTAACTAAGGTTTGTGCTTTAATCTTAAGTATGAAGAGTACACATGAAATCTTCATTTCTAATATATTTAGAATACGAGTTTAGCTCATTTTTATGTATTAACTTCTTTATTGTAAACACTGGCTTGAAGAGTCAAGATTTTTCACTGTATGATCCCGATATACAGCAGACGGTCTGCAGTCTTGCATCATGTGAAAATCTGAGCTTCTCTGTTTCCAGACTTCTTCCAGGACATTACATGACTCCTTCTAACCAGTAGGTGTCTCACTACTCTAAGGGATCAAGGCCAGTGTTAAACTCTTCAGCTGAGCTGCAGACAAATGCTGCATGCTGACTGACAGTGGCCGGCCTTCAGCCATCAGGTAGTGGCTACCAGCTCCTCATCCTCTCCAGGTTATCATCATGCTGGATATGGGTACAAGGCTCACCAGCACAGCAAACAGCAGATTAAGATTTCCACTACGAGCAGTAAACAAAAAAAATCACATCTGAGCAGGAAAACATTGCCCTTGAGTTTCACTTCTTCCATTCCTTTTGACTGTCCTTTTGTGGTATGAAAACAGAAATAGCATCCCTGTGTACACAACCGTAACAGAGGCTAAGCTCACGTCTATAGTGTCTGTGTCACTGTCAATTGTTGATTCGTCTATACCCCGCGCAGTGTAAACAGCCCCCGGTAACAGCAGGTTTCTGCTTGTCTGCTGTCTGTCAGTTTGTTCTCTGTTTGAGCTGCTTGTCAGTCTTGATCCCAATTACCCTGGACCAGTTTACACGGAGCTTCACAGCTTTTTACGACGCCCACACCTCCAGCGATGTAATTTCGAAAACACAGGGAGTCGCTTTTAAAGCACTGCATCCCCAATCCACTTCTAACCAGCCAGTGCTCTGCTCCTAACGTCATGTATACACATTTGACAGCAAGCTTAGCTGGAATGTGCTTGTTTGTGTGTTTGGTGACGTAAGTCCTCATGCTTCACTTACTGAGGTTGAAGTCCAGGGACTGTTATGTTCAGCTGACAGAACAGCATGCGCGTAGTGATAAGGAATAGGTGTGTGTTTGGGTAAGCTGGGAATAAGATATCAAGACGACATGACAGGGATTAGAGGCAGCAAAGCATAAAAGGGGAAGAGTGACAGAAAGTGGAACGACTCATGTTGGAGCTTGTAGAAGAGGATGTGTCGCTGTTAAGCTAAATGTGACTCATTATACTGCATAGCAGGTGCTGTTGAATCAGACTTCTCTGAATCGGCTGCCTCTCCCTCCTTCTATTGATGTTTCCAGACTGCTTTTTGACATTCACATGCTGGAGTTCAAACACAAAAGGTGCTGCCTGCCTAACGGGCCTTGTGAGTTAGCGTCACAATGTGTATTAGCGAGGGTTTTTGTGTCATCATTCACATGCCGGCATATTTGTGCATGTGACAACACATTCCACCTCCTGCACTCACCCCTTACATTCCTGTCTCCAGTGGCCCTGAAAACAGGTCTCCACCACTTTCATTTGGCATGTCCTTTGTCCTCCTTACACTGCTCATCTCCTGTCCTTTCCCTCCTCACCTCAATCTCATTTTACAGCAGAAATATCTGTCTTCCAACTGGAAGTCTCTTTCAATTAGTTGAGGACATAATAAATCCTACATATATGACAGAGTCAGGACAGGGAACAAAAAACTCAGTTTGCAGAAAATTAATCAACTTTTTGAATATTTAGGTCGGTAATGTTTCAGAAGCAATACAACAATTTAATCAACAGCAACTAACTTCTGGAATACCGAGTCTGTGCAAAAGGAGTTTAAAATGACTTTATGGGTCAACACAGGTCAAGATTCATCTTAAAGTTTCCCATTACCCTTCTCTTGACCAACATCGATGACAGCAGCTGTCTTCCCCTTGGAACAAGGTAAAATGTATAATGACATTTTTATGTTTTATTAATCTGTGGAAGCCACAAAGCCGCACTGCAGATGGCCTATACAGTGGAAGAGAACAACTTGGCACTCAAAGAAACCACACACTAGGCTGCTCCAAGTGTTGATCTGATTTACTTTTCTAATGTTTACTCACGACATCATCTCTATCCTAACATGAAGCACCAAAGTGTGGTGTGTGTGTGTGTGTGTGTGCGCGCGATGAACCACATTTGTGTGTCCTGAGACACACAGAATTGTGTGATCAGGAAAAGGTCACAAGCTGCGAGGCTATGAATAAAGGATCACACATGTGAGACTTGTGTAGCATTCAGCATGAACAGAGCAGTTGTGACAACTCTGCCAGTCCCTGCCTGCAGCACTGCAGGCCTGGTCTTTGACACCTAACAGCCCTGCAAGCCACACTTATGATCTTGCTCCTACTGTGTCACAGAGTGCCACAAATGTCCTTCTCCCTCATACTCACAGCAAGAATCACAGACCATTTTATTATGAACCGCTTACAGGAAAGAGTCCTGTCCTTCTCGCTGCACAGTCATTTGAAACGGAGTCAGAAAAGAATCTCTCTCTTTTACTGCCCTGCTGTGCTGTATGATAAAACTTGCAGTAGCTCCTTTTTGTCACTGTCTGGATAATGAATGCACTACACAGACACATGCTTTCTTTTTTTTCCCCTCGGAGCAGCAGGGCTTGATGCATTTAAAAAGCATGCCGCAGATGCGACAAAGTCAGGGAGCCAAAGTGGGTCAGTGTGTTGAGCTGAGCGGGGAGAGATGTGGCATACCATTAGGCTGAGCCGCCGTCTTCTTCTCTTTGGTACACAGCACACACACACTAAAGGACAGTGACACCGTCAGCATCAAAGCTGTAACCTTCCTGGCACATTATTTTCCCACTATTTAATTCTTGTAGCAGGCCTCACTGCCATATGACATTATTCTGAACTAAACCTGTAAAGAAGCTAGGAGCTGAACAAATTTACCATCTTGTATCTACAGAATTTCAAAACAGGATCAGGTCTTAAAATGTACAACGTCGGCCTACTTTGACTACCGGATTTCCAAGAAGAGCGCTACTTCCAACTATGGTTACATCTTTTGTGGTGCTTGTTAATCACCAGAGAGCTCGTCAGTGGTGTTTCGGTAATGCAATGCCATGAAGGACTGGATCAAGGTTCTCATTTTCTCTGGGCTCTCACTGAGCCTCCCGGGGGCAACACTATTGATCTGGAGCTAAGAGAGGGCCTGGCTGATCACACCGGCTCTCTAATAACCAGCACATACACACAGTAACAGCTGCATGTCACAGCAGTTCGATATACACTGCTTTCACTCAGCAGGTTGGCTGTTCAAGCAGAGGTTAGTGGCACTGCCTGTGGAGGGACAATGGTGTGTGTGTGTGTGTGTGTGTGTGTGTGTGTGTGTGTGTGTGTGTGTGTGTGTGTGTGTGTCTGAACGTGTGTGTGCGTTGTTGTCGAGGGAACATGACTAACAGCCCCGTCACATTATCACTTAACATGCCGCTGATGTTCAGACCCCTCTGAAGGTCAATAAGTGGATAGCGGCAGCTCCATGGCAGTTTGGACCAGCAGGAGTGGAGAAGAGTAAATGTTTTCATGAGTATATTTGCAGGAATGGAAGAGGGAAAGCAAAAGCTGCCGCAACTCTGTATGTACAAACACTTCCATCTGTAAATAAAAGCCATGTGTTCCATTTGCTCAACTTCTGAATGCCAGTATGGGCAGAAAATCTGCAACTGTCCCAGCTAGAACAGGGCGTTTCTTCATTTCAATTCTCACACAGAAAGGGTTTGTAACACTGCTTACAGTGCATGCTAGTATCCCTATTGCTTATGAAATGAGGTCCTGATAACACAAAAATACACACAAGAGGAAATAAGTTCCAGAGTGCATCCTTCCAGACGAGAAGCTTGCAGATATCTGATTTATCATAGTGACATAATGCAAACAAAGAAGCCAGAACAGGCTAATGGTGTCATATCATTTCACAGCAAAAGCATTTTTTTTTTGTTTTGTTTTGAAAATCCACAGGCAATAAACCCAGTGACACGACACAGACAGCCTCACTGGCTGTGTGCAGAAAGTCTGTGCTTTACCCTCCAACATACTGAGCCATCAGTTCATGAATATTTACGTCCGTTTGTGACTGAAAATGAGCACGATCCCGGACACCTGAGGGCACAGTGGGTGTATCATTTAGCTGCATCTAAATGACAACAGAATCCACTTATATGAAGCACAACCGCCACCCAGCCAAGCCTCTCTGTCACTATCTTATCAATCTCTGAATAAAAAGGGTCCTCAACCAGAAGCTCCACAAAAGGTCTATTTTATCTTAGATAACATGGTCTTGCACGACTACTGAATGTTCCATTAGAGATCTTTACCTGCACATTTGCAAAAATCGTTATCTTTCAGTAATACCACAGTTAATTTTTTTCACAGTTGAAATTTGCTATACATACTTATCAGTGTTTCCCCTCCTATATGACCGATGAGGCGGGCCGCCTCGCTGGTATAGGCCACCGCCTCATTACAATTTTGCCGACATTGCCGCCTCACTGGTCCGTGCCAAAAAAAAAAAAGTAATGCTAAATATTAGAAAGCATTGACACATAAGTCCGGTATATTCGCCGCTGAAATCAACAAGCCAGAATGGCAGCCTTTTCTCGCCGTTGCTGAAGACAGCAAGGCACATCCCCATTGGTCGGTAACACTCAGTTCTCGTATGATATCCCGCGAGATCGTGTTTCAAATGTCGGTTGTTCCGATTGGCGAACGTTCCTAGCGTTAAAAAGCATGGCGGACAAGAAGCTGCAGCACTCCATCGTTTCGTTTTTCACAGACATATGTCAAATTAAGTATCGCATGTCATCAAAATAAAGTGAGCAACGCAGTGTAGGCATCGATCTTGCTTCCTTTACTGAGTTTGCTTACTGTTTTGTTGTCCGCAGCGATACGAATTGACATTGACTTCAAAAATGGCTCCCGTTAAAACATTTAGGCACGACAAAACCCGTTCTCACTAACGAGACAAAGGATTTCAACGGAATATAAAGTTCCTAGTTTCTTTTGATAAAATGACTTATAGAGTGCCTGAAATTATATCATTCAATGGCAAAACAAATTCTGTCTTCAAATTCTAGTTCTGTGTTCACAAAGGTAACAGTTTTGAAAACAGAACTAACTCCTTCAGAAAACCAGTTGTTAACCCAGAGTTGAAGTTTTCTTTCACATTTTTAAGTAAAATGAAAGTCATGACATAACCTTTTTATTCTAAATAAAAATGAAGTGGGAATTTGGTACCTAACATGTAGTTGTTTTTAGAAAAAAGTAAAAGTCACCACTTGATTCCAGATTCAAGTCCTTTGTCATCTTTTTCAAATTTGTAATAAGAACTGATGTGGCATTTTGGAATGGCTTGTGGAAATCTGACCAGAATAAAATAGACTGGACTAGTTGACATGTTTTGATCGCAAGGACAAGTGGGTTTATATTTGTCATATTTTCTCCCTGTCACTAATTTTTAGAAAAGAAACATGAAAATTTTATTTAATTTAGTTTTTGGAAATGGCTACAAATACAACAAAATGTGCTCCAAATTGTGCCAGAATGCCCCATTTTGCATCTTGATTTTCTTTGGCCCTTGCCTACACCCCACCACCTCACAGCCATTTCAACCCAGGGGAAACACTGCTTCTATAAGGAATATATTAAAGATTACACAGCAATTTATTATTTACTGTGCAAGCTGTTGCCACAAGGTCATCTAGCAGCCAAAGTAGGTGATTTGCTAAGTAGCAAAAGCAAACAGGACGTGTTGAGGCTGTCAACAGCTTGGTTGTGAACATTGCTGCTATTTTAGATATTAGTCCAGATGCATAGTGAAAAGCTTTATTTTCCATTTCCAAGGCAAACAATTCAAATTTACACAGCCAATTACACACCGTCACCAGGCCTGTCAGATGGCTAAATATCTTGTGTGGTGAAAGGCAGGTCAGCTGGTTCTTATTCTGCTCAGCTGACAGCAAACATATGACAAGATGTGACGAACTCTAAGACGGAACATCAAGCAAAGCGCACTAACACACCTAAAGCTAGTTGAGAGAGATAGCCTGTTAGTGAAATTCCACTAGTTCTAAATCAGTGTAGTAGCAGCAGCTTGCACTGTGGGGTGTGATTATGCTTTTTTTAGTTACACTTGCCTCCCTCGCTCTTTCTCCTTCTTCTCCCTCGATCCCTGCAGCTCTACGGGTTGATAATTAGAGCTCAGGCTTTACAGACATGCTGCTCAGGCCTGTCCCCGCTTCTGTCTTTTCTCCTGGCACATCCCCTTGTGACACAGACACACTTGGTATGTACAGCTCTCACGGACCTAGATAATGCCTACAGTCGACACCGGCTTTAACCTACAACCAGCAATAGCCTTTGAAATTAATGGCTGCTACAGCTACCACGAGCGAATACAAGGTCCAGCTTGTCTCGATCGCGCTATCTGGTTATCCATCAAATGAACCGAAACAAAGTAACGGTGCCACTGCCAAGCCTGTGAGTAGTGGCATGTGGCAGGGCCTGAGAGCAGCACGCCGTCACGTGTGGGCAGAGCTCCGGCCTACTGTTTGTGTGTACGCCTGGATCTGAACGTGTGCTGGCTTCAGCCTGATTTGTGGCCCAAATGGGAGCAGGCAGGCGGCCCAGCCCAAGTTCAACTCTGCTGCTGAGGCCTGGGCGACCCGAGCGTGGTGACAGACGAGTAGGGAAGAAAAAAAAAAAGAAAGAAAGTCAAAGGAGGGGGAGGGAGAGGAAGCAGAGGAAGTGCGAGGCTGGCAGCAGCACTGTTGTCTGTGGTCATTCCCTGCACGGACTATTAACAAGGAAAGGGCAGGCTAACAATGCAGGGCAACGGAGCAGTCAGTCAGAGCAGTAGTGTTTAGAGGAAACTGATATAATCTCTACGTCTTCCTCTATGAGTCTCTGAGGGTTGACAGACAGACAAACCACAGCAGTAAAACCACATCATGGAGGCCGAGTGAAGACTCCATCAGGATAAGAGTGGCAGTGCACGTCAGATTATGAGACGACATATTAGATTTAGGGCTACTCCAAAGATGAAACGTTTGTCACTGTAAAATATTTCAGTCCATGTAGATAATTGTAGATGATCTATTTTCATGAAGTTTTATTTGATTTTAACCACTTGACATTGAATTTAACCATTTTACCCTGTTTATCAAGGCACAAAGGTAACGATTTTAACGGCGCAGAGGGCAAACTGGCTCCATTATCAAGGGTGTTTACAAGCTAGAGAAGGAGAATGTTCGAGTTTGTAAATGAAACCGAACTTTTCATTTTGTGCTTTCATTTCAGTTTACATCCATGCATCTAAACGACACTGTTGAAAAGTCAAACAAACAGTTTCGGATTGATATTAATTAAGGGTTCAATTGGTGGTACATATTGTTACTGTTTGATCACCCAGCCCAGGTACAGTAGATGAGTATAATATTTTTTCCAATTACAACAACAAAGACAGAGACAGCAGACTCCAACTTAATATGACAACTGAAGTCAAAATCTACACCCCTGTGACGATCCAGAATTACCTGTGCAGCTGCTGTGTGTCTCAGCATCTGTTTTTGTACACACAGCTTTATGTCAGCAATATAAATACAGTTTTGGTCACAGCAGATTAGTGCAAAGGCATTTCCTGTCCATCTCAAACGAAGGCTCCCGTTTCTGCCAACAAACCTTCCCTTAAAAAAAAAAAAAAAACGCAACACGAAACTACAAAAAGCCTCAAAAATGTGTAGAAGCCACTAACATTAAATGGCATTAACCTCTGTTAATGGAAAAGCAACATTCCCTGAGATGAAATTGAAGCTTGTAAGTGGGTAAAATTATGTGTGACTTTTATTGTTATGGCCACATAAAACATCTATATTTTTAGTTGGAGGTTGTAACCGAGTTTGGAAGTGGATATTGAAACATTTTTGTTGGTCGTTTTGTGGGCGAATCTGTTTTAAAGCAAGGAACTGTTGGTTAAGAACTTCTGCTGCGTAAAAGATGTCGAAAAACAAAGTTAGAATGCAGGTGCGGCAGCTAGGATTATAAGGACTTAATGAGAGTATGTTTGAATCAAACTAGAAAAACTAAATGACTCATGCATTCACAAGTATAACCATCCCTACTTAAGCTGGTAAAGATGACAACAGCATCGGACTTTGCTTTAAACAGCCCTTCCCCAAAGTCCAGCTTGTCAGTGGTGCTTTTTTTTTTTCCTCATCTGATTTTCTTTTTATCATCAGAGCTTCATCAGGAATATATCTTTACTCTCTTTCAGTTAATGCTGCTGTACTATCAATAGTACTTCAATAAACAGATGAAATGTGGTGTGTAGCTCAGTGTGTCATGCAAAATATGGTACACCTTTCTATTGACAGTACTCCAGATCACATCCATTTTCATTTTAAAATGCATAACTTCTGCTACTTTTACACCTTGCATCCACATAACTCCTCAGTTTTAGGGGCCCTAAATAAAAACACTATTTTTTTTGGCCTTTTTAGTCCTTATTACAGAGAACAGTTGAGAGAGAGAGACGGGAAACATGAGGAGAAGAGTCAAGATTTTTAATATCCTTCTGATTACATGTAAGTTGAAAAAAATCCAAGGTTGTGTTTTTGTCCGGACATGCAGAAACTGAAACTTTTGAAAACTAACGCAGACACCCATGTTAGCCTTCTGATTGACAATGCACGCTGCTCCTGAGTTTGTCACACTCTGTCGCGTGACTGTTTTCCAAAAGAAAACAAAGACATCAGCCTCAACTGCCAGCGGGTATTCAACATTCACTCCAGGCGTTGCTTACCTTGTTGTCCATTTTAGCAGCCGTTATGCTATTAACGAAAGCTGTGGTGTTACTTTCCCTATTGCTCTTCTTCCTCTGTAGTATTTTCTGCAACTAAGCAACCAACCCCTTGCTAAATGTTGACACCGGCACCCACAGGCCCATTCTATGTGAACTGTCACATGATTTGAGCTTTATACATGTTAGTACTCATAGGAAATATTTCTGAAACTGTTAAAACACACGTCTGGATGGAGATTATTTTCCTATGTTTTAAAATTAAACCTGTAAGTGTGGATGCAACCTCAAACAGAAGCACACAGCCTTTTCCAGAACTGGATACCTGGTGGGCCCTCAGGGCTTTACAGTGAGCTAAAGAGACAGTACATGCTGCAACCTGACAAACCATAGAGTTACTAGTGCAAACATACACACAAACACCAACAGTCTGGGTACAACAATACCTTCTCTCAGGCACAGGACACTGGCTAAAGCAGAGACTTAACAACCTGTGGGTGTATAAGGCTTCTCCTATCAAACAAAAGGGCATAATGTCTCTATTAATCTTTAATTTCACTTTATTACATTGCATGCATGCCATATCCATCTAGCTTCACCTTGCTTCCTCAATTTGTCTGGCCAAGGTTCACCGTGCAGCCAAACTCAGACTCAGGAAAAAATATTTTAAGAGGTAGTTTTATGGGGTAGAATGAGACCCGGGATTGGCTCTGCTGAAATAAACCTGAGTGTTTCTCAACTGTGCTGTACTGTCTGTCTATTTGTTTAAGTACAATCCCTCAAAAAACACCAGTATACTCTATCATCTCTGTAACAATGACCTCATCCTCCTCCAATAAGTATTTCTGTCCTCTTTTAGATTGGCCTACTCTGCTCAGATCCTTGACCCAAAACAGAGCGCCAGCCAAACCTTAAAGTCTGATTCTGAAAACACTCTGCAGCCCAGCTATTGTCAGATTTATATCCTGTGTTTGAATATGCAGTGAGTGCAGCCAGGTTTTCAGTAAGATAAAGAGGGATTCAGCTTCAAATGCAGGCTTCCAGTTGAACTTTCAGTAGTTTTGGTGTGCAACTCAATTCACTTTGAACCTGCTTAACTGAGCAAAACTGAAGTAACAGGCTTCCCATACGGCTTAACACATGAACACACACACACACACACACACAGTGCTGCATGCATGACTTCCCCTAACATGACACTGCCCTGTCTCCAGAGCTTGATAAAATGAGTAATTACAACTTAAAACATAAAGGGCTACCAAGAGGGAAAAGCAGGGGGAGAAGTCAAGAGGGGAGGGACAGACGGATGAACAAGTGTGTGATCAAAGTGTGTCAACTTCTGACACTTGTGTATCGCACAGGAAAAAGAACGAAAGCCAAAGCTAGATTCACACCATCATGCAAACCTGCGTGGTGCGCTACAAAGCAAGACTAAGCTTAGGGTTTTCAGTTTCATGAAGGTGGATCTAATTTAAACCAGCTAGATCACTATGTTATCTCATGCTGCACAGCTAACCTGGCTATTTTCAGAGTTTTGGATTTAAATTGGACGTAAGAAGCGGCTCCCTTTTAGCGGTGTATTTTCTGAGCATTCACAATGAAAGATGCAGATTTTCAGCTGAGGCAATAGATCAGTAAACCTGGTGAACTCAGCTATTAATCCCACAGCAGCCATAGCGATGGGAACCTACATGTATTCAGTCAGTGATGCAGGAAATGCATATTATGTTTTTAGGCCTAGCCCTGATTTGCTATCGAGCCCATTGTACGCTTCAGGCACTGCAGTTTATTGATTTAAAGATCGTCTAGTCCACTGATATTTATGATAGAAAATATTGATAATACTGATTTCACTTGAATTTGAACAAAGTAATTTCCACGTCTTTTTCATTATGGAACAGTATCACACAGTGGTAAAATATACAAATTAACAAGAATTAGTGCAACTTGTTTTTTTCCTTTTTTTTAACTAGCATTCCACCAACCTGCTAATTGAAATAATCAGTCCATCATGTGTGACGCAAAATAATGCACCAAATGCCCTCTTCTATGTTGTAAAAACGTTTGGCTGATTATCGGAGCGAAATTAGGCTTTTACCGATTATATGCATTGTTATTTTTCCATCAGCCAGTTATTGATAAATTAAATGCTCCGTTTTGACTGACGCAGCTCTGTCTGATGTCAACCAATATCCCATCCACAGTGCCATCTGATTGGCTACATACCACAAGTAACAGCCAATTAACACTGAAAGCTACTGTTTGCAGACAAGGAAAGATGAACCCATTTATGAAGAGGAACAGCTCCAATTATTAGCGAAGCTTTGTTTGAGGTAGCAGATGTGGTTGAAGCTGTCCTAATCACCACAATCTTCCACAGACATGTCTGATCCCCCCGTTACACTGAAAATGCTCAGTTTACTTATCTATGCCGGTGCAGCTGAAATTTACTTTTCTGGTTATGCTAAGCTAAGGCTATCTCTACAAGGCTTGCTGTATCTCCTTTAACATCTTTCTAAAGTAAAATTACCCTCGGCAATCTGCTCTAACTGACAAGCACATTTCTCTATAAGAGACACAACCCACAAAAACGAAACAAGATACACTAACCACCAGCACAAATCAGGAAGTAGCTTTCTTAGTGGCTAAAGCTTTGCTAATGTCTAGCGGCCAAGTTAGGTTGCAGCCACAAATTACTCTAAACAGTGTCTGGAAAACAATAACAAATGATGCTATAAGATACGGGCCATAATGGGCAATAAAAGTGATAGAACAGTGAAAGTTTAAGGAAATAGAGAACAACAGCAGATAGAACTGCAGGAGACGAACTGTTCAATCTTAATCGATCCAACGGTAAACAGGATAGAGTCCTCACTTCTATTGCTATTGTACATAATTAATGACACTAATCTTATTAATAAGGGAGCCTGGTTATTAATGACAGGTTCCATGCTATTACATTCATTCTTTAGAGAAAATACAGCTAACAAAGAAAGTTGATATCCACCGTCATTACACCCATTAACTCTCACCGGGGTTTTAGGTTTTGTTAAGCCGGCTAATACAAAGAGAGTCTGGCTATGTCAAACTCGCTTCACAGTACACCACTCTGGTCAAATAGGGATATGAACTAAGAAATGCACACAGAGACAGCTGTTTGCTCTGAGAGTTCACTGGGTCAGAGATCACAGGGGAGAATAAAACATGACACCAGGACACACAGTGAAAAACACGAGGCACAGCGGATGAGGAAAAGCAGAAGAAGATGACAGAGATAGAAACGGATGTGCGGGAGAAGAAACGAGAGGCTGATTTTTGCCTAATCTGGCCATGGCTGCCTCCCTTAATATGGAGGGTACTTACTATTCCCATCTGATAGCAGCTATGAAAGATTGATTCTTTCATGTTTCTCTCACAAGACAGAACAATGTTACACTGTGTGCTTCTTCCAGTTAGGGTGTGTGTGTGTGTGTGTGTGTGTGTGTTTGAGAGAGGGAGGGAAGGCGAGCCTGCATCGAATGGAAGAAGAGCAACAGCTGAGACTTGAGAAACAGCTGTATCTTTTCAATCCCTTCCCCCCCTCACTCCCTCATCCTCGCTCTCCCTGAATGAGCCCCTCACACCCTTTTTCTGATCCTCCTCTCCCACAGAGCTTCATGGTCAGAGGCTTCACTGCCTGCATGGACACACAGATTACAATATGAAGTGCCCGAGTTAGACAGACACTGCTGGTTTGGAGCCTCTGTTCTCTCTGGAGGACAAGTACAGGCAGGATCCATGTGCTACTAAACATTCATCTATTGACTAAAAATAGGAAAGACATTGTTTCCAGCGGCAATGTCACCCTCCCTTCTGTCTTCCCAACCCTCCCACTTTCGTCAGATTCTAACTGTAAGACAAAAGGAAAGCATACAAACACTCGGGTTGTCTTTTCACATACAAAGCAGCATCAAACATGAATGGTTTTTTTGTCCTAAACATACACTGGTTAATTCAATAAAAGCCTTGCCAGGTCATCACTGTAAATGACAAACTGTTCTCAACTGATCTTACCTGGTAAAATAAAGAATAAATAAATGAAAATAAAACCAGTCACACATGAGGGAAACAAATTGGATTAGCATATGCAAAATGTAAACAAAAATGCAAAAAATTCCTAAATACTGCTTCTCCATCACAGCTACACAACTTAAATATATTTATTAAATGTGTGCACGAAATGGTATAACGCCCAGGTTGACAGTTGGTGATCTAAAGTGTGTAATTGCAGGCGTGTGTGTGCAAGTCATGACCCAACCTATGGGAAACCTGACAAAGACGACAGGACACGGATTGTCTCAGTCACACAGATTTTAAATGGATTCTTTGAGATGACACAGAAAGACATCTGCCTGGGATGTGAATCATCGCTGCAATTATTTAATCAAAGGAGGTGCAGAACAGGTGGGGAGGATGAGGCGTTCTATTCATGGTGCGCTTGAGGTCAAAAAGCCTGACGTGAACCCGAGACTGCCTTTCTGAAGGGGAAGAAAAGAACAAAAAAAACAACTTTGGGAGCAGAAGAAAGCAAAAGGATGAGAGCACGAAAGAGAACAGAGAGTTGGAATCATGTTTGCCTGAATCTGATCTATTGTCTTTGGCTCAGTCCAGGACCAAGTTGACAAGTTTCCATGACATAGCCAAGGCTTCATTCTCCGTTTTGCTCTCAGGCCAAAACACTCAGACTTTAGACAGATAGATGAGGCTGCGCTGCGAGACCACAAAGACTTGTCTCCAGCACTGATATAAACCGGTGGCTCAAGACAATATACAGGGGAAATGGAAGGGTGAGGCATCTGTCTGTTTATGTTCGCTTCAGAGTATTCCATTGAACGTGAGCGCATGCAATCTGCTTGTACAAGACAAAGACCAGGGTTTGGGAGTGAATAAACAATCTGCAAGTTCCGTATTTAGTAAACCTCAAAAAAAAAAACACACACCACAGAGCACTACAACAGCTGTGCATGAAACTGAGAGCTATTTTTAATATTTTGTCCACAACAATCAGGACTGAGGAAAACGCTTCCTGATCAAAAGCTCACCGAATCATTTTCATCAACCACAATATTTAAATGAAATATTAATGTCCATATTACTAAGATGCAGTCTAATATGCAAATCATAAAATCTCCTAAAAATGAGGCCATATTACAGGGTTTTTCCTGGCTCAGAAAGGGCCCTTAGAGGATGATTACACACAACAGCAGGCATGATCGGTGCACGTCCATTAGGGGGAATGGGTCTGTGCTCCTTTATTTGACGGAAATTTATGCATTTTCCACTTGCTGAATAAAAAAAACTATTATATTGAGTAAATGAAGACCAAATTAGCATATTCCATCCATCCATCCTCTATACACCGCTTTATCCTCACTAGGGTCGTGGGGGGTGCTGGAGCCTATCCCAGCTGACTCGGGCGAAGGCAGGGGACACCCTGGACAGGTCGCCAGTCTGTCGCAGGGCTACATATACAGACAAACAATCACACTCACATTCACACCTATGGGCAATTTAGAATAATCAATTAACCTCAGCATATTTTTGGACTGTGGGAGGAAGCCGGAGTACCCGGAGAAAACCCACGCAAGCACAGGGAGAACATGCAAACTCCATGCAGAAAGATCTCAGGCCCAGGCCGGGATTTGAACCAGGGATCTTCTTGCTGCAAGGCGAAAATGCCAACTAGTACACCACTGTGCAGCCCCCAAATTAGCATATTAATAAACACAATTATAAAACTCTCTTTCAGGATGCCAAAAAATTCCTCTATGCAGAAAAACTCTGTATTCCTTGAAGCAGATCATTGCTGCCTGGCATACTCTGAATTTGCTCCTCGATGAAACTTCCTCCAGTGAGAATATTCCGGATATGCAGAGCAAAAAGCCACATGACTTGGGGCTACACACCAGCCTGAAAGTGTCAGGTGGAACGGGACCCTCATAGCTGCCATTTTGCATGCCTGAAAGGCTGGGCCCTTTTGCTATAGTCCTGTCCCTGAACTCACCTTTAACCCCTGATCTCATGACCTCAAACATCTACAACCTGACACACCAAGCCGAGCTAATACCCATCAGCTGCGTGAGCTGAGGTAATGTTGACCTTAAAATAAACATATTTTTTAAAAAGGCGTACATATGCGCAGATGAAAAGACAAGCAGAGGTGGTGAACGCATCTCTTAAACAGTAGAAATCTTGTGTGACTGATGATTCTAATTTATCCAACAGCTTGCACCCTACATTTGCAAGATTTATAAGAACAGCTAATTGGAATCTAATGAGAGAATATATTGCTGATGAATGAAGCCCCATCAGCAAAAACTTCAGGCTTATATTTCAACACCAGCGGCAATTACAGTAAAAGACACACCTACACACAGTCATTTGAGTTTAAGAAGCTGTGGGGGTTCCTCAAATTTTTTATGAGTCAGCCTAATAATGAATTCAAACCTAACATAACCCTGCTTAAAAAGCACATTAGACATGAAGTAAAAGTATCTTAGTTCATCAAATATCAAAATAGCTCACATGAAGCTGAATAACCAATAGTCTACCCTACTGCCAGAAATGCTGCGACGTTTAAATAACCATGCAGCACATGTGTCCAGTAATATATCTAATCCTGTTTCAAGCTGCATGTTCAAGACATTAAGGATCACCGTCAACAGGCAGACAGGGCCCCAAACAAACGGCGCAAACAGCAGCTGACGTTACTCTGCAGTGCGAATTACTGTTGTGGTTAAAGAGAAATAAAAACTGATAAGGTCAGGATAGATTTGATCGGTTTCTAAAGATCACGTCAGCTCAGCAATAGAACTTAACATTGAGGGGGAAAATATCTAAATGCACGGCTTCTGACAGATACTGCAATTTGATTTGCAATTAAAGTCAAGCTTCTTTTCAGTTTTCCCTGTGTAATGGATTTAAAACACGTGACGCGCCTGAGATAGCGTCCAAAACATGACTGTCACACAAGCAGGATGGCGTGAATTTGCAAAACGATTGACGCAACAGTTTAAACCCTGCGTCACACACTGTATAACATACAGAATATCCTAAACTGTGATTTGAAATTTGCATTCGTTGAACATGAAAATGATTAATTGTTTACAGGCAGACATCATACGACCATGAAGTGCAAGTAGTACAAGAATCAAGGATATATTTGTGCACAGTATCCTAAACTGTCATGCCAAAAGTTGGACAGGTAATAGTCAGGTGTCATAGAAAGGCAGTGACATACTCACAGAAGAGCCAAGAAGACAAAAAGATCTAAGCAGGACGTATGTGGGTGACTGAATGCACTGCACATGTATTGAAAGGGATGCTGCCTGACAACTGGAAAAATTAAACACAGGAAGACAAGGCAGGACTAAAATAGAATCAGATCCCACTCACAACAAGAAAGCAACGTGAAAGAGAAACAGAGCAAATTTACACAAAGGATAAGCTAGGAGCTAAAGAGAAGACGGGTGTGCAGCAGACCACTCGCAGTGTAGCCCTTCATGTGTGAGCAACTCCCAACAGGGGTCTAATTCAGGCTAAAATGTTCTCAATGCACCAGGTCTCTTGCCGCCGTTCGGCCTGTTGTGCTCTGTGTGTGTGTGTGTGTGTGTGTGTGTGTGTGTGTGTGTGTGCGAGATTCAGCCATCAGTCAGGAGTGACCCTGTGTGTACAGCTTCCGCTTCAACACCGCCTGTGTCCGACTTCTCCTAAACAAGCGCTTTGATTACAACACAGCAGGAACCACATGGCTAACACACAACAATAAGAAGAGGCAGTTTTGCGCCACTTCCTCAAATGTCGCTCTGGGTACAACAACAACAAAAAAAAGGCCTGTTGCTCAACATACACAGCAAAAAATGGTGCCTGCCTCTGAGATTTCTGAAGTCAAAAGCTAGTGCGTGCATTACACTTGTCTCTTATCTTCTTCTCACACAGTCATGCACACATTCAGCTAGTCAGGCGTTAGCCAAGCTCACATCTACAACACCCACTTCAACCAACTGCCAGCAACATTAGAAACACCTCTTTACCTTTTAAAGTCTTTATCAAACAGGCAACCAGACAGAATATTATTACCAGCGCTCCAAAACAACTTGTCAAGCGCAGAGACCGCTTATATCACTTCTAATAGTAACAGAAACGTTGGATGGCTCTGGAGTTGGCATAAAAAAGCCAAAGCAGACAATGAACACACACACGACTAGCTCCTTTATGTGTTTATACTTGTAGTGACAGAGCCAAGGCTGGGGAGGCATCAGAGGAAGAGTGTGACGACATGTGACTTCGCAGTTCCATCTGTGCTGAATGGATGTGCCAGACACACGCATAAAGTTACCCTGGCAACAGAGCAACATCATTGCTTGGAGGTCACATGCAGAAAAATCTTGATGCAGACCAAAATGCTCCTGGAGTATGTATAGCACCTAAAGGAGCCTGCAAGACGACTGCTTATTCGCTCAGGAAGGAGGCCAAGTTGAACCCTATGTATTGTTACAGACGCGAACGTGATGCATTCAGGAACATTTTACATAAACTATGTAGTGAACATGACGTAATGTGGAGCCGAGAAACATAATCTGAGAAAGACCAGGGGTTGCACTCGATGACGCAGAAGCTGTACAGTGTTTTATCCCTTTCTCTTGTAAACACACGGCTCTGATTCTGAGAAGGGAGTTTCATTTCACACACACAGATGTAATCTCCAACTAATCACATTTGCAAGCCTTGGACAGAGCAGTTACACCACGGTGGTGAACAGATGGGCCCACGTACATGAGGCATCTCTGGGATTAGCCTGGTCCAGAAGGTGGAAGTAGCAGATAGAGTTACCAGGGGACGGTTTCTCAAAAGTAACTGGTGCTCAAATTACAACACAGGGAGTCCACAAAGGTGTAATCAATCAAGGATCGAAACTGGAAATGCGGCTGCAATGTCCATTCATGAGTAATGTCTGTGAAGGTAAATCCTTTAAATGACTTTCTCCCTCCATCTGCGACAACACTTAATGTTTCAATTGTTGGCTTACATCCTTGCAAAGACATGGATGATTATCCAGAATATACAAACTGATGTAATTGCAAATAAAAACAGCACACTAACCAAGTGAGCTTTAGCGAAACCTCCAGGCGCTCACACTGTTTCTGTTGGCAAGCAACAGATATGCGACATGACGTTTTTGTTTACTGTCGGGAAGACAGACGAAGAACAGGATTAACCCAAAAATACACGATGATAATTAAATGCAGCATTTGTAAATAGTCGTACAGATGGGAGTCGTGTCGCCTAAAACCAAAGCAAAGCTCCATGCACGATAGAATACTGAATCAACTGGATTTTATTGGATTAAAACCTGAGCCCTGATACTGAAGACTGCTTGGCTGAATGTTTCAGATGCACCCTTTACAACCACTGACCACTGTCATTCGGGCTAAACTTTCACTAGTGATCTCTAAAAATTCTCAGCTGAAACTGAAGCAGATAAAGTGAAAAACCAAAAGGAATTCCAAACAGATTCCTTCTTTATATGGAGGACTGGGGAGCTCTAGCATTTGGAAAGAATTAGTTTTCATCTCCAATTTTGGGCTTAACTTTAACTGTAAGCATCATCCTCCCACTCATTCTGCATGCATTTAACCGTTAAAAACAACTGCCAAAGCGAAACAAGATTGTTTCTGTCTTTTCTGCATAACACGACACCACGGCACTGTAAAGGCATGCTCGTCATGAGCCTGAACCGGTGACCTCTGGGTCATATGTGAAGTGTTGACAACAGCAGCTCCACACAGCAATCCCAAATATCGATATGGAACATTCCTTAGAGTCCTTAAAAATGGGGTGAGAGCAACGTCACGGAGGACAGCAGGCGACAAAGAGTTTGTTGGATGGGAGAACTGAGCAGAGGGAGGCTTTGTTTAAGAAAAAGGCGATTTATTAATGAAAAGCCAGTGGATGTTTTTTTGCCTTCGTCCCTCTTAAATGTGTGTAGTATCTGTGGCTATTCCTGATGCCGCAAATTAGGGGAACAGATCAGACCATCACTGTGCCAAATTCATTTTAATTTAATATAAAGGTCAACATGCCTTCACCTTAGCTGTGTGTAGCTGCTAAATTACAGTCTAAAGAGTCATAAAACTTAATGTTTCTTAGCTGTTAGAAGGACTGACATGTAGCTACTAGAGAGACATATCTAATTGAAGACTAATTCATTAAACTCAAGTTGTTGATCCATAATTAGATCAGATTAATGGAGCGTAGACAGGTCTCAGGAACATGCAGAATAGCTTGCTGTTTCTGAGATGTGATTGTCATATTTGAGGAACACCAAGCAGCTGGATTTTGCAGGATTCTTTCTACATCAAGCTTGAAAAGTTTCCCGCATTTAATTTATTGATTGTAGGTCATCCAGGTCGACAAAGCGTTTCCAGCAAACTCAAAACACTCTCACGAATGTGCCTATTCTGCTATTAAGACATGTTTCTGCTGAGACAAGATAGACTGAAGCTGCACGCTGTATTGTTCGTGGGTGAACCCACGCCACACCCAAAGCGGTCCCCGGAGGGTAACTGTGCAGGGGGTTCACCGCCAATGAGCTATCCGGAGCAGCCCGGCGTCTGCAGTGGCTGCTAAGTGAGCCGTGCGGGGCTAGCCAGCACCAACGGGTGAACCCTTTAACCTTTCTGGAACATAAGCTAACTGTGTAGCTATCAAAGCCAACAAAGTAAGCACCACCAATCGCTAAACTCTCCATATTAGCATGTACACGCTAACTAGCCGGGCTCACTGGCTTCGGAGAGGGAGCGCATGATTTATTATTAGCATGGCATCAAAACTAGTCGGTGCCGCTGCTCGGCGTGCGGTGGGGCGACCGTAACCTGTCTTCACGTGGGCGGAGGGGCAAATAAATAACGGTTAAAATACCCCCACTGCGTTCAGCTACACACAGAGTGAGAACTACAAAACCCAGGGCCAGTCTCCGTGTCCGGTTTATCGCCTGCCTCACATCTCCCCTCCTCTGGATGGATGCCGATTTACTTTGATAAGGGAGCATCCTGCATTTAAAAACAAACACACCCAACCAACCAGTTCGTGGGGCTTAACGTTTACGTTAGCTTACTAACTCGACGGCTGGGGAGGGATTTTCTTGACTACATCGCTAATAGTGACAAAGTTTGACTCGTAACGTTCAGTAACTCACCGAAGTGCGCGGTTTTCCTCCGTATTCTCCTGATATTCCAGCGGGGACATCAGCAGGCGGCGGGCAGCTAACAGTTTTTAGGCTAACGCTCGGGACACGACGATGCGCCTCGCAACAGCTGTGCTCTGTTTTGAATGAGGGCTGAGGAGGAGACGCACGGCTAACGGGCGGAGCTTCCAGGGTGCAAACGGGCCAGTCTGTCCATCACCCTCCACACACACCGGCTTAGTTCAGCTCACAAGTGCACAAAGACCTTCTGTCGCTGCCAACGTTAGCTACAGGTTGCTAATGCAGCGTCGGCTAACGTGTTGACAGATGGGATGCTCGTAACCCTGGTTTATTGTTGGAGCCGGGACGAAGCGCCCTGTTTGCTTTGAAAAAGGGCGCAAAGTTCATGCGTTTGATTCTCACTCCCTCTTGTGGTCAAACTATTGTTGTGCCTGCACCTGCTCCTGCAGTGGTAGCTCCCAGAATATGAGGATGAAAAGCTAAACTTCTGTTAAAAACAAATTTAACATCAAATAACAGCACTGAGATTATGTAAAATTGCACATCCCCAGGTGAATAATTTGGACATTTCTGCGCACTGTAAATGTTTGAATCTTACTCTTTATACTTATAAACTATAACCAATTCTTTCTCTGCATCTTTTTCTTCATTTAACATTACTTGCATTTTCACCCTTTATTATGAAAAAGTAAATGAAAGGCAAATAAAGTATCTATCCATCTATCTATCAATCTATCTATTCTAACTGTGACTGTCCAAAGTAATAATGGCTCCTTTTCTCCATGAAGCAGTGTCAAATACCAAAGAACAATAATTCAACAATCTAAATACACATTTGCATGTTTCTCCATCTATACATTTTCTATACATTGTTTTTATCTTCTGTAGGGTCACAGGGGACGCTGGAGTCTATCCCTAAGTGTGAAGGCAGGGGACACCGTGGACCATCACAGGCCCATTTGTGCATTCCAGCACATCATAAATCCTTCTGTCACTTTATTTATCACTTAAAATCCTTGGATTTGCTGCACTTGCATTTTATTCGACCTGTAAGTCTGGCTGCCTATTTATGTTGCAGCACTTGCATTCCTTTCAGATCTTTTCATCCTTCTTTGAAAATTCCTTACTTGTCAGCTTTTACTGCAATAAATCAAATCACCACATCAAATTCCTGATATGTGAAAACCTACTCGGCAGTAAAACTGGCCCTGATATAAATTCCAGAGCCCAAACACACTGCGCATGGATAATATTTATCATTATTATCATTACCTTTTGCATTTAATTTATGGCTTAAGAAACACTGACATTCTTGTTATTTATCAAAACAGACATTCACTTTGTGGTGATGAATTATCTACAATAACTTAAATGTTAGCAAAAAGTTTTTTTTTTTTCATGATTGGACTGTCTGTCGCCTTGTTTTTTTCATTTACTTCAGTGATTAGTTCAGTTCATGCTTGCTGTAATACCATTACTGCAACTACTACTACATTCAAACAGCAAAACTAAATATTCAGTCATATTACGCTTTAGATGCTAGAAAAAAAATGATCGGAAGAAACAAAATTTATTCTAAGTATTGCATCAAGTCAGTCAAACATGTGGAATACTGATGTGGTCAAGTAAGTAACAGAGGAGGTTTTTAGTCAGTTTCAGCTGCTTTGGTGTTCATGAAATTAACAACAGATGCACTAGATGGGTAACAATGAGACAACCCACAAAACAAGAATGAGTTTACAGGTGAAGGCCACTGACATTTTTTCCTTCCTAATGTTTACTGTTTTTCACTAGTTTTGCATTTGGCTAGGGTAAGTGTCACTTCTGGTAGCATGAGGCGATACCTGGACCCTACAGAGGTTCCACAGACAGTCCAACTCCTCCAGGATGGAACATCAATGCGTGCCATTGCCAGAAGGTTTGCTGTGTCTCCCAGCACATTCTCAACAGCATGGAGGAGATTCTAGAAGACAGGCAGTTAGTCTGGGAGAGCTTGACAGGGCTGTCGAAGGTCCTCAACCAATCAGCAAGACAGGTATCTGCTCCTTTGTGCAAGGAGGAACAGGATGAGCACTGCAATAGCTCTACAAAATGACCTCCAGCAGACCACTGGTGTGAATCTCTCTGATCAAACAATCAGAAAGAGATTTAATGAGGGTAGTCTGAGGGCCCAGCGTCCTCTAGTGCCCGCTGTGCTCGCTGACTGGCACCGTTGAGCTCGGTTGACATTTGCCATAGAACACAGGAATTGGTGCCGGAACTGGTTGCTTTTCACAGATTAGAGCAGGTTCACCCTGAGCACATGTGACCGACATGAAAGGGTCTGGAGAAGCCATGGAGAACGTTATGCTGCCTGTAACATTTTTCAGCATGACTGGTTTGGTGGTGGGTCAGTAATGGTGTGGGGTGGCATTTCTTTGGAGGGATGCACAGCCCTCCATGTGCTCGCCAGAGGTAGCCTGACTGCCATTAGGTACCGAGATGAGATCCTCAGACCCCTTGTGAGACCATATGCTAGTGCGGTTGGCCCTGGGTTCCTCCTAAAGCAAGACAATGCTAGACTTCATGTGGCTGGAGTGTGTCAGCAGTTCCTGCAACACGAAGGCATTGATGTTATGGACTGGCCCGCCCGTTCCCCAGACCTGAATGCAATTGAGCACATCTGGGACATCATGTCTCGCTCCATCCACCAACGCCAAGTTGCACCACAGACTGTGCAGGAGTTGGCGGATGCTTTAGTCCAGGTTTGGGAGGAGATCCCTCAGGAGAACATCCGTCGCCTCTTCAGGAGCATGCCCAGGCGTTGTAGGGAGGTCATACAGGCACGCGGAGGCCACACACACTCCTCTTCTTTTCCTTTCGGCTTTTCCCTTCAGGGGTCGCCACAGCGAATCAGTTACCTCCATCTAACCCTGTCTTCTACATCCTCTTCTCTCACACCAACTACCTTCATGTCCTCTTTAACAACATCCATAAACCTCCTCTTTGGTCTTCCTCTAGGCCTCCTGCATGGCAGTGGGAACTCAGCAGTCTTCTACCAATATATTCACTCTCTCTCCTCTGGACATGTCCGAACCATCTCAGTCTGGCCTCTCTGACTTTATCTCCAAAGCCTCTAACATGCACTGTTCCCTCTGATGTACTCATTCCTATCCATCCTGGTCACTCCCAAAGAGAACCTCAGTATCTTCAGTTCTGCTACGTCCAGCTCTGCCTCCTGTCTTTTCCTCAGGGACACTGTCTCCAGACCAAACAACATGGCTGGTCTCACCACAGTTTTGTAAACCATTCCTTTCATTTTAGCTGAAACTCTTCTATCACACATCACACCTGACACTTTCTCCAGCCGTTCTAGCCTGCCTGTAAACGCTTCATCACCTCTTTTCCACACTCTCCATTGCTCTGGACTGTTGACCCTAAGTACTTAAAATCCTCCACCTTCTTGATCTCTTCTCCCTGTAACCTCACTCTTCCACTTGGGTCCCTCTCATTCACACACAGATAGTCCATCTTGATGCGGCTAACCTTCATTCCTCTCCTTTCCAGGGCAAACCTCCACGCCTCTAGCTTGGCCACACACACTACTGAGCCTCATTTTGACTTGTTTAAAGGACATTACATCAAAGTTGGATCAGCCTGTAGTGTGTTTTCCCACTTTAATTTTGAGTATAACTCCAAATCCAGACCTCCATGGGTTGATACATTTGATTTTCATTGATAATTTTTGTGTGATTTTGTTGTCAGCACATTCAACTATGGAAAGAACAAAGTATTTCATAAAAATATTTCATTCATTCAGATCTACAACGTGTTACTTTAGTGTTCCCTTTAATTTTTTGAGCAGGGTATACACATATATATATTAAATCTACTTACATAAATGTATTCTGCTTCCTGAATTTTACCATCTACAGACTGTACATCAGGAAAAGATATTCATTCATGAGGTCTTTTTAAAGACTAACAACACATCATTTCCAACCTTAAAACCCAGTGAACGGGTTTTTTCAGCGCCACATGTGTAGATACACCAAAACAATGACAATTCAGTCGAGTGTTTCATGATCACTCGCCAAATTTCAGCTGCTTTTCCTTCACCGAACCATGCAGCTCCCTAGCTCGATTCTTCAGCTCCTCTGCCTTCTTCTCGTCCTTCTCTGTACCGTCCCCAAGTTTGTACATCCGGCTTGCATTAGCGCAGCCCCACACATGTCCCAGCTCACAGGCCCTGTTAGCGTACTTCAGGGCTAGAGTCATATCTGGTGCCAGACCTTTGGCATTGCCCTCAATGAACAAAGCACTGAGGTTAAAGCAGGAGGGAGCGAAGCCTCCAGCGCAGGCCTTCTCATAGTACTGCCGGGCCGCCGTCAGGTCGGGTTGTCCATCCAAAGCTCGTCCGTCATGCGACAGCAGACCAACATTGTGGCAGGCGTCTACAGACTTCTTTCCTCCGGTGTTGCAGGACTGCATAAAGCAGGAGTAGGCTTTTTTTAGGCACTCAGCAACTCCACCTGGTGGACAGATTTAAGAGAATGACTTTATGCAGAGATCTTTACACATCTTGCACACTGTAAAGATACTGTAAAGGTACTGTAAAGATTAGTCAAATCCCCCACTTGAATAGAAAGGCTCCATTAGAGGCCATTCATTACTAAAGGAACCATAAATTTACCTGTGCATGAAACCTGTAAGTATTAACCTGAATTATTTCATTATTGATGTGTTCACTAAAAAGTGGGTCTTGATATTGAAAAATGCATGCTGACCTGATAACAATTAAGTCTTAATCATTTTTAATTATCAATTAACCTTCCAATCAGTTCACCTAAATAAAGCACAAGTACCTAAAAATTACACATTTAAAAACATTCTGCACAAGAGACGGTAAATAACTAAAGTAATAATGAGTTACCTTTGCCTGTGACATGATAAGCTCCCAGTTTGTAGCAACTCTCTCCATGTCCATGTGTCTCACAGTTATGTTTGAGCACTTGTGCTGCGGATTCATAGTTTTTCTTCACCCCATCCAAGTAGTCAGCGAGCCTTTGGCACCCTAAGAACACAGCAGAAAAGCACACAATGAGGAAACATACTTATCCCTCTATGGCTATATAGCTGGAGTCTGTGTTAGGATTAAACAGTTTGGAGAAAATATCTAACCACGATTTTTCTGACAAATATTCTATTGTGAAATATATTTTTCAGAAACATTAGTTCAGTATTTGTTGTGTAACAGATTACAGACATACACTCAATCATTACCTCATGAGATGCCATCAAAATATTAGCGCTCTGGTGCTGGGACACATAATACATATTCCACTGATGCACATAAAGGGCGATTCATTCATTGTTTTGACATGCTTTGTATACATACGGTTTAAATGTACTAAATGACCACTGCTCCCTGAATTTTACATTCTACATTCTGTAAATCAGACAAACATATACTTTAATCAGATTCTTTCGTCAATTAACAACACATCCTCTCCATCCTGCAATTTTTCTGGCAAATACTGGAATTCATTTTGGGGTAACATGTATTGTGTGACAGATTTATAACATGTAATGGATCATTATGAGATACAGAGATAATATCACAATAATAACTGCTCCATGTTCTAATGCACAGAACTTAAAGATATGAATTGCTTCGTTATCACGTCTAACATTTCAATTTCATGGCAACATTTTATTATCATGTGTAAAATCATTTTACTACTTCACTCTTTCTTTTCTATTAGATATCTCTTTCTATTCTCATCCGAATATTAACTGCTCCATGTTCTAACACAGGGAACTTATAAATAGTAATAAACATGTGCTATAATGTGTGTTATTTCAGTTTCATGTTCGATATTTAATTTTAATGCAAAATGTTTCATTTTGTCATCTTATTTCACTACTTCAGAATAATTGCCAGTATTACCCTTTCTTATTTATTCTTGTCTAATTAAAGCTTGCTTACTTTTCTTATTGATTTTTGACTATGCATGCACTCTTAAGTTATTTTTTGTCTTCACAACATCTGGCACAAGAATTTCCTTCAGGATTGCAAAAGTTCTATTTTATATTATCTTGTTTGTTACATTTTTAATGGCAAATGAGATGGAGTAATAATAATAACAAATCCAAATAGAATATAACAATCTCTGACATTGAAACAGGTAGGTCATCCATGGCTTAGGAATTACATCTAGGTACTGCACAAAGTAATAAAAATAATAATAATGATGCTTAATGTTTGTCTTAAATCGCAACCAATTTCTGCACCGTTTCAATTAAAACCGATTCGTAGTTCAGTCTTAACTGTCAGCACCACCGATTACCGATTCTTACCTTCAGGATCCTTCTCTTTGTAGCACTGGAAGCTGTACTCCACTCCCAAATTATCCAAAAACTGCTTCACTTCATTCTCATCTTCAAAGTTTATAAGTCCAGCCATATCTCAGCCTTTACTTCTTGCAACAACCACACGTGTTGAAGGCTGAGCTGCACACATCCACTGCTGCTTGACCTTGGTGACTGAGCGACGTTACAAAAGCGTCTCCTCAACACGAAGCACAGAGCAGATAGTTGTATTTAGTTGTAAAGATGTTATAAAAGCCCACTGCGGTAGTTCGTGTGGTAGTTTTCTTTTCAGTAAAAACAAGATCACGCTTGTCTCCCGGACGATCTCTTCCTGTGTTGTAACCTGGGTTGTAACCCTCCTCTGCCGGCTTCCGTAGTCCGCCCCCCTTCGCTAATGTACTTCCAGTGCTGTGACCTTTGTTTACTGTCTGTCTGCTCGCGCTGGTCAAAAATAGACCTCGCTGTGAAAGCCGTATCCCCCAGCCTGCTTCCTCAGTCCTGCGTTTCGGTCGCTACCGTGCTTTGATCGACATGAATTCCGCCGCATCCGAAAGCTTTGGACGTTTCTGGTCGCAGAGTGATTTTCCACCGCGGAGGAAACAACAAGTGAGCTAGCTAGCTGGTCCCCCGCTAACCGTCGCAGCCCAGCCGTCGTCCTCTCCCGGTTACTGTCACCCCGATTAACCGCCTCGCACTCACCTGCAGGTGGGCACTGATACAAACCGACCTTCTCCTCAGCAAGCTAGCGAGAAATTTTACACTTTTTTTCTGGGTGAAACAGACACCAGTCTCGGTTGGATAAGCTAACACTGTATATTTTTAAACCATGGCTATGGCCTGTAGTTTCCTAAACACGGTAAGTTTCAGATTTTGCTTCAGGTGATGGGTGTGACGCATTTTTATGTTCTCAGTCATAACGCGGAAATCTGTTGCAATAAATCTGCCCTGATTTCTAGGATGAGGCGTCTCCGGCGGCTCTGACAGACCTGTGTCTCACCTATGTGAGTCAGAACCTGGAGTGTTTCTGTGTGAAGCGCCCGGACGGATCTCTGTGCTTCAGGGAGGCTGTGCTCTTCCCGCAGGAGTTAGCGGACCAGCTGCTGGCCAAGATGGCCACTGAAGGTAAACCCGGACCCCAAAGTAGACCTGCAGTGATTAATGGGTTAGTTGGTGATCACCCTGTCACAAGCAAAGGAAGATGATCACCCTCTTTAAAGAGTGGACACTTGTGCTTTACTTAGGTGCTTCAGTTTTGTGTTAGTTGGAGTTCACCATGTCACAGCATCACTTGTTACCCCTCTCTGAAGTGTGGGTGCTTGAGTTTATGGTTTCAATTTTCTGTTGCATTTTAAAAGAGCTACAATGATTAAGCGATTGATCAATTAATCTGTTAATTGGAGTTCACTATGTCACAGGAATAAGGAGCTTATTACATCCCTTTGAACCCTCTCCGAAGTGTGGGTACTTGCGTGTTGTTTAGGTGTTTCAATATTCTGTTACATTTTACAAGAGCTGCAGCGATTTCAAAAGTGTGGCGTTATAGGCTTTTGGCTTGCTCTTATTAGTATTATTTTAGTATTTTGCATTTCTCTCATTTTAGAGTTTGATCCTAGAAGTTGTCTTGTTTGTTAGCATTTTATAGTTATTTTCTTTTACAGTTTACTGTCGTTATTTGTGTCCTGATTTATAACAGACATAGCACTTTGGTTCAGTCTGATTGTTTTGAAACTTGGTACAAATTAACTCTGATTTAAGGAAATGTTTGAAATCTGTGAGCTACTTAGTCTGATGGTATGTTGTCACTTAAACCAAATCCCTGCCCTCAGTAAACAGTAGCAGGACTGTGTAAAGCTCAGTCCTGCACATGTCCCATAGATGAACCTTGACATAAGTTCATTCCACTACAGGTCTGCTGAATGACAGCACAGCGGGTGTGTTTCGGAACTGTGAATACTTGCGGCTGAGGAGGGCCTGCATCCGTACAGCGCGGATCTCTGCAGAAGCCTTCCAGAAAGCCCTTTGCCCTCACAGACTGCTGGAGCTGGATGCTGCCAGGGTCAACGCTGACCTGACCATTCCTGACATTCTGCAGGGACTGGCCACCAATAAATACTGCCAGGTAAAGCGAGATGCATGGCAAAATGTGGGACTTAGCTAACCTTTTCTCTTACAATACTGAAGTAATTTTGCTTTTTCCTCAAACAGGAGTCCCTCCAGCGACTTGTCCTAACGGGTCTCACCATGTCGTCGCTGGAGGAACCAATATGGTATCGCTTCAGCTCCCTCCAGGGCCTGCGCTCCCTCTCGCTAGCTAATGTGGACTTCTATGACTCTGGACTGGTGGACGTGTGTTCCCTGCCTCGGTTGGAAAGCCTCGATCTCTCCAACACTTCAGTCACCAACCTGAGCCCCCTGCTGGGCCTGAAGGAGCGGCTGCGTTCGCTGACACTGCACCAGCTCAAAAGGCTGGAGATGAGCACTGCTCAGTTACTGGGGGTCATAGGACAGCTGGATGTGTTGCAGGTTAGTGGAAGGGTGGAGTTGAGTTTGCTGTTGTGTGTGTTTATAGTAAATATGATTCTGTTTATTTATTACACTGTCTCCATGTTTGTTTGTGTCTGTGTTGTTGTGCTGTGTGTGAAACCTTTCCCATTCAGCACCTGGACATTAGTGATGATAAACAGTTTACCTCCGACGTTGCTCGTCAGCTGCTCGGACAGCCGGGGATCCTACCTGCTCTTGTTTCCCTCGATGTGTCAGGGCGGAAACAGGTGGGTGTATGTGTTTGCATGTCTGTATAAGTCAGTTTAATTGCAAATAAAATACATGGATATTTTAAAGTCAAGTTACTCCCTGTATTGGTGAATGTTGTAGGTAACAGATGCAGCTGTGAAGGCTTTTGTCGAGGAGAGACCGGGGATGACCTTTATGGGACTTCTGGCCACAGATGCTGGTTTTTCTGACTTCCTTTCTGGAGATGGAAATCTAAAGGTAGGCAGTAGTACGGTACATATATTAGAATCAGAATCAGAATCAGTTTTATTGCCAAGTAGGTTATTACACTTACAAGGAATTTTCTCTGGTGCTCTTGGTGCAAGTACAGATACATAAAATAAAATTGTAATTAAAGAGATTTAAGAAATATGGTTAAAATAGACAAGGTATGTGCAGTTACTACGCAGTAGTAATTAATATAGTCAACAGAGCTGATTTGCAGTGGCACGGGCAGTGTTTATCAGCGATGCAGCAGAGGGGAAGAAGCTGTTCTTGTGGCGAGAGGTTTTAGTCCTGACGGACCGCAGCCTCCTGCCTGAGGGGAGGGGTTCAAAAAGTTTGTGTCCAGGGTGAGAGGGGTCGGCCAAGTGAAGAGGTGGGCTGGAGGTGTGAGGTGCGGGGATGGGGTCGTCAGCTGACCATTGCCTTTCAAAGCGACAGTAGAACTGTTCAACTGGTTTGCTTGGCGCAGGTCGTTGGTGGAGTGGGGGGGGGCAATGGCTTGTAATTGGTTAACATTAGCATAGAAGAATTAACATAGAACAAAGAGCAATACAATTTTCAGGTTCGTCAAGCTATCTTGTCTGTTTAAACAGGTCACGGGAGAAGCTAACGAGATGCAAATCTGTGAGGCTCTGCGGCGCTACAGTGAGAGGGAAGGTTTTGTGAGAGAAGCTCTGTTTCATTTGTTCAGCCTGACTCATGTCATGGAGAAACCAAGGCCTGACATCCTAAAGGTAAAATCACATTATTCCAGATTTGTTTTGCCTAATCCTAATGAAAACAATGTTATCAGGCTTAACGCACAGAAATGTCTTCTCTTAAGCAGATACTGTGTTTATCTGATAAGCAGAGTATTTAGAATATTGTGTTCAAACCTTATACCTCTACTCTTCCTCTGCACACTTCCAATTCCTCATTCCTCTCATATAGCAGAATATCAATTCCCTTTTCTTGTTATTTTTTCCTAGCTGGTTGTTTTGGGTATGAAGAATCACCCGGCCACTCTAAACGTCCAGCTGGCAGCCAGTGCGTGTGTGTTCAACCTGACGAAGCAGGACCTGGCAGCAGGAATGCCGGTCCGACTGCTGAGTACAGTTACTCAGCTTCTATTGGAGGCCATGAGGACTTTTCCCAACCACCAACAGGTACCTTCATGCCTGCACTGCTCTTGCTTAGTCATAAAAAGCTCGTCAAAACAATGGCGTCATTTCGCAAACTCCATATACAAGATTCCCACCACTACACACTACCAGAACTTCAGATACTTCGTCATACTTTTTTAGGTGCTTTATAAGCAGATTTTTTTTTGGCCTCCAGTTTATATATTTATCATTTAAGCTCATAACCTGCTTGTGCACATAAATATACATCAAAATGTGTATACTCTATCTGTGTTAACTAGAAATGCAAGATACTGGACTTCTGTTGATATATTTTTCAACTGGTTTTTGCTAATTCAACTTAGCTGCAGAGAATACTGGCTTTGCAGTGGAATCAACATATTATTATTACTAGTAGTAGCATTAGTAGTAAATGTGATGCTTTTCAAATATACACATTCACTGGGAAAAATAAGAAAACCTCAACTTATACTTAGACTCTAAATTGCTGACTTTTCAAGGTGCTGTGTTAGTGTGAAACATTTGAGAGAAGAAATAAAGAGTTTGCCTCTCTGTCTGTTTTCAACCTGAAAATGTTGATGATTTGGGGAACTTGCCACAACCACAAAAAGCAGCTTCCCTTTTTTGTTTTCTTTTGAGGAAAAAAGCTTTCATAAAATTGTGCAGTGGAATACCAATAAATGCTTTGTTACGGTAATAAAATAAAATAAAAAAAGCAGGGCTCTGGTCAAAAATGGAGAAGTGACACACACAGTGATAACAAGGGCTGGACCCGAATATCCCCAATATCCGAATATTCTTTCGCTACGGCGGTATCCAGAGATTAATTTAAATTTTGGTGTCCGAATATTCGCCCACCCACTTCGTTGCATAAATACAAGACAAGATGCTGAAGACCTCTGCTGTTTGGGAATTCTTCAGTTTAACTGAAGACAAAACAAAGGCAAGTGGTTTCTGACCAGACAAACGGATCCGAATATTCGCGCCGTCTCTGCCACAACCGCCCCCGCCCCCACCCTCCCGAATATTCGGAGGCCAGAAACCACTATTTGGGCCAGCCCTAGTGATAACGGCGTGTAATTAATACTTACAATACTAGAATTTGTATTTATAAATAGTATGTTAATGCTATATATATGTATATATATATATATATATATATATATATATATATATATCATTTATACATTTTTCTTTCAATAATTTGGGTGCAAGAACAGCATGTACAATCCTACCTTCCAGAAGTGAGACAAAACTATTTTTGTGTTTCATAATGTGTCTTTACACACATTCTACTGGGTCACTGTAACTGCAAGAAACTGATAAGTGGAGGGAAAGAACTGTACGTTAACAGACCATGTGAGGACACTGCAGTCTGACATTTTTCAGCCTCTACAATGACGTCTGTTTTCTCCTTCTACAGCTTCAGAAGAACTGCCTGCTGTCTCTGTGCAGCGATCGCATTTTGCAGGAGGTTCCATTCAACAGGTGAGAAACACGCATTTTATGAAGCAAATTTCAAATCGACTTTATATACATATTCATTAGGAACACAAAACAAAAAATCCAATCTGTAAATGTGCCTCAACGTGAGCAAACCAGGAACCTTTAACTGTTGTCAGGAAGATTTACAGTACAAATGTTTTGCTTCCTTGTTGACAAGGTTTGAAGCTGCCAAACTGGTGATGCAGTGGCTCTGCAACCATGAAGACCAGAACATGCAGAGGATGGCTGTAGCTATCATTTCCATCCTGGCAGCTAAGGTATATTTTGTGTGGTATTACTATCACATGCATTGTTACTCATGCGATATGTTTGCTGGGTTATTCTCAAACACGGTGACGTTTGCTTTTTGCAGTTGTCCACAGAGCAGACGGCCCAGCTGGGGGCAGAGCTGTTCATAGTGAAGGTAGGTTTCACTCTAGAGCTGAATACTCTCTGCCTTTGCTAATTTACAAAAAAAAAAAGACATGTTTTTGTTATAAATACACTCTGTCCGCCCTGCAGCAACTGCTCCACATTGTGCGTCAGAAGGCCACACAGGGAGTGGTGGACGCCACGCTCAAATTTACACTGAGTGCACTCTGGAACCTCACGGATGAATCACCGACAACCTGCCGCCATTTTATCGAGAACCAGGGTCTGGACTTGTTCATTAAAGTTCTAGAGGTACCCAGAATTGTCAGCGTGGACGTCGTGTACATGAACAGTCAACGCCACATACAGAACAGCTTCCAGCAGATTTCTATAGGAGTTAATCATCGCACTTAATCATGTGTTGCTCAGTATCAGTACACATGCCTGTGAGGCGGCTGACTCACTGTTGTTTTGTGTCCATACCTCCACCCCCTCCCCCTCCTTCCTCACCCGTCTCTGCAGTCGTTCCCCAGTGAATCTTCTATTCAGCAGAAGGTTCTCGGTCTTCTGGTGAGTTTTTTTTCTTTACCCTTTAAAAAAAGCAGAATTTTGAATAAATGAACAAAATGAACTCACAGTTCTCCTTTTGCGGTGTAGAACAACATAGCAGAGGTTGGAGAGCTGCATGAAGAGCTGATGGTGCAGGGCTTTCTGGACCACATCAAGACTCTGCTGCACAGCCCCGAGGTGGAGGTCAGCTACTTCGCCGCAGGCATCCTCGCACATCTGACGTCACGAGGAGAGGAGGCCTGGACGCTCAGCCCTAATCTCCGCTCTTCACTGCTTGAACAGCTAGTAAGAATAAGCAATGCTGCTTCTACCTTGTGCACAGAAATACACCGTTATTTGAAACGTCGCTTTGAGTGTGACTCATTTGTCTGTCTTCAGCATGCTGTCATTATGAAGTGGCCCCCGCCTGAGTGTGAAATGGTGGCCTACAGGTGAGACACAGCTTGACTACAATAATTATAGAACAAGGGAGCAGTCACAATGACAGCACAGACTTTCAGACTTAATGACTGTAGCCTGATTCAGCTGTTAAATGTGACATTTTCACCATTTCAAATATGTACATAAAATCTCTTACAACAAAAAAAACAAGTGGCGGTTTTGTGATGCTAATTAGACTTAACTTTCTAGCTTTTATGTTGCGTTTCTGTCAGAATGGCGTCAAAGAAAACATAACACAAATGAACCTTTCAGTGTCTGAGTTAGTGCAGGAATGATTTAGGGTCTCTAACATGCATTCAGGTTACACATTTTAAGGAGGCAACTTGAAAACAAGCCTGCAAAATGTCTTTAGAATTCTGACTATACTTTGTGTAATCTGGTGTCAGAACATACATTTCTAAGAAGGCTGCAGATGTTGACTCAAATCTTCAAACATGACATGGTCGATAAATTGTCATTGTCTCTCCTTGTTTAGGTCATTTAACCCCTTCTTTCCCTTACTGGAGTGCTTTCATACCCCTGGTGTCCAGCTGTGGGCAGCCTGGGCCATGCAACACGTCTGCAGCAAGAATGGTGAGACACAGATCCAGTCGTCAACCAAAGCTCACTTACACTTGTAAAGACCATGCATATATCGTAGGAATGGTTATTTTTTTGTTACGGAATCATTGAAATCCATGCATCAAAAACATACACACAGCAATTTGAATTGTCAGTTTTGGTGATGTTAATTTGTGGTGTTAGGTTAATTTCAAAGATACCTCAGATCCCAAAGCCAACAATGCAAACCTTTGTATAGATGTATAAGTCTAAGTTCTGTGGTCAGATAAGACAAAAGATGAGCTGTTCGGCTACAATAAATAGAATTCTGCTCATGCTCAGCAGCTGTTTTTTTCTTTTTCTTTTTTTAAACAATCTGTTTTATTGATTTTCTTCACAGTAAGCATGTACAATCACAGATTTAAATTTAATCAGAAACAACGAAAGAAAGAAAGAAAGAAACAAGAAATAACAATGCTCCACTCCCACCCCCCACCGGCTGGCACCCATTACCCGTAGTTGGCTGGACACGTAGCCTGTAAACGGGTTAGTTTAAAAAAAAAAAAAGTAAAGCGGAAGCAAAACATGTTAAACAAAGACTGTAATAAAAGAATACAGACAGAAGTGACAATATCAACCGTAATGATATTAGCAAAAAGAATAAAGATATAATAAATAAAAAGAGTAATAAAGAAAAACAGATAAAAAAAACAATCGTGTACATTCAACTCACAGTGATCTGGCAGGCTGTACTTTTTACATATGACATGAAGGGATTCCACATTCTCTCAAAACAGACATCTTTCCCTTTCAGAGTTAGCCTAATCTTCTCAGCAGCTGTTTTTTCCAGCAGTAGAACTGGTGCTTTACACAAAGTAAATGGAATAATAAAGGAGGAGGAATGCCTCTACATTCTTCAGCCAGAAGGTTGAATCATGAACACAGGTGGATGTTCCAACAAGACAGTGACCCCAAACACGCATCATAAATGGTCAAGAAATGGCTAAATAAGGCTAGAATTAGGGTTTAAGACTGGCCTTAGGCACTTTTGGTAGCCTAACTGAGGTGAAAATGGGGAAAATATCTGAATTTCTGCATGTGTATTTTTGAACCAGTAGATTTCGTCATATTTCTAGAAGACCTGTTAAGGAACCAAAATGCATAGCTGTGTTTTTTACTGACAAAGATGCATGTCTGTCAGTGATTCAATCAGAGACAATTAAGAGTTGTAAGAGTCACTGGATAGTCAAGACTGCCATTATGCTCTGTAGTGTAAAGTGTATGCAAACTTTTGGTCACGGCTGTATGAGCACATGCAAATCTTAATGTTCTTCTACTTTCATCAGTTTGCCCGTTTTATTGATGCCCTGTGATTCACTTACCCAAACCGCTGATCCACGTGGCATTGCATTGTTGTCTGCAGCTTCTCGCTACTGCAGCATGTTGTTAGAGGAGGGCGGCCTGCAGCAGCTGGAGCGCGTTCACGCACACCCACAGACCCACCAAGACGTCAAACTGCTGGCTGAGAGCATTCTGGACAGTCTGCAGCGGCACAGAGCCCGAACCGGCCAGCTGGCGCACACTAACACAAGTCGCCGCCCGCCGCCACAGTAGCCTCACAAAGGTAAAAGCACACAGCAGCCGTTTGCTAGCTCAGCCACACAACGGTCGGACGTTTTTCATCCTTTTGCGTTTGCCTTTTTCAGAAAACGAGGCTCACAGATCAAGAACAGGACGCAAAGCTGGTTCCCATCGTGGGCGAGGTGAAGTGGGAGGAAGTTGTATGTGTGCGTGTGAATGCACAAACACGCACGAGAATCCCTAGAAAGTAAACGGAGAATAGGAGAGAGACAATGCAATTCTTTGCACACACTAACCTTATTTATTTTTTAAAAGTATTTCTGTGTGCTAATTCTGTGACATATGAAAAAAATTCAATTATGACAAGCTGTATCTCAGCACTGAGTTTGTGTTTGTGCTCGCTCTCGCCAGCCTGACTTTGGCATCAAGTTGATTTTCGTACCAAAAACATGCCAGTGCACAATTACAAGTCTCAGTCTGGGATTGAACCTCCCACAGCTCAGCTCTAGTGAGGGTCAACGCCCTGCGGCCCTCGTACGTTGAGTGCTCGTTAAATATACGCATGACGCTGCCGTGAGCTCAAGCATGCTGGAGTTTGTCTGAATGCTTGTACTGTTCATTTTAGGAATGCCTGCTTGGTTGTTTATATCAGTGCTCTGTTCACTGAAACCCACGCCTCTGGGTCTGCAATACTACTGTTGCTCTCCTCCTCATTTCGTCTTTTATCAGCTGATGCCTTTGATTTGATGTGACCAGACACTTGCCAAGGGTGTGTTCAGCAGCTTCCAATGTTCCAAACATTACAGACGAAAACAGAAATTATACAGACAGAGAATCTCGAGTTCATTTTACTTTCTTAACATCAGGCAGCACTAAATCTGTATCAGTGGCAAAACCTGCAGTGCAGAACGCTCCAGAGTAGAATTATCGTGATAAGTTGGCAGCCATTTACGCCTGGTAAAGTGCAAAAGTAAAAACACAAGTGGCAATAATGAGGTGTCCAGCAGAGTCATGATAGATGCACGTTTGTACTGAGTCACATCTGTTTTCTCTTTGAGAAACTTGTGTATATATGGGTGTGTTTGCTACGCGTCCGAGTGTCTTAAAGACAGAGGCAGCACTTTGGTGTGAGCATGTGTGTATGTACGTCTGTACAAGTAGCTGCATCTTACAGAGTGTGTGTAATTTGTACATTATAGAAAATGAGGGTGAAATAGTAATTGTTCAGGACCGGTTGAATTGGTTGCATGGAAAGTATTCTGTTGTATGCTCATTTGTTTTGTTTTTCAGTTATTATAATAAAGAACAAAAGGGGAAAAAATCCTTTCACTCAGAGAGCAAGTCGAAATGTTTTAGATGTTTCAGGGCATTTCTCTGTGTTCTAAAATGACCGACCATTCTACATGATGCCATCTACCAGGTACACTTCTGTTCTCTAGAGAAGCCACATCTCCCTTGTTTAGCTCTGATGAAGGCCCCTATCACCATTTTCTATGCAATTAAGACCAACTTCACTTTTACAAACTGCTGTCAAACCCCCGATTCAACAATGAAAACACTTTCAAATATATAAATGGAGTATAGTAGCAAGGATACCAATGACAGGTCTGCAGATTTCCATATATAACATGTATGGTAATGGAAATGTATTTCAGATTTTGGGCTACAAAATGGTACTTAAACATTCATCATGCCATCTGTTAAATGATTTATTGTTTCTATAAATCAGTTGTTGTTGACAGTGAGCTTGATAATTACACGTTTCCCAGACAGATCATCAGTTTCAACAAGGAGAAATAGTAATGGAAGAGTTATTTCTGTCACTCCTTATATGTTGGATTGTTTAGTGGAGCTCCTGAACGTCGCCCTGGAGAAAGGCCAGTTTGATGTTTTTTTCCACAAGAATTGAATAAAAAAGGCAGATGGAAATAGTCAAGATGCTGTACGTCTGCCATGACCGTGCCATGTTGCTGCTCAGAGTCACACTTTCAAGTTTGGAAATAAAGAATGTACATTGCCATAACCTGGAGATGGTGCTTGTGTTGCCTTTTTATTCCAAATATGACAATTTGATCACATAAAACAAAAGAAGCACAAACAGTTCACTTTAAAAATCTTTGTCATTTTCACTGTTGCATCAAACAAAAATCAGCTCTTGTCCTGGAGATCATCACAAACACTGATCCACTGAGCGCTCACACTGGCCTTAACTAACTTACCGACGCTGGCTGGGAGGCGCACAGACAATCAATAGGTGTTAATTGTTTATTTGGCGCGAGGTTACAGAGCAGCAGCATGCATCTGTCCTGGCACATTAGAGTGACCGATCCAGCAGCTCAATAGAGTTTATTCCCCAGTGTACTGTGGAGCTCTCTTCTCTATGAAGGCTGCCATCCCCTCCTGCCGGTCCCGTGTGGGGATGACCTGAAAAGAGAGGGCAAGTGGGGAGATGATGTGATTACACCAGAGAGTGAATGTCAAAGATGAACTCAACTGCAATTCAAAGTACTGCCTCTAGTTGAAATTTTATGAGGAAAAAAAGTAGCACTATCTTGAGGTTTTCTTAGAAATTAGGTTAAAAGGAAAATCCTAACCTACAAAAATCATGCAAAACTGCAGTGAGAGTGTTTGGTCTTACCCGAGCATAACACATCCTCTCTATTGCCATTGCTGAGCTAATGTCAACCTGGAAGAGGCAGATTACAGTCAGTGCTGCGGTCACCGATGTAATGAATGTTTTTCAAATAAAAAAAAATCAAGATCGATGAATCACAGTGTACCTCGACGCCTTTATTCATCGCCTCTTTTGCCATCCGCACTGCAATAGGAGCCTGGAAAAGACAAATAAAAGTGAGTTAGTACTGATCAGATGCTATCCACCGATCAGCCAAAGCATTAAAACCACCGACAGGTGAAGCAAATACCAGTTATAATCTTGCATGTGCAACTTTCTATTAGGAAATCTGGAGTCCTGGCATTCATGTGGATGAATATGTACACATATCACCCATCTAACCATTGCTGCAGAATAAGAGCACCTATCTATGGACAGCATGCCCTGCTACGTCACAAATACTGTTCAGGAGGAGCGCGAGGAACACAAACAAGAGCCGAGGTGTTGACCCAGCCTTCAAACCTCCCAGATCCCAAAGCGACTGAGCATCCTCCAGATGCACCGAAACAAGTTTAATTCACGGAGACTAGATCCCACAACCCCGCAGGATCTAAAGGAGACCAGACACCACAGGAAACCCCGAGAAGTCCCATGGCCAAGTGGGTCTGATCTGTTTGGGCGGCACGGGAGACACCAATACAATATTTGTCCGGCGGTTTTAATTTTGTGGCTGGAATTTAACCAAAGTTAAGCATATCTGGCACAAGCTCGACTCATTCTTAAGGATGTTGCAGCCTTTGCAGAACAGAATGTGACCACTGTTTTTTTTCTGTCTGTTGGCAGCCCTCCAGCCTTAGGAAATGTATTATTAAATTACTGGAGAATCCTTTTAAAATGTGCACAAATTAACCTGTAAGAACTCCATATGCATCAGTCAACTGGACAGACTACTTCTTATAATCCTACAGGTTTTTCCAGGAAGCCGAGAGAAAAATCTAAGAGCTCACACAGCCTATTATTCTCCACCGTGCTTTCATTTAGCACAAACTCCCATCAGTCATTCAACCTGAGCCGGCGTCTGCGGATGTGTGTGTGTGAATGTGTGTGTGATGCTATTTGTGGTCCATTTCTCCACTTGACTGCCACTCCGGCCCTGGCGACCGCGGGCATCTGAACTGGAGTGAAAGATATGTGGAACGACAGAGGCCTGGAGAGAGGAGGGAGAGGTGGAAAGAAAACACCAGGATGGGAGGCAATGACAAGCAGAAGAGGAGCTCAGGAAGAGGTAAAAGAGCAGATCTCCCACCTGAAGGAGGCATGAAAAAAAAAAGAGGGTTTGTACTCTAACCTGGGGCAGTATCTCTCTGGCCAGGCTGAGTGCTTCTCTGTAGGCAGCATCTCCTGTCTGGTTCTGGTCCACAGCTCTGTTCACAAGCCCTATCTCCAGCGCCGTCTGCCCTCCCACACGTTTACCTGATAACACACAGAACCTCCATAAGCATCCTGTGCCGCCTATATATCCATATGTCAGCGTTTATGTTTTGTTTTTTCTGTAACACCACCTGTGAAGATGAGCTCTTTGGCCAGAGCGAGGCCGACCATCCTCGGCAGGCGCTGACTGCCCCCTGCAGGACAAAAACCAGGTGAAGGTCAACTTCTCACAGCTGCTTTGTCTCTCTATTCAGACACTCTAGTGCAGTGGCAGGGTCATATGTGTGACCTCTGAGCGCCTTACCCGCCCCTGGGAGCAGCCCCCGTGTCGTCTCAATAAGACCCATCTGTGCCGAACGTGCTGAAACACACACACACACACACACACACACACACACACAGAGGACAGTTGAAGGTCTGAGCTGCTGAGTGCCGTTGAAGCTGTGGAGGGTAAAGTCTGACTGATGCTTCTGTCAGAGCATTAGGCGCAAACACCTGCTCGCCGAGCCCATCAGCGCTCAGCCAATCGCAGAGCTGCCTCGCCTAATGTAACCAATCACAGGCAGATTAATCTAGACGAGCAGCTGGGCAGATGTGTCTGACGTCATAGGCGATCATTAGTCCCCGAGCTCATCAGCAGATCATTAGTTTTATCTGTGATAACGGCAACTTCTCCGAAAGAACAAAAGACTGTACAGCATTTCTATATCATTTGTACATTAATCACAACATAAAGTTTCCTCTTTAATTTTCCCTATGCTGCTTTAAGATACTTAGAAGCGTGTTATTCCACACCGACAGTAACAGAACACATTTTGTATCATTTTCTCCCGGTTCTTCATGGGAGATAATTAAAGTGAATGAAATGTTAATGCAAAGACTTTTAATAGCAACAATATTCAATCAAATGAAAACAGTAAATGTGTTGCATGCATCACTTTATACACACATTTCTTCATCTTTTCAGTGAATTAAATTACAATCACATTTATTATTAATAACAAACGACTCAAAAACCTGTCAAGAAGGCTGCAATAAGCACTTCTATCTTGAAACTTGAAACCATTTCCAGTGAAAATCATGTGTTTTTTTCCCTTGCTAATATGCCCATAAGGTGTTTTTTTTACATGCTGGAAGACATACTATTTATCGAAAATAACAAATCAATGCCATGGCTGGGCATTTCCACCTTAAAACAGCAGTGTATGATGGTTTCAAAAACATAGATGTAGACTTGTGGAGTGTCATAAGTAAGAAAAACGAAGGAATCAATCCTGATAGAACTTTCTACATCACTATTCTCCTTCAGAATTGGCTTCTAGGTCAAATATAGGGTGGGATCACTCTAATATAACAACTCGCAACTCGTGAGTCATAGGTGAGCTGGTGTGCTCCAGCTTCAGCAAGCAGGAAGATGTGGATGGAAAGACATCAGTGATTGGTGTCATCGAGCTGAAGCAACCACGTAGAGCCATTTTAAGGCAAGAGGAAGATATTTTCATGGAAAAAAAATCTAAATATGTAACTTTGATAAACGGAGATGAGTTTTTAGAACTTAAATCAATGAACAGAGAGTGACTTACTGTGTTGCTTCATCACTAGTTGCAGATATCTATAAAAGCTGTGAGAAGTGCAATAACAATTCAAAACATTGCAGTTTTTAGGGTCCTGAAGATGTAGAGCTCTCCAACATTTCACAGGAACAAACTGATTTGATCAAACGCTTTGTGACCCTTCTGAATATTTCTTGCGACCCAACTGGGGGGTCTTGACACCCAGATTGAGACACGCCGCTCTAATCCACACTGATGCAATGAGGGAGTTGTCAGTGCAGAGAAATGGCCCTAAGTGGGAGCCACAAACCCTCCACCAGCCTGTTTAGACTCAAGCGTTGATCTGATCTGACTGGACTGGAGACAGCTGTGAAGAGAACATGACATCCCCTTTCTAACCTCATTAACGTCACCTGAAGGAAGAAAGAATATGTTGCGTGAATCAGACTTCTCCAGCTCAGGGTTGATAGGAGGAGGTTCGGGAGACGCTCACCAGCAGTGCGAAGGTCACAGGCCAACGCTAGCTCCAGTCCTCCTCCCAGGGCGGCGCCGTCCATCGCTGCGATGGTCGGCGTGGGCAACGAAGCTGCCGAAGCGTCCCGAGAAAAAAAGGCAAGATGAATAATCATTCAATCATCCATCCATCCATCCATCCATCCTCTTTCTTACCTATTTGAGTCATGAGGGACCGCAGGCCATGAACAAACAGGTCAGACTCTGAGTTATTCATCAGAGCTCTCTCTTTTAAATCAGCACCTAAACAGACAACACAACATTAACACACACTTTGATCAGGAGTTCAGGTTTCAGATGTAGCAGAAATCACTCACCGGCACAGAAAACTCCTGGCACCAAACTCCTGAAGACAACCACACGAACCGCTGAGTCATTGGACAGAGTGGACACCAGCTCCCTCATCTGCACACAAACACACACCGAGTCTCAATCAGTGCAGCGTGTGTGTGTGTGTGTGTGTGTGTGTGTGTGTGTGTGTGTGTGTGTGTGTGTGTGTGTGTGTGTTCTTGTACTTGCTACATGGTGAGTACCATTTTCTGCATTTAACTATCAAAGTGAGGACATTTTTACAAAGTGAGGACATTTTGGCCGGTCCTCACTTTGAAACAGCCATGTTTGAGGGTGAAGACTTGTTTTTAGAGAACAGGTATGAATTGAGGTTTGGTTAGGGTTAGGGTAAGGATTAGGGTTAGGCGATCAGTTGTGATGGTTAAGGTTAGGGTAAGGCTCTAGGAAATGCATTACGCCTATGGATGTCCTCACTAAGATAGAAGTACAAACATGTGTGTGTGTGTGTGTGTGTGTGTGTGTGTGTGTGTGTGTGTGTGTGTGTGTGTGTGTGTGTGTGTGTGTGTGTGTGTGGCGCAGACGTCGGCTCACCCGTGACACAAAAACATGTCCGAGAGCGTTTCTTGCTTTGTGTCGGCACATCAACACCTCCACTATGCCTGAGAAAAAGAAAACAGAAAGGGCAGCGGTAGAATAGAATAGAATAGAATAGAATAGAACAGAATAGAATAGAATAGAATAGAGAGCATTTATTGTCACTGTAATGTGCAAAATACAAAATTAGGAGCACTACTGTTGTCTTGATGTACTTATTTTGCAGCTGTCTGCAATCAATTCAGCATTAAAACTGTGTAATTACTACTTCCTATTGACAAAATAATTGAGAATAAGACTAATTTCCCCCTTTTCAGTTTTCATACAGACAGCAGAGATAGACAGAAAACACGGGGAAAGACAGCAGAGGAACGACATGCACTGGTTCCAGGCTGGTCAGGAACATCTTGACTGCCAGAATTTGCTTCTTTTCCTTGTCCTATAATTCAACATCTCGGTGTCTTGAGCCACAATCAGACGTGGGATACAAATCAGTCTGTTGAAGTGGTAGCATTCTGTAACTCGGATGTAAGTCACTTTTGTATTAATACTTATCCAGACACATGCAAAACAGTGGCACAGAGAGCCACGGTATAATATTTGTAAGTAGCACAAAACTGGAGTTAAGTTTTATCTTCACAGACATTTCAGTTTATAATAGATGCAAAATTGTAGGACATTTGGAGTGTTGTCTCTCTATGTTTTTCTCTCTTACTTCACCCTCACCCCCAGCCAGTTAAGGCAAATGTCTGCCCTGCCTGAGCCTGGTTCTGCTAGAATTTTATTCCAGTATGAGGTGAATTTTCCTTCCCAATGTCACCAAAGAGCTTTCTACAGGGGAAGCATTTGGATTTGTTGAGCTTCTCTGTATTACATACTATTATAAGATCTTTATCCTGGGCATGTAAAATGTCCTGAGCTGCTGCATTTCCGTAAAAGTTTTCATTCTTATTTAGTTTTTTTTTTAATTAGAAAGACTGTAGAGGAAGTATTGTTGGTCAAAATCTAAGCTTCCGGTACCGAAACTAGCCTGATCTAATATTATTTCCCCACAGAATTAAACAGGTTTAATCAACACAAATGCCTTTGTTGATATTAATCTGGAAATATCATCACGGGTGGGAGAACAGCCTCTTCTTTCTGAGTTAGTCAGCACACACAGACACTTGACATTTACACGAGTTTCATGTTTTATCAGATGGCTGGCTGTGAGGTGTCTGTATTTATAAACCAAATCCTTGTTGGTATACAACTGAACAATGTTGAATTGCTCTTAAATGTGTCCATACCGTCGTCTTTGCCCTCTAACCGCTTCAAATCCACCTCTACAGGATCTCCAGTCTCTGTGTGCTGCCAGCGGCTCTGTGCGCGACTGTATCCCGTCAGAGAGCCGCTGCAGGCGGGCAGCAGCCACGCTCCGTCCCGGGGGATCAGATAGGAAGTGCGGTTGTGCGTTACAGCCCTGCACCCCAACAGTGAGCACATCGACCCCGATAGTCTGCGAAGGAGAGTCGTCATGCTTGTAGTTTCTTTGCTGTTTAGTTTGCAGGGGCAGGAAGAGCGTCCAAGAGCTGCAGGAAGTTTGCTGCAGGTTTCTTCCTGAGAGGAGGGACTTGGCTGCTTCCCTTCTTTTAAACAGCAGTACCTTTGAAAGTTCAAATCAGAGGAGAAATGAAACAGAGGACATTTGCTTAAAGTATTTTTTATAAATACATTTAAGATACTTGTCTTTTTTTTCAGTATTTCCATTTTATGCGACATATTTTTTTATTCCACTACATCTGACAGCCACCGTAGACACACCTCCTGTCCTTTACCTTTAAATATAGTGATTTTGATTTTGTTTTTTGGTTGATGCTAGAGGTACGGACCCGTTAAGGTCACTGAAGAGCTGGCGCCGGTTAACTACTATTTGCTGCACATTACAGGCAGTTTATATGAATGACTTTGACGGCGAACATTGTATAATTTCACCAAAATACACCGTCTCCTCTCACACTTTAGACAATGTAGTTTTTACGCTTTTAGACGCCGTGTCTAAATTGTTTGAAGTCCAGTTCCTATTAATTAGTTTACCGCGTTCAGTGGTGGAAGCGGCTGACGAACTCCATTGCAAATGTTCCCATTTAATTTCGGATGTCCGTCGGATTACCAGCCAATCACGAAGAGCGTTCATCAGCCGGCTCATTAATATTTATATACGGCTCATTAATATTTATGATAAGGGAAAGTGCCGTATCCGTAGACCACAGGCTACGGGTACGGGTCCGTATCTGTAGACACTACCTTGTTTTTTTCTTAAAAACTCAAAGATTATGCTGACAAAATTCTTCTGTTTCTTAGGATGCGTAAACTAACTGTAAAATGTTTTTTTCACAAAGCTAATCTCAGCTATTTTTCATTAAAAAAAACTTTGTAAAAACACAAGTTTCTTACACAACAGTGACACTACAAACATGATTTTCTTATACAACATGAAATATTGCTGTAGATTAAACAATCAGTAGTATATAAAGTAGGTAAAATTAGTTCACCCTTAACATCTACAGCAAAAAGAAATGCACCATACATATTAATATTGCAGAAATATTAACCTAAAACATCACATGCATCAGTAAAATGCTGATAATGAACATTTTTCCTGTAAAATATGTCGTTTTTACTTTTAAACCATGGCTTAAATCATGCATTACATACTTACAGAAAGTTTCAAATGCAGGACTTTTACATGTAGAGGAGTATTTTCACAGTGCAGTCTCGCTGTTTTCACTTTAGTAAAGGATCCAACCGCTTCTGCTGGTTAAAAAGTTAGAACAGTGGATGATATTTTAGCATTTAAAGCTGAAGTGCTGAAGTTGCATCGTTTCTTCATAGTGTTTCAATAAAATGGAATTTTCTACTACCTGCTACTAGTCACCATTTCCCTCAACAGGAATCAAAGTGAAACTCTTGCAATTATGTAACTTCATTTTTACTTCCTTGTGAACTCATCTTGTCCGTAACACACACTCCCACACTCTACCTTAACATAAGCCTTGACCTTACCCGAACCCGAAACCAATTCTTCGACTTATAATTTAATGATTTAGCTTATGTGGAGGGCTGCACAGGGGCTTGGTGATTAGTCTTGCAGCTAGAAGATCCCCTGTTCGCACCTTCCTGGTGTCTTTCTGCATGGAGTTTGCATGTTCTCCCTGTGCAAATGGGTATTCTGGCTTCCTCCTACAGCTCAAAAACATGCCGAGGTTAATTGATAATTCTAAATTATCTGTCCAGGGTGTCCTCTACTTTCGCCCTAAGTCAGCTGGGATAGACTCCAGCCTTCCCCTAATGAGCCTGATGAGGATAAAGCCATTTATAGGTAATAGATGGATGGATGGAAGTTATGTGGACTTATGTGTCAGGTGAATCCCAGCAATGTGACTCTGTACACAGATTTAAGTCCAGACAACATGAGAACACACACACACACACGCTGCCCTTCGACCTGCTGTCCTATCCATCTGAAGTGTCCAGTCTTTGGCCAGACAAAGCGGCGTGTTGAGGTAAGGTTTTCCGTCAGGCCGCTGATGTCTAGTCTGACCATGCATTATTGAGCAGGTCTTTACAAGTTTTGCAATTACGGAGTCAGACAGTGTCTCTGATGGCACAACAGTCTGAGAAGAGAGAGGCGGCCTACGTGTGTGTCCCCGTGCAAATCCATGTGATCGATGCATTGTGATAGAAATGAACCGGTTGGTGAATTTATTTCAGCTCTCAGATTCATAAGGTTACATTTATATCAATCACATTCACTCTCACTGTTTGTTTTGTTGCTGTTTGGCTTTGTTCATTCTTCATAATTAGCATGGATACTGCTTGAATGAATCATATTAATTTGTAATTGAGATGTGAATTAAGAGTTGCAGGGTGTAGGTGGCTGAGCTGCAGGGTACAGGGCAGGATGAAATGAATAAAGTGAAACTGAAACTCTGCCCAAAACAGCACAGATGCATTTTTACACACATTAATTTGACCACTGAACAGCGGCAGCTTGGTTATATAAAAGAAATAAAGATATAAGGACAGCGACAGACAAAGACAGGTGAAGCAAGGGACGATTTAAATATAAATGGTAATCCTGATGGGGTTTCATTTGAGAGGTAATGAGAGACAGAGATTTGCATTCGTCTGTCGGTTCTGTTGCAGCAGAGTGAAATGCTAGCTGGTGGTTGTGGAGGAGAACAGCTTGTTGAGATTTGATGTCTGGCAGGTTTCTTCTCCCGCCTTGAGATGGAAAACTGATGGAAAATGACACTCGTGGTCTGAGTATGAAGGTGTGTAAATGACAGAAATTGAGCCTGACTGATGTAGAAAGTCAAGAGTGAGCTCAAAACACAGCAGAACGCTTTTACTTTGCTGCATCTCAGAGGGAAATATTATACTTTTTACTGCACTTTATTTGTCTGGCAGCTTTTTCTTCAAACCACTGACAATCATTTATCTCATCATTTGGTGATTTTGAGGTAGAATATTTCTGCTAAACTCAATAATTACATGTATTCACAAGTTAAGAGCATTTTTCTAGATCTTCAGATGCATGAACTAGGAGTAAAATGTATTTTCACAAAGCTAAAAACAATACATTTCACTTAAAACAGTGACACTACACCTAAAATTGATCAAAAATGACACTTGAGGTTTGAGAACTGAACCTGACGGAGTCCAACTGTAGAAAGTCAGGACTGGACCTAAAATACAGCAGGACCAGAGTCTGAGACCAAGTACAAGAGAAATGAAAGAAGTGAGGAGGTATTTTGTGCTGCAGTGAGTCTGATGGATCTTCTCCCTTATTCCACTCTTTCCCTGCATGTAGCTGCATTTCTGCTCTTTAACCCTCCTGTTGTCTTCATTTATGGGCACCAAAACATTTTTGTTTCCTTGTCTGAAAAAACATTCCCAAATTTCTGAAAATTTGCAAAACCTTCAGGAAGAAAATTCCAATAATTCCTTAAAAGTTTCCCTTAAAAGTTTTATTTAAAAAAAATCCCCCAAGTTTGGCAAGAAAATTCTAGTAAATATTTTCAAAACATCTTCCAAAAAATCTTAAAAATTTCAAAAGTGATTACATATCAGAATCAGAATCAGTTTTATTGCCAAGTAGGTTTTTACACTTACAAGGAATTTTCTCTGGTGCTCTTGGTGCAAGTACAGATAAAATAAAATAAAATAGTAAGTAAAGAGATGTAAGAAATATGGTTAAAATAGACAAGGTATGTGCAGTTACTACGCAGTAGTAATTAATATAGTCAACAGAGCTGATTTGCAGTGGTACGGGCAGTGTTTATCAGCGATGCAGCAGAGGGGAAGAAGCTGTTCTTGAGGCGAGAGGTTTTAGTCCTGACGGACCACAGCCTCCTGCCTGAGGGGAGGGGCTCAAAAAGTTTGTGTCCAGGGTGAGAGGGGTCGGCCAAGATCTTGGTTGCACGCCTTAAGAGCCTAGAGGTGTACAGATCCTGGAGGGATGGCAGGTTACATCCGATCACCTTCTCAGCAGAGCGGATGATGCGCTGCAGCCTGCTCTTGTCCCGAGCGGTGGCTGCAGGGTACCAGACGGTGATGGAGGAGGAGAGGATGGACTCTATGATGGCCGTGTAGAAGTGCACCATCATAGTCTTTGGCAGGTTGAACTTCTTCAGCTGTCTCAGGAAGCACATCCTCTGCGGTGCCTTCTTGGTTATGGAGGTGATGTTCATCTCCCACTTCAGGTCCTGGGAGATGTTGGATCCCAAAAAGCGGAAAGACTCCACGGTGAGCACTGTGGAGTCAGAGAGCTTGATGGAAGCAGGGGGGGCTGTGTTCCTCCTGAAGTCCACCACCATCTCCACTGTCTTCTGGGCGTTGAGCTCCAGGTTGTTCCTGCTGCACCAGGTCATCAAGTTGTCTACCTCCAGTCTGTAAGCAGACTCATCCCCATCAGAGATGAGTCCGATATAATATATCAGTAAAACTTCTAATATTTTCTTTAAGAACATTCGCACAAAAAATCAACCAAAATCCAGTGAACGTTGCTGGATTTTGGTTGATTCTTTTAAAGAAACATTTTTTTAGCATTTCTTTTTTTTTTCACCAAAAAAATGTTCAAAAATTTCCCAAAAATGTTGAAAATGTGGACATCAGAAGTTTCACAGTGACAATATTTTTTTTCCACATTTTCAAACTTTAAAGTGAGTCAATTTGACCCGCAGGACAATACGAGCGTTAACTGGATAGAGTCTCACCTTCGTTCGTCAAGAAACGTCCTCACACTTCCCAGCATTTCCCCTCCAGTCCTGCAGGTGTCAGCCTCGGATCAGACGGCTGATTAGAGAATCGTGAAGTCTGTCATGTTGCTCTTAAGCTCCCATAATGTCATTTTACTCATGACCTCATCCTTATCTATACCCCCCCCCATCTTCTTCTCCAATCTGAGGCAGGATCTGATGAAAACAAGAGTCAGATCCACGTGGGCCTCCAGCTCATCATAGCCCAGGGCTGCGTTCAGGAGGGGAGGCCTGGTGACGGGGTACAAGGACAGGCATGAGTCAGAGGCAGTGACTGGCATTTCGTTGCTGGAAATCTCTGTCAAGAGGTCCAGTGATCTGCTCAAGGCGTCCACAATGTGTTTGACCTTTGCGTCTGAGGTTACAGTGTAACACTAACACACATAATTCTCTATCCTACGCTCAGCCTGCATTCATAAAGACTTTTTTTACTCTGTATCACACAGACACCTACAAGAAAAACAACCCCAGGCCAGGCTGTTTTTAAATCAGCGCTAATTTCCTTACAAAACCATAGAAGAAAAACAGCAGCTGTGTGTTGTTTGTGTTTGTGCAAATGAATGTGTGCAGTGGGAGGAGCAGCGATGGAGATAAAGAAAATCAGAGAAGATGTTTGTTGGAGGGGATGCTGATTTGTGTGCTTGTGAGTGTGTGTGAATGGGTTGGGACCAGAGGGCTGTTGTTATGTGAGCACATTAACGCCACTAAAGTGCAGAGAAGCAGTGTGGAGTGGATTAATACGCTCTGCTGATACTGCAGCTCCAACACTCTCAAACTTCTGAGCAGAACGTGACTCAGTGATATTAGTCTATTGCAGATTAGCAGCATAAGAATGTACATGGAAAGAGAAACATCTGGAAGCAGCCTTAATTAATGTTATTGTCAAGAAATCTATTCAAATACCCAATGATAGTAAATTATGAGATTCAACTTCTGCGGACTGCAAATGTTTATATTTCAATCAGATCGTGTTCTTCCATTGTGATGAACCTGGACACTAGTTTATTTTCATTCCTACATATTAAATCCTGATGCTTTACACACTCACCGGTGCAACAATGTGTATTATTCTACAAAAACAATCCTCCTAAAATGCACTATTTCCTCATTTTTATTCCTAAACGCTACACTGTAAAAATCATAAAAGAATTTAGTCAAATCATCTAATTCTCTCTAGTTTATTTAATGTAAATAAATAAGTTGTGCTGTTTTCTGATTAAGTCAATTTAAAATGTTTAATTTTTACTTTCAGAGTGCTCTAGAATCTGAATCAGAAACACATATGAGGAATTTAACCTGGTGTTTCAGCAAATAATAGTTTTACAGATTAAAAATGTGACATTAAAATGTAGATTCAAAATGTGTTGCAGGTCAATAGAATAGAATTTCTTTATTGTCATTGTAAATTTGCAACACAATTAGTTAACTCACAGTAAATACATACAAAAGTGCATACATAGGTGGTAGAAATTGCCACTAAACATTCAGGTCCAGGTTAAGTAGGCAAGTGTAATCAAGGGATTATAGGTCATAAAAACTTACAGAACTTCAACACACAAGTTCTTCTAACTCAGGACATTTGGACTTAAAATGAGTTAAATTAAAGCTGCAAGCAGTGTTGGACGGGTCCTCGCACTCTTGCTCGTCGGTGAATCCAAGCATGTCCACCAGGTGGCACTGTGATTGAGAGTATATTTCAGCCAATGAATGTGATGAGGGCTGCTCAGTGAGTAGTGGTTAGCGCTTTCGCCTTGCAGCAAGAAGATCCCCGGTTCAAATCCCAGCTTGGGCCTGGGATCTTTCTGCATGGAGTTTGCATTTTCTCCCTGTGCATGCGTGGGTTTTCTCCGGGCACTCCGGCTTCCTCCCATAGTCCAAAAATATGCTGAGGTTAATTGAGTACTCTAAACTGCCCATAGGTGTGAATGTGAGTGTGATTGTTTGTCTGTATATGTAGCCCTGCGACAGACTGGCGACCTGTCCAGGGTGTCCCCTGCCTTCGCCCGAGTCAGCTGGGATAGGCTTCAGCACCCCCCGCAACCCTAGTGAGGATAAAGCGGTGTATAGAGGATGGACGGATGGATGTGATGAGGGTTGGGATGTGATCACACGTGTAAAGTTTCAGGCAGATTGGAATATATCTATGTTTAAAACTCCCCAGAGATTCTTCTTTTTTGTAGTTTGAGAAGACAGACACAGTGGAAACTTGCTGTGTCTTTAATACACGTTGAATAAAGTTATGGTTGTTTCTTCTAATCTAAACAGTTCTAACCATAGCAAAGGTTCTCATTGAATTCAGTCCCAACAGTCATAGACTTATAATTTATTTAACAGTAAGTGGGAGCAGCCTCTCACATTCTCTTTGTTCTGGCTCAGGCCAAAAATGGCTTCAAAAGCTGAGGCTGTAAAATCTCAATGCTAAATGAAGAAGGATCTCCTCACATTTATTAAATGTAAAAAGTAAAGCCTGTCTGTAACCGTTCTCTGTGACTCAGTTCAAGTTAATAACTTATTGAAGTTGTTTCATCAGTCATCAACTATGCAAGAAACAATCATTGGTGCAGTTAATGTCACAGATTTTAGAGTTGGACCTAAGCAGAGAGCCACACTATCAAGGCAGAGTGGAATGGAAATGACTTATTGCTAGGGGATGGATAGTGAAGAGGAGTAGGAGTACGGGGAATGGGTGAAGCAGAGTGAGTCCAGGTTGGGGGGGGTTCCGTGGCCAGGGATCGGCGGTCGCCGTGGGTTCCAGGGGGGAACCAGAGTGTGGCAATGATGGTGGTTGGATCCCTGGCGGCCGGAGGCAGGCGAAGGACGGAAATTCGGAGGGGAGGCAGACGCAGGGGGTTTGGAGAGACGTCACACACTGACGATCCGGGGGGCCGTGGTGGTGAATGGGCCAGGTGGCGGCTGACGTCTTGCGGTCTCATGGGAGACGCCGAGGTGGGGTGCTGGATGGATAGAGGAGCAGGTGGGGAGCCAGAGGTGGGTCGGAGCCGGTGAATGGCTGGAGAATCCAGGAAGTGAGCTGAGAGGGGAATCCAAGAATGGAACGAGCCGATCAGGGGATCCAGGAGAAACAGCTCGGTGCTGAATGAGTTCCAAGGGAGAATCAGGGAGGCAGAGCAGATGAGAACCCGGACAGCTGGATCTAAGCAAGACAGAAGACATGAAACGTCAAACTTTTCAAAGAATCTCTGAGTGGCTAGAGAGCGACTAACTGTTAGGTTGAGTTCAACAATCTAGCAGGGTGTGGAAGATTCAGCCGGTCTTTATTGCAGCAGGTGTAATCATGGCGATGAGTTGCAGCTGTCCGGGTCCCATGGTGAGGCTAATTACCTGAGTGGCGGCAGCTGTGAGGCCACCCTCCAGTCAGGTTAAGCGCTGAGGAGAGAGAGCAGAGAGAGAGGGAGAGGAGAGCAAGAGAGGAAGAGAAAAAGGAGATAGGATGGGGTATTTGGGATGCCAGGTAGGAAGGGGTGAGGAGAGGGCCATGACAGTTAAGTTCCATTTTCAAGTCAGGAGAGAGACTAAAGAGGGAAATTTGTGCTTAATTGTGACTCATTTATAAAGCCTCGCTCTGCCTGTATTTTAATGGCTCTTATAAGATAGAGAAATCATCACATCTTTGTCGTTTGTTCGGCTGACAGTCAGCAAAGTTTTGCAAAAACTGTCATTGAAGAATGTCATGAAAGCTGGTGGAGAGATGTAGGATGGGCAAAGGGAGACTTATAAGATATTTGTACAAATGCAGATCTTTTTTTTTTTCCAAGAGTGTTGAGTCAAGGCATTGGCACTGGTGAACATCTGTGCTCTACAAGTGACCTTCTAGCTCTTTAATAAACCAACATCACAAGAGAAAGATTGTTCTTGCATTATCTTGCATTAACTTTAATACATTTGCTCCACTGATGTTCAAGCCCCGCTATTCCTTTGCGGAAGGTCACATCCTGATCCTCCAGATTCTCCTCAACAGCATTCATGACCTCATTATCACTCTGAAAATGGTGACTACACAAGTGGGATATCAGTTTGGGAAGCAGAGGTCAAATTGTGTGTGAGTAAGGATCATGAAGCAGCAATTCAAGGTCCCGTTTGGCTGCTTCTTGCCTCCTCAAGCAACAGCAGCCAGCTCAAAGAATTCCACACCTTTTATCTTTGACTGCTTCAAACATCTAAGTTTTTGTAGACAGTGATGTAAGGCTTCATGGTATACAGATAACCCTCAAAATGGAAGTTACACCTCGTGTTTCTAGGTGAGGCCACAACTTTTTTTGAAATTCTCTCATATGTTCACGTGGTATGGAATCATGTTAATTATATTAAATGACAAGCAAATAGACCACAATGAGTAAAAAAAAAAAAAAAAAGCCCCAAAAAGACAAAACTGATACAAGATGACAGAAGACAAAAATGAGAACAATGAGCAGAAAAGAACAAAAAACAAACACAAAACAAGAAAAGCAAGATGTAAAACGGCTGATCAGATCAGTTTTGAATCCGTCCAGGTGTCACTCTAATAACCAAATCTGTTTTTTGTAAATGTTCTCTGCCACAAAAGGACTGAAACTGTCCCAAAAGACTCAAAACAATCAAAACTACTCAGTAAATGATGAAAAGGACACAAAATAACGAAACGAGACACAAAATGCCAAAAAGTCAAGAAAAACGGGACACAAAACAGAAATAGAGAGATGCTCTGTGTACATCGCTACACACAAAAGCACTTTATGCTGCATTTGACCATTTTCAGAATCCCCCTTATAGTCATCCTGAGTCGTTCTATGACTGTAAATAAAACATAATATACAAATGCTCTGTCTCTTTATGTTTAACTTTCCCCAGAGCTTACACCCACAAATCCCAGCGACCAGAACAGAAGCAGTCAAGATGACGGATAGATGATCACACTCTTTTTTCAGTTACATTAGAATGATGGAGCTGGTTATGTGCTGGGGGGGGGGCCCTTTAGACTTATAGTCTGAAAGATGGTGCGAAGATCGGAGAAGAGTTACGACCAAACAGAGCCACGAGGAGAGAAAGAAGGAGAGGAATTATGACTGCACCCTGAAGAGAAGCATCAGGACAGAGATCAGTACACTCAAGTGTTAGGAGACAGTCAATATTAGGTCCAGTGATGTTGCCGAAGAAAAACTAAAAGATGTGAAATGGATGGGTGTGAAGCAAACATGACTGACACCTCTGAAGGCAGAGGTGCATGGGCCTCCCTTAAGGTCGGGGATCAAACAGGCTGTCTGGCAGTTGACAGCTGACACTGAACACACCCTTATTAAAAAATAAAGACGTTTCACCGGCCAGCTTGGCCCACACACTCCACACATGCACACCGGCACAAAGCCAGGGAGCATCCATGCACACAAGCATGACACGAGCCACAGGATCATACAAAAACAAGACCTCAAATGTCACGTAACCTTGACTTTCTGTAAACTGGCACACACAGATACACATGTACGAGTCCCTCTGGAAGCTGACACCGTTTGGAGCCCTCGGGGAGGAAAGTTACATTAATGATTCTGATCGCCAGGCTTTACCAAGGCAGTTATCTGCGAACACGATCCAGCGGGGCCATTTAGACGGCAAACCCATGACAGAGGGAGCTGACAGGCCGAAAGAAACCGACACTGATCAAATAGGCTCATTTTTCTTCAGGCTGCTCTGTACTCGGTGGAGCTTTACTTCAATGATGGCATATCAGACTGAGGATAGATAACCGCGGCTGACCACAACAGCTCTGAGATGAAAAGCTGTCGGGGTCAGAGCTGTAATATTTTACAGCTTGTTATCCCCGCGAACCCTTAATACTCAGCTGTGTGCTGCTGGACAAGGTTGGCTGTGACTGAGCAGTGAGAACTCACATGTGATTGTTGAAAGGCACAAAGAGGCCGAAATACAGCAACTACAACAACAAAAAAAAACCCACAAAGAATAGATAAAAGTCTACAAAGTAAACTTGATTTTGTGTGGCAGATTTGTGGAAATGTCCTATCTGTGTAAGCATCAAACAATCCTGGATTCATTTATCTTCAAACATAATATTACAGTCCTGACCCCAAGAAGGAAGCCACTTCTAAAGGAATAGTTCAGCATTTAAAAAAAGCTGTTTTGCTCCTTAGTTGCTGTAGAAAAGTCTGGTCAAAGGGTTGTAAGGTCGAGAAAGGTGGTCGGCAGGCAGATTCAGCAGACTGAAGAGAACGCTTTATTAATCCCACAGTGGGGAAAGGGTAGAAATAAACAAAAATACACATAAGTACTCTAAAAATAACATTATTGCACATATAAGTGGTACTGCACAGATTATTTTGATTCACAGAAACACCACTGGAGTATTATTATTGCAGATTCTCTACATAACACAGATTGTACTTCGTGGAAAAATAACAAAATAACATATATAAAGGTGCAAAATATTTATAATTTACAGCACTTCTAAAACCAAATAAATCTTAAAATGACTAGCAAATAATGTACAAGGAAAAATAACCACAAAATGAAGCCACTGCTACTCAAACAATGGCAAATTTTGGAGGCAGAACCACACCCCTCTTCAGGTGGAGGCTCTCTAGCCTTTATATAGGGTGCTCAATTCAGGCCTTCATCACTTCAGCGCTACCATCAGACGGCATGGTGACCTACTCCATAACCCAGATGCAAACAAAACTGCAAACAACATCACTGTAAACACTACAAACACATTAGCCTTTTCTAAATGTCTCCCATAGAGCTAAACATTTGAAGTCACTGCAGATTTATTCCTTTTAATGCACAACAAACATTACTAAAAAGAATAAAAACCCTCCACTTGGTCTGGCCCAACGATGTCCCTCTGACATCACCATAAATTCAGGAAGTGCTGGGCTGGCCGCCTCCCAAACATTAGTCCTGCTTGGTGAGTCAGAACAAAGGAACAAAATAAGGTAAGTGTGAACAAAGGAACAAACAATTGATCTGTAATTCTATACAAGAAAACTGAAACTAATTAATGGCTTTAATCCCTCATATGATGGATGTAAACTGTAACATAGTATCAACGCAAACGAGCAGGATATGCAACAATGTTACACTAGTATGGTTAAATTAGAGCAAAATACCCGCAATGAAAACTGTGTTGTGTAGAATGAAAGTGTTGAAGAAAAATGAGTTTTCACCCATTTTGTCACAGATGCATCAGATAGACATGTTTTAAACCCTTTTCCTGCAGGAGTCACACATTTTGTCTTTAAGTACTGCTTTCATTAGAGTCAATGAACCGTCTGAATCTCATTTTCCTACTTTTTGTGAGATTTACAACGACTGGCGACCTTCACGGCTAAACTGCCAAAAACTGCAGTTCGTCAAACGTCCAAATGAGGTTGGATCCAAAAGTGAGTTCATCTCCACAGGTGCCCACACTAAAAGGTTCAGATTCACAACAGAAATAAACATGTTTGCAGCCTGGTACAAACAACTGTTTTGGTCCCTACAGCTAATGTTCCCTTTCATAGCAACACTACAAGGCATGATTTTATATAAAACTCCCATGTTTTACGTATAAGGCTTAAAGTTGCACATAAACAGTGTGGTTGCTTTCGGTAACGGGTGAATGCAGTCCTCAGACAGTCCATGTCTCAGATGTGTGCATGACCCACCTCACCTTCACATGTGCTTCACCTCTTTGCTCAGATAAGCCAGGAATTAGATGGAGTGAGGTCTTGCCAGGTCACTGATTTTCAAAATCTATCCTCAGGAAACCTGTGGATGACTGCTTTGTTCATTTTTATACACAGTCAACTATTTAGATTTAATGGAATGCTTTGAAATGTTAGGAAATCAACATTGAGGTTTTTTTTAGGGTGCTTCACATGAAACAAATACCTGTTTTAAACAAGAGCAATCCGAGATTTCTGACCTCCGCCAAGGGAAGATGTGGATGGTAAAGTTGGAAAATCTAAATCCAGATCCAGAATCCAGAACCTTATCCGGATCAGCACAAAATTTGAATGGAGTCTTCCCTGGGCCACGATCCACCTCTGGTGAAAATTTCATGAAGATCCGACAAGTAGTTTCGGAGAAATCCTGTCCACAGACACGCGCACAGACAGACAAATAAATAAACGGACCCGATCGCATAACCTCTTTGGCGGAGGTAATAATACACTAAAGATGTATGTAACCCTCATGTTTAGTGCATATATTTGGCAGGTTTTTTTATTTTTTGTTGTTGTGTCTTTTAGCTTGGCAGATGCCCACATTCATATGCCTCCTTCTCAGCTGAATTGCTGCCTCGGTGTTTGTTGCAGTGACTTGTGGCACACAATCAAATGAAGCCATCTTACTTTACTTTTCCAACAATACCAATTACTTGTCTGTTGTTCATTGCAGTGAAAAAGTTGTGGTTTAAAGATAAGTGCAGGTCACAGTCCTGCACTGCCAAAGCAAAGTGGACGCCACCTGGTGTTGCATATTCCCATTAAGAACTAAGCACATGTTTTTCAGTTCAGTATCCCACAATCATGGCTCTGACATCACCAGATTTCCAACAATCAGACAGCTATGAAAACACACCTCATTAAATGGGTAATACATGTTAAAAAAAAAACTCCAACGATTTCATCATACACAACGTATATTTTCCTTCACATAAAAGCTCATTTAAAAATGCCAAACCACGGAAGATCTGGATAATCTGGACTGTTTTGAAACAAAACAAAGCAAGACACATCAGGTTTGTCTAACCCTGATAATGACCAGGATAGGAGCTTAAAAGTAAAGGTGGTGAAATTCCCCTAAAGACAGCCTCAGGGCTCAGAGGGTTCAATAAATAAACCGGATCTAGCATGTTAGAGTGTGAGCTTGAGATGTGCTCACCTTTATGCTGATCTAAGCTGCCTGTAGATTGGTACCCTTCAGACACATGAGTGCATCGATCCTCTGATCTAACGCTCGAAAAGAAAGCCAAGAAACAAATTCCCGAAATGTTGAACTGTGCCTGCAGGAAAACAACATTACAGTGATTCATTTATAGTGAAAGCGTTCAAAGACGAATGACCTCTGTGTGACCTCCACAGGGAAGGAGCCTGAAATCCATCAATTACACAAAAAGTCTACACTGTAAAAGAAATACTTTTTAGAAAACAGCTTTTAACTGTAATGTTTTTCTTTTCTTTTCCTTTACATTTTGCTTTAATTCTACAGATCTGCCTGTTTTGGTGAATTACATTAAATAAGAATAAAGATAAGATCTACTTTATTCATCCCAGAGGAAATTATTTTTTCCAGAGTACAATACAATAAACAGAGGTTAGTGGAATATACACAATAACACAGAGGTTAAAAGTAAAATAGAAATAACAAAGAATACAAAGTACAAAATGTAAAGTTTCTAAAAGTGTTTGTGTGAAGTGTCTTAAGTGTTTAAAGTATCTAAAAATAAGAATAAAAATAAATAATAAAAATAAATTAATAAGTACAAGATGTAAACTGTATAGTAATAATAAGTAAAACTAACACAAAATGAACTGAAAGTAAACGGATGTATTGCACCAGAAATGTTACACTTGACCAATGATATATATACAGTAATTTGTTGTTTTTCAAAGATTGACTGTAAAATGGCAAAATTTTCATTGTAAATAATTATTACCCTACAGATATTTGTTATTTGAAAAAAAAATGTAACATGTTGAAAAAAACTGGGTAAATTGTAAAATAAAGTACATTTTTTTCAGTTTAAATCAAAAATATTTTACAGATGTTTGCTGTTATTTGAAATTTTAAAAAAATATATATTTATATTCCATATTTTTCTTGTATAGTTAAAAATGTAGAAATTATCTTTTAAAACAGGAAAAAGTGTTTATTTACATATAAAAAATCACTTTAGGCTTTCTTTAACAATGTTTGTTTAAAATGTTTTTTTTTACTCTATTTAAATATATTTAATTGTTTTAAATGAGTCTGCTGTTATTTGAAAGGAATGAGTGTGAAAAATAGTAAAAAAAAATTACACATTCTTCCAGTATTCTAAAATTACAGATACAATCTATTAAATCACAGAACAAAATGTATTACTTTACAGTGACTGTGAAAAAACTACAACAGCAAAAAAAGTCTGTAAAAAAGTCTGTATTCTTCTAGACAATAATCTGTTCTTTTGCACTATGTGATGCTAAAATTACACTGTATTTAAATCAGTTAAAATATCATTATTTTCCATATATTTTCTGTTATTTTTATTCACTGTTTTTAATATCTCAGTATTCCAGTATTTCTGATGCTCATGTGGACGTAAACAACTGAATGTGTGGTTTTGCTGAATTCAAACAGAAATCGACTATGCCAAAAAATTAATAAGTGAGCACACACAATCCAATTTGAATGCATTATGTTGTCAACAAGCCGCTGGGGGACAGAATGAGCAGAAATTAGCCACTGGACCACACGAGATAAGGCCGGCTCAATGTGTGCGTGCTGCGTTCAGGCAACCTTATGATTGAGTTGGGTTTTTACACACACAAACAGACACGCACACGCATATTTAAAGGGGTGAGGAAAGGGTGAAGGGGGATGTGATGTGTCCAGCCTTCTCTGGTTTCTGCCTTTGAGCTTCTCTGGCCGGTCAGACGGTTTGTTCTCTGGACGTCTGCTGCTCTCAGGAGGGCAACACCTGGTGATGTCACCATCGCAAATCACCCACATGGCACACACACACACACACACACACACACACACACACACACACACACACACACACACACACACACACACACACACATGTTTGTTTTTCTATACCAGTGGGGACTTACCATTGACTCCCATTCATATCTAACTCCTAACCCTTACCCTAACCTTAACCATCACCAAATCAATGCCTGACCCTAAACAAACGTTTTTGCACTTTTACATTTTTTATTAACAACGATATGGCCAAGAAAACGGTGTTGCCACCCGTGGGGACCTCATTTTAGGTCCCCACCGTAAGACAAGTCCCCACCTTTATAGCAAATAGTCAGGTCAAAGTCCCCACCGGAATAGCAGAAACAAGTACACTCACACACACGTGTGTGTGTCTTGCTATCATTGTGGGGACATACTATTGACTCCCATTCATATCTAACCCCTAACCCTTACCCTAACCCTAACCTTAACCAAACCCTAACCCAAACAATGGCTAACCCTAAAGAAACGTTTTTGCACGATTACTTTTTTCAGTAACAACAACATGGCCAAGAAAACACTGTTTAAACTTGTGGAGACCGAAATGAGGTCCCCACAAGTGACATGGTTTTCGGTTTTCCTACAGTTGTGGGGACATTTGGTCCCCACAATGAAGCAAAAACATGGGCACACACACACACACACACACACACACACACACACACACACACACACACACACACACACACACACACACACACACACACATACGCGCGGGGCTGCAGTGTGAGCGCGCTGATGGAGAGGGGAGGGACGCGCACGGAGCCTCGGCGCAGCGGAGAGCTTCAGTCCCAGCGAGCTGTCTGAGTGGAAGGACGCACTTTCCTCTGCGCTCCTGAAGGAAACAAACGGCTGGACAGTAGCACACATCACCACCCACGCACACTCAGAACACCAACACACAGTAAAGGACACCGTCTGAGGAGATTTGTTGGGGAGTAAAGGATTCTGGGGATTTTTACGCAAGTCATGGCATTTGTTTGGAAACTACTCGCTCTGTTGGAGGCAACTACTTCACAAAGATGAGACTCCCAAGTGCGGATCGACAGCATCCAGCGGTTCTCTGTTCCTCTCAGCTGGGACAAAGTCTGGGAAGCTGCCACGCGTCTCCCCCCACCAACAAAGCCATACGCGTATCTCCGGTCACCTTCTCAAATGATGTCTTGTGGCGACGTGCGCCAGCGTGCGCGTGAGTGACTGACTGGCCGATAGTGTTTCTTTGAGAGAGAGAGGAAAGGAGGCTGGATAGAAACAGCAGCCCGGTTCTCAGGCAGCGACACCCAGACACCCAGAGCAGCCGTCTCTCCTCCCTCCCAGCTCCTCAGACCCATGCAGGATGCCCGGAGAGCGCCGGGGAGCCCTGGTCCAGCTCAGCCCGAGTTCATGACGCTCTGGGCGGCTTCGTCATGCGTCTCTTGCCCGAGCCCAGCGCACAGTCCCTCCGACTCCTCTTCCTCTTTATCTTCGTGATGGGGGTGGCCCCTTCCCCGGCTCTCACAGCCGGCTGCCCGGACAGATGCGTGTGCGACGACCAGCTCGTGGTCCAGTGCGCGGGGCAGGATCTCACCCAGTTCCCCAACGACCTGCCGCTGGCCACCCGGCAGCTCATCATCTCGAACAACCGCATCGGGGACCTGCCGGCGCTGCAGCTCAATTACCTGTCCGATCTGGTCTATCTGGATTGTAGCAACAACTCTCTGACTGAGATCTCCGAGTCCACCTTCGGGAACTTGCGGAAACTCGCCTACCTGGACCTGTCGTTCAACACCCTGCTGCAGATCGAGGACCGGACTTTCGGGCCACTGGCGTCTCTGGTGATGCTCCGGCTGACGGATAACCCGAGTCTGGGGGAGATCCATCCGGACGCTTTCTCGGAGAACATGGCTCTGCAGGTGCTGGATGTGAGTCGGAACAATCTGACGGCCCTGAACATCAGCAGCCTCATCGCTCTGCCGGCTCTGCGCTCTCTGGGGCTCAGCGGAAACCCCTGGAGGTGCGACTGTGACACGGAGGACCTCTGCCTGTGGGTGCAGATAGAGGGGTTCAAGTTCCAAGGTGAGACTGAGGGTGTGAAAGATGCTCAGCACATGGTTTCCAAGCATCTCTTGCACAAACAGGCAAATCTAGGGTGATTTTAACTGGGAAAAATGTTAAAATGTACGTTTTCATCTGACTTTTTAAGGTTTCTGTTTGGGGCAACACAGAAAATGTGAAAAAGCCTTTTGCCCAAATGTGGCTCCACACTGTGTCCCTATTAGACCTCTTTCTGGTGGTCTCTTGGATGATTGGCTCCACTTCCCTGGCAAATTCTGTTTTCCTGTGAAGACCATGAGCCAAAGACGCTCCAAGGTCTCATCATTTGATATTGTCACATCAGCTCATTTAGATAATTCGATTGTGGGCGCTTGGTCAATTTAGAGCCTGATGCTGGACCGCTTATTGCTTTATTTTCTGGATATGAATGCTCGCATATTCCCACGTGCACTCCCCATGTGTGCACAGATGCAGAGGCAGATGCAGTCGCACAGACTTCACAGCTAATGGTTTGACCTCAGAGTCAGAGCAATCTGAAGATTTCCTTCCACTGCAACGCAATCCCTTCAAACCGCCCTTCACATCTCTGTAATATCTCAAGTTTACCCCCCTAACAAGACGGTTACTGTTACCTGGAAAGCAACAGCAAACCTCAGACCCTTAAACTGAGAGGGATTGAATTAGAGTGACCCAAGAAATCGCCTGAGAATGAGACCTGTGACCTTCTCAGAGAGGACAAGCTGAGATGATCTTTGCTGGTAAATGTTAATTGAGCTTAGCTGTAAGCAGGTGAACTGGGTTAGGTTCTGTAACAATGTGGGTGTTGCTGATAATAGCCGCCTTTCAGCCTGTGCTGGTCCCATCGATGCTGCTGCTTTAGTCTATCTGGGTCCTGAAGGCAGAGATAATGCTGAGAGGATGATTGTGTCCTTTTGTACCTCTATTTTGTCTTCACACACACACTTAGACACACACTCGTGCACCTGGGTGTGCTGGCGCCCCCGCTGCCGTATGCTTCGGCCCTTCAGTCCAGATGGTTAATGATGGTACTCAAAAAAAGCTGGACTCCTATGCTGCTGCTAAGGACAGTGAGTACGTGTGTGTGAAGTGTGTGTCTGAAAGTGACTCACCCCGTTTAAGTGTGAGTCAGTGTGAGATCTGGAGGCTGGAGGGGAGACCCTGAGGCCGAGGACCTGTGGGAAACAAGAGTGAGATTAAGGCACTAGGAGGTTGTGAGGAAGGCCACTGAGAGACAGCAGCTCCACCTTCACTTTTACAACTGAAGAACCCTCGAAAAACTACACACGCTCCCACTGCTCATTTCTGCAACAAAATTAGAACAAACACTCCGGCAGAAGAGCTTTTGAATCCGAAGCGACACAATCCAACACCCACAGCTGAGCATCAAAAAACACTCACACCTGCACCGGTTTAAATCAGAGCTCTGAAATAACAGCTATTCGTCATCACGCTGGAGTTTAGAAGTTGGGACCAGTGGAGTTTGGACATAAACAAACCAGACTAACCAGCCAAACCAAGTGAACGGGGTCAAGTGTGCATTTCCGTGGCCGTGAATGCCTCCCTGCTCTGACTGCAGGGCTGTGAGTCAAACGTATGGAGATTCCAGCTGTCTCTATGTCTCAGTGTGAATATGAATCAGGTGCATGCAAGTGTGCATGTTTGTGAACATGACACAGTAACTAATTCATTCATGTTGCTGGAGAGGGTTCTAATTTGTGTATAGACTGACTGAAACATCTGGTTTGGTCTGATGGGTTTTTGTTTAGTCATTTTGCATTTCTGTAACCGGCTTTGCATCTTTTGTTGGTGTATTTGTGTGGTTATTTGTGCTTAAGGAAGTTGCTCAGTTTGTGTTGGGTTTGTGTCACTGAGAAAGGCTGACTTGAGTTCACTCTGGCAGTCAATAAAGTCAAGATCCGGTTTGAGGAAAGCTGTGAGGTTTGCAGCTGCTTTCCAGTCTCATCTGAGAGATGAAGTGTGATAATGCAATGCAAGAAAAAAAAATAACAGCAAAGAAATGGTCAAAAGACATGTTTATTATTGAGTCTGAGGTGGTGGATTGAGCGGTCTAGTCATGTGGTCAACATAAAGAGACAATGCTGGATGTTGCTTTCTGGAGTGATTCCTAACTGGTTTCTGAAAGATTTTCAAGGTTTGAAAAGACAAAAATGTAAAAACCTAAATATGACAAGAAATGCAAGCCCAGGTTAGGAAGCTCCTCTGTTACGGCTGCTAAATTCCCTAAAAGAAAATGAAAATTAAAGGACACAGAGAAAAAAATATTAGTTGAAATTGAATTTACAATGTAAAAGGCCGCAAGTAAAGTTAAAAGACTCACAGTGACAAACTCACACAGAATTATCTAAGTCCACTTACTAAAGCAAAATGTTTGTGGCAGATTTGCAGCAAAGACGTTAGTTTGCCAAAAAAAAAATGCTGTTACAGTTTTGGCTGCGTTGGCTGCTAGTGAGACACTTCAGGAAATATTCTGGCAATAAGTTTATTGAAGAAAGTCTATTTCCACACACACGTTTCACCTCTGCATTGATTTATTGAGTGATGTGTGGGGGGGAAATGTTTTCTTGTGTTCTGTTTTGAATATGTTGGGTTTTGATTCGCCCGCACCACAAATTAAACCGACTAAGTAGTGTGCATGTTGCCTTCTCCTCAATAATGAGACACTGCTGGCAAACATGTTCATCAGTGTTTGGCCACCAAAGTTTTCCAGGACTTTCAATACATTCCTGATAACAAGTTTCCCTTTAGAGGCAAACATGTCAGTCTATATTATTCAATAATTGTATTATAGTTTGACCTTGCATTAATATTGCCAAAAGTTAGCCAGAAACTTACATTTTTAATGACCAGTTCTGTAGTTCCTCTCACTGCTATGTAGCATTTTAGCATCTTTCAGTCCATTATTTTGGTTTTACTGCCTCCAACTTTTGCTTCACTTTCACTGTTGTTTCCAGTATTGTTTCACGAGGCTGTCTGGCAAAAAAAAAGAAGACAAAAATCTTTAGCATATGTACCATACACTATGCATGCTGAGTGCTAAACAACAAAGTTAGCAACAGTGATAGCTAGTAGCGAACAAAGTGACATAGGAGGTTGGTGGAGACCAAATTTGAGATAAAAGAAATATACTGAAATGAGTACTGAACTTGCGTTTTGCATTCATGAACAGACACCTGACTGAATGTTTCTCACCTCTGAATGTGTAAACAAGCAAAATATCCTGTTAGCATGTTAGCGATTGCCACCTAACAAAGCCATAACACGTGTGATTGTTGGTTTGTATGGGCCACATGTCCAGCAGGCAAAAACTGAAAAATGTGTCTTTAAAGAGAAACAGAAAGTCAAGGGGACAAACACAACACCAAATGTATTACCTAAACTTACTTAATCAGTTCTTTTGTTCATTAGGGTGTCCATAGATTTCATGACATCAAAATATTATGCTTCAGTGGAGAAATGTTTATTAGAAAAACATAACTTAATGTTACATTGCAAACAAGCTTTATTACATAATTTGTTGTTGTCAGTACTGCTTCAGGTTTAGAAATGTACTTTTTTGCACTTTACAGTTCTGTTTTTGTGAGTTCTGCTGACTGTCTAATGTGGCCTTTAATTTTAAGGACGTTAAGTGTCAAAGCTTAATGTGATCAAACAGAACTAGCTGAAATAATGTACTGTTTTAAATGAATCTTATTCATCTTTCTGCCTTAGTGATGGCAGTGTAGATTTGTGGATTCTAGTGACTGATTGAAGTACTTTTAAAGCGGTATTTGAATCTTAGCTAAAATAGAAAATCTTTGAGTAGGATCCCAGAGAAAAGAAAAGGGGGAAACAGGAAGTCTAAAGTTTCATTTTACATTTGGGTGAAGCAAATACTTAGGTTGGGAAAAAAATAAAAACTATTTAAGTTGATTAAAATTAAAATTTAGTTGCAGCAATGCTCATTTGAGAGGAATCAAATTATTTAAGTACATCTAACTTTATCCAATGATATTAATATTACTTGTTAACTTGGATGAACTTAATTCGATTCTGTGTTACCGATTAAAGCAACTAATCTAAATTAGTCCAACAATTATTTATGTATTTTTTGCTTATGTCTCGGGCTTGTTTAATTGTAATTGTAATGAGATTACATCATTGAGTACAATATGTTCTATAAGATTTTTAAAAAAATTTTGCTATCTGTGTTCCCATACTGCGTACCAAAAACATACCCATTATCAATTCCCACAACTTGGGGACCAAACCGTCTCTTGTCATAGTGACATTTCATCTTGTTTAACAACCCGTTGTATCACTGTAGGTTGATTCTGACAAGTGCCTCGGATAAAAACACACAATGTAAGTGGCTTGTCCTTCTCAGGGCTGGCAGAGTTTGTGGTGTTATGGCTCCGGTGTTGGGGAAAGTATTTCTGGCCGCTCGTCAGTGCCCTGGACAGCTCACAGGCCCGAGGCAAAGAGCCAAGGCAGGGGGCCACGCATGGGGCAAATGTTAAATATTCATAAAAAGAGAAGGAGAATCACGAGTTCAGCAGGTTCAAAGAAAAGCAAAATGAAAGGAATGACTTTTTCAAACAGTCGGATTTGATTTCTCTTTAATGAAAGTGAATCTTTGATTGAGAGATGAGACACGAGGAACTAGAGTAGCCAAAAGAAAAGAGATAAGACAGGAAGGGCTAGACAAACAGATTAAAATGGATTTGGATAGAGTGAGGGGGAAAAGAAGAAACAGACGGGCTATCTATCGAGGAGTTACCGATCGTCTGTGCCCCAGATCTGTCACTCAAATCCATTAAAACATTTATTATGACAAGGAGGCATCGATTCAATTTAATACAGGTAGATGGTACATTATTTATCAGCTGGAACCATTCCTCCGACCCATCTGGTGCAGGAGAAGCATATCGAATTCAACTGGTGTACTTGTGTAGTGCCGGTCTGTATGTATTTTTATGTCTCTGTGCATTTCGCGGTGTGAAGCTCGGAAACCAAGATTGATGTGATGCCTGTGTGGGCGTGTTTGCGATGTGATCACCTGAGGCACAGATATCTCAGGTGTTTGTGTGTATATAAATGTACTGTACGTGCGTGCGTGCGTGCGTGTGTGTGTGTGTGTGTGTGTGTGTGTGTGTGTGTGTGTGTGTGTGTGTGTGTGTGTGTGTGTGTGTGTGTGTGTGTGTGTGTGTGTGTGTGTGTGTGGCCAACCAATATGCAAGCCAAGAGAATAAAACTGGAAAAGGGAGAAAGCGGAGAGTGTGAAGATGACAGAGCAAAAACTAAAAGAAATAGGATGTCAAAGAGTAGAGGAGTGATAAAAGCTGAAGGGGAGACACGGAGGGAGAATAAATGCAAAGAGTGGGAATGAAAAGTGGTAGGTGATAAAGAGAGCGAGACTGATAAGAAGAACCGATAGAGGAGAGAGAGAGGGAGAGCTGTTGCTATCTGACCTTCACTCTCTCTCTCTCTCTCTCTCTCTCTCTCCACTCATCCTCCGCCAGAGGAAGAAGGGATCATATGGAGAAATGATGGAATGGAGGATGGTGGTAATCTGACTAATGCCGTATTTGAGAGGAGAGGAGTGTGAAGGCGTGTGTTATTCAGCCCTAGTGGATGTGATGGAGAAAAGGTCAGCTATTCTTAGTCTTCGCCAACCCCGGTATGATGCGTTTAGCTGGATAAACAGCGAGATATTGGAGCTTCGCTGGGAGAGGAGGAGCCCCAAAACGCCTTAAATATCAGATTCTTCTGGGAGGTTTGGAGCTCGAAACATGTCTGGTGAAGCAGTTTAGTTGAAATGTTGTTCATTGTGTAACCGTCATTGAGTGCGTGTCTCTGAAATGGAAAATGAACAATAGGAAAACACAAGTCTTTTCTATTAAATTCAAAGTAGTTTCTGGATGTTTTTTTTTTTTTGCTTCTCTTAGATTTTAGCTCCCTGTGCCATCTAAAGTCTTGCACCTCCATGGAAACAACCCAACCACAGCTGGAAGTAGAGAGAACTAATATATGTCTTCTGTGCAATTTGACAGTTAGAATTCCATACATCTTTAAATAGGAAAAAAGTTTAATTTATATTTCTATACTTGTCTGTATACCTGCAGTGCACACAGCCTGCAGTTCAACCCACTTCAACTGAAGAGTCCCTGAATTTTTTTCATAGGACTGTTTGTCTTAGCTGAGTTGTTAATGACTTTATGGTTGCACCCAGGAGCTCAAAACCTTTATTAGTTTTTATATGTATCCAGTTGAAGCAAATGATTTCTTTTGGCAAATTTATAAATTAAATTTGTAGAATGAAATATCACAATTATAGGTTTCAATTTGGTTATTTTTTGCAGACACTAGAAGCTCGAGCGCCATTGGAAAACAGAAAATCCAACATTTCTTTTTGATTTTACAATTCTGGCTCTGAGAAATGGTGACATTTTAGTATTTTAGAAACATGCCTGGAAAAGTAGCACCAACTCTTTGAGATTTAGAAGGTTTAAGCCACAGAGGTTTATCAAAGGGGAAGTCAAATACCAAACACTTGAAACAGCTGACACATGCATAAGTGGATAAAAATATATACTAAGGAGCTACAAAATTAATCAGTTAATTGGTTTTCACCATTAAAACAGCTCTGACCTATTGGGGTATGAATATGCAACCTGGTCGTGTGTCCTGTGGTAAGAGTTTAGCAGCGGATCTTTTGGGTTCTCTGGATTGAGCTTGTTCTGGTGCATCCCACAGATGCTCTGTTCGCTTGAGATGTGGGGAGTTTGTAGGCCGAGTGGAGGCTCTTTGTAGTTGCTCAAATCTTTCCTGAGCAGTTTTTGTGCATTGTCCTGCTGGGGCAGGCTGCTGCAGGCTGTTGGGATTGGAGGTGTGCTTGGTCTATAGTCAGTGTTTAGGACGGTTGTTCCCGGGTCAATATATAATTGCAGGATTTATTGTAACATAGTTGACATTTTTATTATCTTGTTCTTGCACTTTTGTGACTTTTGCACTCCTCTGTTTTTTGTTTCTAAGAGCCCTGTAACAGTAAATTTCTCCTTTGTGAGATGAATAAAGTCTATCTTATCTTATCTTATCTTATTTTTGCTGTTTTCAGGCCTAAAATCAACATGGCCGCCTACAACCAAACACCTCATGGCATTTTTAGAGAAAGATTCTTCTAAATATTATGTATACAATTGAGTAAAACTGAAAGTTCTTTATAAAGATATTGTAGCAAACCTGTTGACATGTGATAAATCCACACTTGACTCACACACTACTTTATATTAAATAATCAAGAAAGCCTTGGGGTCTTGCCAGTCTTTTCTTCAGGAGGAAACGACATCATGTGGAGCAGGTCATGTGATCTGGAATTAACGCAATTAGAAGGTAGTTGTTGTTAAATTCAGACAGTTATTTAGTTGACATTTTAGTGATATCCAGTCATTTTTTTATTAATAAGTGATTGTTTCTATAATAATTAATTCTGGAATTTGCAAAGACATGATCATAATGAACATAGAAAACATTATTTTCTTTCACTTTTAATAAAAATGTCCTTCAATTATATATATATACATCCACATGAATGCCACGACTCAGGGGTTCCCAGTAGCAGCACACTGTCATGACATAATTAATATTATTCACACCTGTCAGAGATTATAATATTGTGGCTGATTGGTGCAAATCCATCCATCCATCCTCTATACACCGCTTTATCCTCATTAGGGTCGCGGGGGACGCTGGAGCCTATCCCAGCTGACTCGGGCGAAGGCAGGGGACACCCTGGACAGGTCGCCAGTCTGTCGCAGGGCTACATATACAGACAAACATTCACACTCGCATTCACACCTACGGGCAATTTAGAGTAATCAATTTACCTCAGCATGTTTTTGGACTGTGGGAGGAACCCGGAGTAAACCCACGCATGCTCAGGGAGAACATGCAAACTCCATGCAGAAAGATCCCAGGCCCACCCCAGGATTCGAACCAGAGATCTTCTTGCTGCAAGGCGAAAGTGCTAACCACTACGCCGCTGAGCAGCCCTGATTGGTGCAAATGAAAAATGATTTTTTAAAAAGCAAATCATATTCCACTCAATCATATTCCACCTTGTTGGTTCCTTAAATGTAGATATTTAGATAAAAATCCCACACGCGTTAGCTGCATGAAGAAAAGCACACGTATAAACACACACTCTGTTGTTTTTACCATAAATTTCTGCAGTATTTTAAGTAACACATCATGGAATCAGGGCTTATTTAACATCAGTGATCTTTTGACAACTATCAAGTTACCTGTTCCATGTGGAGGTCAAAGGTCAAGGTCACCAGTAGGGCTTCAGCACAGGAGCAGGTAGAGATAACTCAGCATGGTGGCTAGTTAGAGAGGCTCTACTCAAGGTCATATGTCTGACTGGTGGTCACCTTTCATGTCTGTATATAGACGAAAACAACATCAAGCATTAGCTGCTGCAGTCGCCTACATTGTGGGTCTTAGGGGATGTTTGTGTGGACAGCTTCCAGCCTTCCCCTCTATAAGAGACCACAACCACACTGATTACCATATGCATTGGCATAATTAATCTGCTTATAAATAGCTCTGTTCACAATTCACAGGACGGGATCTTGGCCCTGCAGGTTAATACCTCACAGCTCTGATCATGTATGTATACAAACATGTGAACATTCTACACACATACAGTGTCAAATACACAAGCTGCATTTTAATCCTTTAAACCGCAGATGTTTGCATTCAACATGTATGATGGAAAAATGAATTGAATTGAAATAACAGTTCTGCTGCTCATTGCTCTTTCATGCATCTGAGCATCAGAGAGGAGGGAAACTGAGGGAAGTTCACAAAAGAGTCAGCAATGTTTTTCAGTAGCGTCTTGGCCCTACATTAGCTCCTCCTCCAGGGAGGTGGTGAGCCCTCTTCTCTGCCAGTGTGTCAGAGCTCAGCCTGGAAACCATCCAGCCGAACAATCTATGCAACCAGCTGATGATCTGACACGGAGACTGTATCACTGAGTCGCAGCAGCAGCCACTAACTCACTTCTGATTACAGATGTATGCGCACACATAAACATTACCGTTCAAGCCCACTGGGTCGCTTGATTGTGCGTTCTCTTTTGAATAAAATCCCCATTCAGGATTCCTGGAAAGCTCTGCTGTGTTTAGAGGAGCGCTTGCTTGTCTCTGCTTGCATCTGTAAATAAGTAAGGTGCTACATGTTTATTCCTCTGATTGCTGCCGTTTATTTCCTCCTGTGCTATTTTTATCTTTACAGCCTCTGGCCTGGAGTGTGTCACTGAGCTGCTGGACTTTGTGTCCGGTCAGCGGCATGCTTCACGACAAATCCTGCATCGTGGCACACTGACACCACTGACCGTAACCCTGGTAATATTATCATAACACGCTGACATCATGCCATGCACAGACAGATGACCGCCACATTCTGTCCTGCTGCTGGTTTTGTGACGTCTCACCACCTTCAATATCACAGAATCTCACTGCAGGCTGAAATCTAACGTTTGTCACAAAGATTAATGTTGTCTAATTCAGATGAGACTACCTCATTACAAGAGGGCAGAGGGTTTGCTGTCCCATATCCATCTAATGCCGCAGGATTTCTCAGCTCTTGCTTGTTTGAAGTGCAGAAATATGGAAACTGCAGTGCAGTAAACGCATGCAAAACCAATGAATTGTTCCAGGCTGCAGCAACTGTCCCGAAACTGCTGGAATTAGACTGCACATTCAAGCTACTATGCAGGAACAAAGAGGACACACACAGCTCTTTATCTGCTTCTCCCACATTCCTTTTACTCTCTTTGAGTTTCCCTCACACACAAATGCGCGCACACACACACACACACACACACACACACACACACAGATGCACACTGCATAACCTGAAAACGTCCTGCAGCATATGAGTGCTGCACGTACAGACACTTAGAGAAACTTTATGACTGTTAAAGAGGCATAATGAACAGGATAAGTGCTGAGGCAAGGTAGAAGTAGGATCAATTTGAGCTTAAGTTGGCCTATATGTTCCCAAATTTGGACTTTATAAAAAGCATTTTAGTGTAATTGTCTTCGAAATGGTATGTTTTAGAATCACAGAAGATGTATTTCTACAGTATTAAAGCTGGACTCTACATTATTTCTTTGGCATCAGTGGGCAAAAATTCTATAATAAGCATATTTAGCATATTGTAATTCAAATTCTCTGACACACAGGGATAAAACAGAGTAGGTTTTAAACTCCATGTAAAGTCACAAGTTGACTTTTAGATCTTTTATTTTCTGCCAACTGCAGCTTTAGAGCAATAAAATTGGATGCAGTCTTGGATTTAGTCAAGGTTATGAACTGCAGGATTTTTTTTATCCCTTAAATACTGGCCTTGAAAACTAGAGTATTATGATTTCAATTCCATTCAATAAAAGTGTCAGGGCATGTATTGTTGCAGACAAGATTCGGCGAAAGGAGCGGGGACTGTGAAAAACAGGGACAACTGAAAATGTCAAGGGCATTGTGCCAGACTGATGTCTGAGTGGTTTCCCAGGCAGAGTGATGGGATGAGCGAGAAAACACTGAGTGACAAAGAAACAGACGGTGAAGAGAGACTGAGTGAATCATCCCGGCTGCAACCTTTTTTCCATGTTCTCCAATAATACTTGCATTATATTCTCTATTTTTTAATACGGGACGCTATCGTGAATGGCTTGTTAAACACAGCGACAAATGTACAAGAGAAATATGACTGGATTAGGAAATGTATACGTTTTCCTTCCCTGGGTTTGGTCGTGAGATAAAACACTGACCCAGTCCAAATCTGAGCGCTTATTGTCTGAAAAATGCTCTGACTTTGCTGCTTAAATACAATACAGCTGCATAGTTCACATTTCACTTAAGTTTTGTGCAGCCTGAAACAAAGCAAACCAGTTTAAATACAGAAATCTATGAATAGGAGTACACTGAAGTCAGATCTTGTACATTCTGTGAGACAAGACGACAATGAAATAAAACACACCTATTCTCAATTAAAGCACTCATAAGTTTACCTTCTACATCTTTACTAGGTCTGATGAACATTAGCGTATAGCAATATCCTAATTTTTGCCAACTCTTGGTAAATGAAGCGGAATATTGCACAACACTAAGTCAATTAAATACTATAGGCAATACTCCACTTGTATGATTTTCATGTTTTGTGTTCTTAGCTTTCCAATTATTTCCACTTTTTCAGATCTGATGCTATATTTAGCAAGATATGTGGCATTCAGTTTTTTTTTTTTACTATATCAAATAACTTTTAAATATGATAGGAATCAAAAATAATATGACACAAAATGAAAATTTGGTTTAAAAAAAGATTAATTTTTTTGAAATTTAAGATTCTTTGCTTGGGTAGAACACTGTTATTCTGTTATTTTTATTTTTTTGCTAGTTTTATTACTGTAAAATCTTCAGCAACAATTGCTTTTCTAAAAATTGACAGAGATTTTCAAGATTTTGTGGATGTTTATCACAAATTTCAACCTTATACAGTAAAAACAATAGTAACTGATTAGGCTCAGAAGGAAGAGAAAGCAGAGAAATTTAGCTCTGATGGCTAAACGTAACAATTTATAACTAAAAAAAGTATTTGGAGCAAAGGTTTAGTACTTTGCAAGGTCCTGTTAACTTAAAGTGCTGCTTCAGGCATCGATTAACCCCTATAGACTCATCTTTGTTCATCAACATTATATATTTATACATTTTGCCATGAAAATAATGCCCTATTATCATTAATAATAGGGCAAATGCTTCTTTTAGATGGTGCTGATCTATGAACTCTCTGCAACATTTTAACAAAGTAAAGAATCATTAATAGAAGTTTTCACATGATTTCTTTCAAGAAAATCCACAAGATGAACCGTGTGGGTTTTTGGTGAATTAGCATGAAATCTCCCAAACGTTAATTAGTGTCACACTGGGAAGACACAGTCGATATCACAGATTCCCTTTATTGGCTTCCTATAGTGTTCTGTAAAACTGCAAATACAGCTTCTTTTCCCTTTATTGAACCTAGATTTAAACTAAGAGCAGCACTTTAAATTCATTTCAGACATCAATGTATGAGGGCAAAATGATCATTGAGAAAAGAATCGGGCTCGAGATGTGGCTTTAGTGGCCTTACTGCCATCTACCTGACTAAGCCATCAGCCTGGGACACCCAAAGATGAGAGTAACAAAAAAAAATGCTTTGGAAATGACGAGGTTTTTCATTTTTGACTGAGTTTAAAACACTTTAGCGGGGGCCTAAATGCAGGACACAGGAGGGAGGTTGCAAAAACGAAAAGTGACCTTCAGTCTGATACAGAATTCAGAGTGCAAAGTAAAGGTACCAGGCACAAGCTGTGAATGCTGGAGGAACAACTGCACAAAGAACGCAAAGTTAAAGATGGTGGAGTATATATACACACACAAAGGACCAATTAACTAATGGAACACGTGTGTCACAGAAAACTGGCAGCAAAAACACAAAGGCAGCAAGTCAAACAAACACCGTAGCAACACCTGCCAAATGCTGGTGGTTCTGTTGTTTTAGGGATCCGCCTTGACTTTCATCGCACTTTTCTACTGAGAGGAGACCAGCCAAGAACTGTGAACTGCTACAAGATGCATCCAAACAGTGACCAGAAAACAGAGGACAAATGAGACCCAGATACCCTGACAGACCTGTTTGTTGTGTGTCCGTGCAGCCGCTGATTGCACCTCACTGTTCCAGTATCCGGTTACGAGTGTTGCATCGAGAGAAATAACACACAGCGACCTGAATGCACGCACACATAGGCAGGGAAAAAATCTTCACACCTGGCTGGAGGCGAGCTTGGCAGGGTAATGAGGCCTGAGTGGATCGGCTAGCCGGCCCAGACCGTCACAGATGGTGACGGAGAGTGACGGAGGGACAGAAGTGATACAGAGAGGGGAAGGAAAACAGAAAAATAAGAGGAGAAGAGCATAAGGAAGTTCACTTTAGTTCACATTCTCCAACATATTTAGGCCTTAGAGCAACATAGGTCATTGAAGGGCACATAAAAGATGCTAAAAGACGTAATATAAACACTAAAACAAAAAACAACACAACATTTTGACAATAAAACCAACAGGAGTGCTCACTTCCTATTACATTTTCCTTGATAAATTACCGAAAAATGACACCACACCTCAGATTTTCCTTTGCAATATCCATAAAACGGTGTTGCCTCATTGCAACATTACTGGAGATTAATCCCTGAAGTGCTAATAAAGCCTGCTAACACACATCTAACTTCTTTAAATGTGTTAAGAGAGACCTGTCTTCGGTTTCTGCAACCCCTCTCCAGTACTTTTTGATAGCTGGTTTGCACAAAGGAGAAACAAAAAAGCGTTTCCACATTAAAGCAATGGAAAGTGCTTCATTTTCTTTTTCACTGAAGCTCCTAGGATTCATATTTTACACTTCCAGCAGTCATTATCATACATGAGTCCCGTTTTGGCCCATTACACGGTGTAACAATGTCTGTGTATAAATTTGCAGTGTATAATTTTGCCCTTTGCACCTCTCGCTGACCATGCAGCATTAACAGAGACATTTTTTCCATTCTGTATGTCCTCTCCTTGGTGTTAATTAAGATCTCTTGTCCAGATTTTTCTTAAACCGCAGAGTGTTTGCCACAGTCTTAGATTAGACTGATCATATCTCAGTGCAAACAGCCTCAGATAGAGTCATATTTTCCTACCCTGAGCTGAGACGAGGAGAGGGGGAGATGAGAAATGACAGTTTGAGGAAGCCTCTGCAGTTAAAATTGGGCTAAGAGTGTCTCAGAGTGTGCTTTTAAACATCTCCTGGTTCATCCCTGGTTTGATCTGCTGCTGCTAAACAACTCTTCATTAATCTTTGCACATCACTGACCACTAATTCACACGCATAATGTTAAATGCTAATTCTGCCCAGACAAGAAAAGCTGTCAAATTATCACACATCACAGCTATCGCGTTACAAGAGAGGATTCATCACTACAACAGGCCCAGCAGTCACAAACGCATCATCAGCACAACTTTTCCTCTGCAGACTGACACAGAGCCCCCTGGTGAGGTGGTCACCCAGATAGCAAACTATGGATGAATCAATGTTGAATCTATGTTGAGACCCAATGTAGAAATTATACAGAAAGCGCAAGGTTGATAAAATGGTGAGTCAACGTGTTTGCGAACATAGATTCAACATGAATTAAACATTGACCTGTCAAACATTTTAATTAAACCGAAATACAATGTAGATTCAATGGCATCTTTTAAACACAAACTTCAATGTTGACAAAATGTTGTTGAATCAACGTTGATCCAACCATCAATCTTCAACCGTAACCAAAATTCAACCTTCTTAACCCTAATTCAACATTGATTTAACATCTTTTGCTATCTGGGAAAAGTCTGATTTATGGTTGAAAAGCAAACGTTGACTCAACATTTTATCAGCCTTGCGCTTTCTGTGTAATTTCTACGTTAGGTCTCAACATCGATTCAACATTGATTCACCCATAGTTTGCTATCTGGGCATTTAGTTTTTATTGATCACTTTAACTTCCACTTCCCTTAAGTGCACCTCACAGCTATTTTGATGCTCAATTATTTGTATTAAACACATTTGTTAATAGTAGACACACTTGAAACTCAATACAAAATGTGTTATCCACACATTTTCATTGAATTTTAACTGTAATTCTTATATATTATAGACCAAGGTGCAAGGTATTAAGACCACCTTCCTAATATTGTGTAGCCATCCCTTGTGCTGCTGAAACAGCTCTGATCTACTGTATGGAGGTCTGGACTCTACAGACCTCTGAAGGTGTCCCAGGCACCAAAGCATTGGCAGCAAGTCCTTAAAGTCCATGAGGTTGCATTGTGGGACCTCAATCAGAGTGAGACTTTAGAAGCCAAGTCAACATCTTGAACTTTTCGTCATGTTCCTCAAACTATTCCTGAACATTTCTTGCGGTGTAGTATGGAACAATATTCTTAACTGAATGAGGCCAGACACACTGGCGACCTGTCCAGGGTGTCCCCTGCCTTCGCCCGAGTCAGCTGGGATAGGCTCCAGCACCCCCTGCGAGTGAGGATCAAGCAGTGTATAGAGAATGGATGGATGGATGGATGGATGGATGGATGGATGAATGAGGCCACTGCTGCCTTCAGGGAAGACCAATGCCATGTCAAAGCATCGCCAGGACCCATGGTTCCACTGCAGAACATTGTACAAAGCATCGATGGTTGCTTTCTTCCCATCCTGCTGCCATCTGGGTCCACCAGGTCTCAAGCACCCCTATTGTTACACTGTATAATACACTTTTCTTAGTCTTTTTTATTGTAAATACCAGCACAATTTAGCATCTTGTTTCTTCTACCAGCACGTTGCTTTGCACATTAGTTTCCCTTTTCGTAATTGCAACGTGTGATCTACTGGATACCTTGAACTTCACCAAGGGGATGAATATAGTATCCACCCATCCATCCTTCCATCCATCCATCCATCCATCCATCCATCCTGGTCCACTTCTGACACTACTGTGCTTATCATAGCTGCTCTGAGAGTCTACATGGACACAGTCACTGGTCTGCAGCTCCAAATGCAACAAGCTGTGGTGATGCTTTTCCATCATCACCAGCGTTAATGCTTTCAGCAGTGACTGCTGCAGAAGCTCTTCTGTAACATCGAACCACACGGGCCAGCTTTCACTCCACTATGAACGTCGCTCACCCTTGGGCGTTCATGACCCTGTTCGCCGGTTGTCTTTCCTTGGATCACTTTGAATGCTACAAATCGCTGCAATACCCCACAAGACCTACCAATTTGGAGATGCATTGACCCAGTTGTCTAGCGATCAGAGTTGTCAAAGTCGCTCAGATCTTTGTGCTTGACAGTTCTTCCTGCTTCCAACAAATCAGCTTCAAGAACTGGCTGCCTAACTGACAGATGCCACTATAACGAGATAACCAATGTCATTCACTTCACTGGTTTTAATGTTGTGGCTGGTCGATCAAAGTGTATTAACAGTTATCCAAAGTGGATTAAAATATACTTAAAAGTGAAACAAAGTACTTTTCTACCAGCACAACAAAAAAATACTTTATATATACCTTAAGTGTGTCTGAATGGCATCTCAAAACAGTACAGTGAAGTACACTTGGTTGTATTTAAGTATATCTCCCCCAGCACTGATTATGTTCAAATAGCATATTAAATGCATTGTTACTACTGCAAAATTTGCACTTTTAACACAGTAGTCATGAATGCATGGAAGTATAGTGAGTGTGTCCAAATCAAGTTTACTTAAATGTCTGTTTTTACTTTTTAACCTGCGCATAAGCCACTTCAAACCACCGCCAAGGCATTTTGAAAAACCTTTTACAAAATGCAGAGGTTGCTGAATAGTTATTTTCAACCCTTAAGTCTGACTAATCTAATCAGCAGACTAATCTGACTTGTGGTCATCTCGGGGTTAAATCTGATATAAGCACAAAAAACACTTAAGGCTTTGCAAAGGATTTAGGTTCATCTGTGTGTGTGGAAGCCAATCATTTCCCTGCAGATCTCTTCTATCTCGGCCGCTGCTCCTGCAAAAGCCCTGGCAAGTAGTCTGAGAAGTATAGATCATATCTGACCGCTTCCTCCATCCTTCCCCCATTGCTCATTTCCATGTTCAGACCTTTAGCTTTATGGGTAGATGACTGCAGTTTAATTAACATTGTTAACAGTAATAATCCATCAGAGGGCAGGACTGCGGCCAGATTCCTCTCTCATCTTCACATCATCCTTTGCTTCGCTTTAAGTGTGCAAATGTCTCCAACTTGCTCCCCTTGCCTGCGCATTTGTTTGTCTTTCTCCTTCCGTCTGTCTCCGCTTTGTGCTGTTATCTGTCTCCCTACTCTCTCTCGTCTCGGTTCGCCTGTCTATCTATCTCTTCTTCGGCTCTCTCATCTCTCTCATTGTTCCTTGCTTGGAAAGGGAAAAAAAAAAAAAAACTTCTGCCCTTTCTGGAGAGTACAAACGCAATTAAGCATGCGGGGAGGATGGGAGGGAAGGAGCCTGGGAATTAGCAGCGCTGCTAAAAGTCAGATGAACTGATAGAAAACAGTACTGTACCCTGCTTCCTTCTTGTTTCTGATCACCGTCAGACGCATACAGAGCATCTCATCCTCTTTACATTTGCGCTAATTGATATACATGAGCGTACTGTATATGCTAATGCTGAAAAGGCACTGTGGCAGAATGCAGGAAGGTGTGATGAGCTAAAGTGCTCCTGAATCCAACCCTGACCTTTGACCTCTCCGATGTAGGCGATCAAACCCCGCAAATAAACTCGTTTCTGCCTCTTTGTGCGGCCGCCGCTCGCCCAGGCTGATTATCATATTCCTCATTACGAGCAGCGGATGTTTTGTCAGGGAAAACACTCATCTCCTTATCGCTCAGGCTGCTGTGCGGTGATTTGTTAGTGGATATCGACGTGCAGCGAGGAGGGCGGGAGGGTTGATGCGTTGTAGGATCATGGTCGAGTCTCGTCACCTTTCTGCGCATGTATATATGTGTGTGTGTAGCATAATAATGTTTCCATGTCCTAGACACCGAAGACCCACATTACTCAGAGGAAATCTATAGTGTCTCCCGGGATCCTTTATCGCAAAAGGTTATCGCTGCATTGTTAAGAGCTGTGTGTGTGTGTCTGTGTGTGTTTTTGTTGGGTGCACACGTTTACCTCCGGAGTAATTACATTTTTTTCCACCTTTTTCTCTCCCATTGCTCTGCCCTTCATCCTCAACCGTACACACTGATAATTCTCTCTCTTTACAACCCTCCTCATTAATCTCCTCTCTCATTACTCTCCAGATGAAGGCCAGACGGTTTGCCACAATCCCCCGGAGCTGGCGGGCCAGCGGCTGGCGGAGGTGGGCATGCAGCTGCGAGCGGACTGCCACCAGGGCCTGGGCTACTGGGACTACCTGTTCTTCATCGCCATCGGCTTCGTCATCTTCTCGGCCGGCACGGTGTCGGCCTGGGTAATGGGCGTGCTCATGGTGCTGTACGAGCGCTACAGCAAGCGGAAGAGCGAGGAGCTGGACAGCGACGACGAGGACGATAGGGGAGGAATGGGAGGCGGAGGCGGAGGTGGAGGCGGAGGGAACCAGGGTAACGGAGATCTGAGCAAGCCTGGCATGCAGGTGTGACGGACTGATGTGGAAGGACAGATATCACTAAAGACAAGGGAGGAAGGGAGGAGACCAAAGGCTCCGCTATGAACAAAGATCTGCCTGTCTGTCTTTGTTACAGATTTAGATATTTGCAATGTGCTCCTTAACATATTGGAAAGCGAGTGTGTGTGAGTGTGAGAGTGTGTGTGAAGAGAGACAGACAGACAGAGACAGCAATAAGGATGCTTTCACTTCAGGAGAACAGAATGACCTCTGAGATTATTGCGAGCAATAACCCCCCACTCCCCCAACACTCTCACACACACACACACACACACACACACACACACACACACACACACACGTTCAGCTTAACCACTCAAGAGTCTACGGAGCTGCTGGTTTCTCTGAGTGGGTGGACGTACCTGCACACTGTGTAAAGTGCTCTTGAGTAACACCCTGTAAATGATGATCATGACGAGAAACAAACACACACACACAGCTCATCCGTACAAAACACATCAGAAGGTGTTAAGGGGGTCACAAAGAGAGTGATGCCTTATCTCTGCTGCAGTTAAAAGGTGAAACTAGTGTTAAAATGTGAGTTTCCTGAATGCCTTAAGGCACCTAAAGCAGTCATTAGTCACTGTTGTCTCCTATCGACAGAGTTTGTCCAGAGAGAACAAAAACCCGAGCAGTTAGGACACATTAAAGTGAAAGTACAAACCTAGAATGAAGTAGAATTTACAGGAAGTTAACAAATACAACCAGTTCTGGGACTTGGCAGTCAAAGTGAGTTTGATTTTTTTAATTAAAAGGCACCTTGTGGAGTTTTCCAAACTGCTGGTGGTTTCGGTGGAGAAATATTTTGTATGTGGATTTGTGCACTACTGCTTAAGTGATGCAGATTTTAAATTATTTGAGAAAAACGGCACGTTTTAAGTGTTTATACCTCAAGGATATGAGCAAATGACTTTAATATCATACATTCTGAATGTAATCACAACTGTTCTTTGCTGGCAACAAAACTGCACAGGGTTCCTTTCACAAAGCCACCAACACAATCCTGTTTTTGTTGACCTTTGTTGTGTTTGACCTTCATACATGATGCACTGTAAATCTACACATAACGACACCCATCAGTAGATTTGCTTTCCTCGCAGCGGCACTCATTTTTGGCTCAGTTTGTAAGGCGGACATTAGGAGCCATGCTGGGTTCAGACTGCACGATATCGGCTCAACCAGAAAGATGTCAGAAAGGGACTCGGAAGTGAACAGGAGTGTAACATAAGGAGGCTTTTCACTGCAGGAACTCAGGGGAGACATGGAATGACAGGAATGACAGTGCAGAAGCTTCAGTGTCAACTCAGAGTGCACCAAAGCAGCACCGACACTCCACATACAATTTAGAACTGTGGAAATTGTTGTTGGTCTAAATGGTGAATTTTAAGCTGCTAATGGCGATGTTTGAGAGCAGATTGCTGCTTCTGCTTATATGGCGCTTATTGTCCTCTCATGAACAGTGTTGTCTTCATTGTGTTTACACAATCAGCGCTAAACCCTACATAGCAGTTTTATTCAAAAGGCCGCTTAAAAATGTCTAACCTGGAGTTGATACTTGTTTCTTCCCTAAAAACAAGGTTCTGCAGGGGCTTAGATCACCTTAAAACTCCTCACAGGTTCCTGCAGTGGAAAACGGTTTACACCAACTCTGAATATGGACCGCTTCACGATGGCTTTCACAAACATTTTTAAACCTTCTCTCATGTAAAGTGACAACATGGTGAAATGTCTTGTTGGTGCAGCCCACAGACATGTCCACTGTTTCCTCTTTCTTTATGTTTACTCTTTTCCAAGCACAAAACAGTCGGTATGGTACACGACATAACCACTACATCGTGTTTGGGTAGTTGGTCCTCCACTCAAACGGCATCACACAGGTTGTGAAAGTCAAAAGGCCATGATCAGTTACGACCACTTTCTAATCTATCAGGAGTCACAGAAATAATTTACGACTTTATAATCACCTAATCTGACACAGTGTAGAAATATTGTGTAGTCTGAACCTGTCATTTGGCGCCTTTAGCTAAACAGTCGGTGGTTGATAGGGAATGAAAGCACTCGTTAATCCTCAAATAAACAAAACCAATGTCGAAAAATGTGACGAAAACCTGGGATTTATGTTTAATTTTGTTATCTGTAGAGTGGTACAGTGTCCTGATCACTTCATGCAAATGTGATGTTTTCGTTTGCAGCCATTTTCAACTCTTTACTGGAGCAGAAACTTCATTGCATATTACATACGTACATCATTTATTCACGTTGTCTGTTTCCATAACACTTGCATCTGGTTTTTATTGATACTAGAGTTCCACTGACAGTTTTTTCAGGGCCGATACCAGTATCGATTATTAGTAATCAAGGAGACCGATAACGGATATTTGAAATATTTGCAGATCAGAGCTTAGAAAAACACAAATTCTAATACAGTACTTATGCTTATCTAAGATTTCAATAGGCTTATTAAAAAAGGCTTTTTTTCATTTATCTTCTGGTGTTGATTGGCTCTTACCTGAGCTAATCAGCATCAGCATCAGAATCTGCATCAGAGCCTAACTAGCACTTTTGCTAAATAATTTTATTTATTGGGGGTCAAGTTTAAAAGACTACTGATAATTGGAAGTAGGTCAGTCTCCTAACTGATTCACCTACACAGAAAAATATGGCCAAAAGACCTGCTGATACCTGCTCAGTTACTCTTAAAGGTCAATCCAGTGCAGAGATGGACAGAAGAAGTCAACTCATAGTGACACTAAGTGACTCCATCATGTCTCCTGTTTACTGTCTCCATCTTTCTGTGTCTGCATGGTTTGTGGTTGCAGTAGTTGCTCACTGTGATCTCCAACCTACTGTAGCTGTAGAAGTGGGGCAGGTTCATGAAGACGGCGTCAGTCTGACAGAATATCTCTAATGATGGCCTGACATTATGTGACTGGACGTTACAGGCGCCACTCTATTACCCGACTGTCAGCGAGGCCCCTGGAGTAGTCGTAGTAGTAACAGTGTTCATGTATGCGTGACTGTGTGTTTAAGTGGGGCAGAGCGATCGCAGAGCATCTCTGTGAGCTGCATGGATGAGTGATTCATGAGCGCAGACCGATCCAAAGCCATCCTACTCCATCCTGCTCCGCTTCCGGCCCGTCCGTCCGTCACAGGACGGAGATGATGAACGGCTGGGTGGAGGCGGGGCGGAGAACGAGCCGGGGGGTCACCATCAGAAGCAGGAATTCATCCTGATTGATAGACTCGGCAGCTTTATTGAGACCGATTGAAAGCTGGGCTTTTATTCATGTTCCGTGCTGAGTGGATCCAAATGCCTTGGATGAATGGGCACGGTTAAATGATGACTCTCCAAAGGGTCTGGCAGCGCCTGTCACTGTGTGTGCGCTTGCGCATGTGTGCGTTTATGGTGTTTGTGGCTCGGATCATGACGGTATATCTTAAAGGTTAATGCACGAGTGACAGCAGCTTTTTGTTTTTACAGTGGGAGGTTAAAATGTAATCAAAATCAGTAACATGGGAGCTCCTTCGCAGACACTTCCTTCCTTCACTCAAAAGCAGGTATCAGCTCATGCACACACACACACACACACACACACACACACACACACACACACACACACACACACACACACACACACACACACGAGCACAATAAATCTCAAGGGCACAGCTAAAGTCAGAGCCGCAGGCCTGGGAACATTAGCACTCCTGTTTTGGTCTCTCTTGCCATGCATGACTACATCTTCTTGTCCTCCCCTCCATCCTCAATCTGACACTGTCATCAGCCTTCACACAATGCCAGCACACGCTCACACACACACACCTGCACCTATAATTTACCTGATAAATCCTCAGCCTGTCATTATCGGATCATTTATTCAAAGGGAAGCTTAGGAGGCTTTAGCGGACCTGCTTCTTGTGTTACATCGCATTCATAGAAAGACATTTGTCCTACAAGAGGCGACATGCCTGCATACGTCCTTAAATGCAACGCTTCCTGTTTGGAAGATACTTGGCTGAAGTGAATGTCAGTTTTGTGCTGCTGATAAATATAGAGCTGTTTAGCAGACAGAAAATGTGAGTCCTTTGTCAGCAGCAGGTCAGAGGATAAGAGAGTCAGTCAGTGTGCCACAAAGACGAGAGGAGTGAGTTGAGGCGACATGCTGGTGTTAACTCGTCACAGGACAGAGAGCAGGACGGAGTAAAAATACAGTTGATCTAAGAAGAAGAGGACTTTTGTGTTTGTGCACACGTATAGGCTCAGTCAAAGGGTGTAATCAGCAGCCGGGGGGTGGAGGTTTGCTGGTGAAGAAAGGGACTTTTTGCAGAGGATCCGATGTGATTTTTTTGTGAGTCTTGCTGCTATTGGATTTGGAGGAAAGTGTAATGTTTCAGTGGCTGCGGAGTTCCAAAAAATCGACATGAAAATCATTGCCGAGGGCGATGTTCTGGATGCAGCCGATTCAAGCAAGTGATGAATGAGAGGGAGGGGCTGCTTTGTAACTTCTGCCCTCCTCTCGTCATCACAACACTCATTGTGTGTGTGTCTGTGTGTGTGTTTCAGTGTGCGAGTCTGGAACATTCACACTTTACTGCGCAGAGGAAGAAAACATCATTAGCCTGCTGATCAGAAATCAAAGGTTATGCGGTGGCTCTCTGTTAAAGCTGCAGAACCAGGTCTTCAGTTGCTGTATGTGTGTGTTTGTTTCTAACATGAGATTCCTGATGCGCCTTCTGATAGACCTGATTTTATGTCTTTTCTTTTAGATTTCTCTTCAGTTTTAGTACATCGTGTATCATGAGCAATAAAGAACTGAAGGATGAAGGACGGATACAGAATAGTTTTCTAAGACTTTACTTGTTAATACTGAAAGAAATCATCTGAATTCTTGTGCTGTAATTAAACAGGAATTCTTACATGAATAAAAAAAAGTATTCAGTAAAATATTGTAAGAATTTTTAGATCACAAATAAGGGCACTCTTGATTTCTCAAAACATTTTTCTGTTGCACATACATGCATTTGTGCTGGATGTTGCTTTCAAATTTTCGTGGAGACTATTCCTCTTTTTGATGCTGTTTATCGCTGATTATACTTACAGATCAGTTACTCACAGCATTTAAACCGCCTGCCTAATATTGTGCAGCTCTTCCTCGTGCCACCAAAACATCTCTGACCTCCAGGGGTCTGAAAGTGTCAATGGATCCTGTGGGTTTGCGGAGGGGCTCCTCCATGAATTGTACTTGTTTGATGCCTCCTTGCATGCTCAAGTGATTTGGTATCTGCGGAGTTTGGAGGCCAATTCTGTGTTTTTGCAGTCTGGAAATGGGCATTGTCCTGCTGGGGAGGCCACTGGGAGTGCTGTTGCTATGGGGCCTGAACAAGGTCTGCAGTAATATTTCTGTGGGTGTTGCTGTACATGTCAAAGCAGCATCCACATGAACACCAGGGCTCAAGCTTTCCCAGCAGAGCATTGCATTGTAATAAGATAATCAATGATATTCACTTCATCCGTCAGTGGGTTTAATATTGGGACTGATTGCTGTGTCCTGTAACTGGCGTGTGGAAGTCTTTCATTGATAGTGGCGGAGTTCAGCATTCACATGCTAGAGTCAGTCTGCATCTAATTTTGCACTTTCAATATCATCTCACTGATATTAGCTTCTGTGTTAAGTGTTCTGCCTGTTTTAAATTACAGCTAATTTCGAGACCTACAGGATGTAAACTTTGGGCCTTAGTCTGTCATATTAGCCTGGCTTTTCACGCAACTTTCTCCTCCCTTTTCTCTATTTGTGGTACAAAATCTATGGGAAACAGCAACTGCTACTGAGCAGCAACCTGCCAATCGTGCAAAAAGACAGACCTGCTCAGTTCATTTTAGCTATTTTATTGACAGTGCTTGCTTCCCTCTGTGCGAATGTTCCACTGAAACATTGCTATTTTGCAGGGACAGCATTGGTGAATTCCAAGTTTTAGACCACAGAAGATTTGGTTTAAAGGAGTGCTAGCCTGACTCCCTGGATGTTGGATGTGGGTTTGAGCCTGGCATTGCTTTGACCTCTCCTTCCGCTATCTGTGTGTCGCCATTTCCTTCGCGAGCAACCTGACAATTTCAAGTTTTGCACGGGATTTAGATTGTGCAGTTAGGCGGAAATGCAATTTTTTAAAAAGTAGGATTATCCATTTCAATGACAGCGCTCGTCACAGTGATCCCACCATTTTGAGGAAACATAGAAGCTGTATACTTTGCTTCGTTTTGCCCACAATGACTGCATTTGGTTTAAAGAAATACAAACAAGCCAGAGAATTTCCCTCCATATAGCAGTCTGTTGAGGTGCAGTCAGACCTTTATGTTCTACAGAATGGACTGGCAAACCAAGACTAAAGAAGTAAAGATGAGCGCTTTTGTTTGTCCTCTTCCTGTAGCAGAATAATAATAAGGTGCAGTCAGACCATTCTGCAGTACTGTGGGGATAAGTCTGAACACGCAACACTTCCAACTGCATCAAGTTTAAAGCACTCACCTGGTAAAACCCCTTCTAGTGAAGGATGCAATTATTGTTGAGCAACAAAGTTATTTAGCTGCACTAAACAGTCATTTTTCTGTTGCATTTCTGACTGCATAGGTGCTCAAGTAGTATTTTATGCCACTGTGCAACCACAAATCAACCAGTACTGACATCTTAAAGCTTTTGACTGTGAGGTGTGAAGGTTGATATTCATACTTGTGTTCCTACTATGTTTGGGTGCGGTTGGAGATCATTTTCACAAACAATGTTAAGGAATTCTCTGTCTCAGACTGTCATAAACCTCAGTAATACTTCAGCCTGGCTCTATTTCCTATATATTGAACTGTCAGCCATGTACGGCTTTAGATTCCTCAGAGTTTGAACTCCAGACATGCACCCACACCACAAACACACAGGCACATACCCACAGTGGGCACTGGGATAAGAGTCAGGGGCTTAGAGCAGGAAGCAGAGGCTCACGCTTGACTTCAGTGAATGCAAGTACGGATCTTTTCTCTCCCCTCTCCCGCCTGACAACTTTTCTCTCTCCTCTTTATCTGTCCTCACACCCAGCTCCCACCTGCTCTGCCTCACAGCTCTCCACCCCTTCCCACTTTCCCCTTTTTCTTTCCACTCCCTCCTCCCTTTTGACTTCAGTTGTGCTGCCAACTGTTCAGCCGCTCCGCTCACACCACTGGCAAGAGAGCGGGCTCTAATCCTTCACGCAGCCCTCAAAACTCTGCCTGCTGGATCTCACAGCTTTTTTTTTTCCTTTCTTTCCTGCCCCTTCAGAAAGCTTCCCGTCAAACAGGCAGACCAGGATTGTAGGCAGACAAACGGACACATAGAGATGGACAGGCTTGCAGATGGACAGAAATGGTAAACTAAGAACACAAAACCCCAGAAGCACAACAGCAAACGCAAGAGCCAAAACATTAGTTGTGTTCACGCAACCATTACTGTGTGTTTGTGTGGGTGGCTTTGAGTTTGTGTGTTCGTTCTGATCTGATGCCGTTATTTCTCTGAGGGCGATGCATGAAGCACAGAGACCATCTAATGCAATAAGTCAATAATACATCCCATCATTGCACACACAACACACACACACAGCACAAGATAGCCTTCCAGGGGGAAAGATGAGGGTTTTCTTCTTTGTCGAGGCTTCGTTTTAGAACCAAGTTTTATTATTCTCCCTCGCAACATGTCCTGCACTCACCACTGATCGTAGAGCTGCAGAGGACGAAGTCGTAGTACTGATCGTGCTCCTAATCTCATTTATCTTAGGAGGTTGGAAATCATGCGTGGAATATTCTAATAGGAACCAGGAAGAGGTGAAAAGTCAAAATCAACAGCTGTTGTGCATCACTTTCAGCGTGACCCCACTGTGAGAGCGCACAAACATGCACAAATACACACAGACACACATTCAAAGCTTTCTGAAGATGACATTGTGTGGGAGCAGAGGAGAGCGTAGCTGTCAGCAGGATTCCCTCTGCCTGCTTAACCTTGAATGGCATTATGAGAATCCTAAGAAGAGAGGAGGAAAAACACAACCAGGAGAGAAAAATTCTGATGTGTTACAACCTGGTTTTCGTTCCTGTAACTGTGGCTAATGTAACTCGGCTAACTTTGCAGTCAACACTTCTGCTGTAGGGATTCTTGAAATGTGACCCTGACAAATGATCACATTAGAATTAGAAATATTTGTCTATAAAGCTCATTTCAGATTTTTTCCCATTCATCTGGCAGAAGGGCTTCATTTCTGAATGTTGATCACCTACTAAGTTGGAGCTGTTCTGTATCACTTTTGAAATGGCAAAAGTGTGAGCTGCATGCCGTCATGTTAACACACAAGCAGGAAATTTGAGTTGCGTGAGCGGATCTGGTCTTCTCCCACATTTTCAGTTCCAGCAAAGACACAGTTTGCATGTCAAAGTCACTATTTTGGGTCATGTTGCAAACTGAACTGGCCACAAAAATAGCACTTTACTGCAATGAAGTCAGACTTCAAAGTGTCAGATTAATGTGATCAGGAAAAAAAAAAGGAATCCATGTTTTTACAAAACATCAACTGGAGTTGAAGTTTATTTTGTTGCTTCCAGCTGTTTGGAGGAATCTTTCCTCTGAGTTTATTAAGTACTTGCAGTATGATTGATATTGGCATCACAAATGGACAGAATTCTCAGTGTTTAGGAGGTTAAGAAGCAATATTAGTTATCTGGACAGGTTAATAAGTCTGCTATTAGTTTAGTCTTTAGTTTATTAGTGCCTCATTATGCATTATTTATCACTTTATGTTTAGTTGTCTGAATTACATGCTGCTGAAGCCCATTTCAGACATGGCACATGTCTGAAATGGGCTTAGGAAATACACAAAGCAGTCCTGTAGATTGTGTACTAAACTCTGTAAGGGTCTCCAAAACCAGCGGCAGCTTGGTGACTGCAAAGTTAGCATGAGTCAGAAAGGCCACAGTCAACAATTCTCCTTTAATATGAGCTATCCTACAAAACAAAATGTTCTCAGAGTTAATGAGAAGCTTTCAGAAACACAACCTTTCTGTCAGTAGACGTTGGGTGGACTGTGTGTGAAACAGACCTGTCAATAGGTAAGCTGTGCTAAAATGGAGAAAATAATCATTGTCAGACTAGATGTCCATCCTAGAAAAGTCAGCATAGTACGATTAAAAAGTCAACGTGACGACAGTATTTATATAATTATATATTTATTAGCTAAACATTCTGCAGATGAGCCAGAACTATAGTTCTTGTTCATGTTTTAAGCTGTGATTTAGGAGGTTTGAGGCTGTGGACTGGAGTGATTTTAATAAATAAACAAAAACTGTATGAGGTGTGAATGGTTATGAACAAGCGCCTTTTCCAGGATGCCCAGATTGTGACTTGAATCGATGGAACTCGCAGGTCAAAGGTCACAGGAGGGCGAGAGACAGATGTTTCATAATTACATGACACACTTTCTGTATGTTAGAAACACAACATCACACTGAGCAGCAACGCACCTGAGGGCCTCTGAGCTATATCGTATAGGGCCCACACACACACACACACACACACACACACACACACACACACACACACACACACACACACACACACACACACACACACACACACACACACACACACACACAGCTGGTTCATCACTGGCCTGTAATCTTGGTTGTCTGACTTACAGTAGCTCTCCTCTTTTTCATCTTTGGGTTTACACACTTCAGAACACACAAACTCTCATTGTATGAATCTACACAGAACTTGCCTCTGTATGACTCGCAGTTCTGGCTATTTAAAAACTGCAGTAACTTATATTAAGTAACATTTTATCTTTTACTATTAATTAAAACAATAGACTGACGTTTAACCAACGGCTGTGCTTTCGTTCTTTGCTCTCTTTCCTGTGTTTCTACTGTGATGTGCAGAACTACAGCTCCTATGTCAGCATATCTGTGTGGAAGGAGGGCGAAACGGTGATTGATTTAGCCTCTGCACCAGCGCCCTGGCACTGGGGATGGGAGTGACAGAGAGATCGAGGGGTGGGAGAGGAAGATGAACATGCATTAATGCTCTACCTGCAGCATAAACTCTCCCATTTTCTTGCTTTTAGTTCCCCTATTTATTTTTAAACCTCTTCAAATCCCTTCATCAATTCTTCTCCGCCTCCTCCAGTGTTTCTCCCTCCTCCTGCTCGCTCTTGTTTCTCCTCCACTCTGCCTCTCTCTCCTTATTTGTCTTGTGCTTTTTGCTCTCACTTTTGCTTTACCTCCCTCCCCTTATCTCCTCTTGTCTTTTTGGCAGGAACAGTGGTTTTATTATCCAGCGTCACCTCTGCCAGGATGGGTCAGATACTGCAGTGGAGCCGTCTTCACTTGGCACTTAACATAAGGGAGAGGATGAAAAAAGAAAAGAGAAACAGCTGAGGGAGGCAGGGAGAGTGACATGCAGGTGGAGAGTTTATCCATCTACTGCACACGCTGTGGGAGTGAAGGCTCGGCTTGGCAGGTGTAAAATATTTGTGCAAATACTAATAAAGTGCCACGGCTCCACTTGGTCCGTCATTGTGGCTGTGGGCCCTCTATGATACGGACGACCAGACATGGCACGGCGATGCCAGAACGCCAGGCCCGGTCTCTGCTGCCAGCTCAGAGGAGCCTCAATCGATCCTGACAGCTCAGTGTGTCACCAGGTCACACCGACACACTGAGGCAGAAAAACAAGGGCAAGGAACCACATCTACTGGCTAAAATCTCTCCTCCTGCAGCAAGAATTCGCTAGTAGAATACAAAACGACGAGCCCTGGTCTCACAGATAATCCCTGTGTGCGCTCTTAGTCGTCCATTATTAGGACTTTATTGTGTATTTTCTGCTACACCTACCAAGCTGCAAGTGAAGTTGTCAGTCTCGGCTTGTTTAGCATTCCCTCCGTGCAGTTCATCCATCTGTTTCAGACGGGCAGCAGAACCATTAACGGCAGCAAACAAAACAAAAACCGACTCCTTAAATCCACCAGCTAAATGGATAATCACAACTCTGACGTATATTTCCAAGAAAAAATCGACTTTTTAAAAATTATCTTTTAAATTGTACCAAAGTCTGGCAGACAACCACTTTTTTTAAATCAAACTTTGTGAACTGTGGAGGGTACAAACGATTATACTTTAATCCAAAATTGCCTCCTCTCTCAAAGCTATTTAAATGGTAACTCAAATTATTCATGCCCTCTCAAAAGAAACCGGTCTAGTAAATCCAATACTTACCATACAAGGACTGATTGAATGGTTTTGACATGGAAAGAATATAAAAACCTTCCCAAAGAGCTCTTATTTACTCATTTAACTTATTATTTAGGGTAATATTTCTCTAAATGCAATGTGAATTATTTATGTTAAATGTGAAAGCCGATCTTTGTTCATTGAACCCCTAACGCTTTCCCTGTGTAGATTCTCAGTCATCCAGGTTATCGAACAGAACTGAAGAAGCCCCTTGAATGAGAGCTGAAACATCTTCAAGAACCTACAAGTGAAGTCCGGCTGATTTCTATTGAAGCTCCTACATTAAAAATATGTCTATGTGTATCAGAGTTACATATTTAGAAGTTTTCTACAAAAGAAAGCAATGCAGAACCTCCCCTCTTCCACTCACTGTGGCCAAAACATGTCGGAACAGAAAACCTGGCTTGCAGGTTAGCAGGATTGATTCCTTCTATTCCAGGATTTTCCAGAAAATACTGGAAGACTGAATCCTTGCCAACCTGCCATCAGTACATTGCAGTTCATTTTGGAAATGCTCAGTCATGGTGCTGACTCCTTCATTTACTTATGATATGTTTTCTAACATTTACAAAATAACTGATGAACATGCAACAAGTCAAAAAACTTGTTTACCATCAAAGAGGTCCTTCAAAATGTATTCCAGACATTAAGTGCTGAAACTTTTATAAAGTCGGGGAACATGCAGGACATAAATTAAAGAATTGAATTGATTGCTTTACAATCAAGTTTCAGAAGCATTACAGTTACAAGAATGCAGTTCGGTAGCACCAAACTCAGCTTTATTGTCAGTTTTGCTATATATACAGGACTTAGATGGGATTGAAATGCTGTTTCTATCAGACCCCGGTGTAAACATGCAAGGCACAGTAGAAAAAGCAAAAAAGACAGACACTAAGAATGGATAGTGCAATAGTTTAATAAAATGCTGCCTGGCTGGTCTGCAAGTAGATAGATATTTACAGATGGCAGTACATTATATTTACAGATGCAAAAGCAGCGTAATATATTGTAACTGGCGCAAAATAGGATGCAGTGATTGAACAATCCAATCTGATTGTTTTCATCCATAGGATGAGCCAGCAGATGTGTTGGGCGTCTTGTGCTTCATTAGACGCAACAGTTCATATCATGCAAACACTATGAGTAATGAGTCTTTGTCTTCTTACAGTCAGTGAAGTAGCCCTTTAAGATGTATTTAATCTTGAACTTTTTACTTGATGTTAAATAAATTGAAAGCACATTGATAAATATTTGACAATATATTGGGTTCGTACTAACTGTACAGACAAGTGAATGACAATAAAAAAAGACAGAGTACTGGTTGTCTCCTGCAGCCTGAATATGAAAATGATGAACAAATGTCCCCAGCAGACGTTTGACTTTCTGACCTCGACCTGCTGACCTCCTGACCGGCCGCCTGATGACAAATCTCCCTCCAGGAATTAAATTTGAAAGGAGGCCATGGCCCCTGTGAGGCTGTTTAGAAGTCCCACAAAACCCAGATTCCCAAGAACAGAAGCAAGAAGAAACAAACAGTTCTCAGCTCCGATCTGATTTGTTTTCCAGATCGAATCCTCTAATTCAAGCCCAAAGATCTCCGTGTTCTCTTCCCCCTTACGCTCGCTGTGCTGTCGGATGGAGAGCCTGTATCTGTGCTGAGCGTCATGAGAAGGTGAACCAGCCAGATTAAACCTCAGAATAGCAGCTCAGCGTTCCTGTAATAGAGCTCGTCTTCCTCTGAGACTAACAGCTCATTACCACAGGACTGCCCCCAAGGACCCCCATGCCTCCCCCCTCCATTGCCGGCTCCTCACTCCCCTCCCAACATGACCTCAGCCCCTCAGATGGAGCCCCCACATCGTGACGCACATCTGCGTAAATACACCTCCTCCTGCCTTAAGCAGCTATTCTTAGTGATGTTAAAGTAACTCCCATCCCTCATACTTAAGTGTTTTACCTTCCTCTCCAGCATTTTTAGCAGCTGCCCCCATGTCAGACATATGACTCCTCTGTCTTTGAACAGAACCCCCCCCTCAACACTCCCCTGCTGTTTCCCTCCGTCCCCTTGCAGGGTGGCTCTTGTCGACACCTTTCCTGATTTGGAAGTTTTTGATGAGAATTCCCCACCTCAATCTTCTTCTGTTTCCCTACTTAACCCTCCCAGGGGCTCCTTAGATCTGCACTGACTGACACACACACTGACGCACACAAAAATGACTGGATCACGCCGTGCACACCGGCACATGAGCGTGCACACCTCTTTCGTTGTAGCCTTAATGAGGTCTCATCATGTCTTTCACTCCCCCCTCCCTCCCTCTCTTTGCTTTTCCTCTTAGTCAAGTGTCATAATTTTCATTCTGGTGCTCCACCGAGCTGTCAAATTAAAACATAAGCTGAGACAACCGTTTGAAATCCTTTCAGAATTTCGATCAACATAATAAACTGTTTTCTGAGTACTGTTGTGCCAGACACGGAGACTTTTCAAAGACATGCACAAACAAACTGTGAAGGCGTCACAGAGTAGGTCTCACCGTGAATACAAATTGTGTTATTTCATGTCTAATTTGCAACAGTGAGTTTGTGAAAGTGGTTTGCGAAAATAAGGACGATGAGGGGCTATGTAGAAGTCCTGGACATTACAACAGAGAGTCTCATGATTTAGGAGACAGCTTCAATGCAGAAGAGAATGCCTCATCAAGGACAACAGAATTCTCATTATGGCAATGAATGCAAATCTAACAAGGGTCATCTGATTTGCCCCACTTAATATAAAGCAACCATCTGCTGCAACCTGGTTTCATCATTACTGCAGCTATGTCATGTCTGGACCTCAGTTTGTCCTTTCTTTAAGTAGAGGGTTTGAGATTGGGGTGTGAAGTCAGCGTACTGTAAGACTGTAAGCAGGCAGCAACTAGAAGTTAAACATTAAACCACAGGTATAAGTAGTTGACTTACTTGTGCTACATTTTGAGAAATTACTTTCTTAACCCAAATTAGCAGACTGGTCTCACTCTAATGACACTTCAGTCAGCGAGTTAGCTTAGCTTAGCTTAGCATGAACACATAGGAAAGTGGAACCATATAGTTTGTCTGTGTGTGTGGGAGCATTAACTTCATGAAGTCCACTGCTCCCTGCCAAGTGACGGGCTGACATGTGAACCCTGAAAAAAGAAAAAAAAAAGAGTGATTTTGACTCCACCCACAGGAAGCCAAAGACGGTGAAAAGACCCCAAACACAGCCACTACTCATCTGATCTGCTTCAAATCCAACGTTGCACTTCCTTGCATCCCCAACCACACATCCATCCATCCATTTTCCCTTATCTGGGGCTGAGTCACGGAGGCAGCAGGCGAAGCAGGTTGTTCCAGACATCCCGCCCCCAGCAATGCTTTCCAGCTCTTCCTGAGGGCTCCCGGGGTGTTCCCAGGCTAGATGAGAGATATATTCCCTCCGCGAGTTCTGGCTCTGCCCCAGGGTCTCCTCACAGGCAGATGCGTTTGGAAAACCTTCAAAGGAAGTATCCCTGGAGGTATCGGAATTAGATGACCAAACTACCTCAAGTGACTGTTTTCGACATGAAGAAGCAGCTTGTTAGAAGCTTGGTTAGGGTTAGATGTTAAAATTACTTGGTTAGGGTTGAAAAAAATGGCATGACAGGGTTTAAAATATGACCCTTTCATTACAGACTTCAAGCATCATCTCCATTTTCTGGGTAACCAGGGTGACGAGTTCCACCCAATCTAAAATGTGATTGGCTCTCAATGTAATTGTAGTTTAAACATACAGGAACACAATTTTGTGGAGACCGGGTTGCAAAAATAGCATATATTCATTTTAACAAAGGTAAAAAACATATTTTTTTAAACCAAAAGGGTCTTTAAAGTAAGTAAAAAAAACCTCAGTTTGATGAATGCTGTTTTTTTATGTTCACTGTAAAATGTAATAAGTTGACTTTACTTAAAAAAAGTCAGGAAACCGATTGCCTCAAAATTCCCAAGTAAAGTAGATAATTCATTTTAAGTTGTTAAAGCTGAAAATAACTGTGTTTAGACAACTCAGATAATGTCAGTAAACCTGAGTGAAGTTAACTAAAAATCATTAGTTAGGTTAACTATAAAATATAAATTCAGACAAGTCATACAGTGCCAGTAAATTTGAGTAAAGTTAACTCAAAATCATTAGATAGTTTCACTATAAAATGTCAATTTTGTCTACTTAAATTCATGAGTTATGTAAATTAAGCAGTACTCGTAAACTATAAGTTAACTTTACAAGTTTAAGCATTCACCTTACTAGCAAAATATCAGGAAACCGATTGCCTTGATATGTTCAAGTAAGATGAACTTAAAGTGATAAGCTATAGAAACAAAGAAAGACAACAGTTTGAATGGAAACAAAGTTTAATAATTTAACTTTTTTGTTCAGAACACACTTTACATACAGGGGTTCTTAAAGTGCAGTCTACAATGGCAACCCACTGAGTAAAGGTGACATGAAATGCATGCTTCCAGTAAAACTTTGAGAATTCCTGCTTAAATATCTCTGTTGACTATAGTGTGAACTACAGATAAACTCAGTAGTCAATTGCAGGGTCTAACATTTATCTTAACATCAATAAAGTGAACAGCAGACATTGCTCAACTGTTTACAATCCACCTATTATTTCAACTGAATGTGCAACTGTAATTCTTATGTTTGAGCCAGCTCCCGCTAAAAACTGCTAAGAGCTTTCTGATTTTAATTCTTAGTGGTTGAGTTTAGAACTGCAGCAGAGCTTGACTTACGAAATATATTAAGTCAGAGAGAACTTGCTCCAGAACCTGGTAATCAATATCACCACGATCATTTCAGCATCAACACAAAAGGAAAAACAAAAGCTAAAAGGAAAGTAGGTGTTCATTTTTCTCCTCATGAACATAAAAAACATTCAGTAGTCTAAAATGGGTGATGAGGTTCCTTCCCACAAAAAAGGCTCAAACAAGAAAAAATATCACTTTTCCAATAAGGGTAAAGGCATCAATGTGACCCAAGATGTCAAGTCACATTCACATCATGATTACATTCACTCATTGCATCAGAAGATTTTTGAGTGATTGTATTTTTGGTTTTAGGGATTTATGTCCAAGTGAGAGAAGCACCCTTTGAATGAAGTCAAAGGTGTACTTCAGTTGTTGAGGGTACTCCAAATTCAGGGCGTAAGTAAGTCCAAAGAGCAAGCACATGGCATGTGGAAGATTTTCAAGGTCATCCATCACAATTCTTCCTTCCAAAATGATTGCGGTACCTGAAGTCTGAAGGTGCAGTGAGTCAAGGGAGAGCTGTTCGTCCTCAGGAACAGTGGTCAGGATTCCAATGGGGGTGTGAGATATGCCTGGGTCATCGCAGTCCTAACAGCAATAGCAGAAATACAGCCACAATTACATATCAGATGTTATCTTGAATTTCTACGGCAGAAAACACAAGACAGCCACTAAAAGTAAGTGATATTCTGATATTAGAGGCTGTGTGGAGGTAAAATAACTTAACCTAAAGCTATCAAAGTAACATAAGGAGAATTAAATAGAGTGGACATCCTGTGGTGTGGAATAAAAATTTAGTAGTATAGACGACTTACAAAGCATGTCATGAAGAAGTCTGTGTTCTCATCTCCAAGGATGACAGGAAGGCCACGGAGGACAGCTGTTCGCTTCGCAGTAACATCTGTACTCTGGGGGGAAAAAAACAAAACAAAAAACAATCATATCAAACACACATCACTTCTGTGGTTAAGGACAATCAATTAATACCTCTGCATACACAATGGGGTTGCATTTTTTGTTCCCCACATGATAAAAAATGAATTTTTTTGTATCCGTGAAACTTACCTCTGGTGTGACTTGTTGCAGATAAGTCTTAAGTTTCTGGCCAACACTTCCCCCCTTGGTCTTGAAGATCTCAAAGAAGCGAGGAGTGTATTTGTCAAGTTCTTTGAAGAATTCTGTATTCAGGTTTTTGCTTGACAAGCGACAGAACTCTGCCAGAATCTAAAGGAAAAGTATGACAAGTTATTATTCAAGATGTAGCCATATTTCACCTACATTAAAGAATAACAAAAAATAGAAATCTGTATCTAATCTTTGGAGGCCAGTACAATACTGTTTCTGCCCATGTGATTAAGTGTTTTGTTACTATATGATGAGACACTTCAGCACTCAGATTTACAGTGATCAATTTCTTAAATCATGAAGTCAACCTCCACTCAAAAACATTTTTCTTAGTGTTCCTATTGAAGTTGAATATTTGGGCTTCACTGTGCAGTTTGACAATGAAAGGTGGATTCTGCATTCAACTGCAGAAAAAAATAGGGATTTCAACGAGAAGTAGTAGATATAATTTTAAGGATTTTATCAAGATAACTTTTGTGGAAAAAAGTAAAGAATTTATGTACATCTTAAAACATGTTTGGAAGGAATCTTTAACATCTTAGGACTACTTTTCACTTGTAGGACATTGAAGCTAATTCCGTAAGTTAATCAAAGATAAGACAAAGAACTAAAAAAAAACAAACAACTAACGCATAAAAGAGAGGAAGAGTGTTCAATTACCTGACACTCTGTAAAGAGTGCTGGCCACCTTTCCATTGTGTCTTTCACTGGAGGCTCCAAGTTCACCAACTCTTGTCTTCTCAAGGCAAAAGTCGAGTCCATGTTTTTGGTTATCAGAGCAGCAGGTGGACGACGTTTCTTCATCTCTTCTACAAGTTCCTTTCGTTTGAACTCCATACTGGTCTCATCTTCACCATCAGGGAAATTGGGTAGAAAATTGATTTCAAACCGTTTGGGTCTTTTGATGCCTCTCTGAGGAGCTTGGCCTTTTCTTTTCCCTTGATTTACAGTCACATCTGTACATCCAGCTCGTCGCAGTTTGGTGCGATAGTTTCCCATTTTGAACTTGATGCTATTTTTCCAGCTGTTGCATCCATTGACAGAGCCTGGTTCAGTGAGGCATGGATGTTTTTGAATCAGTGCAGTTGCAACATCATTGAATTCTTGATCGCAGGGATATGCCTTGAAGCTGTAAATTGCCTCAGCAAGTTTTTCAAGTATCTCATGCTTCATGTCCCTGGATACCTGTAGATACGTCTTGTCTCTCATATACAGAAGATTCCCTTGGCGTAATCTGTACTCGATGTCCACAGGAAAATAAGGAATGTCAAAAGTGTCTGGCCATGGAGAGCGAGTAAGAGATGACCGACTTTCAGGGGAGGAAAAAGAGAGGATCTCGGTGTCATCGGTGCTGGCTGTGCTGGCTATGCTTGATGTGGGGGCTGGAACCAGTGCGATTATCTTTAGGGTGGATTTGTCAGGCAGGTCAGTAATGTCAGTGAGGTTGACGAAGGCATTGTTAAAATCAGGATCCTCATACTGGAGGGAGAATTTGTACAGAAGACCCAGCTTCTCCTCAAGCTGTTCAACAAGTGAGTCAAGTGTCTGTGGTTTCCCAGAGAGTGTAATTTTCCTGATGTCATTGTCATGGACAATTATCCTTAGTTTCATCTCCTTTGTTGGCTGTGATTCTATAGGAAAAAATAAGTTCAGTTACCTCATGACACTTGACATAAAAATCTTCACCATCCAATCAGCACAAAATATAATGTCTAAGGGTAACAAATGTTCTGCCCCTGATTCTGTAGGCTGCCAGAGGAAAAGGGTCATTCAGATCAGAGAGCATGCTGACTGACATCGAGGACACATGACTGCAAAGCTCATAAGAACGCAGATGCTCATTATACCATGATGTCATATGTTTGCACAGAAGCAAAATATCACTGTTAATGACAAGGATGTTGTGAATTTGCCTAAATTCAGGTAGGCATGAACAAGCACCAATAGACACAATCATATCTGGACTGTATTTGATGCCATCAACACTCACAGATGATGCTACAAGGACAGTGTTCTGAGATGCATACCTCTGTTTCAACAAGTTCTGAATATTCTCGGGTAAAGATGAAACTAAAGAAAGTGTCACCTTGTCCATTTGGATGGATGGCTTGAAAAATGAGGAGTCTACATGGTATGCCATCATTCTCTGATGCCGGACAGCCAGAGTTTGTGGGACGTTTTTGAAGTTCTTTGTGTTGTGAATGACTTGTTTGAAGAATTTATGTTTTCCCTCAAAGCGCATTGTCCACATATGTCTGAGCGGCCCATACATCCTTATCAACTGTGGATAATGTTCCACAAAGTGGTGCTTTGGGCGCAATGTGAAGTGAGGGAATACTGTTAAAAGTAAACCTCTGTGCTCTGAGATCTTGGCATCAAGGAAGTCAAGAGAATCTTCTGTTAGTCTGAATGATGCTGACAGTTCTACGATGTCCTTCAAAAGCATTAAAATTTCCCATGTTGGATCATTCTCTGGGACATCAAAACCAATCATGAGTGGAAGAAGTCTTGTGAGTGCCCAGTTTTCATGGCCGTTACCGCCAATTGTACCTCTAGAGGCAAATGTGGCTGGGATAACCTGAGGCTGATCAGTCCTGTCAGTGAATTTGTAAGGAAAATGTTTGATGACTTTGTTCAAGGACTCAAGGGTGATGTACTTCTTGGAGATCAAGTCATTAATGCACAGAGACATCTCAACAGGGATAATACCTTCCAAGAGGTCATGCATTATGTCAGGTGGAAAGCCTTTGACAGTGTGGAAATGTTCAAGATTGTCGCTTAAAACACAAGGGCCTTTCACACCATACTCTTTCACCAGATTTGGATTTTCTAACACTTCAGAAACTTGCCTGTCATGATCCTGCCTGGTTCTGTACTCATATGCTCCTGATCGGACCTCTCTCTGCTGGATGTCACTCCTCTTCACCATGCAAAATCGACAGGGGTGCTGCACTGTGAAACTCTCCTGAAAACCAGCCAAAGAATGAGCACCTAAGTTATCGGCTGACACATAGAGCACAGTTCCTTTCACACACTCGCCTAACTGCTCAACATAGACACCGTGTTTTTCAAGAGTGACCAGATCATGAAGAAGTGGATGAAGGACAGCTGCATAGCCATGCTGTTTGATTGCACTTGCTCTGCACAATATTGCTAGCTGAATAGAGTGGAGACAGGAGCAATGTTTTGAGGGAAGATTGGCAAGAACCCAATAAATACCACACAGTTTGTGTTTTTTTTGGAAGTGCCCAGAGGATTGGCTATCTCAAATTCATCAATGTAAAGGCCAAGTGCAATCCTTAAGGTCTCAGTCTTAAAAAAATCATTCCTGCGATAGTGAGTGCCATCTCTATAAGTGTTAAATCCATCAACGGTGCACTCATGTGTGAGAATTTTATCTAGAACATCAGCTCTGTTTAATAGTTTTTGTAACATTTTCAGAATTGGCACATAAGAGAGTGATTGTAAGTCTTTTTCAAGTTTGTATTCAACTGGCATGACCATAGGAAATTCCCTCTGAAAGTAGGAGGCTCTTTTATTAGCTGTGGACAGTGACTGGCCAGCATCAGTCATTTTCAATAACAGGTTATTCTCTTTGACAGCATTCACAATCTTTCTCACAACTGAATCGTCACTGACACCATGTTCACTGAGAATTTGCTGAATGGCATTATGCAAAAGGGGCTCTGAGAGAAGAACAAGCTGGTTTAGCTGTTGAATTACCTCCTGTACTGCCATGTCAGATACATGCAAGATCGCCTGCAGTTTAAGAAAGAGTGAGGCTAAATTATGCTCCAGTTGATGCTGTAAGTGATCCAAATTTTCAATTTTCGCTTCTTCCTCACTTGAAAAATCCTCAACTTCTTGTACATCTTGTTCCACATCTGGATCTGAATTGTGAGGTGTACTGCTCAAGGCAATGTCAGGTTTCAACCGCTTCTGACTGGGAAGCCGATGCTCTTTACATTTATGAGCATTAAATGTTGAGTAGACGTTGCTCTCAAAAATGCAGCTTTCATATGGACATTTCACAGTTTCCTTATTTTTAAGATGTTGGCGCAAATGGGAAAAAAAAGTCAGTTCTGTGCAGGGTTCTTCAAAATTGCAAAGAGGACAATGGAATATCACAGGGATTTCATCAGCTCCACTCATCTGCCCATCATGTACTTCATGGGAGTGATTTCTTGTTAGATGCACTTTTAGGGCATTAAATGACTTGAATGAACACAGACAATCTGTGTGGAGGCATGGAATTGGACTAGTCCTGGCATAGCTTCCATGTTTTAAGCGGTAGTGTTTGAATAATTGAGCCCTCTTTTCAGAAGAAAACAAGCAGTACTTACACTTCCAATGCATAGCTAGGTTTCAGTCTTCAGAAATGAAAGCCTACAAAAGAAACAACAAAATCAGTCAGTTAAACTGTTACATATGTGACCAGTTTAAAAAGGGACAACAGTAAACTAAAAGCATCTCTACCAAGTTAAAAAGGAGCAATGGACAACGACAAACTCATTCTTTGTTGAAGAGTGACCCTGAAAGATCAGCAGAGTTGCTTTTTCAACCGTTAATAAGCACGCTGAAGCTCCAGTTATCTGTTTGCATCGCGTAACGTTACATGAAGGGTTGGTTGACTTTAGCTTGCAAATGCTAACATTAATCTTTACGTTAACGTTAGCTCACGTTTGATATAAACGCGGCATTGTGAGGACCGACTCGAGCAACAACAAAACGCCACTAAATAAACTTCAGAATTTCGGCTTGAAAGTCCCAGCCACGGCTAAATCAATAACACAAAGTTCACCTCCAAACTTGAACTAACGAATAAATGACATTACAAATAAAAACGACAATGCATTTGCAATCAATAAAACCAGTTAAACTTACCGTGACAATATGCAGGAGTAGTACGTCTCTTCCCGCTTGAGATTTGACCGCCTGATTCAAAACATGGCAACTGCGCATGTGCACTCAACGAGAAATGCCGAATGGTGCCGAAAGCTGCCGAGTTTCTCCAGGTTGAGCAGACGCTTCTTGCTCACTCATACTTCAAAGTATAGGTAACTTGCTGCTGACAAGTTTGTTTACTTGCCTCAGTAGAAAGTTGTCTTTACTAGGTTTAAGTGAGGAGACTCAACAGAGTAAGCTGAAATAAGTTAAGGTCACTTTATATTTTAAGTATGATATACAATTACATTTTACAGTGTTACTGATAAAAGTGAGGTTAATCTCAATGCTGAATTGAGTTTAAAGTGCAGTAGTGAAGCAAAATAAAACATTTCAGAGTCAGAAGGTAAGAATACTGGAGTAAAATGTAAGCCTCTCAGAACTGTACAGCAATAGTAGTAGTAAATGTTTTTCCCTGTGCTGTTTATGATATCTGTTCTCCTACAGAGAGTTTGAACAAGAAGCAAAGAACCATTGGGAGGCTCCTTTTTATCATGTAACAGGGAATCTCCTGGATGAATGGGTCCTTCTACATAAAAAAACTACATCCAGGGAGGGTAAACCTGCTCAGCCTCCAGGAAACCTAAAGCATTTATGCTTACCTCACGTTTTCGGCCAAACACAAATAAAGGATAGATTCTCATATACTCTCTTTTTTTTCCTCCTCACAGGAACTGCTGGCTCAGCACTTTGCGAGGCTGGTTATAGTAGCTGTGTTTGCATGATGGATGGCCTCTTGATCCTGTTCCAGGTAGACGTGTATATTCTGACCGCTCTCAGGAGACGCTGAATATAGCCGAGCAGAAACCCACTCAGATGAAACAGCACACTGGGAGCTGCAGCTGTGAGATGGACAACGTTGTGATGTTGGGCCGGCGCTGTTGTCAGGATTTGAATAACTCCAATAGTTTTTATGTGAGTTTTGCTCTTTCACCAGCAATTTTCCAGCATCAGGAGAATACAAACTTAGCAACTTACACCTCTCTTTAACTCCAGCCTGTTTTACCTTCTTTTCCAGCTCGTGCTGATGAGTTTGGCTGTGATGTTTATTGCTTCCCAGGAGAATAAAAAGCAGACTACAACTATGTCTCACTGCTACCTACATTGCCCTCGCTCGTCTCTAACAATCTCCCCAAAGACGAAACACTTTCACCTCAGAGAGATGATGTAAACTTTGTTCTGTAACTTCAGAAACACCCGAGTAAGCTATGCACTGTTAGGCGGACGCTGCGGGGAAACATCAGACGAAGTTGATTTGACATCAAACAGTCAGATTTTGATGAAGAGTTCCTTAATGAGTGGTGAAAAGAAGAAGAAAATAGCAGGGTCAGACATCATACTGGAGGCTGCGGCTAAAAACAGACGTTTTTGGATCAATACAAGAGATAACAGAATAAAGGGTGGGAAGAAGAAGAGGGGATACAGTTCTGTGTTTCCTGTCCTCCACATGGACCTCCCTCCTTTCAACAATATATTGATCTGACAAAAGAACTCTCTCTCTGTGTGTGTGTGTGTGTGTGTGTGTGTGTGTGTGTGTGTGTGTGTGTGTGTGTGTGTGTGTGTGTGTGTGTGTGTGTGTGTGTGTGTGTGTGTACATGCATGTAAATGGAAACCCCTTTTCAGCCTCATTTGCTCTTTTCTGACACAGAGAAGATAAAATCTAATTCATTCTCATTCTCAATCATTAAGTTAGTCCACTCCCTTATCAGGTTTGGCTTTAAATGATCAGAAAATGTGATCAGTTGACAGAAATTTTTTTGACCCAAAATGTCCAATGACTTCCTCGAGTCTTTCAGGAAGCCTCGGACAAGAATCCATAAGCAGCTTCAGCAAGCTCTTTAACTTTATGCGTCACTATTGTGCAACTCATGGCTGACTTTTGATTTGTAAACACCATTCTGAATCTGAATTTTATCATAATTTCCAAAATAAGATGTTTATAGTTGTTAGGATCTTGCTCTGGCCCCTGCCCTTCTTCCCCCTTTCTTCCTCTTTTTCCTCCTTTCTTGTTTCCTGATCTGTTTCGGTTTTGTCCTGCCTTTTTGGATCCCTGTCTGTCACCTCTCCCTCATGTCTCTCTCTCTCCCTGCCACTCGCCCTCCTGCTCTACCTGCACTCTGCCTGCTGATTACCCCAATGACTGTCAGCTGCAGTAATCAGTAAACTCAGCTCACCTGTCCACAAGCTTTCCCCACTATAAACCCTGCTCATAGACACTGTTCCTCACCAAACCTGCCACCTCTGGACTTCTTTCAGCTCATAGACTCTTCTGCTCTCCTCCCTCCTGGATTCCCCTCTTTTGGACTCTATTGTGCTCCTGTCTTCTCTTGGATTTTCCCCAGTCTGTTTTGCCCCCTTGGTTGTCAGTTTCCCGGTAGTGTTAGTATCTCTCCTTAGCTCTGTTGTGTAAAAGCTGTTCTTGCATTCGTAGTGTTAGCTAGTACAATTTAGTGTAGTTTGGTTTTTGTTCTGCTTCCCCCAGTTCAGCTCTCTGTTTATGTATTAGCTTGGATTTTCATCTAATAAAACCCCTTAAAATATTCACCAATCTATCAGTCTCTCTTTGTCTGCGCCTGGGTTCTCCAGAGCCCCCCGTAACAATGGTTGTTTCAAGACATCCGTTCTGTTGTAGAGATGCAGGGCATTGAAAAATCCTTTGCTTACTCCTGTGTTTAAAAGACTTAATAGAATTCATTAAGAGTTTACACGCTGCATTTACTTTTTTTTTTTTTTTTTTTTTTTTACTATATATTTTTATCCTTCAGTGATTCAAAACTGCATATCGACAGAACCCTTGACTAATACCTTTCATCTATTCAGCTGATATACAGTGCCTTTGAATGGGGGGGGGGATCTCCTTTGAAGATTTATCCTTATGTTATTTTAAAACACAGAATTGTGGTCAATTTAATTCAGGTTTTTTGATAGTAATTGAAAAGTTAAAGACTCTTCCGTGTCAAAGTGAAAACGGGTTTCCACAAACTGTCAATTAATTAAAAATATAAACTCAAGTCAGTGTCCAGTCACAGCATTGATCCTGTGTGGATGGATCTTAATCAGCCTGGCACACCTGGGTACTGCAGGTGTAACTCATTATTCTGAGCTAAAGTATACTGACCAGGATTCATCATTGAAAAGGAGAAAACATCCAATGAGGGGGGGAGACATTTTCTAGGCTCTGCATTACAAGTCGTATCTCTATCACAAGAATCCATCTCTGAGGTCTCTTTCAAGGTTGATATGAAGCTATCACGAAGAAAAAAAATCAATCATTTATCTAAAGTCACTCTCTGAATGCAGCTTTCTGCAGAGGAGATGAGTTCTTTTGCATCGCTCCAAACGATAAGAAGAGATAACTCCTGGCTGCAGGCAAAAGTGCTAATGGATTTAGCACAGTGAGCGGCTTCACAGCGGAGAGCATTTGCATGCTGGGGTGAAATGCAATGTAAGTAGAACTTATTCATACAGTATAAACTCCAAACACCCAGCTAATATCCACATTCTCACTGTCACATAGGTGAGCAGCAAAACAAACCACACCACAGCAGATAAAGTTACATAGAATTTATTCAGTATCAAGATAACCATATTTATAGTCCTGTTATAATGCATTACAGAACTTTAGCCCATATTAAAACAAATTTCTTGAGATAATTATCCAAAAAACTTTTTTATGTTTAATCACATTTTTATGTAATATAAAGTGAAATATCTGCACTAGTTGATCTAAAACTAAATTCACATTAAGGTAACACAATAAAAATGGCTCGATAAATTTATTTTCCTTCACCTTGAGCTCATAATTTCAAGTCTCTATCTTAACATATCTGGAGAGTTTCAGATGGTTAAGGCAGGAAAATTAAAAGGTTGATGCTACAGGTATGGACCCGTAGCATCTGTACTAGAGGTACGACCCGTTAAGGTCACTGAAGAGCTGGCGCCGGTTAACTACTATTTGCTGCACATTACAGGCAGTTTATACGAATGACTTTGACGGCGAACATTGTATAATTTAACCAAAAATACACCGTCTCCTCTCACACTTTAGACATTACAGTTTTTACGCTTTTAGACGCCGTGTCTAAATTGTTTGAAGTCCAGTTCCTATTAATTAGTTTACCGCGTTCAGTGGTGGAAGCGGCTGACGAACTCCATTGCAAATGTTCCCATTTAATTTCGGACGCTAATTTACAAGATAAAGTTAAGGATGTCGAATATGAAACAAACACTCGTGAATGGTGAGGAGCAGCTCTTTAATTCGGCATGAATTTAAAAAAACCCACAAACTCGATTTACTGTGATATTGTGAGATTTGTTTGTGGTTATGTAACTTAGCCATTCAACAGAGTCCGCTAACATTAAAGTGACTGACGTGCAGTGTCTGTGTTGACAGACGTAGAAAATACGTCAGGGTTTTGTTTAGGTTGTTAATATGTAATAGTCTGTCGCTACTTTTGAAAGTAAAAAAATACTTGTAGTTTGCTGGCTGTTAGTTCCGCCATTTGTTTTGTTTGCTGTTTGTGCTTTGTTAGAACAGGGTCACGTGAATAAAAAGTTTTGCTATTTTTAATAGTAGTGCCGATTTCAACCCCCAAATCGCTGTCAGTGGAAAAGTCAGATGATATTTATAAGACATTATGCATGATAGAAAAGAGAACAGCAGATGACTGACATGACAGGCTCCGCACGCAGATTCACCTCGAATCACGGAAGCGCCTTCATCACTCGGATGACCAAGCCGGCTCATTAATATTTATGTCGTCGGATTACCAGCCAATCACAAAGCGCGTTCATCAGCCGGCTCATTAATATTCATGTACGTCTCATTAATATTTATGATAGGTAAAGTGCCGTATCCGTAGGCCACAAGCTACGGGTACGGGTCCGTATCTGTAGACACTACGAAATTAAAAATGCATCTAACTGTGAAGAAAAGCAAATTCCACTAACTTTGTGTAGTTTGTTGGTTGAGCATAATATCTTTAGAAGTTGTCATAACTCAAACACATGAAAAGTATCAAGGTCTATTGTTTTTGTTCAGGGTGAATATTTTTTCCAAGTGTATGACCAACTTCAGTGGTAAATACATCAAAGTGTATTTCGGACACATTTGAAATTATAAAAAGGATTAACGTCCAAATGTTATCAAAATAAATAAGGTTCAGAGTTCCTAATTTTGTACCTGCTTTTATCAAGTTCTGATGTTAGAAGAAATAAAGATCATTTTAATTAATATACAGTAATAAGTGACAGTTAAAATAAATAGGTTTGGATTGATATTGGCAGGTTAATGTTTGGGCACAAAATCTTTATTTTTCTTTTTCCACTGTACTGTAAGACTGAACAGGTAGCTTCATGTTTAACTTATTACACTAAAGGCTAAACAAGCAAAGTGCAAAAAGCAAAAAATTACACAAATGTTTTATCATTTGACCAATTTTAAAGTTTGTTACATTTTGTTCCTGAAGTCCCCCCTGAATCCAGCTTTCTGCCTTAGATCTGAGAACCTGCAGAAAAACATTTTGAGCAAAACATACTGAAAGTTTGATCTGATCTTATTGGATTTCAGAATCCCATTGTTTCTGTTGAATAATCCATTTTCAAGATTTGCTCCAAACCAGCTGGGCACGCCTGGTGTCCAAAATCTAATGTAATATTTAGTTTGGACTTAGTGATCCCAGAAATTGTCTGTTTGGATTAAACCTCTAAATTTCTCCTGACAAGAGTCCAAAAAAAGTTGCAGAAATAAGACAACTTTGCAGTTACTAAACCTGAAAGCAAAACTTCTCATCTTTACTCCAACATGAGCTAAACCTACTGTATAACTGTCAGTCTGTGTCTCTCTGTCTATGATGTGCTGCAGCGATCATATCAAAGCCATCTGTAATTTAAATGCTCACACCGGTAGCTATTGTGTGAGGCCTGCCAGCTAAATGTAGGAGTAGAGCCGAGTGGTTTCTTTGTGTTGTGTCAGATTCGAGTGCTCTCAGAAGTGCTCTCCAGCTGTGTTCAGCACCGGCACTCTATTTATAAAAAGTGCATTGAGGCGTAGGAGGAGAGCACTATGTTGTGTCAATATTTCAGATGGCATAAACTGCCGTGATGTGTTACTCAAGTGAGTGGAGAGGAGATGCCTGTGTGTGTCTGGCTACACACAAAGACACACAGATGCACACACTCGCACAGTGGCCTGGCCTATAATCGTCCCTATTTAAAATGCTAATTTCCTCTCTCCCGCAGGTGCCTAACTGTGTTTGAAACTAAATTGCTCGTCATAGCAGGTCAATCTGAGCCTAATGAATTCATCCGTTCTCCCATTACACTTATTGTTGCTGATTGGCGGACGACAGGTGTGCTAAGTACTCGAGGGTTTGAAAGCAAAGCCTGCAGCCTCTTCTTACTTTTCCTTGCTGTGCGCAGATGAAGTTCCACATCAGCCTGTGAATATTTCAGTGTCTGGCTTAGATGAGTCTTGACCTGTGTCCATCTCTGTTACAGGGGATATTTTTACTTGGTGACGCTTGCTGACACTAAAACACGTCAGCCAGTTTCTGACATTAACATCAAACACTAAACAGGAGCAGCACTTAGCTCGTTTAAGAGGGATTTATAGCAAAGGTTACTCTCTGCACGTGCAAGAAATATCGACTTAACAAAACTGGATAATGGCCACACGGTGCAGAGGCGACACTGCTGCAGGATGGAGGTGATTTACATAAAAATACATCAACATGCACAGAGACGCATAGAATGTGCCTGTAGTGTGTGTTTCAGCCTGCAGCACATTAATGCAAAACACTGGATTAAGCATGAAGGTGTAGATACATGTATCTATATACCAGCTAATGCTTCAGGCCAATAATTTTGTGCTGCATCATGGGTTTACTTAATGAATTACACTCTGTTCTTTTGCAGGAGTTTTCTCTCTGACACAATAATGCAAGCAGGAAGTGTGCAAAGTCGACAAACTACATTTTAAGGCGAGAAAAATGTCCTCTCTGTTCATCCAAATTGTGCTTTTACTCTGTCTTGGTGAAATAACCAGAAAAGTCGAAGTGAGCACAACAACATTGCCTCTCTGGGGGGAAGGAGAGAGGTGAGGAGGGAGAGATAACAGAGGTGAGGGGAGGTAAGAGGTTGCAGGAGGACATCAAGCAGAAAGGTGGCCACCCAAAGGATAAACCGTGTGTGCAGGATCATAAAATAGAAGGAAATAAATAGAAATAAATCATGACTGAAGGATGCAAATGTTGCTCCTTGCAGGTTCTTGCAGAGAGGGGTGCAGTAAAGAGCAAATCTCATGCATGTGGCAGGTTTAGAGTTCATCAGCAGTTGTGATGTAGTACTTAATGCACGACTATAAATTAGCTCATATGTGAGCGTTTACAGCAGCAGCACATTAGTAGGAAGGAGGAAGGAATGTTTTTTTTTTTTTTTTTAAAAAGCCCTCGCCTCCCTCTGTAGTCCATTAAAGTGTGCTGTAGTGTTTTCCTCACATTAGGCAAATAATCAATCTGCATTTGTATTTAATTCACTTGCATGTGAAGCATCACTGCACTTTTCATACACAGTGGTACATTTTCCTGTAAAATATTGGCAACCACAATTTTTTAAATCATTTTTTACAGTGTTGCTATTGTAATTTGTTTAAACAGTAATTGCAATTTAACTACAGTAAAATGTATTGCTGCAATTTATTGTATTTTTTTACAGTGTTAGTTTTAATTTACTTCAACTGTTACTTCATGCATAATAGCTCACTCAGTCCTTGTCATTTCTGACCATCCCTGAAAATTTCATCCAAATCTCTTTGTTTGTTTCTGAGTAATGTTGCAAAATGACAGACAGACAAACCAACGCAGATCATCACATTACTCTGCCACATTCCTTTGTGGAGTAACTATGTTTTTATTAGTGTATAATTACCAAGCATTGTTGTGTTTTGGTTACTTTTGAATGTGCCTTTTAGATCTGCAAAATCCTCTTTCACTGTCTGCCATGTCGCACCACTCTTTAGTTCATTTCTATCGAGCAGACAAAAAATTATGGCCAGATTTAGCTGCCAAAAACCGCAGTTCCTCAATTGTCCACTTGAGGCTGATTTCAAAAGTGAGTCCGTCTCCATAGATCCTGATGCTAAAATGCCAAACTTTACAACAAAGCAAACATGTTTACAGCCTGATACAAACAACAGCTATGGTGTCTATATTAAGGCTTAAAGTTACACATAATAATGGGAGTCATGACTGTTGGAGGGTTTGTTCATCTTCATATTCACTCAGTGACATCTACAGGACCCCACAGTGGACAACACAGTGGCTTTAGCTGTCGTGCTCATTTCTCCCACATATTTAGAAGGTTAGACTGAGGTGAGGATTATTCAGCTGGTTGTAATCCGCTGCACATCTCTAATAACACTGCACCTCTAAAAGGTTAGCTGAATGGTTGCATGTTGGGAAATCTGCTTATCCGCTTTCTTGCAGAGAGTTAGATGAAAAGATCAATACCACTCTTATGTGGGACTGGTAAATAAAAAGCTTCAGCCAGTAAGCTTCTGCAAACAGGACAAACAGCTACAGATTAAACAAATGACATGTTAATTAGTAAGCCTTAGGTTTTGGTGGGTGGACATCAGGCTGTTTTTCCACCAGAGGAGCTTGCAGGTCATTTTGGAGCGCCTCAAACAGTTGTGCATGTTCTGATTGCAAGCACTGCCTTTGTAGAACTATTTTCTAGGCAATTTTTAGGGCACAAAAAGTACTTTCTCCATGGGAGGTACATTTGTGCAACCCCGACAAAACTGCTGTGCTCATGCTGAAGGTGATTGGACAATATTGGATCAGAGAAGTTCTGATTAGCTAAACTTGAGGTGACAACAAATACTATCCTTATGCCTTACAATGGCCTGATTGAGTTGCTCTCTTCTGTTAAATGCTGCTATCTTCAATGTAAAATTCATCATTTCAGCCAACACAACAAGTCCCAGTTCTAATTCCTTCATGCTTGTAGCGGAGATACATCCATTAACGACTAAATGTTGTTTTGTTACATTTTCAGTTAATGCTGTGGATGAAGTGGTTGGATTCTACTGCAATAGAAACAAAACGACTGAACGAGTCAACTTTGGGGCTGTTCATTTAAAAAGTTGTGCCATTTTGTTACCTCTAGACTGCTCAGTTATAAAAAAAATAAAAAAATTTTGGCATTGTGTCACCTTTGGCGCAAATGGGTTGATTCATTTTTCCATCTTAGGAACGTCTTTCTTTGTTAAAGCTGCAGTTGGTAAAAATTTGAAAAAGAAAGAAAAAGCCAGAATTTGAAAATATACAGCTCCTTTGCTGTGAGAAAAGCACATACTTCAAATACACAAAGATGGTCTGACTAAAGTCACTCAAGCGCATTGGGATTGGCTGGAAAAACCCTGTGATTGTCTAAAATCTCCCAGCACAGTCTATATTTCCTAAAACCTGAACTTGGAGACAAGATGAAATGCAAAATCTAGTTTCCTCTCAAACCACTTAAATTACAACATGCTGAAAGGTTAGTATAGATTTTTTCTTTCTAATTATTCCCAAAAAATGCTGCCCACCTTAGCTTTAATGAGCAGGAAGTCCTTCCCTGTAATGAAAACGCAGATTTTGGCCTCACACAAATGCCACCATCTTCTGGATAGAGATGCATTTGATGTTTCCAGACTCCATGCTAAGCTAAGAAAGGCTGCACGCTCTTATGATATGATATTAAAGTGGTCAGTTTTCTGGCCTAAAACTCAAAAACAAATCCAAAAATTGTATTTCCCAAAACAATCAGCTATTTCTAATTTCACATCCCTCCACCTGCAAATGCAATGTCTAATCCATAAGCAATAAAAGCATCTAATGTCAATCTGTAATTTCAGGTGACTCTCAGGTTTTGCTGCTACAGACCTGATGATCTAACATCAGAATGCTGATATTACTGAGTCACTTTGTGAGCTGCATTTGTGCTGCTGTTTCACTGTATTTTCCCAAACTGAACTCCCACAACTGAACCACAAGGTGCTGTACGGACGTGAACTTTCGGCAGACACATCTGAGTCCTTTATGTCATAAAGGATAACCGTCCTCTGCAGTTTCCTGCAGTTCTCCTGTGTGTTTTAAAAGGGTTAAATATATCACGTACTCAGGGGAATGAAGTTAATCTAAAATGGTGGATTATGTAAGGGGAACCTCAGCTCGGGCTAATCCTCCTCTCCTGTGTGGCTCTTTGCAGGAGAGTCAGGAGTCTGGAGTCAGGTGGATGTTGTTGTAGCCTCTTTGGTCACGATTTTCCTTCAACACTCTGCTTCATGTTTATATTTAATTACCTCAAAGAATTATTCCAGCACACATATGTGGACATCACAGTAGCTTGGAGGTCGCTAGCAGCATTTTTCACCACATGAACAACCATGAACATTTGCCCTGCTGCTGCTTTTCATGCATTTTTCTGTTTGCACGAGGACTCGAGCGTCCAAACTCGTGTCTTTCTGACAAACTGAATGCGCTCAGTGCACATTCGTGGGGACACAGAGAGGAAAACAAGAGATACAAAAGAGAGGATTGTGAAGGAATGGATCTGATTTTCTGCTTCCTGGATATATCTGATGGTTTAATTAACACATGTGTTAAGTGTTTGTGGGTGCCGCAGAGAGGGAGGATTTCTAGTTTTAGCGCCTGGCCGAGCCTGATAATGAGATAATTGGACAGTCCTCTACTTGCCCGCTCTCGCTCCCTCTTTCTTTCTCCCCTCCGTCCCTCTCCATGTCCATTGGCCTCCACAGCCGCCAACCAACAACCGATTGGCTGCAGGGGGAATTCTGAGGCAGGGGTACTAGTTAATTATGCTAAGCCAAGAAACTGATAAGGAGACAGTTTTAAAAATTTAAAACCTCTGGAAACACACACATACACACTGAATTGGTTGCAAGAGAGAGACGGGCCCCTTTGAGAAAATATGAGACTATTTTGTCTGAGTAAGCAGAGATTGGAAGTGCACAAAACTCAGAAAGAGATAATTAAGCTCCTGCATGTTTCTCATGAATCTCAACCACTGCGTAATATTTTCAGTGTTTCCAGTGTCCCTTTTATACAAATCTGGAATCCTAAATAGCATTATAAATATTAAATCAAAAATACTAAACTCTCTGGATGTCGGTCCTTTCCTCCCCCCCCCCCCCCCCCCCCCAGCTCTCCTCTGTTGCTGGTACGCTGCTGGCCTTTCCCCTCTCTTCTTGTTAGCTGATGTCTGTGGGCGGAAAACACTGCTTCACTGATCCACAACTCATGAAACACCACTCATCTTTCTTTTTTTCTCTCTCACTCTCTCTGATCTCTTTTATCTCTGCCCAAAACTATCTCTGCTCTGGATAATTTGTGCTCCACAAAAACATGCAATTACTGCCCAGTATTTGCTTTTCAGTGTTTTGATTTTACTGGTAGAGAAGCAGCATCCAGTCCAACTTCTCATACTGATTCTCCAAATAGACTCATTTTCTCTCATGACCAGTTGCCACGCACCACATTTCGTTGGATTTGCATGCCTTTTCTGTAAGATTTCACCTCCAGAATGCATCATGCAGGCTGCAACATTAACTAAAACCTGCTACTAGCTAAAAATATGACGTATTATTTGTTTATTGCCTTTGTGTGTAGAAGTGTGGAAAGTTTTCTCATTTTCTTTTGTGAGTGGTCGCCATGTACCACATTTTGATGGATTTGCAACTCTTTTCTTTTTAAAATTATACTTCCAGAACAATTTAATGCAGCATTCACAAACCATGACAGATATGATAGTACCTTTTGCTCATTGCTTTTGCATGCATTCGTGTAGTGTGCCTCGTTTTCCTTTCCACCATATTTTGGTGGATTTGCAAGGTTTTTGTATAAGATTATATGTGCAAAACTCTTCAATGCAGCATTTACTAAAATCACAAACCATGACAGATACAAGAGTTACTTTTGCTCAATGCTTTTGTGTGTGTATTAGTGTTGAAAAATTTGACTTTCTTCTTTTATGGCATGCAACAATGCATCATATTTTGTTGGATTTGCAAGCCTTTTCTTTATGATTATACCTCGAAAACCCGTCAATGCAGCATTTAGTAAAACTGCAAAACATGACAGATGTTGAGGAAATTTCACACTTGGTTCTGCAAAGTTTGCTGTAGTGGGGTGTTTATAGACCCCTTTCACGTGACGTATGCATACTTAATTAGGCAGCTGCGCGCGCAGACCCGGTTCAAAACAAAGCCTGTTTACCTGTCCAAGTCGTGATATTACAAGCACATATTACGCTAAATATGCCTTCTTGTTGTGCTGTCGGCTGTCAGAATCATAGTAAAGCAGATGATATGGCAGCTGTGACAGTGACCAGGTGGAACTTGCTTTGTTACCGCGGCTAAACGTTTGGTTTACTAAATACTGATTTCCGTGTTCTCCGGAGCAGTCGTTACGTTGATATCACAGTTCCTGCTGATGTACCGGAGAAGCCCTGAGCCCGTTAGCAGGACAGTGCAGTATGTCAAAGTAGTGCCTCATAACGCATTGAAGGATTACTTTTTGCGCTTCAGTTGCGCTTTAGTGTCCCGCCCGTGGTACACTTTGAGATCTGCATAAGCAATTTGCTAAATGTCTGAAACTGCAAACGCGATTATACAAACACTATACGCCGATGGAAAGCTTAGATTCTCATGAATCCGCCGGTATAAACCACTTTCAGATGTGATTATCACAGCGGGTAATATAAACACATTTGTCCGACAAACAACGAATATCCATCCATCCGTTCTCTATACACGGCTTCAACGTACACAGCACGACTCACATTTCCGGGTTCATTATTACACACAGATGAAATATTCCACAAAAAAACGGCCATAATCCAACCTTGGACATCCAGACGAAACAAGCCAGTAACATATTTTGTCCAAAACATGTCTTGAAGTCGGTATATACTCCACGAATAGGTCGTTTTCAAAGGAAGGTAGTGTCTACAGATACGGACCCGTACCCGTAGCCTGTGGGCTACGGATACGGCACTTTCCATTTGCCAGACAGATACGGACCCGTATGCGAGCCTCGCGAGTCAAGAAGCTGCTAACCACTGCAAACTGTTGAAAGGTAAGCAAAGGTTAAGGTTAGGGTTAGTGTTAGGGTCAGGTTTAGGGTCCGTACCTGTAGTACCGATGCTACGGGTCCGTACCGCTAGCGTCTACCGGGAGTCACGTGACCAGATCTCGCGTATCTGATTGGCAAATGGCAAGTGCAGTATCCGTAGTCCACAGGCTACGGGTACGGGTCCGTACCTCTAGCAACAACCGACCCAGAACATTTGGAGATTTCCCATTTTATAGGAATATCAGAGGGTAGGGACGGCTGTATGCAAATACAAAGGGTAAAACAAAAGGAACATCTCAGAGGAAGGGTTGGGGGTTGTAAGTAAATACTAAGGTAGACAGTGGTTAATTTGCGTATAGTTCAATCGAGGGTAAGACAACAGAACAAAAGGGCAATTGGGTAACAGGAGGTAAGACGGGGGGTATAACCGACGCTAACAAAGGATGAGTTTGGTAAACACTTGCAAATAGTAAAGGTGTGATAACAGCAGGTAAGACGGGGGTATGGCAGACTGTAACAAAGGATGAGTCTGGTGACATGTAACAGTACTGACAATATGTGGGCTATTTTTCCATCACAGATTTCATGAAAACTGTTTCTTTCTTAGTGTGTAAGAAACGGTTCAGCTTTTCTTCCACAATTGCCTCTGCAGTCCTGCAACAACACAAGAACCACGAGAGCTCCTTGGTGCAGCATCGCCTGCCAGAACTCGAGCTGCACTGTGGTTTTCCTGCAGGATACTGAGCAGAAGAAGCAAAAAATAAAAATAAAAAGAGGAGCTGGATCACCAAGAGTATCCCTCTTCACCCTTCCTGGCTTGTCTTTTTTGCTTCTTCTCCAGCCTGCAACCTAAATATTCCCCTAGCAGATATTAGTGCTTTCCCAGCTGCAGTGAAGTGAAGCAAACTACGCACCTCTGAGGACAAAATCAAATCCAGCAGCAGCAGAGACCCAAGAACTGCTAAAGAGTTGGCTTCTCACACTGTCAAAAAACATTATACCTCCAAGTCTTCAAAAGAAATGTCTGAGTTCAAAACTAACTGAAGAAGCGAGAAAGACAAAAACTGCAAAAAGAGCATCATTCTGCCAACAGTTTCTATGCCTTTTTGCTTTTTGTTGTCGAGTGGCGTGCCAATTTTTTTGCACTTTAAAGCTGCCTCAAAATGTAGCACGCAAAACGATGCCTCAGTTTAATATAATCAACTTTTAGTTATGTAATTCTGCCTCACTGACTTTAACTGTTTCAAAAGTAATAAAAAAAAAGCATAACATGTAACTCTAACATATTATTTTCTGGAGGGAATTTAGAAATGGTTCTGTGGCTGTTGTAATTATGGGTAATGAGGTTCTCTCAGAAGCTTTTGTTGGGGCTGAGAATTGAACTGCAGAGTTTACTGACACATCGAAAAAGAGACGGAGAGAGAAAGTGAGAAAAAGAAAAGAGGGAGAAAGGGGAGAGAGGGAGGTGAGATGGAGCAACAGAGGGGGATAGGGGGAAGAGATCGAGTATCTGTGGGAGTATAATTAACTCCATGGTCTGGCTCTCTGCAGGCCTGCGGCATACTGCTCTGAAATGCTGATTCAGTACACAGATAGACAGAATACCACGGGAGGGAGAAGGGGGTGAGGAGAAAGATGCAATAAGAGGGGGGGGGGGGGGGGGGGGGGGGATGTGGTGTTGCAATGAACATAAAATGTGAAATGAAGCAATAGAAAGCTCAGTGGGGTAAAAAAGAAAAAAAGAAGTCTGGATTGATGGAAGCAAAGGGTGAGGTGCTGAAATGAAACTTCAGATTTAGATGGTTATGTGAGGCTCGAGGAGCAGCTACAAATGTTTCACTTTATAATGCAGCTTATCTGCAGTCTGTATTGACTTTATCAAGTGCTGAACATCTGCAGATGCTTCAGAAACAGCAGCACAAAGCCCTTCAACCAGCATTAACAGGAGGACAACAGCAGCACCTAGAGGTGATGAAAGGTAACCTGCACAGAGTCGCTGCTGCAGAGTGCTGGTACACTTAACCCCTCAGTGCCCGGTGGAGCTGATAGCTTAAAGTCATATGAAGCTTTAAATTTGAGAAACTGTGCGGGCCAGTGGTGGCTGCTTTATGCTGGGTGCTGCTGACCCACTGGCAGAGGGGTTAGTCACAGTTGAAAGTAGTCAGTATGTCAGCAGGCCAGGGGGGGCAGAGGCAGCTCACATCTATAATGCATCAAGCTGGATGTCGGGTAGTAAACTGGACACAAAGACAGCACAATAGGAGCCATAAATACTGGAGAGAGATGAATGGATGGAAGGATTTATTTCCCAATTAGTGTCACAGTACTCGTCGTAGTTCGATTGTTAAAATGATCCTTTCTGTAATGGATGTGGATTGAACTGTAATTGTTCAACCCCAAACACTGAAGGTGCTCACAAAAAATAGTCAGCATTACTCAGGCTAATCAAAAGAACATGCCCTTGGAAGAGGAACGTTGCTTTGGTGAAGAAATATTGAGGTTTTCAATATTTTCTATCTAGTGCACCTCCTTTGTATCGCTGTGGAGGAAAAAAATTTCATTTTCTACTTTTCCTTGTAGTGATTTTATCATTTAACAGCCATAACCTTGGTCCAACTATTGTCTTGTTTTGACTGCACTCTGTATTATTTACATTCCCCGACTGAGAAGCTCCTGTTCTCTTCATGAGAAAGCTGAGGCTGTAATGTTTGAAGGGCAAATAGTGTCATAACTTGTTGGAATCTTGGTCAGATGAGCTCTAATCTTTAAGCTGAAATATTCACTGAGAATTTCTCTTTATTACACTTCGATAAAATACAAAAGACAAATACAGTTGTACCTTGATTGCTTTTACTACGGCTCATCCTGTTTTTTGCAGCACATGGCCATTCATTCTTAACTGTTCAGACTTCACTGTTAAATCAAACAATGCAGAGAAAACGTTTAACAAAAATAAGATTTAAACAGGCGAGTGACACAAAGCTTCTTCAACCCACATGTCTTAATATATGATTCATCTAAACTTTGAAGTAAAAGTTCCCGTTGCTACTTTCGACTATACCATTCAGAATTTCCGATGGGATCCATCAAACAGGCATATAAAGTGCATTCCTCTTCAAAATATGGCAGACAGTGAATCCTGCTTTGCTGAGCTACTTTCAGCAAACATCCACTCAACATTATTTATCATCCGTTATACAACAGCAGCAGGAGAGGAGATGCTGCTGCTGTCAAACGCACAACAAACATGATGGGTACTTTGTACTGAAATGGAAGCTGCATTTAACTGTGCTTTTAGGACCACAGCTATGAGGGATCTGCTTATTATAACAGGGTATTTTAAAGAGCCCTCATTATGCTTTTTGGGCTTTTCCCTTTCCTTTAGTGTCTTATAGCTTTTTGGGGCACATCAAAGAACTGCAAACTTACAACGGCCAAAGTTAACACCAAATGGAGTTACTCTTTCCCATAGAAAGCTTTCCTCCGTACCAGCCTGAAACACCTCATTTAAAGTGTAGGGTTTTCTTCTGGGACTTGTTTATGTCATCATGTAACACATTTGCTTAATGTCAGCCTACCTCCTTTTTGAACATTACAGCATGTAAACTTACTCTAGTAGACTTCTAGTACAAATACAAACCTGTAAATTCATATAATATGGGCTTTTTTAAAGTAGTGTGATAAAATAACAGTCGTACAGAGCTGAACACAAATATTCAAGTATCCCTTATTAGCTTATTAGCTCCAATTATCCGTCACCCAAAACCAGATGGCTTTAAATCAACATGGAAGTTAAAGTCTTGATAGGCAGCTGATCAACAAGGATTCAATTAAAACCATGAACTAAAACATCCCAGAAGATGCCATGCCCACAGTTCAGCTGGTCTTTGTTTTCATCCATGTCCGTTCACCTGACTCTGTGCGTCAGAGGAGGGATCAGGTCGATCATCTTCACTCTGCAGAAAGCCCCAAGTCTTAAGCAGAGCGAAACGCTGAGCAGGAGGAGTGAGGAAGTAGTCCTTCTGTTTCTGAGAGTAGGTCCGGACCGGAGGGATGATGTCTCGGTAGCTCCAGTCCTGGATGATGCAAAATAAAAAGAGAACTTAATGATATGCTAACCTAGCATACTGCAGCATAGTAGAACATTTTAACTAAAACTAAATTAGGGAATAAAAACTAACCAAAAATATGCAAATAACAGTTATGCAGTGTTTACAAAAAGTACCCCACCGCCCCCCCCCCCCCCCCCCCCCCCCCCCCGAAGTATTCTGTTTCTACTGCTTTCCAACATTGAATCATGGGCAATATAATTATGATTTTCAGACAAGAATTTCCAAAAAAACACTTGTTCATGTCAAAGTGAAAACAGATTTATGCAAAGTAACGTCAATTAATTAAAAAAATGAAAAGTAAAACAAGGGATAGCATCAGTATTCACCCCCTTCAAGTTAGTATTTAGTAGATGCACCTTTGATAGATCTCAATCAGCCTTGCACATCAAGACACCACAATTTTACCTCATTCCTCAACGCTAAACTGCTCACGCTCTGCCGGATTGCATGGGAATTATGAGTCAACACTCCTGTTCAAGTCCCATCATAAATTCTCAATAGGATGGATGTCTGGGCTCTGACTCTGCCACTCTAAAACACTCATTGTAGTATTTAAACTATTTCAGTGTAGCTCTGGCTGTTTGCTTCAGGATATTGTCTTGCTGAGAAAGAAATCTTCTCCAAAGTCACAGTTCTTTAGCAAACTGGATCAGGTTGTCCTCCGGGGTTTCTCTATGTTTTGCTGCATTCATTTTACCCTCTACCTTCACAAAGCCTTCGAAGGCCTCCTGCTGAGATGCATCCACAGATCATGATGCTGCCACCACCATGCTTCCCAGTGATGACAGCGTGATTGTGATGATGTGCAGAGTTTGGTGAGTCACTTTAAAGGTGGTGAGTACTTAACGCGACTGCTTATATTACATGTTTAATTTTAATTACTTGACAATACTTTGGGGAAATTTGTTTTCACTTTGACATGGAAGAAATAGTCTTTTCTGTACGTTCTTGACCAAAAAAAGCAAATTATATTGACCATGACCTTTAATGTTGAAAATCAATAACAGTGGTAAACTTCCAATGGAGGTGAATACTTTTTATAGGCACTTTGTATAGTTAACTTTAATGGATATGAAATTAAATGTTGTTAAATTGTAAACAAACACAGAATTTTGCTGCTTACTTGTGACTAACACATCATTTAATTACATGCTGAAAACTTGGATGTTTAAGTTTAATTTGATGTCAATTTATTTGCCCTGTCCTTGTACAGAAAGCTGTAAAACCAAAGGTTTTAGTTTCGTCTCACAACTTACAGTGCAGACCAACAGCACAGATAACTGAAATCTTCTCAGAAGGTGGCTCAAAAGACAACAAAACCTCCGCCCCATGGGTGCGCTCTTATCCAAAGGCCATCTGTCTGAGGATCTTTTGCATGAAACACTTTGGCGCTGCTTCTTTATTGTGTCTCGCACAAGTATTATGTCTAAAAGAGCTTCAGCACCTGCCAGCGAAAGTTGAAAGCCTCCAGCAGCTGTATCCTGGCTTCTCTGGAAGGCACACAGTCAGGAGGAAGAGGCTGCACCAGCTTAGATCCTACCATCACATCGCCAAACACCAACAGAGCTCTGATGGCGAACCAGCCCCCGAACCTGGGATGTACGCACACGCCAAACATTTTCTGCAAGCGAGCAGATCGAAAGGTGAGGAGACAAGAAATGTATCTAAGCATCAACCAAGGACAGTCCATAAAAAGCAAAACAAAGAACCAAGAGCAGCATTACTTTTCCAGCCCATGGTTGGTCTGGGACATCAGACTGTTGGTAGTAGAAAGCAGCTCCAGATACGTGAGCTGCAGTTTGCGCCAAGAACTTCGGCTTCCTGCTGGGCAGCAGCTCGTAGTCGAACCTCAAATCCACTTTCTGTTCTGGAAAATACTGCAGGGCGAGAAGAAGAAAGAGAATATTTAAGTGCCACTGCTAGAATTTAAAACTTCTCTGCCCCTACTCTACATCAAAGCCTCTCAGATCCTCAGAACAGTTGCTGTTACCTGTTGCACAGTTGAGGATAGTGGGGAAAAGAGATTGAATCTTTGCTTTACTAGCTCCAAAACTTTGGAATAGTCTTTCTTTCGCAATGCAAACTTTCTTCTCTGTTGACATTTTAAAGAAAAATCTCAAGACCTGCATGTTTTCATTGGCTTTTGGTAGTCTTTAATGGTCCAAACATTTAGTATTTTCATTTAGTGTTTAATTTTACAGTTTGATTGCATTTTGCACTTATTTTGTTGTTTTCTGACTGTCAGCTTTGGCTGTTCTTAAACATGCTACTTAAATATACTTGATTTGACTGTGATTTGCTCAGGCTCTGGCTCCTCTACTGTACTTGCATGTTTTTTGTTTTTTTTGTAGTGAGCTCTATTTATTACATTTTTCTTACTTTTTCAAGCTAGTCTTCATTGTTGTATTTTCTGTGGTACTGTTGCAGGCTGAGGGGAACAATATTTCGTTTTTTGTGAACACAGGTGTACAAAGAAATCTTAAATCTTGGATTTAGATCAGGAAAATAGTGATACGTAGTCAGTAAATTGTTATTTTTTAAAATTGTTTTAACAAGACGATGACCCAGTGGTAACAACCTCCTGTTCCAGTGCCAGTAACTAACATCTCCTAAAGTACACCGTTTCAAGATTCTTAACCAGAACTGCAACATTTCTTGTTCTAAAACTCCATTTCATCTAGCCATCTTTCTTCTCTCCCACTACAAATGCATTTTCAGAGTTCCATATTAAAGTAATTCCTTTTAAATTTTATACAGTGGACTGACTCCCCCCCCTCCCCCCCCCCAACTTATACAACCTGGGTCGTTTTCTCTGACCGTATTCAGTTTGCAGGATTTTAACACCAATGTATGCATTCATTCAATGCCGTTCAAAAGGATAATCATATCCCAAACTAACCATATAATCTAATGTTTCCACTCCACCCTCACCTGTGACACAGTGGAGGCGATATGGTGTCGGACACACTGATCTATGGGGTCAGACAGCCCCTGGCAGCCCCTCTGCTTCATGAAGGGCAGGAAGGCTTCTTCAAACATAGCAGGAGTGCTGAGTACCACCACAGCCAAGGTGTCATCTGGGTAAGACAGGCGCAGAGTGGCAGGCAGCAAAGAGTTGTACCAACCAACCTTTAAACATCAAGGGAAAGATGATATTACATTTCTAAGCTTTGAGAGTTTCAGATCATTTAAAAGTGCTTGTTTAATCTATAAGTCTATGAATGGGATGGGCCCCACCGCCGCTGGGGATTTTATCAAAAACAAAAATGGTATTGGTGGTACAAGGTCAGCCACCAGGGGTGACTGAGAAGTAAAATTTAGAAAGTCCTCCTTTGCACAGAATGCCTTATCTATTAAAGGTTGCACAAACTGGAATACTTTTTCTATAGCTATCAGAGAAAGCTCCACTTTTTTCAGTTTTAAGAGACAGTATATTACATGGCTGATTGACAATTAAACATAGACACTGAGGAATTCAGGCACTTTCAAACAGGCTCTTTTACTAAATGCACTTTATGATAGGCTATGTCTAGAAAGCACTTTTCCAAAATAGTAGCACTTTAGGCTAGGTTTAACCTGGCCAGTATTAATTGTCATTGTTTTTGTTTTACTATATTGTTTTTTTATACGTGTGTGAAGCAGTATTTTTTCTTTTATGTGTGGGACTATAGATGGAAATTAGCCTTGTGCTAAATCCATCGTATTTTCTGCAACTCTGTGTAAACTATTATGATTAATATGCACTGTCCATTCCAAATAAATAAATAAATAAACAAAATAAATAAGATAAGAAGTGTTGCACTGGATCAAGGACAATAATGTTCTTGGTCAAAGTGAGGAAAATACAAAATCAGGTGCTCTTGTCTGGTTCTGAGTACAGCAGAAAATTAACGACTGTCCCATTTCATATAAATGACATTTCAGAGAAGATCAGAGCAGTAAATCTCTCTGACCTGTAAAGTTTGAAATTCGTTACGAGCAAATAAAAGTCACACTAAATTTTTGGCCCTTTATCCTGTAAAAAGTGTATTTGCGATTAGAAATAAATATATATTGGGGCTGCACAACATATATTTTAATATATAATAACTCCAACAGTTCTTACTTTCTATCACTGATCTTCAAGAGATGTCTAATATAATATATTTTATTCTAATTTAAATGTCCTTTTACATATTGTTTATAAACTTTACTTGCAAGACACAGAGTTTGTTGACATTCAGACCCCACATATGCACAGCAAAATGAGTGAGAAACGAGAGAAAAACACTGAGAAGGAAGATTATATTGCAAAAAGAAATGCAATGGGTTGTGTGGAAATATTCTGGCTACAGAAAGGATGATTTTGACCAAAAATAGGTACTCTGTTAGGTGTGTCTTGCAGTTGCTTCACTATGGGAGACCATACAACTAAACTGACAATTTAAATCAGCACTACAAAGCTTCGGATGATGAGTGGAAAGCCAGATCTCAATGCCATTTATGCAAGAAATGATTTTTGGATGCCTCTGCCAGTTTAATATTAAATGATAAAGGTTACAAACTGCTTTTTAAAATTAGTTTTACACATTATGCAGATCCACACGATGAAAGCAATCATTGCAGAATGATTAGCTCGTTCCAGATAGTTATTCAAATCATCTGGTGAAAATTGCTGTATATTTTCATATCGCAGAAAACAAAATATGGCAGTGTAGAATTGACTGTCCTTTCCAACTCCTCACCTCTTTGTCATAGTTGAAGGTTAAAAATGTATTTATTTACATTTCTCACACTTTTTAGTCCATTTTTCTGTCAGAGAAACACAATAGAAGCAAATTCGTGCCACCATACCTTTAAAGGGTACACTTCAAACCCCAACTTAGTTAAACAGTTGTCCAAGAGTCCTCTTATACTTTCCACACTGTCAATGGAAGCCGCCATTGTTGCATGTCAACATGGCGCTTTGGATTATGGGATATGATGTTCTTTAGTTACTTAATGTCAAGAAAAAAAGCTATTCTTTTGTTAGTTTCTGCAGTAATTTATTTAAATTGAACTTATATTAGAAATAAAACATACTTTATATGTTTATAAACGAAACTAGCTCTGTAGTTTTGAAACTAAAGACGACTAGCTTAACCGACAACCTATTACAACTACACTACCCAGAAGCCCCACGGGCGTAAGTCGTACGTAATCACGTCGTTGTTGCGGGCTCCTGGATTTAAAAGTGGAGTCGTACTATTTTCTTTGAGTAGCTTGGTTAGCCAGCTAGCAGATGTATGTGTATTTATTTAGTTAATAATTAATATATATTTATCAGCGACATTGCTATTTGCAAAAGCAGACATCATTAAGAGTTTTAGAAGCGACAAATATGTTTTTTTGGCCAACTTAAACAGAAACGTCATGAAGCCAGAGAGTTAGAAACGTCGTAAAACTGCTGCTAACAGACATTAGCTCAGGTTAACGTTACGCCAACGTGGTCTGTTTAACACTTGCTATGCCTGAGTGTGTGTTTGTTGCGCAGTTTGCTGTGACTTTGTTAGCATAAACCGTCGTGGAGCAGGAAGATTCGGCACTGCCAGCATTTCAAATCAGTATCTACTCCCCCGCGGACAGGCTGAGCAAACCAATTGGATTATCGCATTTTCTAGCACCTCCGACAACAGCTACTTTTACCTGTGTAGCAGCTGATAACCGTGAAAGATGCAAATGCACAGGCCTGCTGTAATTTAACCTCCCTCAAAGTGTCAGAGATCGTAACTCAGCTGTTACCTCACCCAGCAGCCGCATAACACGTCTAAAGTTACTGCATCACCATCCTACAGCGGGTTTTTGATGCAATCAGGCTGCACAACGTTGTCTTGCAAGACGCTTTTGCAAGAATCAGGGAAGTAGTTGTGATGTTTGATGCATTTGTCAACTGCACTTGACTTTTTAGTTCAACTCCGACATGAACTGGGACAATCAGCTGAGCACCATTCTGTCAGTAGCAGATGGCAACGTTGCAAAAATGAGGGTAAGTTGGTCTAAATATCCTTCTTATTCATTAGTCTTGCAGTGAACGGCAGAAATCGATTATTAAAGTGCACACAGAAGCATTTTGTATTGCATCAGTGCTGAGTGTGAAACGTAAAGACAGAGCCTTCACTCTTGTGGTCAGCTGTAAATAGTCGTTTTTTGGAGTCATCTGTAGGTGGCAGTAATGCTCCATGGTGATTCATATTAAAGCAGTGCATTGAGAGTAAGACTTGGGGAATACCCTTTGAATTAGTCTTTTTATGCGTCCACAGGAAAGGCTCGTGTCACCTGGGAAATTCTGCAAAGGGGGAGAAGGTAGGTGAACTATTTTAGTTTTCTGAATATGACTAATAGTAGAAATTGGCTTCCTTTCTTTTCAACTGCACAAAATAATGAGCTCACTTGTTTGAAATCATTTGACAGGATTTACTCCTTTCATTTAAAAAAAGCTCCACACATGTCTCTTTTTCTCCAGATCTGTTTCCAGCGAGGGAAAGGGTTCATGATTCAGATCTGGACCCTCCTGCTCTTCCCCCTCGAGCCCCTCTCCATCGACAGCCTTCCCCTTCTCTCAGTCCTACTGTTCAGTGGTCAGAAATCGCTTCCATCCAGTCACAGCTCCAGATACAGAGCCAGGTGTGTGTTTGTCTGTCAGTGACAACTAATCACACATGTATTCATCTAGTTTAATGGTTCTGTGTGCAACATTCAAAACTGCAAGACAACACTAGAGCATCAGCATAGACGACAGCAAATGAACACATCGACCAAACCTCTCTTCTTCCCTCCCTTTGTTTTACAACAAGAGAGGTTTCGTACATGAAAGCGAATTTTAAAAAAATGTCTAGCCACAATCATGTGCTCACACTAGCATTGTAAAATACAATGAATGGGTATCAAATTTACTTCCTCTCTCTTTCCCTGTGCTTGTTTTTGTTCTGCTTCATGTGTGTCTGTTTCCATGGTTTGGTGGTTCGGAGCAGACCGGTGGATGAATCGGGTCGACTACCGTACATAGTGCAAGAGTGCAAAAATCAGAAGAAAATCTTAAAACAGCAGCAGCAATTTGAATTTCACTGCACTTTTTGCACGAGCATGTCACAAACCGAAACTCTTATGTTTCTTACACTGAGCTGAAATGAAATGATTGTACATAACATAAATCCATCTATTGTCTATTCATCACTTAATTGTCATTGGGGTCGCAAGGGGGCTGGAGTCTATCCCAGCTGCCTTAGGGTGAAAGTAGGGGACAGCCTGGACAGATCGCCACTTGCCAGTCTATCGCAGGGCTACACATAGAGACAAACAAGCACACTCACATTCACACCTATGGACAACTTAGAAATTAACCTCACCATGTTTGTGGACTGTGGGAGGAAGCTGGAGAACCCAGTGAGAACCCACGCTGCACAGGGAGAACATGCAAACTCGACACAGAAAGATCTCAGGCCGGGGCACAAACCGTGGATCTTCTTGCTGTGAGGCAACTGTGTTAACCATCGAGTCACCGTGCAGCCCCTATAACAGGAATAAAATACTTAATTTTTAAAGTACTTGATTAATTGTTGAGGCACTGTGTGGAAACTGGACTACACTTTTGTTTTTCTAGTGCAGTGGGAGGTCATTCTTAGTCTGTTTATAAGCATGAGAAGGACCACCAGTTTCAAAAGAAGGGACTCACATGCACTAACGTGTATTAACTTGCACTAACATGCATGCACAACAGAAGCTCCGATTACAACAGCCATGGGGTGCGACTTCATTCTCTGCTGTAGATTCCTCTGTTCCACTGTTTTGTTGTATAGCAGAAAATTTTTTGCTGGTATATTGTTTGTTTAGCATCTTGGATATTGAACTTTCATAGTGTTAAATTTGAACGGGGCAAAATTTCAAAAACGTTTTCACATTGTCTTTTCAGGCGATTGAGTCCCTCACCCAGAAACTCCACGACATGGAAAGGGAGAGACAATCTCAACGATGTCACATTCAGACCCTACAAGGTAACCGACTGCTTCGCCATGAGTTATTCTCCTCAGTTTGTTCTGGGTCACATTATCTTCTAAACACAGAATGACATCTGACTCAAGTTATTGTTAACTAGAAGAAAAGAGTTCATATCTGATTAAATTCTGTTTAGTGTGGTCACACCCAACTGAACTTAACAAGTGAAAACTAAACAATGACCAGAGTTGGTTTGTTAAAATGGTGCATTTTATTGGAAATAAATCATCACCACACAGTTCTTGACACATACAGGGTGCATGTTGCTTCCATGATATATTATTCAGTGCTGCAGCCAAGTCTGGCAAACAAGTGAATCTGGTTGTCAGATCCAGTTTCAGCCCACAGAATCATGTAAAGCCCTTTCATTTGAAATTACTGACCTGACAAAAGTCACTCGTGCACAAAAACCTTCATTTTTAACAATGTAAGTGTTTTTTCTCACCTTCAGCTTATCCTTCAGATCAGGGGGTTGTACGAGAATTTGTCTCCTGTTTGCTTATCTGTGTTTGATAAGTTAGGGAGAGAATGAAAAAGGACATAACTCCAGTGCTGTACACACACAAAAGCACTAAGACAAAGTTGAATAATCTCATTTGATTGAATTACTGATATTTACATTATTTTTTTCACTTTTTTTTAAACCTCAATTTTAATATTTTGGTTTAAATATAAAAAAATACACTTTCTGTACTGGCCTTTGACTGTTTGCAAAATCGTGTTTTAGCTACTTTCCCTTCTTTCTTTGCTGTAATTAAAACACTGTAAAGACGCTTTCTGTGGTTTAAATTCTGTTCATTGTGTAAATATGCACTGTGAATGTGTTGACTAGCTTAATCACAGCAAGTAAAGTTCCCTGGCAGGCTGTTTCAGCCTCTACTTTCATTTACATGCATATAAGGTAGAATTTAATCTGTTTAAGTGGCACAGATGGGCTTTGCCTTATGGCTGAGTGTGGTGGAAAATGCGTTAATTTTTAGTTTGCATTAAATACAGTTTGATTCACTTTCACTGCATACCACCAGTTTCACTTAGCTTGTCTCAGGAGAGATGTAGGAAAATGGAACCAGTAGCTGAATACTTGCGGCAACAGGAAGCAAGTGGATTTACAGGAAAATATGGTCTCAATTTTGTGAACCATCAGCACTTACAGCTCTACGTGCAGAGGACAAGAATGACCAAGCAGCATTTGTTTATTATCGCACATTATTTATTTCTATTGATTTTCCCTTACTTGATCTACAGTGATTTAGATAACTATAGATATGTTTGATGCATAAAAATACCACCTCACCCTTGTTTTAAGTTCAGATATAGCTAGAATTTGATCTCCCCCGCCTTCTCTACTCACTATCCACCCCTGTTCTGTCTGAAACAACCAAATCCACTCATCAAGAGGGGATTCGTTCATAATTAATGACGCTAATAAATTATTCTGATTTTGTCCACAAGGCTGCCAAAAGAAGGGAAAATTCCCTACTTACACTAATCTCTCTTCTTATCTAGAGGAAGTTCACAGGCTGCGTGAGGAGCTGAGGGAGAGGGAGATGGAGAGGGAGGAATCGAGGAGGGGACAGAGTCCGGGAGCAGAGAGGAGGATGGAGCAGTGGAGGAGAGAGGTTGGACGTGAGCTGAGCAGTCTGCGGGGACACATCACCCGAGCCACGTCGCTAGGCAACCTGGAGGAGAGGTGAATCAGGGGTGGAGCTGGTGGAGGCGGCGGGGGTTTAACTGCAGAGTAAACTGATGACAGGTCCAGGCCAAGATTGATATGAATGTGTTTACACCTCCCATAGAATTTAGAAAGGGTTTTCAACGCTTGTGTGGGTGTCGTTTTCATTTTGGGGAGAGATGTCATGACAGCGTTATGACAACATGTCAGTCATTTATCCCTCAGTTTCAGCTCAAAGCTCCGCCGAGAGGAGCTGGAACACCTGCGGAGAGAGTTGGACCAACTGAAAACAAGGCTAAGTGAGTTATGTGCACTGCAAAAACTCAAAATCTTACAAAGTCTGTTTGTCTTATTTTTAGTCAAAATGTGTCATCCTACTTGATTTAAGATAAATTCACTCAACAAGTGACATTTCAGTAAGATGGAGGGACTTATTTTAAGACAATACATCTTAAATATCTTAAGTCAAATGATCTTAAAATGATCTTGTTTTAACAGCCGTGTCGTCCTGCGGGTAAAATTGACCCGTTTTAAAATGTGGAGAAAAAATAAATAAAACACAGTGAAAACTTCCACATTTTCTAAATTCTTTGGGAAATTTTTGAACATTTTTGGTGGAAAGAAAGAAATGTTAAAAAAATGTTTCTTTGAGAACATTCAGAAAGAAAATTAACCGCTGAATTTTGGTAGATTTTTTTTTTCCTGAATGTTCTTCAAGAAAATGTCAGAACTTTTACTGATATATTTGTAGTCACTTTATCTATATTTTTAGGATTTATTTTTTTTGAAGATTTTTATTCATTTTTTGAACATATTTGCAATTTTTAGATTTTTTTTAATTTTTAAATTTTTATTTCTTGCCAAATTTGAGGATTTAAAAAAAAAAAAAACTTTTAAGGGAAACTTTTAAGGAATTTTTTTTCCTGAAGGTTTTGCAAATTTTTTATAAATTAGGGGGATTTTTTGCAGAATTTTTGGATTTTTTTCAGACAAGAGAACAATATTTTTTGGTGCCGTAAATGAGGACAACAGGAGGGTTAAGACACCTAAGTTTGACAATCCTGGTAAAATATAGCTTAAAATAAGATTTCCCAGCTAATTTTGAAATCTCAACATCCTAAATATCGTATCTTTTTTCAAGAAATCTTACCAAGTTATTTTTCGCTTGTTCTATTGGCAGACTTTTTCACTTACTTCAAGGTAAAAATTCTTTGAAATAAGTTTTTTTTTCTTGTTTTGAGAGGGGCATTTTTTCCAGTATGCTCTCACACAAACACCGTGCCCTTTCATTGATTCAGCGGGACCGCACATGTCCCGGCCCACTGCTGCCCTGCAAAGGAAAGACAAGCACAATCTTGCTCATAACGTCGGCTCTTTCTTGTTCTTCTTGGCAGGGAGGCAAGAGGAGGACGCTTTCCTCCAGCAGGCCGAGGCCAGAGAGACCAGGAGGCAGTACGAGCGCAGCTGCAAGGTGCACACACACATTTTATTGAAACAGGTTGTGTTTGCTTCTGGAGTTTGTGGTTTGTATTCTCACAGATACTTAACCTTTCCTTTATGTGCTTTGTTCAGATGCTGGAGGAGCTGACAGACAGCTACAGAACTCACAGCACTGATCTGACAAAGACGCTCGCTCAGTATTCTCGCACACAACAAGAGGTCCAACAGATCAGGTGAGCATGTGTGTGTTTTGTGTGTCTGCGGTTTGTATCTTGTCTTTGAGTGGATTACATACTTATTCTCTTACATCAGGACAACTGTGTCAGAGCTGAAGGATGAGGTCAGGAATCTCGTCATCCGAGAACCTACACCTTTGCTGTCAGCTCACACATCAGGTAAGTATCTCTTCTAGTCTGGCTCCAACATCCACTGCCTGATCAGTCTGGAAGCGTGTTTTTTTTGTTTTTTGATTCAGGGGCCTCACCGCTCCCGCTCCCGCTCCCTCACAGCCACAGCAGAGTTGTCAGAGTCGAGGAGCCAGAGTCTGACTCAGAAGACTTTAGCCCGACTCCGAGCCTGGCCGAGGTCAGCTCGGATGATCTGTCATGGCTGGATGAAAAAGATCCCGGTAAGACTTCATGTTTTGTCAATGAAAAAATGCACCCAAGCACGATTACTCAGTTCTCCCGCAGATTAAGCGTGCCGAGTCATCAATACCACATGTTGTCACTGCGTCATTTTCACAAGCCTTCTGGTTACCTACATGCACACTGTTTGATAATTGGAATAACGTTACGCGCCGCACCAGATGGGCACAGGCTAATGACAGTTTCAGCAAGATGGGACATGTAGTTCGCCCTCCCATTTATCCCCCACACATCTGGCTCAGCTTTCACTCGGATTCATCCCCAATAGATCTGAGTCACAGCTACACTGTGTTTGCCTTTTCAGCATACAGTTAATTAAAGGAATAGACTGACATTTCGGAAAACATGCTCATTTGTTTCTTGGCTTGTGGTAGATGAGAAGATTGATACTGCTCCAATATCTGTCATTGCTTGTTGCCTGGCAAACTCTATGAAGGCAATGCATCCGGACAAAAACTAGTCCCGCATTTACACAAAACCACATCTAGTCATTTTTACGTTTTAATTTTTTTGTGTGGATTAAATGAAAGAGCTATAACATGTTATAAGCCATATTTTGTTTGCATTAGACACAGCCAGGCTAGCAGTTTCCCCCCGGTTGCAGTCTTTGTGCTAAGCTAACCTCCACTTGGCCGTAGCCTCGTTTTTTATTATTGATTCTCTTACCTAATGCTTGACAGGGAAGTGAAGAAGTGTAAGTGAAAATGTCAGACTAGTCCACTCAATCCAGTAAACCTGAATCCTTTACCCCGACAGTGACGGGATCCAGTGGCTCTCTTTTGCTTTAGGGGGCATTTTGTTGACGCATTTAGGGTCCACTTGTCCTTTTAGGAAGGAATAGGTGCTGCAAATCAATGCAAAGTTGTTCTGAATGATCACCTTTATCTTGTAATAAAACATTTCTATCCTGTTGGGAGTGGTCTCCTCCAGAATAGCAATGCCTCCGTCCGTGGGGCATGAGAGAATGATTTGATGAAAATGATGCGATTCATATGTTGTCACCGTCACAGTTAGATTTCAACCCAATTACACAACTCTGTGAGATTTTGGACCAACGTTTCATCGCTCTTTAACACCATAATCAAGACCCAAGTGATGGATTATTTGTTTGGAAATGGAGAATTTACCTCCAGTAGAGACTCAGACTTTTAGCATTACTGTCAAGGCACAATGAAGCCGTTCTGTTCACCCAACACCTTTCTAAGACTATGTATTTTGCTTTTCCTTTAATTTGTCACCCTTATTTATTTCACAAGTTTTATGAAGGCAGAAAAAATTGCAAAAATACAAAAGACCCAAGTTTAAAGAAAAAGCCAGTATTAGAAATACAGTGAAAGTGAGGAATACAATCTGCAGTGCACAGCATCACTGTGAGCAGGTCTGTGGTCCTACTTTGTTCCTCCATCTGCACATAAACCACTAAAGCTCTCATTTCCTCTCCTACGGTCTCTGCGAAGCGAGTCATTTCTTGGGAAATTTGGTAGTCAGTGTGTGTCTTTCAGCGTGAGCTCGTACACTACTCACCCCCGAGACTTACAGTAACAGAACGTTGATGTTCCCGGAAGAGATTACAATCTCTGCTCTAAATGTTTCCCAGAGTGATTTGGGCTCATGGAACTGGGATAATTCGACGACTTTATCCACAAGCACACACACACACACACACACACACACACACACACACACACACACACACACACACACACACACACACACACACACGTGCACACAAACTCAAACTAGTACACAGTTTTTAACGGGAAAGCATTTGAATGTCTTCCAACCTAATCCCACATGGTGGCACAGCAAAGAGGCACTCAAACACAAAAATGAACTGCTCCTTCTCTGCTCTTTTAATGTCTGCTAGCTCTTCATCAGAAGCCACGAGTACGCCTGAGCGTTCAGTCTAGACGGAGCCACTTTGCTGGTCCAGGATCAGATCTGGAGGATGATGACGATGAGGATGGTGGTGATCTTCTCGATGACGATGTGAACCCAGACTTGGGATCTGACATAAGTCTTAATGACCTCTGAACTTTCACATGTTTATTCTTCATGAAGGTGAGATTTAACAGAGACGTTTCTTCTCACTAGCCTATTGCACTACCTGAGACATATGAATACTTTGAAACTGAATTCATTTTGCCAGTACAGTTCAGACGTACAGCTCTGTTTTGAACCCCAACATTTTAAAAATAGGAACAGTCAGGATAACACAAACAACCATATGGCTTATTTCCTTTTGGGTCCCACGAGGAGGGGAAAGATAACAAAGGATTTCAAGCAGCAGACTTGGCACAGCACACATATAACAACAAGTAATTAAATCATCCTACTTAGTGTTATTAGTGTTGCTTAACAGACCTGCTCGTCATAGTTCATATCTTTTTTGGGAAAACCTTGTTAATGTGGGAAATTCTTGAATGCTATTTTTAAACTGTTATTTGTCAGAGAACCAGAAGAGTTGAAATCAGGACAGGCCAAGTTTTTTTTTTTTTTTAAATGACACACTCAAACACTTGCTAACATCTTGTGCTTAAACAAATCGCCTAAATGTTTATCAAAAGCTGACTCATTCATGTCAGTTTGTTTCAAATGCTGTTCTTCAAAGCGTTGTTTTCCCGTCTGCCTATCTGCTACAGTTAAGGACGGTAAAGTCCCCACAGATTCTCTTTAAATAATATAACTGTCTCCACATGTACGGGCCGATAGGTTGCTGGGAACAAACTGTGGAGTGAGGCAGCTGTTTAAAGAGTTCTTTGTAAGAGCTGCTCATTCAAAAAACCCAATTTGTTTCATGTCGGTGCCAGTAAAAAAAAAAATAAAAAAATAGAAGCGCTTTTGTAAAGTGCATTATTTCTAAGTGTAATCCATCCAAAGAATATAATGTTTTAATTGTTGCCACACCCTCTGCTCTCATGCTGCACTGTACTGACAATAAATTATGGGTCTTAGCAGAGTTAAGGACAGCGCTTGGTCCGCTAAACCACAAGGTTTGGCTTTAGGCGGAATGAGATTAAAAATAGTTATGTTTAGGTCTGCTATGATTGTGGATTGTTGGGGTTAGGTAAAGGTTTGATGTGGGCAAGACTTTAATCTTTGCCCAGAGCTAAAGTGAGATCCATAAAGAGACACAACTCAACACTTTGCTTTGTGGAGCACAGCACTGGTTTGCAAACAAAGAACCCGAACTTAAGTGGTTTTACAACTTTCTCTTTTCTCTTGTCAATGATTTAACCCTTACAAACTCATCTCCATGTATCAAAGTCAGATGTATATAGAAGTCTTTCCTCATGAAGATGGTCTCTTCCTGAACTTAAAGTGATTTTTGCAGTTCTATGAATTCCACATCTCTCGCTGCAGCTCGAGCACGCCAGCTCAACCAGAACTCTGCTAAACCACTGTGAAATGGCTCTATGCTACACATTAAGTGGTGACATTGTAATTCAGTCATACATGCTCAAACCAGAAAGAGCAATGATACAGAATGACCTACCCTGCAAGTGCATGGGATTGATTCCTCCGGTTGGTTATGTTTGGTTTGGTAAACCGTCTGAATTTCTATTTTTGAGACTGTCATCGCTACACTGCAGTTTCAGTGGCATTCATGTGTCTTCTGGTATGTAAAAAAACACCATATAGAAATGTTAGTAAGGATAACACTAGGGTGGGTCTTTAAAGTTCAAGTGATCATGGCTGGCACGGTCTCAAAAGTTACTGTTCATTCTTCATCGTGGCAGAGTAATGGATATTTAATGGGGTTTTCATCCTGCCATAATGCACTCTTCAGTCCAGCAGGAATCTGATGAGGGATGGGGTTTTGATTCCTGGTAATGCAGCAGAAGTGATGGCAAAGAGGAATCAAAAGCTATTACTGTTATCAAGGCGCCAGTGCCTCACCACCTCCACTGCGATCTTCATGTACACAGATCTCAGTTGAGACAGTCGAGGGTCCCTTTATGCCGTTATGTCTGACATGAATCTCACATTGCCGGGCGAGGTGTCGAGCTGTTAAATATTTCAGCTTCCAGACACCCCCCCATCAAGGATCCCAGACCACAGTGCAGAGCTTACAGACCGGGTAGCTGTTCAGTGGGGTGCATATATGGAGGCTTAGGTGGTAAAATTTACCACACACTGTTCAGCTCATGTAACAAGAGGGATTGTCTCACTGGTCCATAGTGAGCAATAAAAGACCCTCTCGAAAACAATAAATGGCACAGAGCAGAACATAACATTTTCACAAACCTCTTCTTGCACACAATCCTTGTGAAACTGCTAATGTTGTGGTTGGAGAGACGTTTAATGAAGGAAAGGCTCGTCTATTTGTCATGTGGCCACGTAATGGCTGATGAATCAGACCTTTTTACTGCCATTTTATGGCATTTGCCAAGTATTGTGCAGTGGTGCTGCAGTAAAGCAGTGCATTGATTCATTCACTGAAGATCTGTAAAAGAATTGTTTTGTGTTTTGTCTCCAACAATAAAAGTCTGTGTTACAAGCGAGGAGCGAGGAGGATTTTTCTGTTGTGGCCTCTGTGGATCAGTGTTATGTTTCTGATTGTATTTTTGTCCTCACTGAGGTCGAAGGTTGTTTACAACCGAAATCTAAAATGGGAATAAGAGAAAATATGCAGAAGGTGGTTCCAAAATACCTTTAATCATAAATCACCAACAGTCCATAATCCACATCAGGCAGCAAAGCCTCATTCAGCATTATTTTAACACATCGAGAAATGGACAATACAGGACTTACACACATTTTAACACTGAGTACAAAAATTATTATGGCCCAAAACAGTCACCAAATCTCAATCCAATAGAAGAACTGTGGGAAATTTTGGACGGTAACCACCACAGGACACCAAATAAACATTTAAACATTTGGAGGAGAATAATTCTTGGATCAGTGATACATTGTCTTATACATGCATAGAATCTGCCAAATAGCTCTGGATCTGTTCTGATGGCGAATCACATTACTCTTGATGATTTTATTTCATTTTTCTTTTATCTAGCTGCTTTTGGCACAAATATTAAACGGAAAACACTGTTTTGGCAAACCAGACGTGTAAATTTCAGGGGGAGTGCATTGGATAGAGACATTTTCACCATAAACTGATGCAGAAAAGGCACGAATTGATGCATACATATTCACCCGAATGTAGGGAATCAAGTGTTTGATGTTTAAAATTTCCAGGGGGAGGGCGCCCACACCTCGCGTTCAAACTAGCCCACTGCTCAAATTCATAAGCTTGATTCAAATCAGCTTCCACTTTGCATCAGTAGATAAGCTCCATGTTGAATAAAAAAGAACTGCATGTGTTTTGCATCATTACGGGTGAATCTGTTGTCCTGTATATGTCCCACTTCCACTCTTATTTTCCTGCACATTTGCATAGCAAGTATACAGCGAGGCCGATGCCTAGTATAATCAAAGGAACATTTGTGAGCGTGCTTACTGGAGATAAGGTGTCAGTCTATGGAACATTTCAATATGTTTGCGACGGGTGAACGCTACAGCAGCAACTAGAGATGAGGGGTTTTGTAAAGTCTTTGTTGTTTTTTTTGCATGATGCAATCATCAGTAGTATTTACAACGCACAGGACAATGCTAACATTGTGTAAAAAGGCCATTGACCAACTTTCGGTTTGCAGCTGTCAGTGTGTGAAGGAGTGCCTCATGGTGAACACGCTGGAGGCAAAACTTCAAACAGGCAAGTCAGAGCAGCTGCCAGCCCTGAAAGTGTGTTTAAATGGATATCGCACAAAGTGACTAGCAAATCTGGAAGTTCATTTATCTGTAATTCCAATGGAGTATACAATAAGAGCTGTTCCTATACTGTGTAAGGCACTCTCTCCTGGATTTAAGACTGCAGGGAAAAAAAAACATACATTTTGAAAGTACATATCAAAATCATGGCTAAAGGCAGCAGAACCTATAACACAGAAAAGAAAACTTTAAATATTCTCTGCCATGCCACCAAAACATCATACATACCCTCTTAACAGACTCTCACACATGCGCACTCACCTACGAATGCACACACTGCTATGTTGCTTATGTACACACACACAAAACTTAATTTTTCTCATACATTGCCTTCCCCCCCACTCCTGAAAAGTAAAGTGCAACCTTGTTAACACTATAATCAGGCCATTTGTTTTATTGATTTCTTTTCTCTTGCCTCTCAGTCGCTTTTATTTCTGCCAGACTTTACCTGATAAAGGGAAATCAGACCAGTGTTACCAGGTCAGAGTCTGGCAGGACAGGATCAATCTGTGTCGCGTGTGAACCATTAGAGATATAGTTACAATGGACGATGCTGCCTCCTGCTTTACATTTTTTGACTTTTGGGAAATCAAAATACTTTATACACCCCAACAACCTCAAAAGGTGGGCTGAACACTAGGAGGTGTACAGTACTGAGCGGAGGCCTAATTTATAATTACACCAAAATAGACATTTTCCAAAGGGACCCATCGAGGGTGTTATCTTCATTGTCCACTGCAGTTTCAGTCGTGTCCATCTCTACCTGGCAATGATCTGGGTAAATGAAAGCAATCCAGAATTGTGCTCACACCTACCCAGAGTTCTTTCTGTTTGGTGCCGATTAAGGAAGAGAGACCAGGTTCGACAACCACAGCGGCCTGAGTCTGGATTGGAGGAGGGTATCTGGGTGCCTAAAGCTCTATTGTGCCTCCATCAGTAGTTGTACATGGACAAGGGTGTGTCTTCCATCATATCATCCTGCAGAGGAAAAATAGAATCACTTTCTTGTCAAGTGTTATGAGATCTAAATTAATACTACTCTTTCATCTCTACGGTAAATATAAAGCCATAGTCAGTGGATGGGTTATCTTCATTGCATAAGAACCCAAACACCTAGCAAAACACTTCCCCTGTCTCTGTCCATATCCACGATGCAATGTCTCAAAACCTCCATAATTGACAAGCTGTATCATGTCTGTTTTATGCATTCAACAAACCAAAGTTTAGTTTTTGTTAGCAAGTATCTGTGCTAAGCTAAGCTATCCATGATATCAGAGTGATATCAATATTGTCATCTGAGTCGCTGTGAGAAAGCAAATAACTATATATACCTAAGTGATGGGAAAATGATTTCAATATTTATGGTTTTAAATAGTTGTGGTTACTATATAACCATAATCGGTGACATCTAGCTAATAAATGAAGCAATCTCTGTATGTCTGTTTATTTTTCGCATATCTCAACATAACTCGTAATCTTTTTCAAACCTGGTGGGTGAATCACCAAGGACCCAAGGAGGTGCAGTGCAGAGTTTGAAGTAATTTTGTTATTAGGGCTTAATTTTCTGACAATAGACATCACTTGGTAATTAGTTGGAATTTTTCAATAATATTCACTTGTCTTGCTCCAGTAACACAAGAACAGGGCCTAGTACCACATCCATAGGAGCTGGGCTCTACAACAGCAGACAGGACCCAGACAGCCTTGCACATTTTAACAGGATGTAGGATACAAGCTGGGACAGTATACAGTGATTGGCATAACCAAGTGGCTGGGATACTGTATAGAAACATCTGTGCTGAGTTTGGGTTTGAAGCTCCCAAGTCCAAATCTGGCACCGAAAGCAGCAAAACTGAGATCATGTGGGACTTCCAAACTGACGAGCAGCTTCTGGTCAACCAACCAGACACAGTGGTGGTTGACAAGGAGCAGAAGAGGGCAGGTGGGACAAGTGTTGGAATCCCAGCTGCCAGTAACATCTGGAAAAAGGAGTATGAGAAGATTGAGAACTACCAGAGGCTAAAGGAACACCTGGAACATATGGGGAAGGTCAAGGCCAAGATAGTCCCAGTGGTACTTGATCATCAGGGGCTATAACCCTCAAAAATGGGATGGTGACTCCAGCATATTCCAGGTACAACATTTGAGGTGTCTCTCCAGAAGAATGCAGTGCTAAGACCATCAGACTTGCAGGTCTAACTTGAGGAAGATGTTTGGACTACAGAAGCACTGGTTCTAGTAGTATATTTTATTTTCATGACTCAAAGTGTTGACTGGATGCCATTGATTTCCTCACCATTGGTAGATCCTGCAGCCTGCGGAACTCTGGTCTGCTATCTCTTCGGCGCAGCTTGAGGAAGAGGAGCAGGGTGATGATGACTGCAGTGATGATGAAGGCCGACACCAGCCCGGCCAGGAGGGGGTCCAAGGCAGGAGAGTCTTTTTTCGCTGGAACAGAAACACAGCAGACACGTCAGCAGGGCCTTTCTTCTCTTTGGTCAGATCAGGATGGATTTCACTTTGACTTAACATGGTGCAAAAAGCAGAACCACAGCTTCTTAAGTGGCTGTTTAAAGTTGTGACTAGAGCTAAATATAGATGCTAAAGCAGCATGTTGAGTGTTCATCATGCAGCTCGGGACAGAAATGTCAAACAGGATGGTGATGTTAAACTTGCCTGTGCAGTACTTAAGGTCACTGCTGAAGATGTTCTAATGTCTTAGAACTGAATTTGAGCAGTTTAAACAGTCTATTCAAGTAGCTCAGCGCGCAATCCCTAAAAGCATCTTGACCTTTCGATGTTACTGCTTTACTGTTTGTATATTTCAGTGCAGCAGGGATTTGCATCTGTGTTCTTGGCTGTGTATTTCTGGATATACATGTTGCTATGGAAGACTGTTTTTGTAAACTTAGCTGTTTTTATACCCTCTGGTAGAAAAGTAACAACAACCACAGAGCAGTGAAAGCTCCCTGTTCCTCTGGCTAATGGAAAAAGGCCACGTGCCAAGCGCTTAATAAAACCACACAAGACTGAGACAAGCAGAGAGATTTTTGCATTTTAACAGTAGTCAAGAAAGCTGGTCAAGACAGACAGAAGGACAGGGAGACAGACTAAAAAAGACGAACAGAAAGCTCGAGGCCGGAGTCCCATGACCGCCTCTGTCCCTTTTCTCAAACAAACCCATGATTGTGGAGTGCTTGGTGGTGACAGTGCTAGTAGAAGATGTAAGCGGGGAGGGTGTGTGCGTGTCTGTTTGTGTAGAAGCATGGACTGGCTTGTGCTGCAAAACAAAGAACAGCGTCGCCTTTGTTGTGACGCCAATTCACTTCTGGCTCTGTCAATATCCAGGCAGTGAATAGTCCAGGACGGATTCATGCAGCAGCACAGAAGGTATTGTGCACTTACCGTCGCCCCCCATGTTCAGCTGGGATGGGCTGTCGCCGTGAGTTCTGGCAGAGGGGCTGCTCGGCGGGGAGCTGGGTGTCTTCGGGTGGGCCATGCTGGAGGATTGTGATGTGTGTGCAGGAGCGGTGGCCACATGGGAGGAGCTGGTGCTGGATGCTGAAGTGGGCTGGATGGTGTTGGTAGTAGTAGTAGTAGTACTGGGAGAAGTTTGGGGCTTTGGTGGTGCTGATGTTGGGGAAGAAGTGATGGAGGGAGTTGTGGTTGGAGAGGGCTGATGTGATTGTGTCGTGGAGTCAGAGAGTGGAAGCTCAGAATGTGTCTCGTGTGTGTTGTGCTCTGGTGAAAGTGTTGCGGTGATGTCTGCAGAAGAAGTGTGATGTGTGGTGCTGGTTTTAGCAGGGGAAGTTGGGCTGTGAGTGGGGCTCTCAGTGGGAGAAGCTGAAGGCTGTGATGACGGCTGATTTCTTTGGGTTTCATTCTTTTCTCCATCCACTGTGCGAGAGACCTCGGTAGCTGCAGGAAAGAGGAAGAGGAATATGAAGTGCATGACTGAAGCATGTGAGAAATTAAAGGTCCAGTTCACCAACATAAAAATAATCTTATTTCCTTACAAAGCGATTGTGAAAAGCCCATTTTTGGAGAACTAATTCATGCGTTTCAAATGTGAATTCTGACAAGACAACTGACTGTGTTGTTTGGATGATCAGTAACTGGGACACTAGACAGGGAACTAGGACTGAACAATAAACTGATTTCACATTGCATTTTAAAACAATGCAAATCACAAAGGCTGCAATTTAGGATATACAGGTCAAGTCACATTTATATAGAACACTGAAAACAACAGCTGTTCAGTCGACATGCTTTCTATTAAAGAAATAAGATTTGTGTTGCAACTTAAGAAGTTCAAATATTATGGTAAACACCCTACATTATTACAAATACTGTGTGAATTATAAGAGTAATTTAAATATTACAATTCAAACCTTACAAAATTATATAAGATATAAATTTACCTTTCTAAATCTAATGATATGGTTAAAACCCTATAGTATTATATATCATAATGTGTAATGTAATCTGACCAGCTTAAATGTTAAGGTTAAGATTGTAACAATTATATTATATACTCTTAAAAATTACATTAACAACTATGAAAATTAAAGTGAATAACATACAGATTTACACACGAGAAAAGGTGCGTTACTAGATAATCAGTCTAATACTGTGAGCCAGTTTAATGTAGTTCTAGCACAAGGGCGTCAGTTTGTTTTTAAAAGTGGGGGGGATGGAGACCACAGCCATTGTCAGATGGAAATGCACACCCTGGGTGGCGTGCTAGGTAATCGGGAACACCGGCGATATTTTGTGGCCCTCTACTTGAGATCAAAGTTTAGCATTGGTGCGGCACGCCTGATTTTCTCATATGCTTCTGTGTCGTTGGTAAGACAGCACTTTGAGAAAATGTCGAAGAACGGCGGCAAAATCCCACAAGTTGGGCTTGAACTCACAACCACCGAACCACAGGCAGAGGCTCAAGCTGTTGAGCTATCGGTACATACGGGTAGAGGGGTCTGTGGGCCGCTATAGTACTAATTCTCCCGGGCCGAAATTTTGCCCCTGCACGCCTCTGGTCGGAGCTTCCACTTGGCACGGGCGCAAATTTAGCATCTGCACGTCTTTTTTTAACCTCATGAAGGTGTGCTGCATGTCTGTGCCGAGTGCGGATGGTGTGTTCAGGAGCGTCGGAATTTTCTATACTGCTGAAAATAACTGGGTTTACAACGGCTTACATGTGAAGAATTTGAATGTGTTGGAGACAAAATGACCCCTGATAAAAAGTGTGTGTGTGTGGTGGGGGGGACACATCCCCACCGTCCCCCCCTAAACTGACGCCTATGTTCAAGCAGAATGAGGCGTTCAGGAGCAGTTTTCCTCCCATTAACGTAACCTATGCAGTTCATTCATTCACATATGTACATTCTCTTCATAGGATGTTTTGCATTTTATATTTTTCTTATTAATCCTTTACTGCCACTTTTTGCTTATTTATATGTATTTATGGTGGTGGGAACTGTACTCTTTCTGCTGTAACGACCAAATAGAGTATTTCTAGTCTATTTACCATGGTTCCACTGACATATTTCATACATTTTGCAGTTTGTCTAATCCAGAGTTTTAACTGTTGTGTCAGTGGTTTTACAAATTCATGCTCTTGTACTTGTGTGACAGTCATGTTTCTCGTGGCTGCTCTTATTATTATGCTCCATCACATGTTTTAAATTACACGGCTAATATTGGATCTAAAAAAATTTCTAGTGTTAATCAAATCCCAGTATCTGTCAGAAAAAAAATGCAATTACATATTATACCCAAATTAAGATTTTCAGTTCAATTATATTTTTCTTACATTGCGCTAATTCACAACATATGTCATCTCATAGCATTTCACACAGCAGCATGAAGACCTTATGAATTTTGCTCTGGATTCCTTTTGAGCAAGCACTTGGTGACAGTGGGAAGGAACCAAAAAACGTCCCCTTTACCGGGAAAGACAAAACCCCACCTCTGACAGAACCAGGGAGGGCAGCCATTGGCATCGACTGGCAAATGATTTGACTCTTCTGGAATAAGATGTTTCTTTAGATTCTTTGCACTGCTTTGGTAGCCTAGCCGCGCTAGACAACCCAACAAATTTAATTCTCTGCCAGGGTGGGTCTAGTTACCCTCGGTAAGCCTTGAGGTTGGATGCTCCTAAAACTGGCCGACGAATCACCATGAAGTGTAGAGTCAGAAGGCGGGCGTAACTAAGTGACGACAGAGGCGCGACGATTCTGACAGAAACAACCGGAAACAACTTGCCAAGCCGCTCTAGACAACCCACGGCAACGAATTAAATTCTCTGCCAGGGTCGACAACAGTCGTTGAGCTCCATTAGCACCGACTCTGAATAATCTTTCTGTTAACATGTCTGTAATATACTTGAGCTTCACCCATTGACTGTATAAATAAGGCTTCACCGAACTACCGCATCCTCTGATTTCCGGCGCTCTAGGAACTACGTCAGCCTGTTTGTTGCGCTGATTGGTTGTATACCCAATTGCTGCAGAGTGATTTGAAAGACAACCTTTTAGCCCGCCTCCCTCCCTGTAGAGAGTTCCTAGACCCTTGTGTCTTCAGACCTGGGTCTAGCGCGGCTAGGCTACTGCTTTGGCTCAAGCTGAAATAATTCAACTACTTTCAGATGGACTGGCATAAAATTTTGTGAAAACATTCACAAACAATGTGAAAACAATGCTAAATGGAGCTTCTTGAGTTTGTTCAAGACTTTTCGAGTCCAGCTGCCGTTGTTTATGTGTTTACAGCAATGACCTGAATGAGCGTCTTCACAGTCGTTCTTCAGATATTCATGGTTCCCAGAATTTATACACTAACAAGTTTGTTAGTCAAGTTTGTTGACTCCAAGTCTTGGTAACCCTGTGATTAAATTCAGTAGAGACATTCTTGTTCCCCTGAGGATAAAACAGTTACTTTGATGATCATTTAAATTCTTCACGTAGCACCATCATCCCTTCAAAATTAGATTTTGTCCATTGATTTAAGACCAGATACCTGCTAATCTAATGCAATTCCCATCAACCTCCACTGAGCTGTGTTCTTATTGCTAATTTGTAAAACGCTAACTCTCTGAACAAAGCTGATGAAGATATTCTAACAATTTTTATACCTGCTAAACATCAGAATGTGAGTGCTGCTATTATGAGCATGCTTATGTAACTCCAGCCTTGCCTGATGATTTAATGTACATTTTACAACCCTATGAGCAAATAAAAATCCATTTACCTCCACTGTACCAGGGTGGAGGCAGAAGACTAAAGGTCAAATGCGTCTAAGCCTGGACAAATATAACCGCAGTTATCTGTTGGGCTAAATGCTGCAGAGACACTGACTTGTGCAAATGGAAACAGTTGAGTTTTCCCACAAAGATAAATGATCTGAAAAGGTGCCCGGCCTATGAATGTGTGAGTGTGTGTGAAAAAGGGTGAGCTTGTGAGGGAGGAGTTTTTCACTTCTACCTTTCTCACCTCCTTGTGAAAAGTCGCACAGCATTTAATCACTTCTGTCTAGCGAGATCTGAATCTAACTGTTCTCCAAGTATATTTTTCATTGCTCTCTTAACAGATTGCACCTTATTTAAGTCACTCATTGCCGCTTCTTTTTTCGTTTACTTCCACATCATTTTAACACCACCTCCAGAGTGTAGACTTCTTTCCTTCTCGGTGCTCTATTTTCTTGAAGTCCAGACTGAGTTCTCTGTTCCTGCCTGTGTTGTCTTTGCTGTCAAATCTTTAACCCTGTCTCGAGCTCGGCAGCCCACTTCTGGATGTGGAAAATGGTGATAAGGACTTTGTTAAATATAGCTCCTAAACTCTGAACCACCTGCTGCCGGGCTTCCTAATAAATTCCTCTGAAGTGTGACAAAACTTCCGTGCTGGCAAACTTCAAACAGGCAGAAACAATGACCACTACATCCCATCACCTTTCTTTTGTGTGTTTGCACATCACAAAGACGGCAAAACATTCAGTTTGCCTGTATTGTCATTAATATTCCTTATGGGAGACGCCAGCGTGTCGTCATTTGCTATGGTCACGTGGTACAAGACTGCTACTGGTTGGCAAGAACCGGCAGTAACATAACGGCTTGCTACGAGAACGGTATCGGGTTTGAAACAAATACGTAAAGTTATCGCTTTTCATGAATGAAATTGCACATGTATTTACCACAATGGTAATAGCGTGTGTAGTTGTTGGTTGTACGAAGCGTTTTGAGAAGGGATCAGGCTTGAAATTTCACCGAATACTGATTTCAGGAGAGAGAAGACGGCGGTGGCTTCAGCCATCAACAGGAAAAATTGTACCCCAGTAAGCAGCAGAGATCGTGTTTGTGGCTCCCACTTTTCTTCAGGTAAACTATTCAACAGTTTAGCATGTTTAGTATGTCCAACTTTGAGCTTATTTACGAAAAGATATTGATTTAGTGTCGCATCCTTCGTGTGAAGCGATCTCTACACTTTCGGTTTGGCTCAGTGTTGTCATGTGTTACCGATCGCTTTTTAGGCAATGAAAATATACTAAAGTCGAATGAAGTATATTCAATAACATCTCCTTAAGCCAGCAGCCTCCTATTTGTAACCACATTTGTTTCTGTATGCGTCTAGCGATCGTTTTTTAGAATTGTCATATTTTCGATCACCAATGCTGTGGGTCTGTTACTGTTACATAGAAGCCATACTGCAGACAAAAAATACAGCAACTTCTTGACGTTTCTTTGACATCTTGTTGAAGATTAACAGAAGATATATTATTTTTAATTCATAATTATATATTTTTGGGTGGGTGAACTGCCCAGCGGTGTCAATCAAGTAAAAATAAATGTCGGTGAAGGAAATGTCCGGCCACAATGAAGGATCGTCAACCCGCCCAGTCTTCAAATTGTAGGGATCTGGCAAGGTTTCACTGTTTCCCTGATATCTCAGCTTACTCACGTATATTTGTCGGGCCTCAGGTGATAAGGATTGAGCATAATCGGACAATTTCACGGAAGGATAGTTCGCATTGTTATCATCAGCCATTGTTCCTCTGCTTCCTCTTGCCAACCAGCGCGGTAATCACGTGACTTCGTGACGTCACTGTTTGTAAACACTGGCGTCTCCCATACACAAGAGGGGGAATGTGGAGTTGTATATGTACTGGCTAATGCTAGTTAACAGTTATCTCTGGTTTACTCATGTCTAATCCCAGTTGTATTGAACAATCCAGTCCAAGTCCAGGTTATGATGAAAAAACAAGAATGTATTTATTTACATTGGGTCGCTGATTAATCCACAAAAAAGGCTTTCAAAACAAACACAGGACGGGACACGGTAAGAAAACCGTGTGTCTCCACTGCTAACCTGGCGTTGATCAGAATAATCTCACGTTCCGGTGAGCCAAACTGCCAGCTCTTAAAGCTACAGTACCACCAAAGATTAAACATAAAGTGAACAGTCTGTTCCAGTCCAAAAGATAAACCAATAACCATATTCAATTAGCATTACTCTGAAATAACTATTAAACCAATATGTAAACTTAAGATTCAAAAGTTACAGCAAAAATTATATTTACTGTAAATAACATAAGAATAAAATGAGAAAATCAGCAAACTTATTATTGCCTCATACAGTATAGTTACCAATATCTTTCCTTGATTCAGATGTCACAGAGATGGACTCTGTAGATGTGTTGTTGCTCATTTTGCCGTTGCCACTGGAACTTGTGTTTGTCTCAGAGCTGTTCGGTGCATGACTGGCTGGGTTGGAGCTAGAATCAGTTACAGATTTTGCAACTACAGCCTCTGCTCCAACCGGACTCTTCGAAGTAGGGGAGGCAGCAGCATGGTCGCCATCTGATGAGGTAAGAACACTCGTTAACAACTCATTTGCTCATTATTCCGAGCAAACATGAGGCAACCGGCGCAGTGCACAATCCAAAACCATCTGAATGACTCACAGTCAGTGCAGGCCAGGGTGTTTATTCAAACAGTCATTACTGAAACTGAAAGATGTGTGCGCAGACAGGCCTGTGCAAACATCCAGGCACCAAAAGCAAAGTGAGGATGCCTTCAAAAGTAATACCACAAAAAGCTTTTTTGCATACACTAATGGCATTATAATTCATTAACCTTTAGACAAAACAGCAGCAGGTTTGCTCAGTAGACTTGCACACAGTTTTTGATAGTTGGCAGGAAGGTCGTTCAGCATCTTGGAGGACTTGCCACAGTTCTTCTGTTGATTGTAACCCCAGAGTTAATCCTCATGTCGTCCTGCGGGTCAAAATTGACCCTTTTAAAAATTTGAAAATGTGGGGAAAAAACAAATTTTCACAGTGAAACTTCTGATGTCCACATTTTCAACATTTCTGGGAAATTTTGGAACATTTTTTGGTGAAAAAAAAATTAATGTTAAAAAAAAGTTTCTTTAAGAACATTCAGAAAAAATCAACCAAAATCCAGCAAATTTCTCTGGATTTTTGTAGATTTTTTTCCGACTGTTCTCAAAGAAAATAATAAAACTTTTACTGATATATATGGGATCACTTTAGATATTTTTAGGATTTTATTTGGAAGATTTTTATTCAATTTCCTAAAATATTTACATTTTTTTTAAAGTTTTATTTCTTCTAAATTTGTTGTTTTTTTAAATAAAACTTTTAAGGGAAACTTTTAAGGAGTTTTCTTCCTGCAAATTTTTATAAATTTGGTGAATTTTTTGCTGAATTTTTGGATTTTTTTCAGACAAGGGAACAATATATTTTGGTGCCGTAAATGAGGACAACAGGAGAGTTAAGATTGGAGCTCTGTGGGGACCATACCATCTGCTGCAGCAACTCCTCGTTCCTCCTGTTGCTGCAAATAGTTCTACACTGATCAGCCACAACATTGAAATCAGCTGCCTTATATTGTGTAGGTCCCCATTGTGCTGCCAAAACAGTTTATGGAGCATAAACGTGAATTCTGGGGATGTCCTGTAGTGTCCTTTGGGTCCTTGAAGGGTGGGGCTTCTATAAAACAGAGTTTGCTCAGTGCATCCCACAAGATTGGGATCTTGGGAGTTCGGAGTTCCGGTCAACCATCTGAGCTCTTGGTCGTGTTCCTGTATCTATGCCTGAGTCATTGTTGAGGTGTGTTGGGGTGCATTATCCTGCTTGTGAAGTCATCTTGCCATTAGATGGTGTGTTTCACTTACAAAAATGTTGTGGTAGGTGGAACAAGTCAAAACAACAGCCAAGGTTTCCCAGCAGGACATTGCACTCTCACCAGATGATTGATTCATCCATCAGTGGTTTTAATGCTGTGTCTGATCAGTGTATACAGACCCTTTCAGACATGCACTTCTTTTCATTGATCGGACTGAGTAAACTCATTCCATCGAATCTAACTTCAGTACAATAATTGTCTTCATCTATGAGGTGAATTAAGCTGTAACGAAAATTGACGTTAAAATGTCCTATGCCTCAGTGACAGAATGACGGCGCTTTAACCGAGTGATGAAACAGCAATGTCACATGTCCCATTTCTGAGCAGAGCTGACTCTGGCTGGCTGTATGTTTGGGTTCGGACCAATCAAAGTCTCCCTCATGGTATTGTTTGATGGATATAAAGAGTCTAAAAGTTTTGCACAGTACTGTATTTATTATTTATCCAAGGAGAGCTATCTGTCCATGAAGACTTGTTTCCAGCAAAGCATTGCAGCACTTTAACAGAGCAGCCTGCCCAGTATCGATCAGTGAGCACCTTCACTGGAGCAAACAGGGTATCACTGTCGTGCTAAAGTGTTAGGAAAGAAGATAGCATGCCATACAGCTACTTTGCAAATTCAGATTTGCTTTTCGCATCAGGAGGAACATTTCCAGCCATTTAGACCTATGACCCTCAAATGTGAAGCAAAGTAAGGCAAGTACTCATGACCTCCTGAGTTGTGCTTAATTCAACCAAAATCTTATGTCCCTTTCTATGCAGTAAAAAACAAACAAAAATTGTTTAAAAAAACTGTGAATATGCAGCAAAAATAAGGATGTCAGAAATAATAGGTTAAAATAGAGTAAAAAAAAAAGCTAATACAATAAATACCTGTAGAAAAACAATATATTTTTTTAGTGAATACCATACAGAAAAGCGTTGTAATTTTATGAGCACACATTGGAAAACAGTGAATTACTATTTGTTAAAAATACAAATTTTTGATGCAGTTTTTTTTGAGCCAACATGGAAGTGTATACTTCTTCTGTGATTTTGCTAAATATTTTGTGTAGTTTAATTTGTAAAATAAGAGTTAAAAAAATATTACCCATTTTCAGTATATACATGTATCTATATACATTTCAAATAATAGTGTAATGTTAAGGTCAAACTTTGTAAAAGAACAAAAAAACATTTAAAATAAAAAATGTAAATTTTTTATGTGCACATTTTTGGACATATTTACATTTTGTCCCTGTTTTCCTATGACTAACATGTACATTATTACAGTTTTCCGTGATTTTACCAGATATCATCAGTAATTCAACAAAAAACAAGAAACTTTTGTAAAAAAAAAAAAAAAAAAAGTAAAATGTTCGTTTCAAAAATGAATGAAATAAACATAGCAGAAACATTCTCTTGTTTCTTATTGTGTTTTGTTTATCTTGACATCCCCACTCACACTGATCTAATTAGTTTTATTTATGTGTCCTCTGTAAGGGCTGGAAACCAGTGGACAGATTACACAGTCACATTAATGCAAAGTACAAGATAAAATGGATAAGGACCGACTCTTGTTTTACGCGACTGGAGCCCACATGAGACGCAAGTCATTTTAAGTCTTTGAAGTAATATCGTTTTAATGAAGACCTTCAATCTTTCTCGCTGCTTCTCTCCTCCCCCCTCTGTCTCGATGTCCTTCGCGCTACTGTACAAATCTCCATTTCTGCCTCTACCTTCTTCCCTTTGATGAAAACCAGAGCACTAATGTAAAGTCATTACCGTCCTGTAACACACTGCCCTGATGCCTTTCATTACCTCCATAATCACTCACACAGCTCATCAGCCCACAGCGTGAGGGCGAGAGACACAGAAAAAGAAAGACAGAGAAAGAGAGAGAGACTTGTTTGAACTCTGATACCAAAACAGACTCACTCATAAATAGACAGAGGTGCTCAGCTGCATAATACCGGCCTTGTTCCCTCACTTTAGCTCTATTAGAGCTGCTTGGGTCAAATGCTGGAGTAGTCGGCTCTGTCTGTTTTTGTATACGGTACATGTGTGTTTCTGTGTGTGTGTGTGCAGAGCAGATTCATAAAGAGAGTCACTGTTTCCACTATTGCACACCGCTCTCTCCAGATATTACAGGGTTCTACTCACAATCTTTCAGGCCAATGCAGCACGTACCTGGGGAAATAGCTTTTGCTCACTTCTTGACCCTGCCAGCCAGAAGGAACAGCCAACCGTTTCTCTGCGAGCAGATGTCTGCTGCTTCAGCACTCAAAGCTAGAAGAGCCTAACGGTGATAGAAACCCAGCTATCCGCTCAACTAGAATCACAGCATGTTTTTCTGCTGATAGTCAATGCAACGGATCATTCTTAAGGGGATTTCCTTGTTAAGTACAATTGGAAAAAGCTAAAAAAAACAAAACAAAACTGAAACTGTACATATTGTCTTATCTTTTTCCAAAAATGTCAAATGTTGTGTTTGCTTGGTGGTTAGTTAGTCATGTTATTTATAATGATATTACTGACGCAGGGGTGAAACAATACCAGGACATGTGACAGTAAACAAAAAACATTGTCTTATGTCCACACAAAAAAGTCCCTAACACATAATTTACTTTGTTTTTCAAAGAATTTCTCACAATTGAAGGCTCTAGCATGTAGATCTTAAAATATTTTGTGATCAAATAAGGCATAAAGTGGATTTTATTTGTTAATTTTTCCCATAATGAGCAACAAAGACTTTTTTCTACAGGGAAGCAATTAAATCTACCACTTTCTACGCCAGTACTGTATACCTACATGTAACCAAGGCACATCATCATCATTTTTAGTACATATCTGCTCCATATGATGCTCTACTACAGTATAACAATATAAGTAAATCAGTTAAGTCTTAACTTAGTCATAACCTCTTAAACTCTGCAGAGTAGCCGTTAAACCTGTCTTTCTATACCAACACTATACCTGAATCTAAGCATTATTTTTGCATTCCGTGATCATATAGTACTGTAATATGACAACAGAAGTAAATCAAATAAGTTTTAACTCATTCTCTTAAACACTGTGTATTACCTAATGGCTATGTCTTGGTTTAATTAGTTTTCTTATTCTCAACAAGAAAGCTTGTCTTTCTGCGAGACCAAAAGACTGTGACTCATTGAATACACTGGCAGCCAGATGAGTCAATAAGTAGAACAAAAAAGCCTGTGGCCATGGGACATGTTCTGTACTAAGAAAACTTGAGGGGATTTTTATTAACTTGCATTTTCTCCCCTTCCTTCCTACGCACTCTATGTGACGTCAGGCCACCATAAAAACCGAACCTGCTACCACTGCACCGCTTTAAATCTCTTCATAAAGTCTACATACTGTACTGCAGAGGAAAGCCAATTAGCAGGAGCCCAGTGAAATGACAGCGTGCTGCTGCACATAATTAGAGGTGTCATTTATCACAATGTACTTCCCTGCTCCTTTACCGCCAATAAATATTCTCCAGTGGAGCGGTGCTGTTTTTCTATTCATTCGAAATTTCAGCCGGAGGAGCTGATGGGATGGTTCAGCCCAATAAAATCTTTTCAAATGTCAATAGTCTCATTTTCCTTTTATGTGAGAGGCGCTGATGGAGGAAGAAAGAAAGAAGGAAGGAAAGAGAATGGAAGGGGAGAGGAGGAAGTGTGTGGACCAGGTAGAGTCGAGAGCAGAACGTGGCTTAGAAGTGAAATACAGGATGTGTGAGAGGTGTGCAAATGTGATGCAGGCAGAAACCGGAAGAAGGCAGGAGGCAGGAAATTGGGGTAAAGATAAACTGTGGGGTTGTTTCAACAAAAAGGACAGGAAAATTTTAATAAAACTGCTCAGAATGAAAGTGAAGCGGGGAGTTGAAGTGGAGTTTATCCACTTCTGATCTCAAGTAGGGTTCAAAGGAAACACACAGAGGAGGAACTGAAATGTCCTCCTGTCTAAACACACACACACACACACACACACACACACACACACACACACACACACACACACACACACACACACACACACACACACACACACACACAGAGACTTCTTACTTTAAACTCTGTTTTGACAATTTACAGCTTGACACAGTGACAGAAGCTGCCCTCAAGCACCACATGTCCACAGGTGAGACATACAAACACTATGTTTACATTTCCAGCACAATTAATGGTGTATTGCTTTAATCAAAGTGGCATAAAGTTAAAAATCCAGACCAGATATAACGTTCTACCTACCATCAGCGGATCCAAAGTTAATGAGCAGAAGCGCACAAAGAGCAGTCCAGAGTTTGGTCTCCATCCTCTCTGTCCTCGCAAGAAAATGACTGAACAAATGTCGTTTCCTCTTGCCTTGCTCTCGCTGGAGTTTCCTCTCTCTTTCTATATTTCACAGTCCGATTGACTTTAATAATGGTTTTACGCAGAAGCCAGGCCGCTGTTCAGTGTTTTACCCACAGCAGAGAGACGCACAGCAGCTCCGCCAGTGTTTGCGTGGCTGCAGGACTGAAGGAGGAGTGAAAGCGTCCTGACTGCTGCTGCTCTCTCTCTCTCTCTCTCTCTCTCTCTCTCTCTCTCTCTCTCTCTCTCTCTCTCTCTCTCTCTCTCTCTCTCTCTCTCTCTCTCTCTCCAGAAACAGTAGTGCCACGTGTTCCCTGTTCAAAATAGTCGCTGGACCGGACTCGGTGCCATGACGCGTAGACTGACATCTACCCACGCCGCGCAGAAGGGCACACAGGCCACATCATGTGTTACAGAGCATCAACAGTGACTACACACACAGATAAATCACCTCAGCTTCTGTGAGATCCATACAGTTCTGAAAATGTTCATTCACATTCACCATTTTACGCACAACAAAGATCATGTCATAGGATTTGGCAACGTGTTCCTGTTTTTTCTCCCCCGGGCAAACACTCGTCTCTTTAATGCATTTATTATGAATTCAAACTGTAATAAAACGAAAAGAGTAGAAGGAATTTATCACACGTGTATATATGTAATGTAAAGTTTTTATGTAACTTCAATCGATGGTTTGTTTAATAAATGGCTATTTGGAAGTCATGTTGTGCCACAACATTGTGGCCCTTAGAATAAATAAATCAGCACTAACTATAAATCCTGAACAGCGTGAAGTGACGCTGGAGATTTTATTTATAAAAAAAATACAATTATGATATAATTATAAATGCTAATTCAGATATTTGACTCTTTTTGAAGCTAAAAAAAGTATCATCCTTGGTGGGTTTTTTTTTTTAATCCATGACTGGCGCTTTCCTCCGAGTGTTTGACTGTGTTGTGATGTCTGTGCTGAGCCACGTGGAGGCGCTGTTGCTCCACAGTTGATTCTCCAAATAGCCACAGGTCAGGATTTAATAACAGTTCCTCAATTACACTGTTCAGAAGCCACCTTTTTCACACAGAGTTATTTCATGATATTTCTTGGTTTCCATGAAACTGATGCTCAAATTAAACATTGCTGGTTTGCAGAAAGAACAAAAATATATTTGAAAAATAAAGGGATTTTTTCCCCCAAATTTCCTAGATAAAGTGGTGGCTGCTCCATGAAATAAAGATATTACAAAGGAACCTGACATATACACATTTTTGTGGTATGATGATCATGCATTGACATTTTTATGGTGAGAGTAAGAGCTCCTACTCTGGTGCCATGTGGTAATATGGTTGTAATTTTTGACATTTTATTTTATGTTAGAATCTGTTTAATATAGTTATCTATTCACATTTTCCATGGTACCTGGTGGTTGTTATATGAAGTGAAGATATTTTTTTAAAAAATAGTATTTTGTGAGGCTACAAGCCTGTGTTGGAATGGATAGAAGAATATTAAACAACCACGGGGGTAAGGATTTTTGCAGTTATTCTTCTTATTTATTTATGCTGGTGTTAAATTGGATTCATGGAGCAGAATTCCACACTGCTGCTATCATCCTGATTCGGTTTTAATTGCACATTTATTTACATAAACCAGATAATATGTGTCCCCTTTGTGCAGTTTCACTTCCAAGTAAGTGAAACTGAAATCCTTTCTCCTTTCTGACCTACCCTTTTATTACTTTTTTCTCGACACTGGCATCATCTAGTGATAGTTGTATAATGATGATTCTTACTTACAAAAGGAATTAATATTCTTTTCAGCCACATACTTGACTGCAGTTTTTTTTCTTATTTAATTGTATATTAGAACCTGTAAATAACTTTGCTCTATGTGTGAAAAACGTAATTGGATATTCTTTTATTAAACGGTAGTTTGTAGTTATGTTTTCCGTCATTTTATCAATATATTCATAATTACTAGACAACACATTGTTTTAGATTATTTACACATATTAATGCATAAGAGGAGTTTAATATGTTCAGGGATTTGAGTGACTTGTGGGACCAACAGGAAATATTTATTTTCTACCGAAAAACTGAAAGGTCTATAGCTATTATTGATTATTAATGTGTTGATTCTTTTGATTAGTGTCTAAAAATGGAGAAAAATTGTTAGCGTTTTCCAAAGTCCAAGATAATGTCTTCAAATGTATACAGACCAAAGATATTCAGTTTTCCAACATAGAGTGGTAAAGAAACAGAAAGCATTCACATTTCAAACTTTTTTCTTTTGTTAAAAAATACTCAAATTGACCAATCGATTATAAAAATAGCAATCAATTCAATAATTGATAATTAACTCACCAATTGTTGCAGCTGAAGTTTTTCCAGAGACAACCGTGAGATACAGTATAGTAAATACTCTTTAGTTCATTGCCCCTGACACCATCTTAAGCTCCATAATGTGAAGATTTTATCTTATTAGATTTATGAAAATGAAAATGCCACATTCAAATGTACATATTTACATACGACACTTGAAAAACAAACAAAACGAACAAACTAATAAAGTGTAAACTAAATAATTTGGTAACAACGACAGTATAAAACAAAATTAACTAACTAAAGGTTAATAACAGTTTAACACATAGACTACCTTTAATATTTTGAAACCTTTAAAAAATCGCTGTCTCATTTACTGGGTGGTGCTTGACCGGTTACAGTTCGATACCGGTTTTTCCCACAGCGCCTGAATGTAGCAAAGAGCTCCTGGTGACGGAGAGGAGGCAGAAAAGCGGCAGGGAGCTGCCAGCATCGTCTCATACCGTCGCAGGACAGAAAGGTGTGGAAATATCGGACCTCTGGACAGCCTAGAGATAATACACGCAGACGGCATTGTTTTGATAACATTGTCACACTTGGAATATACTAGTAAAGCCTTCTCGCTCAGTTTTATTCGGTGGTAGGGTTACGTTAAGTTACACTGCTACGTTAGCTAGTTTGGCGTTAGCATAGTGGCGCTAGCTGTTGCTATACCATTATGCTGTAGTGGAGGTTACCGACCGCTAGCCTGCTCTCAAGTTAGGCGAGCTAACGTTAGCTTGCCGGTTAGCCTCTCGTGTCATCCATAAATTAGTAAATTAGTTAAACCGCGTAGCTAACTTTAACGTTCCTCATGCCGCAATGGAAATATTAACGGAGATGACACTGTTTTTTTAAAGGCAAGTTTAGCGGTGGCTGCTTCTCAATGTGTTGCTCCTCTTTAATCGTTTGACAGCTCCGTGTCCGCGGAGATATGGAGACGCCGGCGAGAATAGCAGCCACACCGGACGCCCTGGACTTCACGGTGGAAAACGTAGAGAAGGTGAGTTTTTGGGTCAGCTTGTCCCCGACGGCTCATACAGCATCGGAGGAGATTTATAGACCAAAAGAAAGGGGGAAAAGCGCTTGCGTTTCTGCTGATTACTTGAGAGGGAAAGCAGAAGGGCTGCATTTGCCTTGTAGCTACATAATATTACGTTAATTAACACTTCTTACAGAAGTGATTTAATCTGGAGAAGTGACGTTGCTCTTTTGAGGACTTTAGCCGTGACTGAATGTTTATAATGCACATCAAATAAGAGCAAAATAACAGGTTGCATCTAATTCTTTACAACCTCTTGTCACTTTCTGTACCATGCTTATTTGGATGTTGTTTTTCTTCAGTAAGGTTAAATGTATATTACGCTGTGTTTGTGTTTTTGCCTGTGCATGCTTGTTGACTGCCAGGTTGCTGTGGTGCATCTCCCTGCTGGGTGGCCGCTGACTCCGGCAGAATGGGGATGGGTGGGGGAGACAATGGAGAGGATGTAGAGGGAGTGAGAAAAAAAGGTGGTGCTCCTGTGGAAGAGCAGAGTCGATGTGATGAGATGGAGAGAGAGGGGGGTGAGGCGAAGGAGGGGAGGGAGGAGAGGGAAGGGTCGATGTCTGTGACAGCGCCAGAGAAAAAGAAAGGAGGAGGAGGGGGTGAGAGGAGGTTGGCGATGCGACAGAAATGATTAGAGGCAGGTTTAAGGGAGAGATGCACATTCCTGTAGGGAGAAATGGTTTGACTTGATTCTGTGGTTTTATGGTGTAATAAAAGAGGAGGAAGAATAACAACCAGTATCCACAGTCCTGTCTGCTGTGGGATAATCTCCGCTTTCATTTCTTCATATTCAATTTCCACAGGTGGAGAGAAGACTGTCTGTAGGAATGTGTTGTTTTTATTTGGCATTTGTAAAGGAAAAAACAACAACAAAAAGTCACTTCCTTGCCATTTTGACTAAAGTTAGAAAAAACACTAGTACATACTGTATGGATACCTAAAATGTATAATAAATGTAATCAGGAGCGTCATAAATGGCTAACAATATATGAACATAAACTTAGTGAAAAGCAACAAACACCCAGGCGTGTAGATATTGACTGTTTTTCCGTTTTTGAACATCCCCACTACACTGAAAGTGATGCCTTGCATGCCAGACTACCACAAGTGAGCAAACACAGCGCAAGATATTCAACAAAAAATAACCTGAACCACATGTGAGTCATAATCTGAAGCAGTATATAATGGTTTAATGTCAGTGTCGTGATTATTTCATGAATAATACATTTAAGAAATGTTTAGACGTGTCACCTGTGATTTTGTACTCTTAATTTTTTTTGAATGCGTGGGCTGTTTGTAGAGTTTAAGATGCTTTTTCAGACTGTAAAACAGCTTGCATCAGGATTTAGTCTGCTCCAAATGGTATAGTGCTATCAGTAATCTCATTAACTGATACAACACGGCAAACAGCATCTTAAGTATCATTTCCCATGAAGGCTACATGCGCTTTTATATTCATGCCACTGAAAAGATACTGTCTTTTATGACTCTGCTATTTTTAGAAAGTATATTTACCTTCTGCTTCGATGTTTTTTTTTCCTTTCCATTTTCTTCTTTTGACTCGGATAACACTTCATCAGTAGGATGTTAAGAGGAAGACAAAAGGTTTCTTTAGAAAATATGTGTTCACTGAAAGCATCATATCAGCATTTGCGTCAGACTTTCAGTTTAATGACTCAGATGCTGCTTTCACGAGTAATTGTATTATTCTTTTTGCGGAACAATCCCAGCAGCAGGTAATTGTAAATATACATGCAGGGCGTTTAGAGTGTAGAGGAATTTTCAACAGCTCCCAAAGAGGTTTTAGCCAAATCGCACATTGCCAGAATGATGGACATTGAAAATTAAAGCAATCATTTCTTTAACCAGTTCTGTTAATTGAGGTTTTAACTCGTCAAGCATATCAAATGGTAGAAACCACAGGAAATTGATAGATTTATGTCAAACAAATTAACACAGCGTCATTGCGTTTACTGTACATGCAGTAATATGCTTTCTGTCTTGCATAGTAACCCCAAAATTCCTAATCTGTCATTTTAACTTTCCTTAGGTTTTTATTTATCTTGTATTCTATTGTATTTAACTGATTATTGTTATTGTTGTTTCTGTTGTGTATTTTTATTGTTGCGTATCGCATGTTATTGTGTTTTTGTCTGTTGTTTGCTGCTTGCTGCACCAAAAGTTGCCCCGTGGGGACATTAAAGATTCCTTGACTTGACTTGACCCAAGAAAAATCCTGTATACCACCAGCAGACATATAATATTGTTTATTCATAGAAAGGCAAATTGTGCTTTCCTGTAACAATATTAGAGCATACGCCATTGCTAAAAGAGTGAAATAAAAAGATAAGCAGTGCCAAATTGTCAATTTGGTACAGTGGGGTGCTGGTGAGTGTGTGTTTGTCGTACACATGGTGGTGGAGATGATGGTTCCTGGCCCAGTATTTGTATGCGTCTAATAGAAGGCTCTTTGTTTGATCTCGGGTCTGTGAAACAACGTATCACATTGTCAGTATCTTCGTGTGTATAATGAAGGGGGGGATCGTATACTGCCTTACATTTCCGCCCAACTATAATTAGCTTTAGAGCGACTATCTGCCAAACAAGTGGAATTTAGAGGAAATTCATAGCGCTGCTGTTGCATTTCTCCCTCGAGACAAACTACTGTACCATCAGAAGGAAAGACAGCATAATACTGGGTCAGTCCAGGTCTGCATCTTGCTCAAGGGCACTTGGACTCTGCTACTCCTGCTATCACAACCATCTGTAATCACGTCACTTCTACACAGGATGCTATTGAAGCCTGTTCAGTAGAGCTTAGTTCTCAGATTCCTTATTTCTCTGCCATTTGGAAACTGTAAGTAACGTTAGGATAAGATATATGTGACAGGAAGGGCTGTCTCATTATTAAGTAGTTTTATGGAATTTTAAAGCGTAGGAGATGATTCAGCCTCTAGCGAACGAATCATGGAACGTAGCAGGGCAGCCGAATCTGTCACAGAGAGAAATGATACACGGTGTGTTGAGTAGTGTTTTGGTAGTCAGAGTGGGAGGGAATTTTTATCCACTTATTGACGAAAATACATGTAGCTCAAGGTGGAACACATTTCTTGTAGGTTAAATGATGCACACATCTCCTAGCGTGAGTGTGTTTTTCAGTGTTCGTGTCGGCAGCCCATTGATTCAGTGACTGGAGGTGATCAGTCTTTTGAATTATGCAGTGAAAAGGGAAATTGTTGAGACACTTGGTTCAAAGGATTATTTTCTGTTCATTCGGTGAGATTTCACCACTATTGGCAACATGGTATTCTTAATTTCTCTCTTGGCAGTTTGCTGTCAACAACCACCCGCGCACACTCTCACACAAACTATTGTTCTTTGTTCCCTTATTAATCATCATTCCTCTGCATGTCTTTGATTCTCACAGTTATAGCGCGGTGTCATGATGGGTCAGCGGTGTGATGATGCCTTCTGCATCACAGCACGAGCATTGCCCTCCCATCGCTACAATAGCTTCAAGAGTGACGCCCTCGTGGACAGATGGCTTGCAAACACAGTGAACCTATGGCCATCACCTGCTGTGTGTGAACACAGTGTCCAAAGTATGTTTAGGCTTTTGCACTTGTGCCTCTTAAAGATGTGGAGACAGAGAGATTTCTCTGATACACACTGAAGTATCATGAAAAGGCTGACCCTTCTCTTTATCTAAATATCCTGCCTTGTACTTCGTATTCATTTTAACAAGAAAAACAATTACTTAAGAATTCATGTTTGCCCTGGTTATTTTTAATAGCAAAGGTATTGTACTGTTCTTTGTGGCTCAGGAGCTACTCTGTGCTTATTCTCCTGGGTTTGAGTATACAAGTGTATACAGCTAAATTCTTTGTAGTTGTATGTAAGAGTTGACATTGAATCTGTCTAACTGAGCTGTGGTTTATCGCTTGCATTCCCATTTTCTCACTTCTCCTGTTGGAAAAGGGCCGTAGAGGAGGCTAATGATCTCGGACAGTGTCTGCCAAGAGCACGCCGTCCTCAGGTGAAGCGCGGTGTTTCAGACAGTTAGATACCATCTGTAGATACAATTAGTTGCTTCAGCTGGAAGTAAAATTAAAAGCTGCTATTTCTAGAGATGCACATGTTTTTTCTCCTGTTGTAAAACCCACTTAACAACAGACAATTAAACAACGTCAAGATCACTGCTAAGATGCCTTGTGTGATTTATAGGAAAAGACAGACAATGCTGCTTTGTGAGAAGATTAAAGCAGCCAAATGAACAGGCTGTTTTGCGCTTTGTGCTTTGATAATAAATCTCGGAAGGACAGACACACTCAGACACCGCTCTGTTTGGGATTGGATGAGGAGAGGTCTGCGATCACACAGTGGACTGCGGTAATGATCCGCTGTTGCTTTGAACCGTAATATCACAGCCTCATTTATAGACAGGGCAGAGTCGAGCTGACTAACAAAACCATCCTAATGCTTTTTACAATGAAAGCATAATAATGACCCATAGACAGGCGATGCCGGATTCTTGTTTCATAAGTTCTGTCCTGCAGGTTTGTCTGCATTAACCTACATGGATAAAGGAAACATTGCATAGCTTGTTTTCACTTGTGTAGTGGTTTCTCTTTAACAGCTGAAACTGTAGTCACATGTGAATTGAAAACAGAAACCTACAAGCTAAGAAAAAGTGGAAGGCAAACATCTACTACACGTACAGTACTTTATTTGCCGCACATACTGTAGTTGAACCTATCGCTCTCTTTCACACATAGAATGCCACTCTCTATGAAGAAACATCTCATTAACAGCCAGCCAGTCATGCTCAGAGTCTCACACAGTAAATGGAGATGGATAATTGCATTGGAGGATGACAGACGTGGAGAAAGTGCCACCTGAGACTCTGCTTCCAGTCAGCATTGACGTTGTATTGATGTTCTTCTATACAGCTGCACTTGCATCATTGTACTCTGTGACCAGTTGTGTTTTCTTTACAGTATTGTTCATCCTCTGTGTTAAACAATATAAAGATTTCTCATTAGTGAATGGGTAAAATGTAAATCTTCGAAGATTAGGATCACAATTGAGAGCTGAGGGGTAGGATGAGACTGGATGGACAGTTTAGGCAGGAAGAGGGTGGATAGAGAGATGAAATGAAAGGGAAGAAAGATGAGAGAATGGTGGTGAAGGAATTGATGTGAGCAGGCTTCAGGGGTAAAAGACAAGGATCAGAAGCTCGCTGAATAGATTTTTTTTTTTTCCGGTGTTGCTTGTGAGACAGTTTGCGCTGGCAGCCAGTAGTTTTAGTTCAGTGAGCATGTACATGTGCGTGTGTTTGTGTGTAAGACAGCAAGAGAGAAATAAATAGACATTTTGCAGAGTTGTGCCTAAACCTTTCTTCTGGCATTGCTAGGATTAGAGGTGTCTGTTTAATTAATGCTACTTTTTCCTTTCTTTTATTTCCCCCTCTCTCACTCATCCTTTATCTCCTGTCTCTTTGGCTTGCTCCTTGTTGTTCTCCCTGCACTCAAGTACTCAAATTACTCAGAGCTGTGCTTCAGAGAGTGCTGTTTTCAGGTCATTGCCTTCTCGACTGTTGAGGCTTTGGAGGTAACCTGTCTTACTATGTGTCTGCGTGTTTCCAAGTGAGAAAAGATGTTCTTTTCTCAAGGTAACCAGCTCTTTCCAGCAAGCGAGCGCTCAAAGGACTGCGTTTGTCTACTCTCAGTTGGTCTGTTTTCTCAGACATCCACTGGAGTGTGGAGTGTAGCTGCAAACATTTCTCACAAGAGCGCGTTCAACTCCTGCATGGTTCGACCGTCCACAGATTTTATGGATTTGTGTGACTGTTCTCACTGTTTTTCTGCCTTTTCTTCTTTGTTCCTAGGCCCTCCACCAGTTGTACTATGATCCCAATATAGAAAACAAGAATCTGGCCCAGAAATGGCTAATGCAGGCTCAGGTCTCGCCTCAGGCTTGGCAGTTTTGCTGGGCCCTACTGAGCCCAGATAAGGTACAGGGTACACACACACTCACAAAGACACACACATACACAAACACTAAAAGAAACGTGTCATTCACATCCTTCTTATTTTCTCTCACAGGTGCCAGAGATCCAATACTTTGGTGCCAGCGCACTTCACACGAAGATTTCTCGGTACTGGTCCGACATCCCCACAGACCAGTATGAGTCTCTGAAGAGCCAGCTGTTCTCTCAGATTGCCTGCTTCTCATCTGGCTCCAAGATGGTGCTCACCCGGCTGTGTGTGGCACTGGCCTCTCTGGCACTCAACACAATGCCTGAGGCCTGGCCTGGCGCGGTGGCAGAGATGGTGCGGGTGTTTCAGGAGGAAGGGGGAGGGGTGGATGGACGGGCACGCTGCCTGGCATTGCTGGAGCTGCTCACCGTCCTGCCCGAGGAGTTCCAGACCAGCCGCCTGCCACAGTACCGAAAGGGACAGGTATGTCACCTTCTTCAATCTGTCCACAGGTTGTCTTTGCGTTACCCTTCGCATCAAAAGGTGTCAAACCTCTATATGACATAAATAACTTAAATAAGTAGAAGTAAATAAGAAAATGGTCAAGTCTAGGTGGTAAATGCGTTTTCAGAATAATAGCTTTGTTTGCATTTCTATAATTCATATAATTTCTGTTATAACCTTCAAATCGTGATTCATTTTAGACTTCTTTATGTTTTCTTTTTATGTTCATGTGCAGATGCTTGTGTGAGATAGTCATGTTTGGCTTGATATGTTAAACAAAAACTGCAAACAAATGCGTATATGTACAGCACCCTCCATAATTATTGGCACCCCTGGTTAAGATGTGTTCTTTAGCTTCTAATAAATTCAGTTTTTTTTCTAAATAATATAGGACCACAATGGAAAAAAGAGGAAAATCCAACCTTTAATTCAAGTGCATTTATTCAGTGGGGGAAAAAAACACACAAAGAAATAATTCTTTTACATGAAATCATGTGTGCCAAAATTATTAGTATGACTGATGTTAATACTTTGTACAATCCCCTTTTGCCAACAAAACAGCACCTAATCTTCTCCTATAATACATTTTTCAACAATTTTCAGTGTGAGAGTATGCTTCTTCAACAAAAATTGAATTTATTTTAAGGCTTTCAGCACATCATAACCGGGGTGTCAATAATTATGGAGGGCGCTGTACTCCAAAAAATAGGGTTTCAAAAACAAAATCTGTGTCAGTGCAAAATAAAATCACCAACAAGAAAGCATTTTGAATTATCCTCAGTTTTCATCATCAAGCTATCGAGCTGAGAAACATACACACATGAGCAACACTCCAGCAGTCTAATCCTTGTTATTATCGTCCCTCAAGGTTCGGGGAGCCCTGGGCCGGGAGTGGGGGTCAGTGTGTCCCTTATTGCAACAACTGCTTCGAAGGACGGACAGCCCGGGGGCAGTGAAAGCTCGCGTGCTGCGCTGCCTGTCATCGTGGGTGCTGCTGGATGTGCCCCTCAGCGAGAGCGAAGGCCTGGTGCACGACTGCTTCAGTGCCCTCCCTGACCCAGAGCTTTTCGACACAGCGGTGGAGGCGATAGTTAATGCCATCTCGCAACCCGACTCCCAAAGGTATGTACACAGTTATGGTTGCCAATGTGTACTCATGCCAACCCAACAAAAAAAAGAAAAAAAAGAAAAAAGGAGGCAGTAGAAATGAAATAGCATTACTGTGGCATGAAAACTCATCTTGTTAATAACTGGAGAAATTACAGTGGAGCAAAAATGAAGGTAGAGGGAAAAAAGAGAGGGAAAAAAGAAAGATGTATTAGCCAAAGGCAGGAAACAGACAGGGTGGGCACTAGAAGGGCATCAGGGAGGGATGGAGGGAAGGAGGGAGGGATTGATACAGGGCAAGTTGACAGCCAGGGGGAGGAGAATGGCATTTCTCGGTTGGCTGGCGTTGCTATGGTTACAGAGCTGGGGAGAGATGTCATCATGCCCTGGTTGATTCAGACATGGCAGGCACCCATTACCCCTCCCCTGGAGACAGAGAGAGAGGGCGGGGGTGACGGGACGATGCAGAGAGAAGAAAGGATGCTAAGAGAGGAAGGAGGAGGAGGACAGGGGAAGGTGTGAAAGTGTGCAAGAATAAAAGTCTTCATCCTCCATACCTCTGCGCTGCTGCACAGACGGGGGGGTTGGACCTGTGAAGTTGCTGCTGACAAGTCAGTTTAAGCGCAGTGAGCAGATGGTAGGAAGACGATTAATGGCAGCGGAGTTACAGGTAGAATATCTTCAGTCTCAACACAACACTCAGAACAACACAAGTGTTGCTGGGCTCCCAGGATAGATTGTTGGAAATGGGGTCCTGATTTCTGAATTTCAATTCTTACCACAGTCACTTACTTTCATTATGCATTTTCCCATTTTTTATTTATTTGTTCTGTTACTCATGACTGATCACAGCCCTGTGCAGTGTGCTGGTGTGTGCTCATCAGGTCCTCCCAAAGTGGTGACTGTCTCACTTGTAGCATCCATGGAGCCACTGTTATGTCGGGGCAGTGTGCAATTTATGGGATTACACTGAAGTCACTTGAGAATATTCTGTTTCTCGTGTACGTTTATGAGTGTCAAGGAAACAAATAAATCTATTACAAGAGTAGGTGAAAGGTTTTTTCTTCCAAAATCCATAGAAAGTCAATCAAAGTCCACATTTTTTTTCATCCTGTAGATTCCCCTGTCTGTTTGTTCTATATATGTTATATTTCCTCCTACTCTACCTCTGTTTCTTTGTGCTCTTCCTTGCCATTTTCTCATCTCTCACCATCAGTACTAAGCCCTCCTCCCTGTTTCTTGTTCACTCTCTCTGTTTAAACACATTACAGTCAACTCATTTGGGGGGATGCTATTGGTCCAGCTGCATCCTGTTGCCAGGCAACCCATTTCCCCTGTCTCAGAGTGTTGCAGTAATTGCAGAGGGGATCAGGGAGGGGAGAGGGATATGGGGGGAGGGAGGGAGGAGGTGGAGTGAGAGGGAGAGAATAAAGGAGGAGTCAGGAAGGAGGCAGGAAAGTGTATAATGGCAGGACAGGGGCAAAAGAGGATGGACAACTATGAGTTAGAGGAGAGGAGACTGCAGCAGAGAGTCTCCAAGGAATCTCCAGAATGTCATGTCTTACGAGGGAAATGGAGAAAGGCATACAAATCCATTTTGCTCTCTTAATCGCATCACATGCCCACCAAGTCCTCTTTTCCCGAACCAAGAGTGCATGACCTGCATCTGCAAAGCACCTTATTAAAAATGAATGATCCTCTGAGTGCATGAGTGCAGTCTGCTGTTCACATGTGCATAGACACACACAGGCAGTCACTCAGCTGAGTGCAGTTTCTGGTGCTGCTCTCAGAGAGTAGCTCAGACAGCCAAACGCAGAGGATGTAGGCCAATAGGCACACAGGTATGGGCTTATTAGATGGAGGCCAGATTCATACACATTGCGTTTCAGCAGGGTGTAGTTCTCTCCAAAGACGGCTGAATCAGCGTGGGCTGCTGAATAGGGGACTTGGCTTCATAATGCAGGACCATAGAACTGGCGCCTCGGCTCATAAGAGGGCCTGAGGGAAATTAGAATGAAAAATGCATCCCAGGACCGCGGCAAGAGATGCATTTAACCTGCACAACAGAAGGTGCATATCATTGTCATTTTTTTTTCTGGCCACTGTTTTCCTTTGGCTGCTCCCATTCTGTCAGGAATGACATCGACACCGAAACAATTAGTTGATTAATCGATGGGCTAGGAAACCAATCAGCAGTTTTAATTATCTGAGCAATTGTTTAAGTTGTTTTGTAAGGCCAAAACCCAAGATTAAAACAATTGATTTAGAGAAAACACCTGTCTGCTGTTGACAGCTGAAATAATCATTAGTCGCAGCATTAGATTCAGTCCTGTGAGAAACGTAGTAAGTGATAGTATAGTTTCAAATGCCAGGAAAGACGCACAACCTTGCTCTGTCATTGATGAATATTCATCGACCTGGATGAGCATTCTTATTGACATTCCCATGAAAGATGAAGCACAGCCTGCATACCACAAAAACCTCCTGAGACACACATAATATAGTTGACATGTACAGCGTTCACACATGCACATAATCTTCTCGGCGACATTCAGGGACACGCACACACGCCCTTCATCTCCAAATGTCACCCCTTCTCTTGCTGTCATTAAGGATGACAGAAGGAGTGATGCTGTCTGATGCTGTCACAACAGCAGATCTGAAAAGTGTATGTATGTGTGTCTGTGTGAGTTTGTGTGCATGTCAGCAGCACACGTGTGTTTTAGTCAGAGAGGGAATTATAAATGGCTGAGACAGCAGGAGGAAGACAGAATAATAACTGACAGCGGTGGAGCTCTGAGAAAGGAGCTTTGAATAGATTTTCCGGTTCTCTGGTAGATGTGTGGGATTTTTAGGGTGGGTGTGCTGGATCAGAGGTTGGACTGACTTGGACTGAGATTTGATTTGAAATAAACACTTGTCTTGGGAAAGAGCAATAAATACATCAACCTAGCGATGTGAGTCAGTTTTATATTCACCAGCCAATGTACAGTCTCTGACTGAGGCTCCCTGGCCTTACGTTCTGTGTCTTTCTCCACTCCATTTTTTAAAATTGATTTTCAAAAACAGAAAACCTCTTGGGAAATTGTTTTGTAGCAGTTGCTCAAGATTGTGGGAAATTGTAAATTATACAGGAATAAAAGAAACACAATACTGTACAAGAAATCCAAGGAAGTGCTAGGATGCATTTTCTGGCATTATTAAAGATCCTTTTAGTGAAAAAATGTAATCAATGACTAGAGAAGTCCTTTAAATGAGCTGCGCAATTAAATATTGACTGCGGTGTTTCTTTTCTTGTGTCGATGTGTTGTAGATATGTGAACACTTTGCTGAAACTGGTTCCTCAAGTGCTGGCCCTCCAGGAGCAGCTCAGAGAGGCTGTTCAGAATGGAGACATGGAGACGTGTCACGGTATCTGCCGGATCGCTGTGACACTGGGAGAGAACCACTCCAGGTGTGTTTGCGTGTGTGTGTTTGTAAATGTATATTACAATGAACATGTAATAATAGCATCATCTTGGCCAATATTAATGTCCTGAATGATGCACCTGTAAATTGCAAGGGAAATTATTTGAGCTTGAAATCATAATATTAAACAAATTTTAATGTAAAATACGCAATGCAAAGCTTTTTATATTAGTCTAAATTTAATGACCTGGTGTGTACGAGAAAAAAGTTCTTAAAGGTGGAGTTTGTGACTCTGGAATAATACTGTTGATATTGAGCTAGTTGCCGTATTTAGACGGTTATCGTGTCCAGATGTACAGATATACCCCTCCCTTGTCACACACTTTAGAATAGTGTTGTGTGGATAATTCTGAGGCGCTTTGTTTATTTTGTATTTATAGAACTATGACTGTGTGCGAACTGGAGCTGACCAATTTGTTTTTAATCAAAACAGCACTTTGAAACAATATATTCCATAAATTATAAAGGCTGCAATTTCGATTACACATGTATATGTTAAGCAGTGTGTCTAACCCAGAGTTTAAACTGTTTAAACTGCTAAGGTTTATGATTTCATGCTGTCCTCTTTGTGTCACAGTCACACTTTTGATGGTATCTCATGGAGTAGTGCTCCGTCACATGTTTGTAATCTGTTACACAGTGATTACTGAAGTGAGGCTTGACTTTAAAAAGTTGACTCACAACTCAAATCACAATATCTGTCAGAAAATTTTCAGTTAAATATTTTCCCTGAATCATTTGGGCATGGTATGAACAACAGATTCGTTTTTTAGCGCACACAGAACAGACAGCTAGCAGACCGAGAGGAGATATTCACTGAATTTGACAAAAATAGTGTTGCATTAGAATTACATACTGCAACTTCAACATTCAAAACAAGTCATGCAGGTCATTCTCCGGTGTCTCTGTTTGCAGTCTCCACGCGTACCATGTCTGCTTTTTTAATGTGTTGCTGTGTCGAATGAAATGTTTCAGTGCTAATTTAAATGTGTACCAACACTACTGTGCAGCTGCCAAATCGCACCTTTCCTCTTTCTTTCCTTTATACCCCGTTCTCTCACTCTCCCTAGGACTCTGTTGGAGCAGGTGGATCACTGGCAGAGCTTCCTGGCTTTAGTCAACATGATCATGTTTTGTACAGGCATCCCCGGCCACTACCCTGTCAATGAAACCACCAGCTCCCTCACACTCACCTTCTGGTACACTCTACAAGTAAGACATGCCAAAATGTTATGATCTCTGAGACGTTTAAGTAATATTGTAGTGAGGGTCTCTGCATATTGTGTTTTCCAGCTACTCAGGTTTCCTTTTCCATCATCTTTTCTTGGCTTGCAAAACCAGCCTCCAAAATTTTGCTCGCTGAGATAAGGTTTGGCACTTGTTTTGAATAGTTGGCTTTGGCCTGTATAAAACTGTGAACATGTGGTACATAAATGTGCTGCTTGTCTCTCACTGATATTCTCGCAACATATCTGAAAAACAATTACGATTTGCCTTTTATGTGATCTGTTATATGTTTAAGTGAAGTGGCAATGTAGACTTGCATACCTCTTCTGACAAAATCTGAAAAATACATGAATAGCTATTAACTGCATTTGTGTGGTAAACGCAGCACAGGCTAGAACTAGGGATCTGAATGATTATTTGCTGTTAATATTTTGATCGACGAACCAGTAAGGCAGAAAATGTGATCTGGGTTTATGGTGCCAGATTGCACCACTAAGTAAAGCCTCTTTTGTTAAGTGAGATGGGGTTACAGGTGTGTTGGATGATGACATCTAAAATATAGAATCATAATGCTATATAACTGCTTACTGTGCCAGTCGTGTTGAAGAACTGTGCAACGTGAAGTTGTGATAAAGGTGTCTGGCAGCTGTTGGGTTTAGGGCTACCTGAAACTCATGCTAACGCTAGATATAAACAGGGGGAAACATTCAGTGTGTTGATTTAATTTCATTGTTTAATCAATAATTGATTGATTACGTGGCTGGCTAACAGTTAAGGTAATTCTTTTAAAGTTGTCTCGCTAACCAGAACACTTGTTTTTAATCTGAAAGGTCAAAGACTAATTCTTCTTCTTCACAATTATTCCCTCATTTTCTTAGGATGAAATCATGTCCTTTGAGTCGGACAAGCAGGCAGTCTATCTGCAGGTCTACAGGCCAGTGTATTTCCAACTGGTGGATGTTCTGCTGCACAAAGCTCAGTTCCCCTCTGACCAGGAGTATGCATCGTGGTCCTCAGATGAGAAGGAGCAGTTCAGGATCTACAGGTGTGCTTGGTTGCGTGCGTGTATTTGTGTGCAGGACCCCATCTCCATGAGTTGTACGTCCCAATTTCTACTGCATGCTACTGTGTGTTACGTTGACGATCTAAGTGTTTCAGAAATTACCTGCTGACAGGATGATTGGTCAGCAAATGAGTGTGTTTTTCTCTAACAGACTCTCACTGCACTGGCAGCTGAGAGGGCAAAGCCTGTCTGGCAAGTAGACTGACAGATCTTTTGCACACCCCTAAAATGTCTGTTTGTGCACGTCTGTCCTGCAGGGTGGACATCTCAGACACACTTATGTACGTGTATGAGATGCTGGGAGCAGAGCTGCTGAGTAACCTGTATGATAAACTAGGGAGACTGTTGACTAACACAGAGCAGCCCACATCATGGCAGGTGGGTGAGACATACACACACAGACGAGCAAAGAAATAATATGAGCTATTTTCTGTTTCTTTGAGTGTTGCACAGAAGCCTGCACTGAAAATGTGTCATACTTGTATTTGTGTACTTGTGATGGCGTGCATAAACGCTGAACAGTCCAGTCAAAATCAAGACAAACTTAAATGAGTGAACTCCTTTTCCACTGAAATTTTTTTCAATTCACACCTCAAATTCTTGCAGACTAATGCAACGTTTTTGTTGACAATTTATGCTTACATATAAACTGACTGCATCCTCCAGCACACAGAAGCTTTGCTGTACGGCTTCCAGTCCATAGCAGAGACGATAGATGTGAATTACTCCGACGTCATCCCGGGCCTGATAGGACTCATCCCGAGAATCAGCATCAACAACGTCCAGTTAGCAGACACAGTGATGTTCACGATAGGTGAGACAATACACATGATATAATAAAAGTCAAGCTCCAATAAGTGTAAGTTATAGACAGTGCTGTGCAGGAAAAACATATGTCGCACTGCATCTAAATGGTTTCTCATTCCTTATCTGAACTGTTATTCTCTTACTAGGTGCTCTGGCTGAATGGTTGGCAGACCACCCCGTGATGCTCAGCAGTGTCCTCCCCTTGGTGCTACAAGCTTTAGGGAATCCAGACCTTTCTGTTTCTTCTGTCTCGACACTCAAGAAAATCTGTAGGGAATGTAAATACGACCTGCCACCGTACGCAACCAACATAGTAGCCGTCTCTCAGGTATGCGGACATTTATATGCTACAGGATTTTTTTCCCAGATGATCCAACTGTTTCTTTTTTTTCTTTATTAAAGACCTCCTACATTGAATATGAAGTGCTTTAAGCATCCATAGGGTGTTTTTATATGCTGGAAGATACATCATAAGTAAATAAGACCTAGAAACTGTAGTGGTCCATGTATTGCAGAGTAAAAGGCTCAACACCATAAATTCAGGTAGTGAGAGTTTCATACGTGACAAAGCAAAGGAGCTAATCCTGTCAGCTTGCAGCTTATATTTGTTCTTCAGTTTCACTTTCTGATAAAGACTTGTCACTGAAATACTCCAGCATTGCAATGTACTGTTGTGTAGTGTAGAGTAGTTTTACTTTGTTTCAGTCAAAGATGAATTGGTGTGCTCGCATTGAAGTTTGTTTTGAGGGAGGGATGTAAATAACGGTTAGAGAATTCATAGATCTGCATGTTCTGAAGGAAGCAATAGTGTAGAATTACATCTGAGCCATGAGGTAGGCAGGGATCATTTTTGTGGGAAAAAAATATGAAACACAGATCAGTTTCTAGGGAATTAAGCAATGACTAGAGAGGGACTTGGGAAAACAGAGGTGTTGGAGGATTTTGTAATGTTCTCGCTCTCCAGAAATAACATTTACTCTTTGAAATCACTTCAGTTGTTTTATTTTGGAGATACTTTTTATGGCTATTTTGAGAAGGGTTTTGTTGTACTTTCAGGCTAACCGAGCCTTCTCTCTAAATCTCTTTTTTCTCTCAAGGAGGTGCTTATAAAGCAGATCCACAAGGTCAGTGCTTGTATCATTTCTTATTCACTATCTGTTTCTACCCTTGTACTCAGTTCAGAAATGACATTTAAATAGGGAATGCTGTGAAAGAATTACATAGCATATTTGCAGCCCGATGTGTTGTGAAAAATCTGTTGTTGTTTCTGTATACACCTATTTAATGACTTCAAGCTCAGTGTTTGCTAAAGCTGAAGCTAAACCTGTGATGGTCTCTTCTTGCAGACGAGTCAGTGTATGTGGCTGATGCAGGCTCTCGGCTTCCTGCTCTCGGCTCTCCCAGTGGAAGACATCTTAAGAAACCTTCACTCCCTCATCACTCCATACATTCAGCAACTGGAGAAGCTAGCAGATGAGACGGTGCGTACACAAACACAGCACAAGCACAGTTGGACTGTAGCCAATAGGAGCAGGCCTTGTGTCTGTGTGGTGTCACTGCAGTGGAACATTTCTCTGCAGGACCAGATTGGATCTGACCCTGCACCATGGGCTAGTGACTCGCATGGAAATAGCAAAGACACACTTTCGCTCACTCATGCAAACATTCAGAAAAGTGCCTACACAAACGAGCTTACAGTAGGTCACACTGATACACGTGTGACCGCACAGTCATGAAAAAGAAAATTCTTGTCTCTGTTTAAATGCCACATCTAATAGAGCATGGTTATTCAGACTGTCACGCTGGATAGTACAAATATGGAGCCAGCCTTATCTAAAAATAGTCTGATATTTACCGTTTGTAGGACGCGGTAGATACTCTCTGAAACTCTTGTTCTTCCATCAGTAAAGAATAGATGGAGTCAATAGAGATGTCAGTTTAGATGAAGCTTTTCATTTCTCTCTGTGTTTGTGTCACCTCCCCTAACCTTCACATAACACACCACTGTCGCACAAAGTCTCATCCATCCTCACTTCCTCCCTCGTTTATTGTTTTCCGTCTCGCTTTTTGATGTATCAGCATTACATCAGACTATTAAATCAGGTGCCGTGTCTGGAACTGGACAAATAGTGGCACCTAGTGGGCAGACCTTCAGGTTACGTTACATCAGGGGTGAATGACCGTGATGTCTGGGGGGAAAAAAACATGGTGTCACTGTGATGAGGCAGCTGAGCAGGATGTGCACATGTTGTCTTAGTACAGGCAGATTCGAAGGAGGCACTGGAGATCTGTTGGAGGGTGTGGCAGCCACATCATTTACCTCTTTGTAGTCTTCTGGCTGTTGCATCACCATGGAGACAGAACAATGATTAATAATCACTGACAGCGAAAACCTAATTAATGTTTTTACCTGGGGGAGGTGTGCGTGTGCATAGATGTAAGTGAGAAAAGTGGCATGAAAATGAGTCATTACCTTCTTTGATCACCTTGCTGAAATATCTGCCCATTGACTTGTGTTTTAATTTCCATCTATGACTGAAATTGATAAAGATCTGCTTTGTTAATAGAATGATATATATTATCTCTCTGTATTTATTCTGAAAATGGTAATGAGAAATGCCCAAAGTCAAATCCTTACTTAGTTTCTGATCAACTGCAAACCCACCTTTATTTAATGCAGCAATTTATTTTAATTGAATTATTTCTCATCAGAATTGTGGAGGATTTTCTAATTTGGCTGTCAGCTCTCTACCTCACCTTCTTGAGTTGTTGATACTTTACAGCATTTTTTCTTAACTGTTAAACTGTTTAATTGTGGTATATTGACTGTTTAGGGTTTGTCGTTTTTAAATACTTTGGCAGCTGTTTTTTAAGACAGATTCTAATGCACTTAATGAGCCAGAAGAATCGAGGTGTTTGAGTATAAACAAGTACGGTAAATACCGTAATGGGGAGACAGAGCTTTCTCCGTATCTGCCCCCACTCTCTGGAACTCCCTACCCCAACACATCTGTGACTGCACAGACCTGACCACCTTCAAATCACTCCTCAAAACCAACCTGTTCACAACCACTTATATCACATAATTTGAACTTATTTTTACGATTTGTTTTATGACTTGTTTTATTTTCATATTTTCAATGTTTGGTGGTTTTATGTAAAGCGTGTTTGAGTGCTTTGAAAAGCGCTATACAAATAAAATGTATTATTATTAATGGAAGTAATGTTTCTTCTTTCTGTTTTTTTTTCTCTGTACAGCCTAATCCCTCCAATAAGCTAGCAATCATACACATCTTGGGGCTGCTTTCCAATTTGTTCACTACGCTCGACATCAGCAAGCAAGATGACGAGTCAGCAGACGGCTCAGCGCCACCTGTCAAAACAGCTCCACCTCCACCTGGACCAAACCCGGTCAGTCACCACACATCTCCATCACTCTCATTAGTTAGGCACTCTGACTGAGCACCAAGAGGCATTTAAGGCGTTATAGTACAGTATATTTCAGTTTAGTACACATGAAAGCAGACATGGATGACGATACAAAAATGATTATGTAGCAGCAACAGACACTTAATCAGCTGCAGTAGGAAGGTTGTTTTGGTTTCATCGTACATACATTAGATGCAAACTGCCATGAAGCACATAACGAAAATGCAAAGTTTAGTTGTGCACTTGGAGGCTAATGTGGGATTACCTATCCAGTAATAACAAATTCTGACCAGCCTCTGTCCACAGCAACCTTAACCTCAGCACATTGCAGCAGCTTCACATTATTGCCCTCAGAGCACCTCGAGGTTTACTTGCTTTCTTCATTTATTATATATGCAGGAGAGATTCTTTCTTTATTCCTGGTTTTTATTCATGCATTTGTATCCGTTTTACATTGTAATGTTAATATTAGAATTATCACTTGTTCTCCTTAATAAATAGGCTAAAGCAGTTAAATTCAAAGGAAGATGATAAATTCATATTAAATCTTATTTTCCTAATCTTTCTTAGAAATAATCCATTAAATATTATTAGCAGTTGTCGATTTCAACTGATATGAAAACTTTATTTTAATAAACTTTTCAGCTGTATCGTACAGCCTTTTATTAAAAGCAGGGGCACTTGGACCTTGCAGTCAAATGAGCTCAATGTCTCACAGCCCAGCCCCCTGCTGTCTCCATCACTGAATACATCGGCTATCACTGACTAGAGGCATGAGGGTGGCCAGCAGGAAAATTGTGCCCTCTCACTCAACCATAGTCATTAGTAATTCTGCTGAGAGACATGCACCCATGTATAAATGTTAATGCAGTGGTTCTTCTTGTTCATGACTTTGGTTTCTATTCATTTTGCTTTATTTTAATAAAGTTTCTGTGTTTCAGGTGGTGGTGGTTTTGCAGCAAGTCTTTGCCCTTATACAGACAGTACTCAGCAAGTGGCTCAACGACTCACAGGTCGTGGAGGTGAGATGTTTGAGATGTGCATCCACATACTGTCAGAGCGCTGCTTTGTTAAAACTGGTCCACATGCTCAGATATGATGACATTTTCAGTCGAGCTGATCTTGTGATGTTCCTCAGGCGGTGTGTGCCATCTTCGAGAAGTCTGTGAAAACTCTTCTCCACGACTTTGCTCCGATGGTTTCTCAGCTAAGCGAGATGCTGGGGCAGATGTACAGTACAATTCCCCAGGCCTCTGCCCTCGACCTCACACGACAGGTACACCCTCGACTTGTGCACACAGACACTAATGCACATTAGTAGTTGTTTTTTGATAGCTTGTGGTTATATGCAGGGAAAATTTAGCACTTTGTCAAAAAAGGGCTGTGTATATACTAATGAGCTATGCATCAGTGAGTCCGAGGTTAATGAGGATATAGTGGAAGTCTGTAAAACTTCCTCCACAGTTAGAGTTTGGATGCGTGACTAAACTCTCAAGCATATGTTTTGCAGCCATAAACTAAACTCAATTTTCAATCTTTATTATCTATAAATAATAATACTACTTTAACCAACCTACTAATTACAGTTTCCTTTACAAAAGTAATCAATAACACTAAATATTCTGCAATTTTGCATCAAGTAATTTCCTTATGAATTCATAATGAGCTCCTCTTGTTTATAAACACTAATAGTTTCATTTATAGCATTAAATGAACTGCATTTTTGCAGTAACCAGGCTTTTAAAAATGTCATGCCAACTGTAAGAACAGTTTCTTTAATCAAGCTAGAGGTGATAATGCTAACAGTGACAAATTAAAGGAAAAACCTGAATCCTTGACTCAAACAGTAAGAGGATCTGGTGGCTTTGTTGTGATGTGGGGGGTATTTTGCTTTCATGGTTGGGGTTCACATGTTCCCTTAGAGGGAACGAGTCTCTGCAAATCAGTACAAAGTTTTTTTTGAATGTCTGAACTCTATCCTGTTAAGAGCGGTTTCTTTAAGGATGACACTGCCCATTGGTTAATGAAAATGATGTGAATCATTTGCTGTGACCTTCATAGTCACCAGATCTCAGCCTTATTTAACACCTATTTTTGCTTTGGATTGATGTGCTAGACAGCGCTTTCCAACACCAGCATCAAAACACAGAATGGGGTAATATCTTTTGGGAGAATGGCGTTTTATCACTCCTGTAGAGTTTAGGAGAGTTGTTGAATCAATGCCAAGGCGCATTGAAGCTATTCTGGCAGCACATAGCAGCCCAGCACCTTACTGAAACACTTGAAGGTGGTTTTTCCTCTAATTTGTCTCCTGTCTGCATACAAATGCTCTTAGATCTGTGTATGTGTATGACAGAAATTACAGGCAGGAAAAGTGATGCTGTGGCAGCAGTGTGAACAGATGACAGATCATTACTCATAGCGGTGTATGCATTAATTCAATTCAAGTCCAACTGAAACTGAAAATGACACTCAAGTAATTAAGTCTAAGTAATCCAGAATCCACAGTTGAGCTGAAGGCAATTTGTAAAATTCAGGCACATTTGTACAATAAAAGCACTTGCACTCTCCTTACTGAGTGTTTTTATTCCACTTCACTAATAGACAATAGTGACAAATATCAGACTGTTTTTCCTTTAATAACTTGTTTTGCTATATACAAGCAAAAATAGCGTGTCTGATTTGAAGACCTGCTGTTTCAGATGGTGCATATCTTTGCCAGTGAGACAGACCACTTCCCACCCATCAAGGCTCTGTTTGAGCTGGTTACCTCGGTAACACTGTCCATCTTCCAGCAAGGTAGGGGGTCCATCAGGGGCGGGAGTGTCAGTGCTGTGAACTGTTTCTGTTCAAATGAGAAATGGATGTTTCTGATCATATTCTTTTTCACAGGGGTCCAACATCATATCCTGGTAGAATAAAATGAAAGTTTTAAATATATTTGTAGAAATACAAGAAAACAAATTTATTTTGTATTTGAAATGGTGACTTATGTTGCCATTTCCAACTGTGATTCTATATGACTGATTTGCTGCCGCGTCACTAGATTTTGCACAGATAGCTCATCCTGGGGGCCTTCAAGTTAGAGCTCATTGAACCGTTGACCTTTAGACGTTTGCTCTTCTTACTCATTAATTTAAGTGGAACCACAAAGTTGTGTGTGTGCTTGGTGTGTTAAGGAGACAAGTCTCAAATGATGACTTTATCAATGCAGACATTTTCTCCCACTTACCATTAATTAAATCTTTTTCAAACTATTATGATTTACTTTAAACCTATTTTTACTTATTAAATCAACATGTTGCCATGTTTTCTGTTTGTCAGCCTAGTCTTTGCTTATTCCATTTTTCATTTATTTTTTACATTTACAAAGTTGTGGATGAATTTATGGGTACAGTGTTTTGGGCTGCATGAAAATGGATTTCTTTTTGTAAAGTGCTCAAAGTTCATCAAATGTTTCCATATGTGTGAGACCCCAGGGCCAACCAATGTTTTGACTTTAATTTGGGATAAAATGAACATTAATAAGGTGATATAATATCATTGAGTAAAGCTGGCTTTGGGTATTTGTACCAGGTCTGTCTGATGCTCCCCTTCCCTTTGTGTTGTCCATTTTTTACCTCTTTTCCTGCTTTGACTGGTTAAGTAATGGCTGCCTCTCCTCCTGCCTCTTAACTCTTTTTTTCTGAGCAGGTGCCCTTCAGTAGACAGTATCAGTACAGGATACAGTCACAGCACAGAGACCACTAGCTTATTCAGTTGGCTGACATATAACATGGCAGAGAGGGCCAGCTCGATATGACTGCAGCCACTGCTGTGTTAGGATTACAGTCGGGCTCTCCATCACAGCCCTCTGAATAAGCCCTGTATTCTCTTGAGGGGTTGTGTGTGGATGAGGGCTGGAGGGGGATATTGAGCAGGGAAATTGTTTGGAGTCTGGGAACAGCCAAAGCTGGGCGCTCACTACGGACATTTGTTCTGTTTCATCATAAGTTTGATGTTGGAGTCCCTCCAACATCAATCTTAAACCAGAAAGTCGGAAATCTTAATGTGGATTCTTCATTTCAGAAGCTTTTACAGGAGACGTGTGTTTAATTGTACATCATTTGAAATCTGTTACACATTTTAAAGTCTCGTAGTTTGTGTCCAGCATAAGGGAGGTAGTGATATCAGAACCTATCCGGATATTTGAGTGTGATTCCTACTGATGCTCTGGGTTCACCTTTGAAGCAAAGGGGACCAGTTGACCAGTTCTGAATGGACCCTTTACAGTAAACCTCCTCCTCTGAGGCACTTCCTTCAGTCTAAGAGGAAATGCTTGACTTGTTATTTGATCACGACGATGCCGGCGGTGCCTCATGGGAAGGAGGTAGAGGAGGGTTCATTCAGGTTTGGTGCCTCTTTTCCTCCAAACTGTAACAGTAACAGAGGTGCCTCCTGGGTTCCCACTCCAAACCCACTTTTGTTTTTTTAGGTTTGTTCTTTTTCTCTCGTTACTTCTTTCTTTTTTTCTCTCCAAACAGACCCATGTCTTTGTCTTCTGCCTGTTTTTTGTTTTTTGGTTGGTCTCTTCTTCCAAGACTCTGCCAAAGCTTCATATGCCCCCCTTCTCCCCTTTGTTCCTTACTCACGTGTGAATTATTTCAATGAGATATTTTTGAGTTCTCTTTTATTTCCACATGACTGTTGAATCTATTAAGTTGCTGTTTGTATATTATTCTTATTCTCTTATGATTTCTTAAGTTTCATCTTTATTATATTTTAGGACCCAGGGATCATCCTGATATTGTTGATTCATTTATGCAACTCCAAGCTCAGGTGTGTTTTTGGTTTCTTATTTCATTCACTTTGGGTTTCTCTCTCTCTTTCTCTCTTTTCCTACTCTCTTGCTGTTTCTCTGTCCTCTTCTCTCTCTCTCTGTGCCTCTTTCTGTTCTTTGTTACTGGGCCCTAAGGTGTCCCATCACATAGGTGAGGCAGCGGAATGAAACACATGAGAGGACCGTTTGAAAAAGAGACAGTTTGCCTCTCGTCAAACGCTTTTGATTCTAACAGTCGCCTCGCCACACATGCATAGTCCTGAGCTCATTCGTTTTATTTTAGCTGCAGAAGCCCCTTTAAGGTTCACACACAAATCATTATCTTGTGTGTTAAGAATACTTTCTTGTAAAATTTGCACTATATTCGGACAAACAACTGATTAGAATAAACACTGATAGAGATTTTTTGCGGCTGTGTTCTCACTAACATGAATGATAATTAACAGAGTTTTAGAAAATCTTCATTACCTAAGGTGTCAGTAAAATTCTAACGACTCGAATAAATCCATGTAATCCTTCAAATAGCTATGATTTTAATGTAATACGCTGCTGCACATGCTGCTTAGAAAGAATGAAATGAGCACTTGTGTGAAGTGGACAGATTTTAAGTGAAAATCCGCTTTTTGAAGCACTTCAGTTTGACTGGATCTTTTCCCTTTTTTCTGTAAAGTCAACATCAGGGCACATTTGCTCTTTGGAAAAAAATATCAACACACTCAGAGCCTGCGATGAAATATTTCAGCTGATGCAGCGCTCTCAGGGAGATGATGCAACAGCATGACTATCAATGCTGTGGTCCCAGGTGACTGGTTAGTCTCTGAGCCCAGTCCTCCTCTGAAGTCATTCCAGCCCAGAGCCAATCAAAGCCCAAATGAATTAATATTCAACTAATATTAATCAGTTCAGACAAATTGGCTGATGGCTCTTCTGTTTTATATTTTTGTCTTTCGTCTTCATTCTTCTTCCTTTGTTTTCTATCTTTGGATAGATCTGACCTTCATCTCTCTCCCTTTCCCTCTCTCCCTCTCTCCTCTCCTCCATCCTGAATGAGTTCATTATTATGAGATGAGTTGTCTTTCTCTTTATCTGCACATGTTAATTACTTACACACTTCTGTTGCATATTCAATCCAGTCAACCAAAAACAAGGAAAAGTAATGATGCAGATATAATTGATTTCAACAAAACAAAGCCTAAACCACCATTGCCTTTAGTTTGACTTAAGTTTCAAATGATTTCAAAGTTTGATTTTTTGCAATTTGTTTGTTATACCTGCTGAGTTCTGCATTGGAGGATCTCTGTATGAGTTTGGATATAGTTTTCTTTAAACAGATGGAGAGAGTACTAGAGCCTGGTAGGCAGATCTGGTCCCAGTCCTGTGTTGCTGTCAGATCCGGCTACCAGGCTTAGTGGGTATTGTTGATAGCAGTATTTTGAAGGAGCTTATGCAGTGGAATGTGGTGAAGCAGTACCGATTGGGTCGGACCGACAGAAACATACTCTGTTTAATGCCTTTATCTGCCTCTTAGGCCCTCAAACGGAAGCCCGATTTGTTCTTGTCTGAGAGTCTTGACGTGAAAGCAGTGTTCCACTGTGGTAAGTTTGCACATAATTTACACAAACACACACACCCCTACACACTGTTGTGCTGGGTGTTTTTGCTTCAGTTTCTGTGAAATACGTGCCTGTCAGTACAAAGTACAAACTGTAAATGTTTGACACCAGCCTTCAGTAGTTTCTGTCTCCCTCTTCCAGGAGTTTTGTCACTCAAATTTCCTGAGGCTCCGACAGTCAAGTCGACGTGCTTGTTCTTTGTAAGCACACACACACACTCACACAGCTGAAACTGTGCTGGCATGTTTACAGATGAGTCATTTGTCTTCATATTTGATGATTGCCTCTCCGTTTCTGCCTCAGACTGAACTGTTACCCCACTGCTCAGATGTGCCTCCATTAGCCAGAGTGGTGCAGGAGGACGGCAAGCTGTTGGTGCAGGCCGTACTGGAGGTAAGAAGCTCTGCGTTACTCGTCACAACATCGAAATGTTTCATCATTTCACTGATCCAGCAGCCAAACTTTACTTCCTCTCCTATTGTAAGTAAGTCCCTGATGTAAAACGCCTCCTCCGCTGTCTGCAGGGCATCGGGGGCGGGGCATCTCGGAGTCTGATGGACCAGTTTGCAGAGGTGCTGTTCTGTCTGAACAAGCACTGCTTCTCTCTGCTCGCCGTGTGGTTAAAAGAAGCTCTGCAGCCTCCAGGATTCCCGTCATCACGGGTCACAGCTGAGCAGAAAGACAACTTCTCACAGCAGATACTCAGGTAACACTGCTGGAGGTTTGTTTACGGCCAAACAGGTCACTGCAGTTGACCTATAGTGTGATCTTCACGTACGCTTTATAATTGTATGCTTCCCATCTTTTCTGATTCCCTTTCTACTACATCTTTTGTTGTGCAGAGAACGAGTAAACAAGAGGAGGGTGAAGGACATAGTGAAGGAGTTCACACTATTGTGCAGAGGTCTCCATGGCACAGAGTACGCCGCTGAATACTAAAACTCTACCTGTGAACTCTCACCTGACCGTGACCTCTGTCCTCAGCGCAAATCAGCCGGATGCCACAACACCACCGTTCTCTCCAACCCCATCAGCGAAGATATCATGATTGTACTGATAAACCCACATCATCGCAGGACAAGACATGGAAGTATTCCAGCACAGACCTGCCATCGGATTAATGGACAAACATTAAATCCCTGGTGGCTTTAAAGGGCCATCCTCTCTGCTCCAATGATTTTTCTTTCTGTTAAGAGATTGATTGTTTCTCCTTCCCTCCTCTCAACTCTTATTTAAAGGTCTTTTTGTTGGAAAAACTTTGAGCAGCACACCCAGCATGCTGCCTCACGCCTCCTCCTATCTCTGTCTTGTTCTGCCTTTCTAGATCTTCCTGTGGTTTCCTAGGTTGTTTCCTGGTGATTAGCATCCATATGAAATGATAGTGGTATCGTACGTAGCTACTTGACATTATTTTTCAGAATAAATCAAATTAATTATATAAATGTATATGTATACACATATAGAAAGATAGTGGTTTTCAGTCCTGCTGCTGCTGCTAATGGAAAGAGAGAAGGACCAATGTCAGGAGGGGATTCTGCAGGAAGAACGACATTAATACAAGAATATTTACTCCTTGTCATGCCCCTACAATATCTGCGTTTGCCAAATTATCATGAATAGTTTTGTGAATTTGTCTTTTTTTTGTTTGTTTTATTAGTTTTTTAATCAATGCCTTTTAGTGGGTATGAGTGGAGACAGAAAGACCACGTAACCAGGACTAAAGACAGTCTGCTTTTGTGCCCAGCCCTCTATGTATGGGGTTGTACCTCATGTACATAAAATCCCACCAAGTCCTACTGCAGTCTCTTCGGGTCTTAGATCGTGGTTTTTATTCAGTGGTCCCTTAGGTAAAGCAGGACTTCCTGGAGTGATGGCTGGATGGAAAATGGACTAAAGTAGTTGGAGGCGAAGGAAAAGGCACAAGATGGAAACTGAGAAGGGAACTGAGCGTTTGGAGGGATTAATATTCCTGACGGTGGACTGCTTAGTCACTGTAATCGTGCAAAAATATTAATCAAGTTGTGCATATTAACAGTTTTTGCTGAACACTTCTGTGTATTTGGGTGTATGCGTGTGTTCATACCTGTATGTATGTATGAGAGGTTGTGTGCGCACAGATGTATCTTTTTCCACTTGTTCAGTGCACTTATATTGGACCTACAGTACACATGCATCACCCCCCCACCCCCACCCCGTCTTTTAAACAAAGAGCCTGTTCATTTCTTCATCACTCTTTCATACTACTCTTCATAAAGACTGACCAGGCATGTCCAGTATTTCCGATCTGCTGCTCACCAGCAACTCATCTAATAAACCTCCATATCATCCGGATAATCACTGACCAGACCCAACCGTCTATCTGTTATTGACACCGACTATTGCTCTTAACAAAATTTTTTTAAAAAAAAGCTTGTGAACAAGCTACCCAGAATCCTTCACCCATCTGGGTCACTGCCTTGGAGAGGACCGAGAAGGATTAGAACAAAATGTAAGACCTCTGAGAAAGTTACTCTACACCGACATTCTGTGCTCATCCGTTATGCCCGAGACGTTATTGGTGAAGTGATGGCTGTAAAATACGTCCTGTGAACCAGCAGGACCAGACATCTTACAACACTCGGCATTGAAATGTACTTTGTGGTCTCTGATAAAACTTTTATCTCAGTCTAATCCCTCTGTCTTATCCAAGGTGCCTGCAGACATGTAGCATGTGTGTGTTTTGTGGGGGGGGTTTGGGGGCTCAGGGGACAAAGATAACACGGTGTGTCAGGCTGCAGAAAGACGTGATTTAGACTGAGACCCGAGGCGGGAATCGGCTCCACAGTGAGCTGTTCAGCTTCAGAGGCTGAACTGTGAATGACTCGATGTTCGTTCATTGCTGATCCCTGGTCTGTATTGTCTTGTTCTGAAGTGAGAAAATGAACAATGCTTGTCACAGTTTAAAGAAGAAGGTGAAGATGGAGGAGGGGAGGGAGGTTTGAAAATGTACATTATTTTTTTTGTACCTTGGCTTTAATTTATTAAATATATCTAAGACTGCAGCTCTTGACTTTGTCTGTGTGGGAGTAGTTTTGTTCTGTTCCTTCAGTGCTTCCATCAAACTCTGCAGACTCCTGCAGATATTTCTCCCAGACCTCTGAAAACAAACACAATCACCAGAGTAAATGAAAGTAGAAAATAGAAAGCTTTTATTTGCTTTAATTGCTTATTTTTGAGGTTCAGGTACATTCAATATTTAACTGAGAAAGATTTATTAAGCTAATTTAAGTTATTTATGGTGCACATTTGAGTTGAATATTAATGCCAAAACTCTGCAACACAAATATTAAGAACTACAACATCATACTGTAAAATTACTATACAAGAATTAGCTATGCAGTGGGTCATAGAAATATTAGTGCAGGTTAGCAACATTTTCTGGTTGAAACTTAATTCCACTGTATTAACATGACTTGAAATACAAGAAAGAAGTGCTGAAAATGCAGTCAGTCCCAGAGAATGACTGCTACTGTAGTAGATTACGGAGAAACATGGAACATATTATGTAAAAGATACTTTAAACTCGGTTAAAATAGTTGGTGTGCATTTAATTTTGACCCCCAAGCACTTGCCTGTTGCCTTTCAAATGTAAATATTTTTAAATGCATAACAGCATGGTAGCATGTAAATGCAAAAGTCTGGGGCCTTATTAATAGGCAGAAATATGCCCTCCTAGAAACTGAGACAGCACAGATTAGATGTTGAACATGTTGCAACTACATTCATTCATTCAAGGTCTTTCCATACTGCCCCTTTTGCGCATGCGTGGTGCAGCTGCAGCAGCTCACATGTGAGCAGAGGTCCATCCTCCCTGTTTGTCCCATAGATATATATGGTTTGTCCGCTCAGCTCCTCCAATTAGACCTCCTCCAGTCCGTCCCAGGGGATCAGAACTTTCTCCAGGACTTCCACAACCTCAGCAGAACCTCAACTTTTCACCCCTAACTAAAAGCGAAACGCTGAAACTGCTGCATGTAAGTGAGCTAACGAGCTTTCTGCTAACTTTTAGCCGTTTAGCTTCCACACAGCAAATTGAGGAAACAGCATGGAAAACAAAGTTAATGCCAACACACCGTGAACGTATATTAATGTCCTGCTGTGTGACTTTTTTTTGACTAGTTAAGAAGTTGTGTGCTTCTGTTGTTGTTTCTTGAAACAACATGCTAGTTGGTAACATCAGTGTTATCATAATGAGTGTTGGTGAAGAGGTGTGTGCTGTGTTGCTCCATGTGGTTAACAGAAAGCTCCTGACCTACAATATGCACATAATCAATGGGGCTGAGTGAGTGAGTGAGTGAGTGAGTGAGTGAATGAATTCATCTTAAAATGTAACCACAACCTCACAAAAGTATGCCAGAGTTTTACTGTGATTTCATAAAATTATGGGCACTTTACATGATGAATGCTGTGATTTCTGAAGGTAATGTTCATTCATTGAGTTAAAATACTGTAGAAAACAAAACTTTTAAGCAATGAAAATAAATGAAGGCTTCTTTTAAAAATTTTAAGAGTCAGTTTAGTCCATACAAAGTACAGGAAGTACAAAAAAGTCAAATTAGTATTGGATTTAAGGATCTATATTTGCCAAAAAAAAAAAGTAAGTAGTTGTAGTGTTTTCCATTCCCAGGACTTACTGTCAAGAACAATTGAAAAGGATGTTTTAGTAACTTGCCTGATCTTAACTCTCGTGTCGTCAGAATTGATCAGTTTTAAAGTTTGAGAATATGGGGAAGAAAAATTATATTTTCACAGTGAAACTTCTGATGTCCACATTTTTAACATTTTAAGATAAGATAAGCTAAGATAATCCTGTATTACTCCCCTTGTCTAGGGAAATTTCCCATGTTACAGCAGCATGTACCATACAGTAGAGCAACAATAAACAACAATATAATGATGATCGTAATAACAATCACAATGTTTTCAGGAGTGTAGAATGGAAAAAAGTGGCTTATGGAATGATGTGAAGTACAAGAAGACTCAAATAATACAAGAACTGCAGATTATGTGATAAAAGCCAATGTGATAGAGTCCAGTTTTGTTTTAACATCAGCCAGTGATGCTGATGTTATAAAATCTTATAGCAGATGGAATGAATGACTTGCGATAGCGCTCCGTCTTGCAGGTTAGGTGTCTCAGTCTACTGCTGAAAAAGCTCTTGTGGGACATCACAGTGTCATGCAGTGGGTGAGAGGGTTGTCCCTAATGGATGTGAGCTTTGCCAACATCCTCCTCTCACCCACCTCCTCTATGGAGTTCAGGAAACAGTCCAGCACAGAACCGGCCCTCCTGACCAGTCTGTTCAGTCTCTTTCTGTCCCTTTCAGTGCTCCCTGCTCCCCAGCAGACCACTGCATAGAAAATAACAGACGCTACCACGGAGTCATAGAATGTCCGAAGCAGAGTCCTGCACACTCCAAAGGACCTCAGTCTCCTCAGCAGGTTGAGACGACTTTGGCCCTTCTTGTACAGGACCTCTGTGTTGTGTGACCAGTCCAGTTTGTTGTTAAGGTGACCACCCAGGTATTTGTATGAGTCCACTATCTCAATGTCCAAACCCCGGATTTTCACCGGTGCAGTCCGATGTGTCCTCCTCCTGTGGTAGTCGATGGTCATCTCCTTCGTCTAACTGGTGTTGAGCTGCAGATGGTTTCGCTCACACCAATCGACAAAGTCAGAGATGACGGTCCTGTACTCCAGCTCGTCCCCATTAGACACACCCAACAATGGCTGTAGAATTTCTGGATGTGACAGCTCCCAGAGTTGTAGTGGAAGTCCGATGTGTACAGGATGAAGAGAAAGGGAGAGAGCACTGTCCCCTGTGGGGCCCCCATGCTGCTGACTACTACATCAGACACACAGTCCTGAAGCCTCACGTACTGTGGTCTGTTGGTGAGGTAGTCGATGATCCAAGCAGCCAGGTGACAGTCTACTCCCGCTCCCTCAAGGTTCACCCTGAGCAGGGAAGGCTGGATTGTGTTGAAAGAACATGACCCTCACAGTGCTGCCAGTGCCCTCCAGGTGAGTCAGCGATCTGTGCAGCAGGTAGACAACTGCATCATCTACTCCAATTTTCGGTTGGTAAGCAAACTGCAGTGGGTTCAGATTAGGGCTCACCAGGGGGCGGAGGTTCCTGAGGATGATCCTCTCCATCGTCTTCAGCAGATGAGAAGTGAGGGCCACAGGTCTGAAGTGGTTTGGCTCCCTGGGGTTCCTGGTCTTTGAGACAGGAACCAGGCAGGAAGTCTTCCACAACACAGGAACCCTCTCCAGACTCAGGCTCAGTTTGAAGATACGGAGCAGCACCTGACAGACCTGGTCTGCACAGTCTCTGAGGAGTCTGGAGCCGATTCCATCAGGACCTGCGGCTTTCCTGGTCTTGATCTTTTTTAGGGAAATCTTTGAACATTTTTTGGTGGGGAAAAAAAAAGAAATGTTAAAAATGTTTCTTTAGAACATTGACATAAAAATCAACCAAAATCCAGCAAATTTTGCTGGATTTTGGTTGATTTCTATGTCAGTATCCTTAAGAGAATATTAGATATTTTTCTGATATATGTAATCACTTTAGATATTTTGAGGATTTTTTTGGAAGGTTTTGACGCATTTTTTTTGAAAATATTTGCAAAAATTTCCTTGCCAAATTTGGGGGATTTGTTTAAAATAAAACTTTTAGGAGAAACTTTTAAGGAATTATTGGAATTTTCTTCCTGAAGGTTTTGCAAATTTTCAGAAATTTGGGGATTTTCTTTGCTGAATTTTTGCATTTTTTTTCAGACAAGGAAACAGTATTTTTTGGTGCCTATAAATGAGGAGAACAGGAGGGTTAAAGAGCTGATCTCAGTCAGATTGATCTTGCTGGTTAATCATTGATGACTTGACCTGATGTCTTGACCTGAACTGATCAGAAGACAAAGGTCAGCCTCAGTGAAAAGATATGACAGTAATAGTGTCTTTGGCCTCCAATTCAGTGATCGATTACCTCACAGAATGCAGCCTGTAAAAGAGTTCACCAATTTTATCGACGAATGGCAGCTAAAATTCATCATCTCAGGTGTCCTGTGATTGATTTTGTGAAGGCGAGGCTGTCCGTCTTTAACCTGGATTTATTTGTCCGACTCCATCAGTCATGCCTGTGGTGCGGTTCTACAGTAATGAAGCTGTGGATGGGCGGGCCTTACAGAGGGCAGCCAAGCTCTACCCGCATCTGTCGATCACTACCGAGCTGTGCTACAACGTGGAACTGACAGGTGAGAATGGAACAGCTTGTCAATTTATGATGAAGATGTGGATTCAGTGGACAGCAAGAGAATTGTGATGAACTGAGGTTTTCTGTTAGTCTGCCACATCCTGCTTCAGTTTGACTTTCATCCTCTTTGCCACGTTGGTGTTTCTTCCTGATCTTGACTGCAGGCTGTGAGCATCTCGACCTCGACCAGAGGGAGGTTCTGCTCTGGTTGTTTCGTCCTCCTCTGAAGGCTGAGCCGCTGTCTGGGAACCCAACCCTCACAGAAGGTAGCGGGGAGAAGCTGGTGGAGATCGGACCAAGGTAACTCTACTGGTTTCAGTTAGAGCTGAAGGGTATTTTGACAGATGTTGCGATATGGGTCACAACTTTAGTTGAAATTGTCGTTTTTTTTCTCTGCATGAAATCTAAAAATTTGGATGTATTGCTTTGCGTTGGTCTGCACCAAACAAGAACCCTCCCTCGTGTTCATGGAGCAGTACAGTTCATTTATAATGGCAGATGAAAGGCCTGAAAAACTCACAATACTGATAACTAATCAATTCATTCAGAGATTCACTCGTTCTGATGTGGAATGGGAACTTAACTCTGTCCACATTCAGCCAAAGTTCTGCTGAGGACACCAACAACATCCTAAATAATGTCCTCTTCTTAGCCAAACAAGTTCAGCCTCATTTGATGTAGATCAGATGAACAACTGTTGATATTTGCAAATAAAAGAAAGACACAGAGGCTTCTTTGTTTATTGGTAAAGTATATAATGTTGGCAGATAACTTGCAGAAATACATGAAAACATAAACCGCTACATAAAAAAAAACAAAATGCGACTGCACTAGAACTGCTAAAACAACTCCAGCTTCCTGTTCTCAATGTGTTTAATATTATATTGAATGTTGTTAACCTCAGAACTTGAACACAGAAAACGTGTGAAGAACATGTTTATGAAGAATGCACATTTTTTTCTGTATTAATTCCACATAGATTTAATTAGTCATTGTGAGAGGTAAAACAAGAAAATTTACATTGCAAGGTTTTTATTTTATATTACATTATCTTAGAAGTGATGAATTCTCTTCTTTACGGATTTGTTTTTCATATCATCTATATCCGGTTTTGTAATTGCACAAGTCGTCCTTCAACTCACGTGTTTTTTTTTTCCCTTTCCTCCTCTTTGACTGCCCACTTGAGACGACTTGTAGTTTTAAAACGGTGGGATCTTCCATGGTGCCACTGGTCTCTTTCGTTGTCCCGGTCGTCCTGAGCCTTTACTTCAGCCCCCTTCATGTCCTGTTGTAGCTGTTTTTGTGGTCTTTGGTTGTCTAGCTGCTGTTTTGCGTTGGCCAGTGCAGCTTTCATTTTGGAGGTTTCTTCCACCTTTTGCATGAGGCAGATCTCAGCCTCCTTCGTCTCGTCCTTTTCAGAGATGCTTCCAGTTATTCAGTTTCGAGGCAAGCATCTCTGTACATCTTCTCTTTTTTTTTTTTATAGAGATCTACATAAATATCAGCCATCTGTTGTTTTGCTTCAGCTCAGTAAGTTTTGAGTAGCTTTTGCAAGTACTCTCTCTCTCACTTAGAAGCCAACCTTTTCTAGCTCTAGTGCAGTGACCTTTTTTTGCCCGATCATCTAAGATCTTATGAAACTCTGCCTCAGAGATCCGAAGCATTCCAGGTGCTGCAGCAGCCTCCATTTTCCCAGTTGACTCGATACGCAGCAGTTTGAATGTCATGAAGAATCTTTTTCTGGCATCCTATATGGCATGGTAGGACGTGTATTGGAACGTACTCAAGACAACTAAGACAAGAAGTCTGAAGCACCAGCTCTAGAGGCTGCAGTTTTCATTCCCACCCTGAAGTCTAAAGACCTATTCCCACTGCACATGTCATCACATGGACGCAAGTAAATTAAAAACTATTGCATCCAGGCACCCTGTAGCTCAAAAAGTTGAACGGGCGACCAATAAACAAGGGCTGAAAATGACAGCGTTCATGGGTTCGACCATGGTCATTTACTGCATGTCTTTCCCCCACTCTTCTTCTGTCTCTCTCTCCGCTGTGCACTATAATACAGGCAAAAAATAAGTTTTACGAAAAAAGTAAATAAACCTACTGCAGCCAATGAAACTGTTCCAACTAAATGTGCATATTTTGGGATGTTGGATCATCAGAATCAAAGATTTGTCCTCTGTGTAAGCGATGGTGAATTTCAGCAGCTCTTGGAGACGATAAAACCGCTACTTTAATCTCATGAAGTGCGTCATTGGCAACGCTGCACTGAATCTGAACATGCAATATGGTTTAATAACTCCTGGATCCTGTTCTGCATCAGTCGCTATAGAAGGAGGCAGCAGATACTGGATAACTGGACATTCTTGGAGCTGAATTTTCTGCCTTGATTTGTTTTTTTGTGCCGCGAAAGTCCCCTAATTGAAATATGATTCTCTAAAAGCTTTCAGTGTGAACTAATTTTGGAGAATATGTTCGAAATGTTAAAGGTTTGTCATCCAGGAATAGTTTTGTGCTCAATAACTCAAGTCCACTAGAGCACAAATATTCATCCTGGCCTGATAATGTATATTTCTAAGCAAGCCTGTGGAGGTCTCATGTTCTGAAAGACTCAGAAAATGCCAAAACATGCCAGAAATGAATCGGATTCAAGCTGGTTCCAGCAGAGTGAAAGGAAAATATGTGGATGCAATCTCCAGGTAGATAAAATGTTCAATCTAGGAAAGGACGCACAAGGATGAGTACAAGGATGCTGGCCAAGATGTGGTTTATGACTCCCTGTAGCACATAAAAACAGATATTTCTATGCTGAAGGTCTATTGAGGTAGGCAGATGTTCACTGCGTCCAGGAGTAGAAAATGTGGATAAATTTAAACAGACTGTGGGTGAACATGGTTTGCATTGTAATTAATTCGTGGAAAAAAAACATTGAATACTTTCAGATAATCATTAACTAGAAGATTTGTGATATCGGAGAAACCCAACACGAAAAAGACCATTCCTTCAAAGCGTTTCCTGTATGTCGTTGCATTTTTAGGTTGAATTTCTCCACCGCCTGGTCCACTAACGCCGTGTCCATCTGCCGGAGCGTCGGCCTCGCTCACGTCACACGAGTCGAACTGTCTCGCCGGTTTCTCATCAAGGTTGGAACAAACACACAAACGCTACGATTCGAGGCTGTTTGGCACTTTATTTTACTAAACCCTGATGTTTTCCGTCCGTCTCCTCTGCAGCCCAAGGATGGAGAAAGCCTCACCGAGCTCAACGAAGACGTGAAGAAGCTGATCGAGTGTCTGTACGACAGCATGACCGAGTGCATCTATCAGCGTCCCATCACCTCATTCGCCGTGGAAACCAAACCGCAGTCGGTGTTCGAGGTGGACATCCTGGGAAAAGGTCGCGCAGCCCTGGAGAAGGCGAACGACGAACTCGGTGAGACTCTTCAGCTCCTCTCCGCCTCTGCTTTTACTCCTCTGACTCAGACCCTTATTGGATTTAACGTCCTGTGACCTTTTCTTTCCTTCATGCTTCCTTCCAGTCTTGCAGGAAACTGTGAGTAGACCGTGCGTGTTGGTGGACGTCGTGATGTCACATGATGCATGACATTATTACTTAACTGCTTGAAGTCACAGGACAGCAGTGATGCCGCTCATTATCTCACTCGTGCATGTTTGTGTTTAATGTGATGAAACCCAAAATAGGATCAGCTTTTGACTGGTTGAATGAGGTCAAAAACCGAATACGTTATTATTTGCAGCCAAGATTTTAAATTCACAGGTGGCTGATGCAGTAAAAATGAGCCAAATCTGAGTGTGAGAACACTGGCATGAGATCTGCTTTTGGACTGACTCAATTAGGGCATGCATTTTATCGTGAAAATGGTAAATATTTTCTAAAAGTTCAGTCTAAAAACATGTCAGATAATGGTGAGAAGTGCTGCTACTCACAGAAGGGACATTATTAAGATCATTTGTTAATGAAAAAACATGTACGTTAGTCGTCTATGCAGAGAAAAGCAAATCAGTTTCTTCCCACACATATAAGTTCATACAATATTGGCAAAGTCTCACTTCTGTTCCAATCCCTTCCTCTCACCCAGACATTGATATTACTACTATTAGTTTGTGTGCATTCACTGCTGTTTAAAAGTTTGGGGTCATTTAGAAATGTCCATATTTTTGAAAGAACAGTATTTATTTTTTCAATGAAGATAGCATTAAATGAATCAGAAATCCAGTGTAGACATCGTTAATGTGGTAAATGACTATTCTAGCTGGAAACAGCTGATTTTTAATGGAATATCTCCATAGGGGTACAGAGGAACATTTCAGCAACCATCACTCCTGTGTTTTAATGCTACACTGTGTTAGCTAATGGTGTTGAAAGGCTCATTGATGATTAGAAAACCTTTGTGCAATTATGTTAACACATGAATAAAAGTGTGAATTTTCATGGAAAACATGAAATTGCCTGGGTGATGCCAAACTTTTGAACAGTGGTGTGCAAAACATGGAAGTTATGAATTAAGTTATGAATGATTCAGCTTAAAAACATGAAAAACATAAACATGTAGAAGATCACTTTTTCTGTACACTACTCTGTAAAATGTCCCAAACCCAGACTTCATTTGACATTACTGAGCCTCCATGTGTCTTACTGTCTTTGCCTCCATTGTTGAGATTCAGCAACCGCTTGCAAATGGCATTTAGTGGTGCAATTTAGCGCTAGCTCCCTGCTGCTTTTTTAAACAAGGCAAATTTTTTACACAAATTTGTATTGTTTCTTTTGTGTTCTGACTGCAGTTGAGCACAGAAATCCAGGCATACTTGTGGGCTGATCAAATCATTCACCAACATTTTCATTCCAGTTTGTTTGCATGTGTGAGGTTGGACTTCCTTGCGAAGATGGAGGCAGGAAGACAACATTATGTCCTGAAAAACTATGCAGCTCAGGAAACTAGTGGTGTTCCTGCGCTCTCTGCTTTAACCTGCTGTTTTCACCTTTTAAATATCTCCATTTGTCCATTGATAAAAGCAGCCCCAGCTGTGCAGCTACAGCTAGAGAATCTGCAGCTTTATGAGACATCGCTGTCCTGGAGATGGTGCCGAACTCAACTCTGAGCTGTATAAACAATAACTAAAAATCCTATTAAAAGTGAGAAAAATGTCTGATCCATTCTTTCAGACTTTCATTCAGACTCAATAACTAAACATTTAAATGATTCATGTAAAAATCAGCTTTTTTGGAGAGCTGCAGGGAGCTCAGGTTTCCCACAATTTCTGGATGGAAAACACACCACGCTGAAAATCTCTGAACCCTGAAACCCACCGACAGGTTTGAAAGGTGTCATCTTCAAAAAGTTAAACCATTTATCACAGCCAGCTGAAATCCTAAAAACAGAAATGACTGTCAGGTTTCCAGCAGTCCTTAAACTACTCATCTGTGCCATTTCTTATGTTCAATCAACCAAATCTAAACTTGAAATAATGACATTTCATTAGAATCCCTCACATTCAAATAAAAATGACCAAAAATATGCTGTTTGCTCCAAACAAAACAACAAAAACATTTAAGTTTTGTCTTCGCTAGTTGTGATTTTTGCTGCTACACCTGTGTCTTACTGCATAAAACAGAATTTTGAGTTCTTTCTCCTCCTAGTTCTGGTTTCCGTAGAGGTGCAGGACTTCTTATTGCAATGGAAAGCAACGAATCCTCTCATTAAGTATTTGGGAAAAAATGCATTTAATTTGTTGCTCGTGACGGTGTGTGTTCAGCGACTGTGGTTAGTTCTTCTTTTTCTGTGAAGCAGGTTTCGGTAGCCACAGTGACAGAACGTGGTGTGCGTACTTATGTTCACGCTCTGCTTATTCACCCAGCTTCATTAATATTCACAAGCGGCTCAGACAGATGAGAATAATTTCTGCACATACTTTGCAGGCTCTGCCATGCTCATCTGGCGAATTGAGGCGATAATTAAGAAGTGGTGTATGTGGAATTTACTGAGACTATAGCTGCTTAAAGCCTTTATCGTGCACTCACTGTTGTGCCTCCCCGGTTAAGCTCAACGTGTTGTTTAATAGACGGGACGCTAATTATTCTAGGTGGTGTGTAGTTTTCATAATTATTAATTCATCAGAACAGTCGTTGTGAAGGTGAAGTGCTGTGGAAATTGTCTAATTAACTGTTTGCAATTGAAACTGTCTCAAATAGTTGCTGGATTTCTGGGTTCTTGGGGAATTCAGGTGTGTTTTTGTTGCATCATTATGTACATTGCTGTTTGAAAGATCACACATGACGGTTGAATCTTTTCCACCTGCCTTGCGGTCGATTGTTCTGATATTCAGGATGTTGTGTTTTGTGCTTGACGCAGGTTTGGCCTTTGACTCCTGGGATCTGGACTACTACACATCAATGTTCCAGAGGATTGAAAGGAACCCCACCAGTGTGGAGTGTTTTGACCTGGCCCAGTCCAACAGGTGGGGGTTTGTCTGCAATGATTAGACTAGCAGGACTGCTTTGTGTCCTGTGCCTCCGTAGTTTTGGCTTCTGGAGGTTTTTTATTCTCCAATTCTTTCTTTTGCACCTCGGTATCCCAGCGAGCACAGCCGTCACTGGTTCTTCCGGGGGCGGATGATAATCGACGGGCAGGAGCAGAAGGAGACTCTTTTCAGCCTCATAATGGACACGCAGCGGCACAGCAACCAGAACAACGTCATCAAGTTCTGCGACAACAGCAGGTAGTTCTGGAAACGGCGCAGCAACCACAGATGCTGTGAGTGTGTTTCCACCCAAACTGACTCACTGTGAAATGTGTGTGTGCGTCCAGTGGCATCAAAGGCTTGGAGGTCGAGTGTATTTATCCGAAAAACCCGTCCCGAGTAAGCGCGTACGAGACACGCCGTTCACTGCGACACGTCATCTTCACTGCTGAGACTCACAACTTCCCGACTGGTCAGGACACAAGCAACACTCCACGCACTTAAGCATAAGCATTTGTTTTTTTAGTAAGCAGTGATTTTCAGTCGTATCTGCATGGACCTTTTAGGTGTAGCGCCATTCAGTGGTGCCACCACAGGAACCGGAGGTCGAATTAGAGACGTGCAGAGCGCTGGTCAAGGAGGCCACGTCATCGCTGGGACTGCAGGATACTGTTTCGGAAACCTGCACATACCAGGTCAGACACTATGGACCTGCACTGTGAAAAGAATCTATGACTTGTAGTTTTTATTATTTTTGTGATTTTTAGAATCGATATACAAACCATCAACACCCAAACACCCACATCCCACCCTCCCACCCACAACCAAGAAGAGTCCATCACTCTCAGAGGTGGTTTGCATCTCAGCCTATTATGGAAGGCAGTACAAAAAATGAATAAGCTGCCTGAACAGTAAAGTAAATAGAACAAAAATACATCTGGTACTAGCTCATTTACATCTGGATACTGCTGAGGTGCAGTTGTCCACTTGTGAAAAGACGGTTCTCCAGGTTTCTTCCAGTCTCTGAGGATGATCTGGGCTTGTAGCATGGGAACGCATACAGATTCTGGCCACCAGAGGGTGAAAAATGAAGTACCTTGAAATATTTAATGTTATATACCATTTTAAAGGGTGTTGTCTGGGGTATTATCCAGTGAAGTTTCAGAGCTTAATACTTGTGTTTTTAAATCAGGTCCAATATGGAAAACACTAAAAATGTGACGTACACAAAAACGTGACATATTGGGACTGAGACATAAGAGGCATTTGCTGAAACTAAAGATACTACTTGCAGTGCTGAAGACAATACCTTTTTGTGAGTACTAATCAATAGTACACACTAACTCATGACATGATTCCAAGCTGGTTCTGTAACATCTGGAAAGCTACAGAGCGTGACGTACACAAAACGTGACATACTATGTCTGTGTATCATTAATGGACCTGGTATCACATATATTAGAAGAAATAGTTGACTATTTAGTGACTAAATCTAACTAGCTACCACTACTAGTAAAATACCATAAACAGCTGGCCTGTGTCATTGGTAAGCCATCCCTTGGCTGCATGCTTTGTGACATACCCTGTAACATGGTAACACAGTCCACCGCAACAAGTCTGTATGTTGTAGGATGACCATGTTGCACAGATACTTCAATCTTGTCACATGTGATCATATTCTGTGGAAAAATCTTGCATGAACCAGCTTTGTTGGTATTATTGATAGATGTAAAGGAAAATATTGTACTCTGTAACATCTAGCGACAGCGGGGAAAGGCTCCACCACTAGTGATGTTACTCTGCTATACACCATATGGCTATTTTAAAACACCAAGTCAATTTTCAAACTCGCAACTCATTTTGTTCTGGTTACATTTATATCTCAGGTGATTGTTGAAAACTTTTTTTTTGTCATAATTAATGGGAAAAAAAACAGTGAGGTGTTTTGTCACCAAAGTTAAACACCTTCTTTATTATTGCTTTACCTCATAAACTTACATGCTTTTCTGTAATACTTCAAATATTCACAAGTAGCTGGCACTGCATTAGAATATTTTCCAGTCACTTTTTAAAACCCCCTTTTAGATAAGTGTCCCTATTAAATGTGAAAATTTACCAATTTTTTTCATGTTAAATCAGTGTGTGAAATCCCACAGAATGAGCAGAACCATAGGAAAGTATATATCAGCTTGATCGTAGTTGAATGGGCTATCACCTCATATAAGTTGCCAAAATTAAAGATGAATATTGACAGATATATAAGCTAGAGAAGGAAACCACAAGTGAGTGTACATGTTCCCTTGCAAGAAGCCTCTGTCGACCCATCATGATATAATCTATAGCATCTTTAACCCGCAGCTCTACTTCCATTGAGCCTTAAAAATTCAGCAACCAGAAATCTAATTTTACATGAAGAAGTAACCTGTCCTGCATCACACACTTCGTGAATGTCTGGTTTTTCCCTCTTCAGAAGGCAGAAAGACTGTATTTAATCAGAGGTCGCTGCTCGTTTTTATTGCATCACATGTTAGAACTGTTTTCTTTACTAAAGTTGAAGTTTATTATCACTTTTATTGCTGCTAAAGGCACTGCATAGGTGTAAACATTATTTGTTTAACAAGAGAGAGTACTTCTGTATCTTAAGAAAGAACCAGAAATGTACAGACAGTAGCTTAAAATGCATTTTTGAAGGAAAACGGTGTACTGTAGACTGTAAGTTGGAATTGTACAGTATAAAGCATGGAAAAGTCATCAAATTTCAAGTTGAAACAAAGTCATTGAGGGTTTTTTCTATGCTGTTCAACATAGTGGAACATAGTAGAACTGAGCTGCAGCTGCCAGTATTTTGAATGTCAGGGTCATTCTCAAACACATTTTTAAAGAGCTCATTGGTGAATCTGGAACAATATCTAGTTTGGATTGTGCTCATAGTTGAGAAAGCTTCCTCCTCTCCATGTCACTGTATTTATTTTTCTTGTTCGTCTGCCCTCCTGTCATCTGTCTGTCGCCTCTCAGCTGTCTTCTGACAGAGACTTCGTTGGCTGAGTAGCGTCACATGGCACGGTTGAACTCGTGTTTCCTGAGCAGATAACCAATGCTGGAAACGCTGGAAAAGTTGCGCCAGTAAAATAGAAGCAACTTTTCAAAATTAAAATCCTGTTACAATTTACTGATTACAGGTCCGCGTATGTATAAGATGGCGTCTGGGTCTGGATCTGGACCGCGGACTGCCACTTAGTTATCCCTGGTTTAAAGAAATACAATTAAGCCGGAGCGTTATTTTTTTGCTTTTTGCCCTATAGCGACAGCATACTGAGGTGCAGCCAGACTGTTTTGCGTTAGAAAATAATGTGAGAATAGTGACCCGGTGACAAAGATCCCAGTTGCAAGGGTCCAAATGTAAGACACATGTAGGTAGCATCAGAATAACAGTGAAAAGAGAAGAGATGTCTACAAATTCTGTGGAGTTTGTAAAAGGAAAATAAAAATTGGCTCCAGAAATAAGCCCTGAGTGATGAGTCACAGTTGGTAATAGAGATGTAGAAAAGCAACTTGGACTGTGCAGCACGGATATTGATTTGACACATCGTCTCTCTCTGTCCTCTCCAGGTTACGTTCTGCCCTGGGAGTCTGAAGGCGAGGGTTGGGAGTATCCGTCCAGCTTCGCTCCTCCGCTGCAGGTTGCCATCGAGGCCAGCGATGGAGCTTCGGACTACGGCAACAAGTTTGGAGAGCCTGTCCTGTCAGGTGTGAAAATCCACCACTCCATGCACTGAAGCATCACTAAAGTATATTTCACAGTTAATTCTTGAACATCCACACAGGCATGAAAATTAAATATTTAATTAATTATCGTCGGAAATTGTTTTGCAGAGGTAAACAAAACCAGAATGTGTTATTAAAATGTTTTCCTGAGGCTGTTTAGTTGGAATAAATGAAGTGCGAAACGAGGGAAAGGAAAAAACAAATTGCTGCATCTGTAAAACTGTAGCCTGTTAAACGCAGCAATCAGTCACTTATGAATTATTCTAGTCTATTTTCTGTAAGTCTGCGTATTCATAAGATTAAACTATTAACCCCAAAGGAAATTTTCATGCCAGATGTTGCTCAGAAAGCAAAATTACATGCAATACGAATAAATGCATTGGCTCATTGAAAGGCAATAAGACATAAGTATGACACATTACTGAACATGTAAATAAAAAAAGCTAAAATGAGACCAGAAGAGAAAAGTAAGAAGTAATTCTGAAGTAGTGAAGTAATATTACACTTCTGTAGAAGTTTAACTTTAAAAATGCTTCTGCCCTCCTCTAGGTTTTGCTCGTTCCTTCGGTATGTGCCTCGCCAATGGGGAGCGACGGGAGTGGATCAAGCCGATCATGTTCAGCGGTGGTCTCGGTTCTATTGAAGATACGCATGTGAAGAAAGAAGAAGCAGAGCCTGGTAATGCTTTAACGTAGCGCGAGAAATGAGTTTAATCAATTCCGAAGCTATATTTACACATGTATCGATCAGTGAGTCAGTGTCTTCCTGCTCCTCTGCTGTGCTCTTCGATCAGGGATGGAGGTGGTGAAGATCGGAGGACCGGTGTACAGGATCGGTGTAGGAGGAGGAGCGGCCTCTTCGGTTCAAGTATGGGCTCTGCAGAAAATCAGACTGAGACTAGCGGTGATCTCAGCAAGTGCAGATGTGTATTTAAATATATTTTGGCTTTTAGGTGCAGGGGGACAACTGCAGCGACCGGGATCTGGGTGCCGTGCAGAGAGGAGATCCTGAGATGGAGCAGAAGATGAATCGAGCTCTCAGGGCCTGTTTGGAAAGAAGCAGCGGGAACCCGATCTGCAGTATACATGACCAGGGGGCAGGAGGAAACGGTACAAAAACTGTGGCTTTTTTTAAGGATCTATATAAAGCTCAGAAATGAGAGCAAAGTTACAGTATTGAGCCACATTCTCATTTCTAGGTAATGTGCTCAAGGAGCTCAGTGAGCCAGCTGGAGCTGTGATCTACTGCAGTAAATTCAAGGTAATCACAAACACAGATCAGCTTTTTGTTCTTATTTCCTTTTACAACTCATAAGATCAATTGCTACTGTTTGCTTTCCCTCTGTGTCTCTGCTGTGTAGAAAGGTGACCCCACGCTGAGTGTGCTGGAGCTGTGGGGAGCCGAGTATCAGGAGAGCAACGCTCTGCTGCTGCGTCCATCAGACAGGCACTTCCTGGAGATAGTCTGTAAGAGGGAGAAGTGTCCTGTTGACTTTGTGGGAAAGATCACAGGAGACGGAAAGGCATGTTTCAGCCGATAAAGGCACATCCACTCTGCTAATCAAACCACTTCAGTGATCAGTGGTTGCGTCATACTAAAAAGAGAACCTCAAGTGTTGCCCTGAATAAGAGTCCAGTGTGTTGATTTCAGTCTAATTTCTCACACAGATTGTGCTGGTGGATGATGAGGGAGGCAGTGGTGACCAGGCAGGTGGGGAGCGTTACCCTGTCGACCTGCAGCTGGAGTGGGTTCTGGGGAAAATGCCGCAGAAAGAGTTTAAGCTGGAGCGACTTCCCCCGAAACATCAGCCTCTGAGTCTTCCTGCTGGACTGACAGTCAAAGATGCTCTCCTCAGAGTTTTACGTTTGCCTGCTGTGGCGTCCAAACGCTACTTGACCAACAAGGTGTGTGTCACATCCCCGTCTTCCATGTCTCTGTCTTTACAGCTTAATCTGTGCAGACACTTTGTGACTGTCCGTGGTTTCACTGCCTCCCCTCCGTCAGGTGGACCGGTCTGTCACTGGGCTGGTTGCCCAGCAACAGTGTGTCGGCCCTCTTCACACCCCATTGGCCGATGTGGCTGTTGTTGCTCTGTCGCCATTTAGCCTGGAGGGAGCAGCGACGGCCATCGGGGAGCAGCCAATTAAAGGTCTGGTCTGCCCTGCAGCGGGGGCTCGCATGGCAGTCGGAGAGGCTCTGACCAATCTGGTGTTTGCCAGAGTCACAGCACTGAAGGTGAGCAGATCATGGAGCCTGTGGGGACAAAAATAAAATCCAACACAAACAAAAAATATCTACAATAACAAACAAAAATATGCCGATCCTCTCCAATTGATGACATATACATGATAAAATGACAACTCTGTAACCCTGATCCTCTTTAGGTTAGAACTGGTGTAGATTGCCGCTGATATATGTTGCTGTTTTTTCAGGATGTGAAGTGTAGCGGTAACTGGATGTGGGCTGCCAAGCTGCCTGGTGAGGGGGCGTCTCTGTGGGACGCCTGCAAAGCCATGTGTGAGGTCATGGGCCAGCTGGGGGTGGCCATCGACGGGGGCAAAGACTCTCTGAGTATGGCTGCCAGAGTCGGGAAAGAGACGGTCAAAGCTCCAGGTACAATGTGTGCACTCTAAAAACAAATAAGTTATGCATCATTATTTTTGAGTTAGGACAAATTCTAATTAAATTAAGTTCAAACAACAAACTATATTGAGTTTTTGAAATTAGTTTTTCTTCTACAATCAATGTCATTTTAAATTACCAATTACTTAATAATTGGTTGCATAAACACAAGTTTTTAAAGAAAAGCAAGGTGAAGAAAAGTGTAATTATCAAGCCAGTTTCATTAATTTACCACAACTTGAATTTAGTTTCAAATCACTTAAAGCAGAAATTTCTCTTTTAATCTACACACAATGATAAGTTAGAGTAATTAGCTTTGTCAGCAGAGCTCATCAAAACAAGTTTGCAGAATAAAAGGTCTTCCTATATGAGTTAAATTGGAATTTTACATTTTTTAAGTGGTGGTAACAAGTACACTGAATCACTTTCTAGAGTTTTAGTTAAAAGTTGCTTTTGCTCTGCTTCTGTTTCAGGCGCTTTGGTTATTTCTGTGTATGCTGTTTGTCCTGACATCACTGCAACGGTGACGCCCGATCTCGAGGATCCGGATGGCAAAGGTATGACACAGCGCATAAACATTGCCTGTGATTAATAAACCCGTGTATGTTTGGCTGTCATAGTTTCCAGTTACTGATGGCAGAAGCAGGATTCACAGAGTTTCAGTATCCTCATTGTTCAGCTGCTCTCGCCCACGTTACACACATCTCACTCTCAAACTCGCGCCACACACTCAGTAACAGACGGCCTAATCTGACCTTCTGTCCTCTGTCTGCAGGCGTGTTGTTGTGGGTTCCTCTCAGTCCGGGCCGTCACCGTCTAGGAGGTTCTGCCCTGGCTCAGTGCTACAGCCAGCTGGGAGACTGCTCTCCTGACCTGGACCAGCCGCAACTATTGACTGCCTGCTTCAACACCACTCAGGAGCTCATACGCGGTCAGTTTGCACTCGCGGGAAACTTACCTGCCGCAGAAGGAAAAAAAGTTCATCATTGTTTACTGTGACTCAATCTGTGAACAAACTTTTCTCGGTGCACAGCAACAGCTTTGTACTGTGCTCAGACCGCCACCTAGTGGTTTCACTCTTTAGGGTTTTGTTTAAAACTTGAGGAAGAATATTTTTTCTGTTATCAGATCGTCTGCTGAGTGCAGGACACGATATCAGCGATGGAGGCCTCATTTCTTGCTTGCTAGAGATGGCGTTTGCAGGAAACCGTGGGATTGACGTTGAGTTGTCATCAGAAGGAACTGGAGGTTAGCGAGTCGATGCATCATTTGTTTTAGTTTTCCTGTAATTTACCAATACAGCTTATAAACTGGTTGGAATCATGTTTTGTCATCTGTGCAGTCATGGAGCTGTTGTTCAGCGAGGAGCTTGGTTTGGTTCTGGAGGTTTCGCACTCTGATTTGGAAACTGTATGTCAGAGATACAGCGATGCAGGCGTTCAGTGTCGTCATATCGGCAGGACATGTGGCTTTGGACCAGAGGCGATGGTGAGCTGTCAGCCTTGGCTTGGACTTTGCCTCAAAAGCTTCCTCTTCCTCTATAATGACCGCTGTCTTCTGTTTCCATCACTTGTCTTCCAGGTTAGCATCCGTGTGGATGGACAGGAGGTGCTGAGAGAGTCGCTGCCTGACCTCAGAGCTCTGTGGGAGGAAACTAGCTTCCAGCTGGAGCGCCTCCAAGCCAATGAGCTCTGTGTTAAACAGGAAGAGGCGGGTCTATCCCGGAGGACTCAGCCGTTCTTCAAACTGACCTTTGACCCCTCTGAAATGCCCATCATCAGGCAGCCTAGTAAGACCTAATAGGATTTTTACTATTTTGAAAGATTTTGTGCATTCTAGAATTACAGCTAATGGATATTGTCAACATGAAGTCATCTTTTAATTAACCCTCTGAACTCCAAACAGTTTCTTGCCGCTTTTTCGCTCCTGTCACATTTTTACTCACTGTGGCCTCATTTTTAACTGCAATATATCCTAGTGGTAGAGAGAACTCAAAACTGTAACTTGCTCTGTATCAAAAAGGTATAACGTCACAAATCATAAGACAAAAGAAAAGCTGAACATCTTTGACTATTTATTTTCCAAAAATTGCAAAAACAAAGCTGGAACTTGTATGTAAAACAGCTTTTACCAGTACTAGACAATAAGTTCTACATGCTATACATATTCCATTTTGAATTTGTCTCCATACTTGTCTCCTATCCTTTCTGTGCCAACACAGCCTGCAGTCCAGCTGAGAAGTCCCAGATTTTTTTGTCATTTGACTTTTATTTGCAGCAGTCAGTCATGGTTTCTTGATTGCTCTGTAGAGCACATTTTTTCTTTTTTACAGGGTTTGATGAGAAACCAAGAGAGCTGTTTATTTTTGACAAATTTTAACAGATATTTAGAATAAAGATATTTTGACAAAATATCACAATTTTAAGCTTCTTTTTGGATCATTTTCCAGATAAAACAAAGTCGCACATGATAAGTTAAAGGACAGTGGGAAAGTTGAATTCCTGACATTTTTTTCTGTTTTTCCAGCTTCCAGATCTAATAAATGGTGTAGGTTTGGCAATTTTTAAAAAGATAAAGTTCCTTTAAAAACCTACTGCCAGGTTTTGGGGTTCAGAGGATTAAATCACTTGTCCGTAAACTGCACTTTTGTTTGATTAGCAGTTAGAAACGCATGTATTCATTACAGTGACATCTTTAGGACGCAGTGGTATTTTATAGTATTGTGATGTTTGTCAGTCTTTTTCGTGTCACTTGCTAATCTCTGTGATATGTTTTACTCTTTCAGTTGGAAAGACGCCGCATGTTGCTGTGATCAGAGAGGAGGGCAGCAACGGAGATCGAGAGATGTCTGTGTCTCTGCATATGGCCGGCTTTGAGGTCATTAGTGAGAGCCGCATGAAAAGGATGTTTGTTGATCGAAGCAACATTTCTTATGTTCATTATTTAACCCTCTTATTGTGTATGCAGGTTTGGGACATCACCATGCATGACTTGTGCTCGGGCTGCGTGAGCCTGGACCCATTTAAGGCAGTTGTGTTTGTCGGTGGATTCAGCTACGCAGACGTCCTGGGATCAGCTAAAGGCAATTAAACAAGCATGCTTTCACCCATGGACTGTTTGAGGTGCAACTGCTGTTGTCTAACATGATGTTTCTGTCATGAAGGCTGGGCTGCTACTGTCTCATACAACCACAGGGCCAAGGCTGAATTTGCTCACTTCTTTCGTCGGTTGGACGCGTTGAGTCTTGGCGTCTGTAACGGCTGCCAGCTGCTCGCCCTGCTGGGCTGGGTGGGCGAGGGCGAGGATGGAGCAGGTAAGATGAGCAAGTAGTGACAGCAAACAGGCAGAAAAAATGAGAGTGTAACAGAAACACACATATAAGATGTTTACAATAGGTTCTGAGTCTGATGGTTTTTGTTTTACTTTTGTTCTTTTCTTTGTATTTTTCCCCAGAATCTGAAGTGGTGCTGACTCATAATAAGTCTGGCAGGTTTGAGTCCCGGTTTGTCAGCGTTGGGATCCAGGAATCTCCGTCCATCTGGCTCAGAGGCATGCAGGGCTCTGCTCTGGGAGCCTGGGTTGCACATGGAGAAGGTAAAGTCAGGATGTAGCAGCTCTTAAATGGTCGGAAATTTCAGACATCACAGTGTGTGCATCGAGTCCACAAACCATCAGCTAATATTTTACCTAATGTGGAATGCATCACTGAACCGTGACTGAGCATTCTGAGGTTAATCACTGTGAAAGTTTTAACGTTACACAGCACCGATTTATTCTGCTGAGTCACAAGTCACAGGGCAGTGTGTTCTGTAATCGGCAGCTGTGTTTATTATTGATTTTCCTCTAACTTTGCTCACTCCCTGGCAGGTCTGATGCAATTTCGTAGCTCCCAGGCCCAAGACCGGATTATTTCTGGAGGGTTCGCTCCGATCCGTTACCTTGACGACCAGGGTCACCCCACTGAAGAGTATCCTCTGAACCCCAATGGCTCTCCGCTGGGCGTCGCGGGGCTCTGCTCCACGAATGGGAGGCATCTGGCCATGATGCCCCATCCGGAGCGCTGCACTCTGGGCTGGCAGTGGCCCTGGGCCCCCAGAGACCTCAGGCCTTCTCTCACACCTTCACCTTGGCTTCGTATGTTTAGAAATGCATTTGCCTGGTGCAGCAGCTACGATGGATAAAACCCCATTATATGTTGCTGTTCAAATAGTGGCGTTGTGTCAACTGGAACTAAAAGGCTTGTTTACATTGTGTAATACACTTTCCCACTCACTGTGGTACTTGTTTTAGGTCTTAATGCAATGTTACTTCCTGCTGTACTTTATACCTTTGAGGTTGTTATGCATTGATTACTTTATATACATTCCAAGGCTTTAATTCGAGTGATCACTCTGTTTTTAAAAGCTGCACAAATCAGGTCTGCTGATTTTATCAGTGTTGCCCAGCTAACATTTTAAAAACTGAACTTTCGAATAAATAAATCAAATAAAACCACGTGTGGTGTGACATATGATACAGAACAGCCCCATAAGACAATAAATATTCTTTATTTTATACATAATAACATAAATTCATACAGTAAGTATTTACAGGGATGTCGACATCACAGTATCAATATGACAAGTATTGTTTAGCTCACTGAAATGGTGACAAAGTTGCTGCCCACCGAGAGGAGTAAAAATAACAACTTGATCACTTTTTTTGGGTAAGATGCTAACAAATGTGGATTACAGAAATACACTGGATCAATTTACAATTCCAATTGATATAATTCCCCTCAAGTCAACAGACGCTGAAGATTTTGTCTGTGGAACAAGGATTTAGAAGGCCCCAAACACTTCAGGACACAAGAACTGGAGGATTTGTAACCGTCGTTGAACCAGCACGCTGCGTAACTTTTTTATTTCAGATTTCGCTCTCACACAGGCTCTGTAAACACTTATCAAACAGACATGGAGTCTGAGTCCATGTTCTGAGCAGCTCAGACACCATCTGACGTCTTGACTGTTACATGCTGCGCGGCTGTCAATATTCTTGCATCCGCTAATCCAACCGGCTACAGCCAGAAGGAAGAAATCCAATGAAAGTCCATGCCGAACAGCTTGTACTGACGCTCTCCAGCTGCATCTGTCTCACAGTGAATTTCCCATCACTCCCTGTAAGGTCGGAGCAGAGTCTCTTCTCTCTGGCGCCATTTGCTGGTTGATGTTAATAACGCAGGTGAGGAGCAGGAAGACCACCACCAGGTCATCCAGCACCCCCAGCAGTCCACACAGGGAGGGGTCTGTTTCCAGAGAACTGTCTGATGAAGACACCTGGTCCAGAGGAGGGGAGGAGATGGACACGATGGTCCCAACACAGCACAAGGCCACCCTGAAGAGAAACAACCACACCAGGCCTCCCATGGTGCCCAGACCTCGAGCCAGTAACTGGAGAAGAAGTGGGGCATCGCAAAGGTAGTCCGTTAACTGCAGGGGTCACAAATCAGTGTAGATCATTTACACATTCAAACAAGATGTTTAAAAATCAGAGTTTTGAAAACACAGCGTCTCTCGATAGTCTTTTCATACAAATGAAATGCAACACAAAGTGCTTCACAGACAAAAGTAATAAAAACACAACAAAACAATGCAAACAACCCCCAACATCATGTTATAAATGAAGGACTCAAAAACACAAGAACTGAGGAAACACTAATCTAAATAACGCCTGCAATGACGAAGATGAGATAAAAGGAAATAAAATATCTGTTATTAAATTATAGATAGGTGAAGGGCAAAAACAAGTAAAAATGGCACATCAAATAGACTAAAATAAATAAATGAATAGAGAAACTGAAATGAAATCAGTTCAAAGAGGAGTAATATCCACAAAAGCCTGATTAAAAAGGTAGACATTGAGTTTGCTTTTAAAGAGCATCACTCAAGATTTCCTAATATAAATAGCTTTCTACAGGGGTTTATTATTTGGATCTGGCTGAAAAACGTCATTCTACACACATTTGCTGTATTTTTTTCAGATTATTCTCCTTTAGCCAAAAACAAAGCCCCTCTACTGTCTCAGTTTACTTATGTAAGAGTATATAAATGAGATCCATGAGGGAAATCAGATCCACAGAAACAAAATACACGTTCAAAGAAGGTCACATTGTGAGGTGTTAACAAGATATCTCCTTTGTCTGGTATTGGCGCTTGTATAGGGACAATAAATGCATGAAGTTGCGTAAGAGGTATTCCTGTTACCAAGCCTTTTATTGGACAAAATACTGGAATTCTCCTCCTCCTTTTTATCTAACCTGATGAAACTTTCAAGGACTCGCCCCACCTGACACCTTTACACAACCAGAAACAACCCCATTGGGAGGCGTCGATACAATGAGGTTGTGTCTGAAGGTTTAAAGAAGCTCTCACCTTTCGTGGGGCTCCAGAATAACGCTTGTTGTAGTCGGTGATTTCCCCGAGAACCTCCTTTGACCGCTGGTCTGATCGGCTCTCGTTGAATAGGTGGCACAGAACGCTGACCTGGACAATCAAAGGCATTTTTCATTCCATGTCTCACCTTAATATCTATTTATAACATGCAGACAAACCATTATGTACCTTCTGTCTGCAGAGAGGGCAGCTGATTGCATCCAACCACGGCCCATGTCTCCAGTAGGCGATCAGACAGGGGGCTGCAGGGATAAATATGCAGCTTTTTAACAACATTCTCTATTGAAATCACTGGATGTTTACGTTGCACAACTGAGAGTCATGCAAAACGTTCAGTGCTGTGTGATTGTTAATGATAAGGAAAAGAAGTGTTTGGGTGGTGGAGGGCAGGTGCAGCTGTGACAGAAAGTGTCTGCTGAAACAGAAATAAATCTGTAATCTCTAACAGATTATATCAAGGTTAAATAGGGGTTCATCTGTGCCATTATAAACACGTACTGTAAGCGGTTTTCTACTTGGAGCAACAAAAAGAAGAGTCCCTGTCAAAAACCAGACCTAAAATGACTAAAATCAGTTGCATGTCTTTCCTCGAGTTACAGTTCATTCGGAAGGCAAATTTGCCTTAAAATTACTACGCTGGCTTACTTAATCCACTAGAATTAACATTAAGGTTGTCTGTAAATTGCTCAATAAATTATGGTTACACTTAAAAGCAACAAGCCACCCAGACTTCAAGTGACGTTCTGCTTATCTTACTGCACCAAATTATTCATGTTTGTGCTCGCCCCGACTGCATTTTAAAGCAGTGAATTACAATAAGCAAGTAAGAGCAACAACAGCGAGCAGATAAAGTGACGTATTTGCTGTGATCTTCTCCACTGCCCAGGAGCAGAGCTTGAAAACCGTGGCAACAGTTAATTATTGAAAGCCGAACCGACGAGGCCCCGCGAGGCTTTAAAGCCCACTGATGCTACAGCGGTCAGTGAATGAGTGACACAAACTCAAATAGAAACACATGATGTAAGAGGTGAGCAAGTGTGAGAATGTATGAAAAATGAACGGACGTATGAATAAAAGAACAACTCGAGCCTGATGTGATACTGAGCAACTCGTGTGTGATGTCGTACCACAGAACAAATGGCCACAGTTGGTCTGGACTGGGAATCTGGCCGTCTGCAGACAGACCGGACAGTTCAGGTCTCGTCTGCTGCTTGTGGACGGACACAGCTGTGTAGGTTCCTGAACAGATGAGAGAAAAAAAGAGACAGATGTTTAAGGATGCTGAAAAAATGCTGCTAAAACTCCAATCAAATTCATTCCTGATACTGCGTGTTGTAATCTCTGATAAGCTTAAAAATAGATCCATAGTACGTGTCAGACGTGTAAACAGTGAGACTATTGGCTTTTGTTTGGTGCAGACCTTGATAAAAGCAGCAGTTATCATCTCACAGGAGCCTCTTTCAGTTCTTGTGAACTTTTCTACATGTCAAGTTTGAGAATGTCCAAGCTTTCTGATTTTCACACCAATATAAATGGTTTTAACGCTGTTTATAATAACTCAGCCCTGGAGAACCTGCAGAACATCAGCTGTGAAACTCACCTTGTGACAGCTCATGTCTTCACACTGAAGATCTGGGTGTCCCTCGATGACCCTAAACCCACTGCACCTTCAGAGCGGAGGTGATCTGATCTGCAACGTGAGGAATTTGAACACACCTTCAACACTCACAGATTTGATGGAAGAGAAACACAGGCACATACAGGAACTGAGGATTTGTGAGATAAGGTTAATGTAACTCGACTATTTTGCGAATCCCAGATACTGATACAGCAGTCTGTCAGTTTTCTGAAATGATTTCAAAGCTTATGCTGCATTTGGAGTGAAGGAAATATAAATTTAACAAGAGCATAAGTGCTCAAATGAAGGTATGATACAGTTCTATCAAAGCTGTCATCTGGCTGGTGCATTCTGACTTTAATCTCCAAATTACTTTTGCAAGGAATGTGTTAATCAGGAAAAACATACAAAATTACACAAGCAGATGATTAATATTTAAGAAAAAACATATTTACTATCAAAGTTTTTGGTTCAGAATTATTTAGGTGAAGGGAACCCGGGTGTCCTGGCTTCCAAACATGCACAACCTCATTTCTGTTCAAGAAAACACAGGAAAATGAGACTCACCTGGATTGAAATCTGCGGTAAATGTGTGTAGTAGTTCTAAAAGCAGCTGTTCCTTGTATTCGCTGTCTCCCTGAAGGAAGTGAAGTGCTGCACGACAGCATCACTTTACACAATAAATTAGAGCTGCCTGTTAATGATCAACTACACTCCAATATCAGCTGCTCTCAGAGTCTTTCTGCTTAAAGGGAGCAGCAGTGCAGTCAGATCACTACAGCAGTGTTTTGTATATCACGAGGACAACCCCAAAACACACTTACTTAACTTCACAACGAACTGTGTCTAACTTTCAGTGTAAATAAAAAAGATTCAGATCAGTTAAATCTTAAAATGTGCACTTTTGTCCCCTCAGAGTGGTCAGAGCCAAACGATTTCTATCACATGACCGCAGATCAAAGCCGAGAAAGATTCCTCCTACGCTGTTTAAGTAGGTTAGACCTGAAATCGCCAATCATTTACCCACAGTTTACTCTGCCAGAACCCTGTGCACATAGCGCTTCTCTTACCATAACCGACTGGGCTCTGAAGTCAAAAAGGTTAACAGTGTTTTCCAATGAGGGCACTTTGTGTGTAAATAATCAACCCAGGAGGCCTAAATTTTTGAAAAGCAAGTATTTTCATGAGCAACGTCTCAAATGTTATTCTAAAGTTTTCTTTAAAACTGACACAAAATGATTATCCTGCATGCTGTCAAACCTGCAAAAACACATTTGCTTGCAAAGTTTCATTGGTAGGCCATCTCCAGAATTTTATTTTCATTTTTTTTACAAAGGGAACCCATGTACAATAGGAAAGCATGAATTACAAAACATTATTATTTCCCCCAATGACTTTAAGCAACATAAAAGTAAGAATGATATTAACATCCTGAGATTATTTACGCTGAAAAATATCAACATTTGAATGCGTAATATCCTCAAGGAGCAAACTGCACTTTGAAAAAGCACAGAATTGCAGGTTACATATGGAGAACAACCTGCAATTGCAATGAAGAAATGACACAAAATACTTTAATTAACTAGATATTGTTTAAAATTGCAAAGAAGAAACATTGACATCAATAAATAACCACGTAAATAATTAACTCAAGTACAACATATAGCATCTTAACCCTACAGAATCCATGTAGCACTGAAGTTTATCGTGAAATATAATCAACAGTTCCCACCGGTGAATGAAAATGATTACATTTATCTGCATTTCAGAGTGTCTAGAACTGGACAAGGAACCCCCCCACTCTGCTTCTCAGAGTTTTTAGCACTTTATTTAGCACTTAGACCCTCAGATCAGAGAATCAATGCTGCCTAACCAAACACTCAGCAAAAAACTGTTGCTTACAGTCAAAGCAGCTCATTCAGTTCTTCAGTCAATAAGGAACTCTGAAGACAGACATTTGTATTATGTTTTATCTCTTTTAAAGTTTAGTTACTGCCTTTTATAATGTTTCACTGTCTTTACTCATGTTTTATTGTTGCTTTCAAGTGATTTCTTTCTATTTTTATGTATTATAAAACACCCTGTAACTCCAGTTTTGAAAGGTTCTGTAGAAATAAAGTTAATTATTATAGTTTTATTTCGAGATCGACTGAGGAATGACTCAAAATCCAGTAAGAGATCAGGAAACGAAAACAGCTTTTCTTTACTAAATGCCGGCAGTTCAAATAGAAGCTCTTCAAGTGAGCAGCAATGTGACGGCCCTCACATATTTCATCAGGGCTCTTCAATGCACCTCAGATAACAACGAGAGAGTCAGTGTAGCTCAGGTCATCTAAAAATAACTGATATCTCTCAGTGAGGGTCAGGGTGTCTAAGTGGCACAATTCAGCAGATAAAACAGAGGCTCATTCACTGACCGGTAAACACATGAAAGAGGCTGCTCCTGCAGGCCATGTGGGTAAAGTCCAGCTTCAGCTCTTCTACACACTAATTTTAGGATTTTGTGACATATGTGTCAGTTGGTCGTTTGCTCTCTCAGACTGTGTGCATGTCATGTTTGCACTATACATGTTGTAAGAATTCCTTGTTGCAAATTTACATTTGTTTCTAATCTTTTCCATCGTGAGGCTCCAGAGAGCACTGACACACATAGAGTTTCTTATCTTAAAGTGGCTAATAGCAGACAGGACTCACCTCTGCTATCAATTACATCTATCCTCACGTGAGATATGTAACTGTTTAACGTGAGGCAGTTTATTGTATTCTTGAGAAATGATTTACCTTCAGGGGAAGGGTTGGCATGTTGCCAGGGGTTTAGTGGCTTTAGTGGAACTGTCTCCATTACAGAAACTGTTTATTGTTAGTATTGATGGAAAAATGAGGCTAATGGGATTAACGATGCAATATTGTTTCAGCTCTAAACAATTCCTGGTAAAACTGGCTGAGCAGGATTTTTAGTCTGCTGGGTTATTGGGTGAGATTATGCAGAATTTTACAGCATATTTATATATATATACACACATATATATATACATACACACACACACACACACACACACACACACACACACACACACACACACATATATATATATACATATATATATATATATATATTATATATACATATATATATATATATATATTATATATACATATATATCATAGAATCCATCATTACAAACACAAGGGGTTTGATAATTGCTCCAGAATGTTATGTTTTTGTTCAGGAAAATGAGGGGGAAGCAAATCCAGATCAAGCTCTCTGATTGGTCACAGCATGGTTTAACGGCCGTCAATCTTCACAGATCTCGGTGCTGATTGGATTCAGTTTATATGACCCCGCCCCCTCCTCCGCTTCACGTCAATTTATCCCGTGCGCAAACTGAGAAGCTGCGGAATTCTCGTACTGTTTGCGTTATTTTATAGTGTAAAGGTCCTTCATCGGTCTTCGAGCTACGTATCTGTCGTTAGAGATCTACCTTTGGCAGCAGGTGAGGTCAAATGCAGAGGAAGGGAGCGGAAGAGCTTTGCGGACAGGTGGAAAGAAATAATATTATAGCTTTTAGCTAAAAAAAAAAGGCGACAAATGGACGACAACAAAACGGCGCTGGTCGAGAGCCTCATCATATGGGTGAGTTTATTTGCTCCTTTGAATGAGTCCTGAAGCCACTAGAGTGGTTTAAATTTAACTGTTTGGAGCTGGTGGGGGTGTCAGCGATAGTTGTCCTCACCAGCTGAGAGAAACGAGGCAAATATGAAGCGGAGTACACGGTGGACAGGTTAGCTAACAGCAGCTATTAGAGAGATTAGCTTCATCTGCTGCTCATTTCTGTGTCCGTCCACCGGTAGGAACAGCAGCGAGGTGAGGAACGCAAATCCTCCTTCATCCTACAGGGCTCTGTTGAATATCAAGTTATAACCCTGCTCATACACAAACACAACAATATCATCCAGTTTACCTTCACTGGACTTACTCTACTAATCCCATTAAAGGGGAGATATTTGTGGAATGCTGCTCTTTGCATGTTTTGTTGTGTAACTGATTAAATGTAGCTAACACCAGCCACCCATTTACCCCAGGCACAGCTAGCTAGCTTAGCATGGTTTACAGCTGTTTATCGGGGTGAATGCACGTTTTATTGGCCCTCTCGTGAGGATAAGTGGTTTGGTAGTTAGATCTCGTGTCAGGTGCATCTGACATCCTGCTGCTGCTGGATCTATCAGCCAAATTAATCACTTTGTTGAACAACAGTGTCACCTAGTAACACAGGAGCTCATCCCATGAGGGTTGCATGCCAAGAAAAAACCCTCTAAGCCCTTTTAGGTAAATAAAAGTTCCCATTTAAAGCAGGGCTATGCAAAATGCAGATGAAAGAATCACATTGCCATTAGTTTGGCAGATTGTGGGTCATGATTTTAAGGGCATATTGGTTTTGCATTTCTTTTCCACTGAGAACAATAATATGAAGATGATGATTCCCTCGTGTCTGGATAACATGATTATGTGTGTTGTCACACATTTCAACTTTATTTTAAAAAAAAAAGGATATTGCATTTGGCTATATTGCAGTTTTAATAATGTTTTGATTCATTGTTCAGCCCTTGTTCTATGTTTAAAGTTGTCCCCAAGCAGTGGACTGTCTTTAAATGCTAGAAAGTTGTAGTTATCGCCCATTTTCAACTAAAACATTTAAATGGCCGGTGGGAATGAACCTCTCTTGGTTTAAGCAGGATGTGTGTACTTCACAGTTGGACAGCTCTTGCTTGAGAAAAGGGATCTTAGATCAGGAGTATTCATCTTACATTGCACTTGAATTATTTACATATTCATTTAAGCAGGATAGATCTTGTTTTTGCTTGGCCGTTGTGGTTTCTTTGCAATCTAACCTGTCTCTATCCCTCTATCCACTGAGCAGTTCCTCTCGGTCCTCTATCTTCACCTCTCACCTTTACTTACTCTCACAGAAGTTTTGAAACACTTGAACTGTCTCTCAGCACTTACAGAACTGTGCATAAACTCTTGACTGATAAGCTCATTGCTGTTGACCAATACTCGTAATAATCCCATGTTTTCTGCCTCTCAGCTGCAGACCTTCAACACCCCTGCACCCTGCACAACAGTGGCAGAGCTGACCACTGGAGCGGCAATGTCACAGGCGCTTAATCAAATGTGAGAGAGCACCTGCATTATTTAGTTACAACCAGTTTCGTTGAGCTTGAGTAATTCACATTACACACTAAAGCCTGAAGCCATACACTGGAAACACTAGGGACAGTGTACTTTTGCCCAGATGTATTAAAACAAAAATAAATGATTTTGTCTTCCATGTAGCCCTGACTAACTGTTCTAGTGTAGCGCATAATAATCCTGATTCCACTTTAAAACACAAACATAAGACACTCCTGCTGTTCCTGCATTTCTGGTTCCATTTGTTATTTTGACAAGCTGTTTTTACTTTACATAAGCCTTCAGCAAACTTAGGATAATGTCAGACAGTCACATGATCAGTGAGTTAGTTCATTATATATCAGTTTCTTGACAAAGATTTTGCCAGTTTGCCTCACACAACAGTCTTGAATGAGTCTTCTTCTCTTTTCACTGTTACAATGTCATACTTTCCTCCTGATGCTAAACTGGCTGTTCACTATGTAAAACCCTCAGCTAAATGAAAGAACAAGGGACTGTTGAATATATTTCTGTCAAATGTAGGCATTCAATAGCTTTAGTTAAAAAAAAGTTTAGAAACAGTAGAAAAAAGCATTGAATAAAAAAATACCATCGAGAATACACTCAACATGATTCAGTGATGATAATATAATGCTAATGATTTAGTAAAGAATTTGTCAAGATGTCACATCACTAAAGTGAAAGTACTGTGTAGATTAACTATTGTTGCCCTCTGTGTGGTACAGAGACCCAGCGTGGTTCACTGAAGCGTGGCTCGGTCGTATCAAAACAGATGTTGAGGACAACTGGAGATTAAAGGTACAAAGTGCTGTCATTTTCCCTGTCCACCATCTGTCCTTTCTGACTTTACTCTTTACATTGTCTTGATTCTCTGCTTGCTCCAAAACCTCTAAACTGCCCTTGACACCAACCTCCTCCAGAGGTGCTGCTTCTGGCTCAGCCCACACTCTGACCCTGTACTCCTCCATGTGTCCATGTTTGTTTGTAATATAAGGGGGATTTAAAGCAACAGGCGCGTTCTCCTTTTCTCTTTGTAATGGTCTCTGCTGCTGCACTTTTTTCTCAACAAATTAGCAAGAAAATTACTTGTGTGAATAAAAAAAGTAACAGCAACTGAATTCCATTTAATTCTGTCAGGATAACTATCATGTTTTTGTTCATTCTAAATGGTTGTATTTATATAGCGCTTTTATCCAAAGCGCTTTACATAATGATATGTCACATTTACCCATTCACACACACATTCACACACTGATGGCGGGAGCTGCCGTGCAAGGTGCTAACCACAACCCACCAGGAGCAATTAGGGGTTCGGTGTCTTGCTCAGGGACACCTCAACATGAGCACGACGGGCCGAGGATCGAACCGGCAACCTTCCAGTTACAAGACGGCCACTCTACCCACTGAGCCATGCCGCCCTTTCATTCTGGTGTTATGAGTCTTTTTTTTGGGACTTTGTTCAGGTTTTATTTACTTTATCCACTTTCACAACTCCAAATGTAACTTATGATTGGTCCTCTTGCTCTATATTCTAAACAAACCTAATAATATTTCACAATCTTGTGTGTGTTTTCCTCAGGTGAATAACCTGAAGAAGATCCTTCAGATGGTGGTTGACTATTACAATGAGGTATGAAGTAAACAACACACCCCTTCTTGTTGTAAAGTGAATGCTGAAAACACCTGCTGTCCCCGTGACATGAACTCCATGCGCTCATTCAGTTCTTTTGCAAGGTTCTATTATGCACTGTTAACAAAGCCCAAGGAGACTTGACTAAAAGGCAGTGCAGCATGGGATCAAAATACACATTAAGCAGCTGAAGCTTGTACACAAGGCATTTTCAATGTCATAAAGCACAGAAATCCATCAATTTTTGTATTTATTTTGCTGTCCTGTACTACCTCGGCTGTGTTTACGTGTTGCTTTGGACGTTCGTGCAATTTGTTCCTGTTTTTGTGTTCATTCTTCTGCCTTGTGAAGTGTCAATATTTGGTTTTAGTACATACGTTTGTGTACCATCAGGTCTTAGGCCAGGAAATCTCCAACTTTCCCCTGCCTGAGCTGTCCCTGGTGGCAGAGCATTCAGACCCAGTGCAGCTGGGGAGGCTGCTGCAGCTCATCCTGGGCTGCGCTGTCAGATGTGAGCGCAAACAAGGTATGTTCTATACACAAATCAAACCCTAACAGAACCCATGTACAGACGTATCTACACTATACATGTGTTGCCCAGTATAGATTGGGAAGGGCTATTGTTGTCGTCAGAATGCAGTTAGGTTAAAGCCATCAGCCAAACAATGATTAATTATTGCCCTGCCAAGCCACAGACAAAGGCAGAGCTCATGAGGCAGCCTGGCTGGGAAACCAGTGAGGACAGTGTTGCATTTGGAAGCTGCTGTGCAAGATTGTATAAAAAAAAAAAAAGTGTGTATGTGTGTCATGAATCTCTCTCATAATGTTGCCAGAATACATTCAGATCATCATGACCCTGGAGGAGTCTGTGCAGCATGTTGTCATGACAGCCATCCAGGAGGTCAGTTCATCTTAATACCAGATTTTTACCTCACTCAAGTAAGATGCATTAATAATATCCAGAAAAGCTTTGTTGAGCAGTTGTACCTTTCAAAAATGACATGTCCTAAAAGGGCCTCAGCAGAAGGTGTTGAAGGAGGGCAGAGTGCATGCTTTCGTGTGGTTAAAATAGGCTGAGGCACTGAAGCTCTTTTAATGAGTGTGTGTAATAAACCCAGTGACATTTTTCCCCTCAGCTCATGAGTAGAGAGACCATGGGCCCATTTGGAGCAGAGCTGTCAGGGGACTTGGAACAGCAGGTCAGTGTTATTACGACAGAGAATCCTCTGAATGGATTCATTAATGTTGGGACTTTGTGCTGTGAGATTCTCTAATGAAGTCAATATGGAAATGCAGCTCTAAATTCCAGCTCCAAAAACCTTAAAGTCGTTCAGTCTGCAGTAGTCTACCTTTGCTGTGCCTATCAAATGACTTGAACATGTAAACCCATCAGCCACAGCATTGACACCACAGAAGGAATAGTGAATAACCTTGATTTTTCCATTATATTAGCACCTGTGAAGCGGTCGGCTGTATTAGGCAGCAAGTGAAAGGTTGGTTCTTGAAGTTGATGTATTGTAGAGAGGAAAACGGGCAACGTAAGGGGTTGAGGAACATGTCTGAAATGGCTGCCCTTGTGGAGTTTTCCTGATATGAATTAGTTTGAAAAATACCAAAGCGGTCCAAGCAACACGATCACGGACACCCAAGGCTCATGGATTCTCATTTGAATTGGCCTGAGAAATGGATACATCACATTTCCTTCTATGATTTTCTTTTACGAGGATACGGACTTGGATTCTGGATACACCCACCTAAGCATTGTTGCGCATCATCATGGCAGCTTTGTTTGATGAAGTTGGTGGTCTGTTTTACCTCAATGTTGCTTCCGTTCACACTGTAAAAATGATTCAGAAACAGTTTTAGGAACATTTCAGAGAGTTTAAGTTGATGTCTTGGCCTCCAAATTTATCAGATTTCTGCCCGGTTGAACATCTGTGGCATGTAGTGTGAAAAGCATTGCAATCCATGGATGCCCCCCCTCACAACAAGAAGGACCTGCTGCTAACATGTAGGTGCCTGAACCCACAGGACACCTTCAGAGGTGTGTGGATTTCAGGCCTCAACTTTTTGTGGTACCAAAAGAACTTGGACAGTATTAGGCAGGTGGTTTCAAAGTTGTGGCATATCTGTGTGATTGAATACTTGACCGGGCAGCTCATCATTGTATTTCACACTGTGCCCACCACTGTGCAGAGAATCCCAGAGCTCACATATTGACATGCGCTGCACACTGTAGCGCTCTGGGCTCAGCAACCTCGACAGGAAAATGAAATGAGGGATCAGTCCTGTGTAACAGGCTTAACATTGGGTAAAAAAAATGAAAATTGCTATCCCTTGATGATTTCACACTGGTTTTACTTCAGTCAAGTTGAAAAATATGTAGTGCACGAACATTAGTTGACAGTTGAAGAAGGGTTTAAGAACCCTTTGAGCCTTCTGACTGGAAAAAAGGCAGTGAAAGGAGTCTTTCTTTGCTTTTTCTGATGCATGTGGCCAATATATTATGCAAGTTAATTCAACTTTTTATTCATGTATTCAGCTTAAAAAAGCCCTGGAGGACCTTGGTGAACTTCTGACAGAAAAGGAAGCACTCACCCAACGCTGTCAAGAGCTGGACATGCAGGTGAATACAAAGCTCACACGCGCTCACACACACATGGACTCCTTTGAAAAAGAATTGCTGTAGAAAAATATACATCCATATCATTAATGCCAAGCTGTCCACCCTCTGCTCCGTCTTGTAAGTTGCAGATTTTCAGCTCTTCTTATGTACACACACTCACGCATGCCTTGGTAGAGCATAAACAGTGGTTGTGTAATTTGCTGTAATGCTGGGGTCCATTGTCTGGAGCTGCTGTGGCAGAATAACTGTGGGCTTACAGTCTGGGCTCTGCTAGTGTGGGCCCACACTCTCCCACTGCTAGAAGGCCTCAGCAGCACTGTAGACTGGCAGACTAAATTTAGCAGACCCACTGATCATCTCTTCAACTGGACTCTCGACAGATTGATTTGTTCTGTCCCCAGTCTTGCTCGTCTCTCGTCTCAGGAAGGTAAGTCCAAGATGGCCGACCGTCGGGCAAAACTAAACCCATCTAAACCAACTGCTCAAACGTTTACTCTAACTCGGCTAACAGACGGCTCAATGTGGGTTCTGTTCGAGACGAGACATGCAGCGCTTTGTCAGTAATTTTCTTTATTATTCCAGTAATTCATACTACAACATCTCTGTTATATTAACCATTTGTCATCTTGTTTTGGGGAAACACAGCATCACATTATTTTACAATTAATCTTTGTGTCACACGGTGTGGTATCATTCATAGGATACATATTGCAGATAATTTAATATTATTGGGTATAAATATGCCATTGGACTGTATTGTCATGACTGTATGTAATGATTTCAAGCAAACTGAAATCTGACGGCAGAAATGTGAGTCATATATTTTACGTGTAGTAACTTTGCTGTTGTATTGCATGAAAGTAGAATACAAATTGCACATGTAAGTTCATTCTGTTGTTTGACATCCATTTTTCATGTGTATTCTAACAGTGTCGGTTTCAACCACACAGTCCAGCTTTATGTAAAAGTGTAAATTCTTATGTTAGTGGTCTTATTCCTCGTGGTTGTTGTCATCTACTTTGTGAGCATGCTGTTAGTAGGACTTTAACAATAACATACTCGGGTCTGGTAAACTGGTAAAGCAGACTTGAGGAAATGACCGTGGAGAAGGAAAACTAACTAAGTGTGAATTAACATGTTTGCTTAAAGTGCCTTTTGTCTGTGCTCTGCTTCCAGCATGGATTAACTGCACTGTTTGCTTAACAGCTGGGAGAGGAAGAGAGTTATTTGAAATGGAAAGGGTGGATCTTCTGATGCTCAGATGTGACTTTTTTGCTTTGCATGCAATAATTGACTGAAAAGAGAATTAACATCATGTTTTTTTTGTCCTTCTCGGCCGTAATTCCCCTCATTGTTGAAAATATGCTTTCTTGTGAGTGAAAGTGGCTCCCTGACCTCGTTGTCCCTGGACAGGTGGCTGTTCTCCAGGAGGAACGGAACAGTTTATTAGCTGAGAATGACGTGCTAACAGACCGAGCCAATCAGCTGGACACGTTCGACGACCCAAGCACTCCCTCAGGAAGAAAACACAATCAGCTACAGCAGCAGCTCGAATCACTGCAGGAGGAGAACTTCAGGTTTGCTTTTTTTAAATGAACCTCAACTGTCTTTTTATGATAAAGTCCAAACAGTCACATGTGTTTGCTTCAACTAGGCTGGAGGCTGCTAAGGATGATTACCGGATCCACTGTGAAGAGCTGGAGAAGCAGCTGATTGAGGTTCAGCACCGTAATGACGAGCTCACCAGCCTGGCAGAGGAATCAAGAGCTCTGAAAGATGAACTGGATGTCTTGAGGTTTGTGTTGATGGAGGGGGGGGGAGTGTGCTGCAACAGGCTGAGCAGATTTGGAAAAATATTATCTTTTAATGCAGAGTGCAGAGCATAAAAGCACCTGACAAGGTTAAAAAGCAGTGCTGGAGGAACAGTACACCTGCAGACATCTTAATGAGAAACTAGGAGACAGCTGGGTCAGTGAGGTGGAGAAGAAATGCCAGACACTGCTTTTCCACCACAAAAATTCTGGCTCGAGATTTAGCTCTATTCTGGTATCGTGGAACCAGGGCGCCACCGTGTGAACCCGCTGGGTGTTCACCAATTCATAACAGACTTTTGTCCTTCACAGCACATTTATATCAGAGAAAATGAAACAGCATGGCAGACCTGGTATTGTTTACCTGCAAGCTTTTATTGCAAAAATGTGCTTCAGTTTGGTCAAACGGAGTTAAACGAGCCAATAATGAACAATGAGTTTGTTCAAGAGGAATGGTGCATAATTTACTTTTCAATTTTTTTTAATTTGCAAACTTCATAGCTCCACCCTTTAAAACAAGAAATGCCCACTGAGGATGTTGTCTGGGTTTGTGCTTATCAGGCGCAGAACCTTTTTAGTTTTTTGGTGGAAACACATGGAATTAGTTCAGATGACACTTTACCCTCAGTCAGTCTAGAGGAGCTAATCAGTGAAGCTTGCTGATGCTGTGTTTCTTGACCTTGACGGTGAGAGCTGATTTTTTTTTGCTTGAGCAGAAGCAGCAAAAACATCAACTCTCAATGCATTGTTCTGACACAGAGCAAGGTAATACATTTTAACAAAGCTAAGGCATATTTGAAACCCACCATTCTTTGTCTGCGCTATTGGAGATCATAGATAAGGCTAGTATCTGAAGTAGTGTTTTATTACAGTTGAAACTGAGCACCAACTGGGAATCAGTTACTTAACAAACAAACATTTTTTTTCCTCAGGTGTGAACATATGTTTATTTTCCACCATTTCATATGAAAATATAAAGTTGCCTTTGAAATTGACTCTTTACCTTAAATCTTGAGTACTGCAAGTTGTTTGCAGAGTAAGTAGCATATCTGATGATGCTTTTCATTTTTTTTTCTCATCTCATATTTACGCTTGAAATAAAGTAAAACACCCGTCTTATGATTTTGTTCACTGACATTTGTGTTTTTGTTTTGAAATTTTACAGGAACTGTTCTGATCGGGTGGTGATGCTGGAGGCCTCAGTGGAAACCTACAAGCGTAAACTGGAGAATCTGGGTGATCTAAAGAGGCAGATGAAGCTGTTGGAGGAGAATAATATGACCTACATGCAAAACACCGTCAGTCTGGAGGAAGAGCTACGCAAGGCCAACGCTGCCCGTGCTCAGCTCGAGACGTACAAGAGACAGGTGAGATATGTGCAAAGCGTGGTTGGAAACTAAAGGGAAAATTCTCACAGTTTTCTGAATCTCCCACGTTACAGATCTAGCAGAGATTTCTTGTTGTCGTTTGCTGGGAAAGCATGTTTTAGTGCCACACGTTGTTTTGCTTGTTTAGGTCCAGGAGCTACACAAGAAGCTTTCTGAGGAGACCAGGCGAGCGGACAATCTGGCTTTTGAGATGAAAAAGTTGGAGGAGAAGCATGAAACTGTGATTAAGGAGAAAGAGGTACAACAGACTCAGAAACAGCTTTAATCCCCAAGCTGTCAAATATCTGCTCCCTCCTCCCTGAATGACATCACATACCTACAAGTGCAATATTTATGTCAGTGCAATTCATAACCATGTGTAGAGCAGGTCTCTATCCACAAATCATTTCCATACTGTATATTTTTGAGCTTATGTTGTATATATTTTTTTAGGGTGTGTCATATAGTTTGTTTTTAATGCTGCTATTCAGAGAGTACTTAACTGAGTTTCATTGATTTCTGTAGCAGTGACAAAGATCTATTCTATTCAATTTTTTTTTTTTTTGCCGTTTTTAACTCTCCTGTGGTACAATTCTTTGCTAATAGTTGGCTTGATGGTTTACAATCTTTCCTCCTTTAGAGGACCATCATTGAGAGAGATTCTCTGAAGGAAATCAACGAAGAGCTGCGATGCACTCAGGCTCAACAGCACCAGCTCTCTCAAGCAGGTATCTCTGCCAGTTTCTACCAGTAATTACACTGTTTATCCGTGTTGATTTGATACTCTAAAGTTTACATGCTTTTGTCACACAGGGATGCTTTCCTCTGGCAGTCCCAGCCATGATAACCTGGCAGCTGAGTTAATACCTGTTGAGTACAGGTGATATCTTATTGCTGTTACTGCACATCATATGATTTGTATCTAGTTTGCTCCAGCGGGGTGTGTGAGTGCTTACTTTGTTTGTGCGGTTGTTTAGAGAAAAGTTCATCAGGTTGCAGCACGAGAATAAGATGCTGAGAGTGCAGCAGGAGGAATTTGAGCGGGAGAAGATCGCTGCTCTGCAGACTCAGCTGGAGGAAGCTCATAAGACTCGCAGTGAACTGGACACTGAGAACAGGTTAGCAGAGTTCATGTCTGATGTGAGTTAACTAATGACATCTGATAGAGGTTCTGTTCTCCATATGTTTCTGTTTCTGTTTTATAACTGTCATGTTGTCTCTGCTGTATGGTCAAGGTGGAGCTATGATTCTACACCAGTGCACTTTTTCAAAATCTGTGAATATCTCCTCACAGGTCTGTGTGCGATGGAGGAAAAAAAATTGCACACAGTCCTGGATCTGTAAACAGATATTCCTTCTCAAATCGTTAGGGGCTGTCCACTCAACCATCAAGCTGAGAAAAACATTTTTATTACAGGCATATAATGTTGTTTTCAGTCATTTCAGACATAACATATTCAGCCCGTTGCATTCTCCTCCAACTAGAGATGCTTAAAGGTTTTAACCTGGTAAAAGGCTGTTTTGACCTTTTCAAACAGTTTCCCATTTATGAAAGTTAAATGAAAGCAACTTTTTCATTTTATAAAATGAGCTAATAAAAGTTAAATAAAACTAGAACAGCCCTCAGTAGATGGCAGAACCACGCCCAGACCTGTAACTCCACAACTGAGCAGGGGACCTTAGACCGATCTTCAGTGCCAAGTTTGATTATCCTGACTTCAGCACTTGCAGAGATATCTGAACGGACATACACACACACACGTACTTACCCAGCCAGCCAGATACCGAAGCGATTGCGGTAACCCCGCTGACGTACACCTCAGGCGTGGTTAAATAGCATTTTTTTTGTGATCAAATATTTCATATTAATATTCAGTTGTTTTGTTTTTATTATTGTAACATGTAGCTACATATGGTACAGAAAATCTGACCAGTTAATTCCACATTAGCAATTTCATTATTAATTTGTGCTCAACTTTTCATCATAGCGTCAACATAAATTTCAAGCCATGCATAATTGGACAGAATTTGATCTATTTGTCCAGTACTGCAGATTCTGAATCAACGGAATGATGAGCAAATACCCAGCAAGAAGAACTAAAAATTTGATGATTTCTGATTTGAGATGTTATGACCATAAATGGGTAACAAACTTAGTGGTTCAGAGTCATCCACACAACACTATTTTAGCCATTAGCCATTTAGCCATCTGTGCATGTTCCTTGTGCACTTTTGTCCTCTTGGACAGGACAGGAAGATAGGGGCAAGAAGGGGAGCAAAAGAGGGGGTGAATGTGTTAGATGTTAAATCTCCTAAGTGTCTAAATATAGACTGTCTTTTTGCAAAATCACAGACTCCTCCCTTACTTTCCTTTTCAAACATGTGCTTCCTACATGTTAACATTTCCTTCCTCTGCGTGGTGCTTAATCTCCAGATTGAGCCGAGAGCGGATCAGTGAGCTGCAGCAGCAGGTCGAGGACCTTCAGAAGGCTCTGCAGAGTCAGGCAGCCAAACCCGATGATGTAAGTGTGCCAACGTGCCCTGGCACCAACACAGAGGAAATACCCCACAGAGTTCATCTTAGACTGAAAATCACAGTGTGGCTCTTCTGTCAAAATGTTAAACCGATAGCGAGGTTAAAAATCACTTTCATAGAGAGTATTTGTTTATTTTGCCGTCCAAAATGATTTGCTTTAATGACTTGCGCTTTCCTTTTTATTTTCAGTCAAACCTGAAGCGGAAACTTGATGCGCACATGTAAGTGTGGCTCTGGTTTGTGCTGGGAAAAGCTGAGTGAAGCAAGATGGATCTGTGTGTTCTCCAGGAGGTGGAGTTGAAGAATCTTTTTTTGTTGTTTTTTGTTTTCCCCTCCAGGGTCCAACTGAACGAGGCTCAGGATGAAATCATGAAGAAGAAAGAGCTGCTGGAGGACCTTCAGCCTGACAACACTCAAACCTGTAAGTTTTATGTAGTGTAATCATCACACAACCACCGCTACTCTGTCAGCACGCTCAACAAATCAGAGTCACAATTTCTCCTTCCTAAGCCTTGAAGGTGGATGAGCTGATGGCTGCTCTGAAGAAGAAGGATGACGACATGCGGGCCATGGAAGAGAGGTACAAGATGTACCTGGAGAAAGCTCGTAATGTGCGTACCGTTTTGAAAATGTATTTAATTCTTGCATAAATCTTTAAACTTGATGATGAGTCCAGTAGTTGGGCTATTTCGTAGTATTTCACTGTTGTTCCTTCCTTCCTGTTTGCAGGTTATCCGAGCATTGGACCCTAAGTTGAATCCTGCCACCGCTGAGATCCAGGCTCTCAGGAACCAGCTAGCAGACCGGGACAAGCAGATTGTCAACCTGGAAGTAAGTCGGCACTCAGTGTTTGTCACCTGAATATCCAGGAGCTGTTTTCAAATCTAACTGATGCTTGACTGATTTGTCTTCAAGCGTCAGTGTGAGCAGGCCAGGCTGAGAGAGTATGAGGAGAAGCTGATCGTCACAGCCTGGTATAACAAGGTAAGAAAAAGTCACAGCAAATGATATGTTGCATATTTACAGATGAGTGACGAATTAAAGGAAAAACAAGCAAAAAGTGTCTCGGTAGGGTGTGAGGCCACTGGGACAGATTCTGTTGGAGGAATGAAACCCCATTCTTCCAAAAGATAACCCCTCATTTGCCGTTTTGATGATGGTGGTACAGAGCTCTGTCTAATATTTAGGTAGAATCTGCCATAGGTGTTCAGGTCTGGTGACTGCAAAGCCATAGCATGTGATTCACATCATGTTCCTCAAACATTTTCGTGACTCCTTGTGCACCGAGAATAAGAGATTCATCACTTTGGAAGACACCGTGCATGTCATGATAGAAATATTTCATCATAGCATGAAAACAATCACTCAGAACAACTTTGTGTTAGTTTGCAGTGATGCATCTCCAGACATAACACACACTATTCAACCCCTTTTAAGATTGCACTGTCTTCAATAGCAGTTTGCAAACACCTTGTAACTCCAGTTTCAAAAGGTGCTAGAGAAATTAAGTTTATCTTCTTCTTTTCCTCCTCCTCCTCCTTCTTCTTCTTCTAGCATTAGCATTATTTAGCACAACAGAGCGACCAGATGATGTAGGGATCAAGGGTTTGGATTTTTACACCATGTAACTCTAGTTTCAAAAGATACTAGAGACATAAAGTTGATCTTTTTTTTTCTTTCTCTTCTCCTGCTGCTTCTTCTCCATCTTTTCCTTATAGCATTGACATTGTTATAGCTTAATAGAGCCACCAGATCCCCTCACTGTAGGGATCTAAGGTTCAGATTTTTTCCTTTAATGTGTCACCCGTCTGCACATCCTGCCTTTTATAATCTGATTTGCAGTCAGCCAGCTGTTTCTCTGTCCTCAGAGTCTAAACTATCAGAAGTTGGCCATCGAATCCCGCCTGGGGGGTCGCACTCCCTCCGTGTTATCCCCGGCCCAGTCCTTCCTGTCGCAGCAGCGGCAGGTTTCGAACGCCCCACGCCGAGCGCTGTCCATGAACGTGCCAGCCACTACCTCCAAGTAGACCACGCCGCGGAGCCAAACGTCTTTCAACGAAAGCAGACATCCTCTCTCCCTCCCACAAGTGAGCACTCAAGTGACCTTATACACATCTGCTCTCTGCACTTGGGGACGAGTCAAGGATAAGCTGATTGGGATCAATGAGCACTAACTTGTCAAACACAACCCTAAAGGTCGCCCACCTGAGGCTGTAGTAAGCTGTCCCACTATTTCCACTAGCCTGAAAGCTGACCTTACATAGCACATTAACCCACAACCTGCTTTCACCTCACTGGCTCTAGTAACGCACAATTTACCGCGTATTCCCATTTTGCCCTCGTGTTTGTGCTTTATCGCCTGCAGACTCAGCTAAATACTTGCTATAATCAGTTTAGCCTTGTCTCATATCCTGTCGTAGTTTGTCAGGAATGAGAGAAATGTATATGACTGCTTAGCATTTTTGTTCCAAATTAGAGCCTATTATAAGTAATGAATGTGATTTTCTTTTTAAAGGGTTACTTGAATGCTAATCAACTAAATGTGACTTCAGATTATTGTAAGTACGAACTGTACCGTCATACTATGCAGTGAAACGGGGGTACTGATATTGTCACCCAGCAGACTGATGAAACAAGCTCTGCGAAAACGCTAAATGCTATATTTGGTGCTGGCCGCCAACTGCTTTTACGGATTTAACATCAGTCTCCTACAAAGGTTTTACTAAAATGGAACAAGCTCCATCAAATGAAGCTGTGAAGATCCTACAAGTCATATTAACCATAAACAACCTTCGAGGTGCTGCAGCGACAAATCTTCTAGAATAAATTCAGGAATTGTGTATTTATCGATTATTTTCTATATTCCCAGAGTGTGATTTGACCTCTGCACTGGCAGCAAGTTCTCAGTAACTTTCTATTCACTGAATCTTGTGTAGTAAAGAGTAATCAAGACCATAATCTATGAAGTTGTACAGTTGTAATGTAAATGTGATTTTACCACCAGCTTTTGATCCAAATGTCAGAACCAGGTTAATCATTCATACAGTACCTGCAAATTGTAACTTGAGAACTTCAGTGGCTGTAGTCACTATTTAATCGGAGAAATGTTTTCAGGCCATTTAGTATCAGTTCGGAGTAAAGAGCGCTGTAGAGAAGCAGGTAATGTCTTTGATATTGTGGTTTATTAGCTGTCTGATGCTACGGAGTTTAAGTTTCACAACAGAAAATGGCTGTTTGATTGCCTTCTCTCTTTGTATGTTTGCAGCAACACTAAAGAGGCGTTCTGTTGTCACGGTTTCGCTTTTGTGATGAATAGATGTACATTAAGATGCTTTGATTTTTCCTTTTGCTGTGGATGATTTTTATAGATTGCTGATTTCAAAGCAGTTTCACTCATAAAAATAAGAAGTCTGATCAAACGTAGCACAGCACAGAAACTACATGAGAGGAGTCGTATGTTTTGTGTGTAAATGAAAAACATGAGAAAGGCATTATGAACTTTATGGAATTTAGGAAGGTAAAATTTTAAAGCCTTTGGTTTTCTGTGAATAAATAAACTCTTTTTTTCTAAAAGTGTATTTTACATTCAGTGGTGTTGATCTCAGATTGGGTCCAAAGATTAAAAAAAAAAACCCTCATCAGCATGTTCATGTGACAATAAAGCAGCAATTTACAACTCAGTCCCATCGAGTGAGATCCATCCAACAAGAAAGAAAAATGAGAAAAAAATCTGGCCTTTCTAAAATGATTATTTGTATAGTTTGCAGTAGTCCAGTGAAATTGAATCACTCATAATATGACAAATACAAAATACTAGACTTCATTGTGAGAGTTGTTGAACTTGAGTTTTGCTGCTGCTTGTGGCCACTGGTGAAAAATGTTTACAGTTTCTGATTCTGGGTTCTTAAATGAATATTGTCTGGTTTCTTTCGCTCTCAGTGACCTTTCGCTGAATGTGTTTGTGTCATGGGCGAAACCAGACATCTAAAGGCATTCTCTTAGGCTCTGGGAAAAAAACAAAACAAAAAACAGATCAACATCTTTCACAATTTTGAAACATTTCAACATTTCCAGACCAACTAGTCGAGAAAATATTTGACAGATGAATGAAAATAGATGTTAGTCCTAATATGAAATAATCTCAAAAACCGTGTTGGAAAGCAACTAAGTACATTTACTTAAGCAATGTATTTTCGTACAGTTCTGAGGTACCATTTTATGCTATTTTACACTTCCATTCTCCAGAGCTTTAGTTCTTTTTTTAGATTAACATTTTACCCGATAGACAATATATCAAACTTTTAAAATACAACACAATGTTAAGGATTACACAGCGGTTTCTAGCTTCCTCTTTCTCTTGGAAAAGCTGTAGATCACATTTCAGATGTCTGAGTCGTTAACAGCTCCACCAAACTGTGATTGCTTTCACTGCAAACATCGTACATGGTTTCATTTCAGTAAATGTTCAACTAATGCAACATCTGACCAGCAATCAAACATTACAAAAACGACCAACAACTGAAAACCCACCCTGTTAATCATGTGATAATCTGCTGTCCTTTAATATAAAACTGGATATGAAGGAAGGAGTTCAAGCCCGCGTTCATGCTGAACTTGTTCATGGTATCAAAGAATTTTCACATTGCTTTATTGGTGCTTTTGCTTGAGTGAAGGATCTGAATACTTTCTCCATTACAGGTTGCGGCTGAATAAACGGCACACTATAGTTCCTCTATCTTGCCTGTTCCAAAAAAGCATTTCCTTATATCGCTATCAGCGTCTTGTTAGGAATATAAATGGTGCCAAGATTTTAGAATTTACAGGAAAACTATCCATAACTGCAACAGATACAATGTATAAATATATGTGTGAAAATAAGCTTTACTGCAACATTCAGTCTTTAAGGGGATCGTTTGCAGGGTTTAGCGGGATTTTGCATGGATCTTAAAGGGAAACGGTGTTCGTGTGGCCCCAGTGATTCCTTCTGTACTCAGCTCAACTCCATCCAGGGTGGAAAAATGAAACCTCTGCAACAAACTGACAAAAAACAGGAACAGCTCCATCCTCGCCAGGCCTTCACCGAGACACGCACGTCTTCCTGGTAAGAATAAGCACAAGTTCTGTTCAGATGTATTTACTGTATCCTTCGCTTCCAAAAATATATTATTTTAGCACCTGGTCAAAGTCAGGTTTACTGTGTGAAAGTTACCTGCAGAGAAAGGTAAAAATGCCTCCTTCCTCACAAACCTCCCCTCAGCGTCTAGGAAGTGTTCAGGGTTGAAGGTGTTTGGAGTTTCCCATTCGTTCTTGTCAAATAGCACAGAGGTCAGGTTCGGCATTACAGAGGTGCCCTGAACACAGCAAAAGAAAACAATTTAATTACTGTGGCAGTATTCAGATGACTGGTGTGTATTTCAGGACATTTGTAAGTAGAAATACAACACTTGTAGTTACATTGAGAGAAGAAATTGCACCATCATTTATGCATAAAGGATTAGGAAATCTGCTTTACACCTTAAGTACTGCCATGTCTTGTTGACAGCCAACACTTTGTCACATGTCATGTCAACAAGTGGGTAACAAAATGGAATGATAATGTTGAGGAAACTCCACAAAGTATTGTCTGCATATATACGTGAAAGATAAAAGAATTTGTAATGATTATCTATCATCTTAGACGTTCTTGTCCAACTGTTTTCAGCAGAGCTTGAAGTCGACTTTAATCTTCAGGCAGCGGCAATCACAAATATTGGTCAATGCACACACTAAAATACCTTTAGTACTGTATATGGTAGCCTCAACAATTACTGAGTGGAATAAGATGACAAAATAAATAAATGACCACACTTATGGCCTGAGCTTTAAGCGACGAATCTCAAAATGGGTTTGTGAGAAGTTACAGCTTGCAGAAGATGCAGATTTTTGTATATATTCTTTTTTAAATATAAATCTCAAGGTAGAACACTTTGCAGCTGATTCTGACTTCCCCATGTTACTGTTTTTCAGGCAGAATCACATGTTAGTTTTCTAATTAACATGCAATGGGCTCCAGCTGCTCTTCTGAGCAGATGTAATAGATGTACTGTGCCCATTTTGCATTTAATCCTGCATATTAATAGCAATGCACTTTTAAATTAATACATTTGTTTTTATTCTTATTGTCTCGTCGTCCTGGCTGTAATATTGATGCTATTTTGACATGTACCACCTCCCAAAACATTGTTGCAGACCTTGGTGACACAACAGGGACCTACACAGTATTAGGATGTTGGTTTTAATGTTGTGGCTCATCACGGTATATAGTTGTTGTTGTTTTTTTTTTTTTAGTGAGTTGCTGATGCAGCCCTGGAGTTTCCTGTTGGAGTTGAATCGGATGCACCTTTGGTATTAAGTAACCTCCCAGCGTTGTGTCTTTAGCAGCCATCCTGAGTCCATTCAGTGGAACGATGTTTCCCATCCTCTGGATCTCGTGGATGACGGCGTCAGTATAAGGCAGGTTTGGTTTGTCGGCCATGGTGGGCTGCCTGGTCTGTCCGATCACTCTGTCGAGCTCTGCCTGGACTTTCTCTAAGAGGCAAAGCACATTTATTCATTTATTTTTAACATATTCTTGTATCTGAGAGGTATTTTTTTTTTGTCTGTTTGCTATGTGAATGCACCCTGGATGTGAGGGTTCTGGATGAGGTAGATGAGCCCCCACTGCAGAGTCTTTGAAGTGGTTTCACTGCCGGCCAGGAACAGATCCAGACAGCACAGAGCCAGGTTCCCTTCATCAAAGCCCTCTTCACTGTTTCTGTTGTGCTGTTGAGCAGAGTGGAGGGAGAAACGTACAGTCTGTTAATATAAAAGGTGCTTTCTTTACGTAACACTTTCAAATAAGGGCAAAAATCATACACTTAAGTAATGCTTCACTAATGCAGGGTGATTTAATCCACAGATTAATGTTACTTGCCAGTAACAATTGATCAAGTCACTTTGTGATTAGTTTATTCCTTATAGGTGACTATTTCAGGAATATCAATCTACAGCTGCTTTATGCATGACCTGATATGCGACCCATTTTGCTATTGGCTGGATTTCAGTTGAATAAAACCTTTTTTCCAGAGCCGTGTATTCGCTCAGCCTCTTGGAAAGCAGAACAGTACCTCTTCTCTTACACATATTAAGCTTGTTAAATCAAACTGGCCATCAGATGCAAACAAATTAAATCATATTGTGTAATGTCTTAATTTATAAAGCTAGATAAATTGTTATGTAGTAAAAATGCAGCTAATGTGGCTGCATATCAGTTGGTGTATGAAGTAACTGTGGATTCATATTCCTCAGCTAAAGAACTATTAAGTTTTGGCTAATCACATAAAATGAGTGACCTGATTATTTGTCAGTGGTGGGCAACAGGAATTCATGGTGCACCCTAGATTGATTAATGTATTGTACCATCATGACTCATGCATTCATTAAGTATTACTTAATTAAATGATTTGCACCTTTATTGTAGAGTTTTGCAGAGCTCATAAAAAGTATTCAGTTTTTCTCTTTCAGTGCTTTTCAGTTGTCAAAGCTTTCTGAGAGAAGGACAAAAAAAGTCACTAGAAATAAGCTCATAATGAATCTAAACTAGAGTTCACCAGAAGGCATGTGTGAGACTCTGAAGACAACTGGAAAAAGGTTCTTTGCTTTGATGAGAGCAAAATTGAGCTTTCTGGCCATCAGGCCAGACGCTATGTTTGCAAAGCACCAAACACTGCATTATCACAGACACACCAACCCAACTGTGAAGCATGGCGGTGGCAGCATCATGGTGGGAGGAATATGACATGGGGATGCTTCTAGGCTGCAGGCCCTTGAAGGTTTGTAAAGGTAGAGGGTAAAATGAATACGGGAAAACCTAGAAAACAACCTGATGCACTCTGGAAAAGAACTGTCACTTTGGAGAGGATTTGTTTCGCAGCAAAACAATGACCTGAAGCATACGGCCAAAGCTGCATTGAAATGGTTTAAAGGCAGCAGGGCAAATGTTCTGGTGGCCACGTGAATAATTAATTGACAGTATGTTATAGAAGTCTGTGTCTTGTTGAAAATTCTTGTCCAAAAAGTCAAATTATTTTGATCCTGATTCAATGTTGAAAAGCAATAAAAAAGGGTAAACTTCCTAGAGGGGGCTGAACACTTATAAAATTCACTGTAGCTTTGCTCTCATTTTCAACACTTCTGTTGATCCGAACATAAACGCCATACTTTCTCCTCTATGAGGAAGTTGTCGATGTAATCTCGTGGATTGCTGGGGTCCAGTTCCAGCTTGTGTCTCTCAATCTCTCTCCTGATAGATGCTTCCAGAGATTTGGAGCTGCTGAAGATGCCGTTGTGAGGCCCTGGAAGGTGTTTCATAAGTGCTGGAAATGCATCATACAGCTGTTAGGAGAGGAAACAAACATCTTAGTCAGAGGTGGTGTACTCTCAACACACAGTATTCTCAGCAAACTACATGTTTAAATATGCTTAAAATGATTTTTTTCTGCTTTTTTTTTTAATCTCCCTAAGTTAACTCTCTAGTTATGGCTTTGTGGTTGATGTAACCATGTGGAGTTGTTGTTGTGCCTGAGCTGACTCACTAGAGCCCATACTGAGCCTTCCAGATAGGCCAACTCGGTCAGATTCTTCAGCATGTTCTGGAAGTTGTGGTCGTTGTAGTCAAACCGCCTCCCAAACACTATCTGGCAGATGATGTTGGCCACGGCGTTGTTCAGCAGCGGCACAGGGTCGAACGGTTCACCTGAACAGAGGAAATACCTTCAGCCTCAGTACACTATGTGAGTATTCTGCTTCCACTTTCTTACATTTTGGTCTCTTTTCTGTTGTCAACCTTCCTCCTCCTCCATCGCCTCCTGCAGATGCTGGCTCTCGTCACAGATGCTCTGCTCCAAGGAGTTCTTGGCCAGACCGAAGGTGCGTAACGTGGTCATGGCAAAGCGCCGCTGTCTCCTCCACACCCTCCCATTACTGAAGAAAAGACCAGCTGACATAGAGAGAAAGCAGGTGTTACTTATATGGGGCTCCAGAGGCAGGTTTGTTCAGTACTGGTACAGGTGTTTAGTTCACCTGAGTTCCCTGAATAGATTCTGGTCACCATCGGGCTGTAAGGTCGGTCCACAAAGCTGTCAGCCTGCGCCACTAAAGCTTCCTTCACCGTCTTCCACCCAGACACAAACACGGTTTTGTGTCTTCCCAGACGTATGCAGAACACATTCCCATAAACATCAGCAAGCTGTGGGAGAAAATAAGTGACTTATTGTCGAGCATGTGACTCTGATGGGAGACATAATTCAGCACAAAATGCTGTTAACACTGTGACTCAACATCGACACGTTTGGAAGCAGTGCTCCAATTTGGTTTGAATAAAAGTACTACTACAAGTATACTAGAAGTCAGATATTTGAATGTAAATTTGAGGAAAATGCTAGAATTGCATATTTCAGAATAATGTGCACTACCAGTCAAAAGTTTGGACACACCTTCTCATTCAATGCTTTTTATTTATTTGAATTGTTTTCTACTTTGTAGATTATTACTCTTTTGTTTACTGCATAATTCTAAATGTATTCTTTTATAGTTTTGATGTCTGGTATTAATCTGCAGTGTAGAAAATAAACAGAAACCACTGAATGAGAAGGTGTGTCCAAACTTTTGATTGGTAGTGTATATTTACAGAATATGAGAAAAGTATATTATTTGATTAGAATTATTGAAGTACTTAATTATTGCTATATTGATCATTTAGATGTTAGAGCTGATAAAGGTGATTTAACTCCTTCATAAAGTTTGTTTGCTGGGCAGCTTTTCTCAATCTACAATATTAGACCGTAGTTTATTTATTGGTTATATTTTACATTATTAAACATCTGCATATTGGCTAGTGAGTAAAGCTGACAGTCAGTGGATTAAAAAGGGCAATATCTGCCTCTTAATTGTTGTAGAATACTAATATAAAGTAGTGAAAAATAGAGATATTGCTCAACCAAAGTACAAGTAACTTAAAGTTGTACTTCAGCAGTGTACTTGAGTAAATGTACCTAGTTTCTTTTCACCACAGTTTTTTAAGCATTTCATATATTAGAGCTATACATGAACAGTTATTTCCTATTTCCAATTCATCTGTCAGTTATTTTGTCAGTCGATTAGTTGTTTGGTTTATAAAATGTCAGAAAATGACAAAAGATGTCGATCAGTGTTTTCTGAAGTTCAATATGGCATCATCAAATATTTAGTTTTGTTCACAACCTAAAAATACACAGTTTACTGCTATAAAATAGAAATAAACCAGCAAATATTCACATTTAAGAAGCTACAATAAGAGAATTTAGACTTTCTTTCTTTAAAAATCCATTAGTTAATGATTTCATAGTCATTGTGGCTCTGTTTAATAATATAAGCTTTATAATATTCAGTTTGTCTCAAATAAATGCCAACATTTTGGTCTTATCTAACTTCTGTGAAACAATGACTGTATAGTCTCCTAAAGTAGCAATGTTATAACTCAACAGCGATTTCTTTTCTGCCGTTGAACAGGCTTAGGTTGTTCAGGTGGACTTTTCAGAATCAGGTAAAGCACATTACAGCCTGCTGACAGCTTACCTTGGTGAGGTAAATATGAGGCTGTTTGGATTCAATGCTGAAGACGTTTCCTAAGACAGGCAGAGCCGGTGGTCCCGGAGGAAAGTTCGGTGGATCCTTTTTGTGAAGGAAATATACTACCAGGAGGAGAACGACAAAAATAAAAAGCAACATACCCCTCACATCAGGCCACAGAAATAAATCACACAGCCACATTGTGAAGCAGAGCAGGAGAGCAGAAAAGTGATGAGGAGCTCTGGCCTCATCATTCACTCCCAGTTAGAGATGTCCTGGTATTCTGCTGATTCACCACTGAGGTAAATATGGTGTATGTGTGTGTGACAGTGAGTCAGGCCTCTGTTAGCCAAGTGCAGAGTAAAGAATGGTCTGAGAAGTGATTCAAACAAGCACAATATGACAAAACAGAGCAGTTGAGAACATGTAGCTATATGTAAAACACAAAGAGCTGTCAGATAAGGCTAAATTATACCTAGATGTTGGTTTTACTTTCTTCAGAATGTCCAAATACAACACCGAGATTCGGCATTGAAAAGTTACTAATTACATTTAATCGATTTAAGTATAATTTTGAGGTACTTGTGTCTTACCTGAGTTTTTATATTTTATACTACTTCACACTACTTGACACTTTCTATTCCATTATGTTAATCCGACAGCTTTGGTAACTTTTTAGATAAAGATTTCACACACTGAGTAATAAGCCTTTAAATTCCAACACAATTGTGAAAGAAGGATTGAACCAGTGGTCTCCAACATTTTTGACTCAATGCAAAAGTGAAAAGTGTGAAGTCTGAAGTCTGATTCAGATGTGAATGAGTTAGCAGCTCCAGTGATTTTTCAGTCTAAACTTCCCATATTTCATTGTATGTTTAAATGCGCCAATATCTCATCAAAAATTGCAGCTTAGAGAAGAAAATCTCATATCTTAAAGCAGATTTGTGTATCAGAACTGCACTATAAATGATGCCCAAACCAGTACTTTTACTTCACACTTGAACTACGATTTACCGCTAATATAGTTTTCCCTACATTTCTATTATGTTTACTGTATTAGTGCTTTTCTGATTAACTCTGAATAATTCTTCCACAACACATTGTGCACATTTGTACTCATTTAACATTTTATTTGAAGGGTTGTTGTATGTTTACCACCATCTCATCTGTTTTTACAGTGTGGACAGATGTACACATTGTGCAGTGTTCTGTCATTTCTGCAACCACCACTAGATGAAGCTAGATTCAAAGATCATATTCTCTCTCTCTCTCTCTCTCTCTCTCTCTCTCTCTCTCTCTCTCTCTCTCTCTCTCTCTCTCTCTCTCACTCTCTTCCCCCCTCCCCCTTTTAGGAAAAGAAAAACTTTTATTTTGAAGCGGCAGTGCACAGCTCAAACATAATGACTGTACCAGATTACAGTCAAGATAACTTGCGGCTGTAGTCCCTTGGCAGGTCAGAGCAACAAGAAGAAAAACAAACACAAAACCCCACCAAAGCAACACAATACAAAGCAGTACAGAAACGGAAAAGGCCCAAAGCTCTTCGGAACAACCTGCCTGAGGAGATAAGGTTTGCAGAATCAGAGATCTCTCATAGAAAACTTTAAGATTCATTTTTAAAGACTCGTTTTTACATAATGTCCTCTTTTGACAACTTATTTAGCTGTTTGTTTCTTTTCAAGGTTTTATTTGTATTTTTTAGTACTGACATTGCATTTATGGTCTTACCTTTTTCTTAATTGTCGTGTTGTCTTCTGGATATTCTGCATATACTTTGTTAGTTTTGAAAGTGCCATGTGACTGAAGTTATTGCTATAAAAAAATAAAACCGTATCTAACTGCACAACAGAAATAAAACCTCCAGTTTTATCACTTAAACTACTTTTCCTAGCGTCATTACGATTAAGAATTAGTAAAGCATAATGTATTCATATGATTACTCATGTAGCATTAAATGGTTTTATACCCTTTTATTCAAGTCTTTCAAATCACCTCTAACATTTGGGAATTTACCACAATGTAAACAGTAAGGTCTTAATATTAAAGTGTAGGCTGTTGACGCTCATTTTCTTTGAATTAGTCAGATAAATTTGTCAAATAAATAACATTGTAGGGCCCAAATTTTGAATCCGTTATTTGTAACATTAAAGCTGCTGTCCGGAGTTTGAATCGCAGCGTCTCCCAAAACACTGGTGGTCCCTCCCTCCCTCTGATTTCGCCCCTTTATTTGTGCACGCGCGCAGTACATGAGAGGAGTGCCTGGAGTGCTGCAGCATCTTGCCTGTTTTGCTGTTTTCCACTCTTCTACATTTAGTACATTCAGTAAATAATAAAGGAATTACGTGAGAATGCTGTATTGAGTCTAACTTGTCCTAATACCAAAATAACATGAATCTGCTAGGACGAACGAGTAAAGTTTCAATATGTGATTACACTCGTGTATCCTTCTCGATGACGTTGTTTATCAAACTTAGTGCATTTACGCGTGTATATGTGTTACATTGTTTATTTATTTCTATCTAGAGTTCAGAATTGCATGACTCCTCTGACGAAGAGTATGTCCCAGACGCCCCAACATCTTCCTCCAGAGGTCGGGCATCTAAACGAAGCCGTCAGGCGGGCTATGGAGGCCGTGGTCGGGGAGCGAGGCGAGCACCCCGAGCCAAAAAACGTCCTGCAGTCTCTTGGCCTGACAAGCCGTGGGATTGGTAACTTTTCTGGAAGTTGCTGAGCCCTGATGCTCTCTCCTCCACAAGCAAAACAAATGTGCGCGCGGTTGCGTAGTGCGTAGCTCGCCCACCTACCTCTGCATGGGCTTGCTTGCTGTGCGCGTAACCGTTGATTGACAGCATGACAAAGCTGAAGCTCGAACTTGATTGGTCGGCAGCAACCGGCGCTTTTTGGAATAACATGGGGGTCTATGAGAGGAAGGCGGAGCTCAGGAATAAAGTTTCATATCGCGTTATTCTAACTTTATATTATAGTATCGAACTAGACTAACACATTTAAGCTTTGTTAAAAAATGATACATAAATTGAAAACAAACGGAAACTCCGGACAGCAGCTTTAATCTTATTTCTTTGTTGAAAGACATTTTGGGTCAGTGTCTGTTTTTTTTAAATGTGCTATAGAGATGACAGTCACTTGACTTGAGAAATGTGTGCTTGTCAGATAAATACAATTCATGAAGACGACAGGACAGAAAGCCAAAGTCAGGACAGAGTTCAGCAGCTTTATGCAGCATTTTCAGGCTGTATTGTAAATGATGCCCCCAACCTCAGTGTATCTCTGAATTAAACTAAAGCTTCAATGAATAATACGCAATAATTCTCTTTGCCATAACTGCCTTGGAAAACTGCAGCACAAACCAACTTAGTCCCATTGTGTAGCAACAGTGAATGTACAGTAGCTTTATCGTGTTGTGTTTTGTACAAATTACTTGAACACAGATTTATGACATAAATCATCAAATCATTTATTAGTCATTAACAGATGTTTTCAAATGGGTGTTCACTGTAAACAAATGGCCTACTCAGTCACATAACTGATTGATTAAAAAAAAACAGTACAGCTTTATTATAATTTTTCAGTGTGACCGTTTACAAAATCTTGATTTAAATTTTGGCAATAGGGATTATAATACAAGAATATTGTTGTGTGGAAATAACTTTGTGACAGAGAATTTGTTTTAGAGGGAGAGAATGAACAGGTTCAATCACACAGGGATAAAAATCTCTGACTGAAAAGTAATCACATTTTTATCTCCTAAAGCATTTCCTCAGCTATGCGTCATTTAATTGGAGAACGGTTCTGTTAGATGCTGCATAATTCAGCGGGCCTTTGCACAAACTTTGAAGGGAACAGGTACACGAGTAGTTCCAGTAATGCCTTCTGTAGTCAGCTCATCTCCATCAGGAACAGAAAAAGAGAACTTCTGCAGTAAACCCACCATAAAAAGAAACAGTTCTATCTTGGCGAGGCCTTCTCCAAGACACACACGCTTCCCTGAATAGTCCAGAAAGAAACGCAAGTTTAAAATCTTTGGATGAGAGTTTATATTATCTGTTCATTTGTAAAAGGTGAATGTGGTGGTCTGTACCTGCAGAGAAAGGCAGGAAGGCTTCTCTCTTCACAAACTTCCCTCCAGCATCTAGGAAGTGTCCTGGATTGAAGGTGTCTGGAGTCTCCCATTCGTTCTTGTCAAACAGCACAGAGGTCAGGAATGGCATCAAGGACGTACCCTGAAAAAAAATAACCAAAATCCACACAGGACACCACTGAGGTACGCTGCAACACTTGGTTAATTACTAACACTTTAAATGACTGTAAAGTAAATGAACCTTTGGAATGAAGTAACCACCCAGTGTTGTATCCTTGCAAGACATCCTTCCTCCATTGAGCGGAACAATATTTCCCATCCTCTGAACTTCGTGGATGACAGCATCAGTGTAGGGCATGTTTGGTCTGTCAGCCATGGAGGGCTGGCGGTTCTGTCCGATCACTCTGTCTATCTCAGCCTGGACTTTCTCTGTAGAAGCAAATTGAAGGACGTCAGCTTTAACTTAGGGACAGGATAATTCCTTTAATTTACAGTTTTTTAACTTAATATTTAATTTATCCATAATGTACATTGAACCCAATAAGCAGTTGTGAAATTCACGTTGCAAAGGGCCGTTATACATGCCCCTGGAATATAGCAACCTCTGTACTTTCATATATATTTGATGGCCATTTTGTTACCAATGTTACCAAACATTTGCAAAACTAACGTCTCATCAGCCCCATTTGTGCTTTGTAGATAGGACAAATTCTGCTTTCATTCAGTTTGTCAGTTTTCTCTTTTACTGTTTTTGCTTTTATAGTTCTACTTATTTTATAGCAATCCATTAGCTCGTCTTAGCCATCGTGTTCAAATAGTTGTCCTCATATGTGTTCTGTGATTGTTGTCATTTCTTCCATGCATTTCTATGCACTACTGCATGCGGTTACCTTTGAGTCTTCTCTTTCTTGTCGTTTATGCTTTCTCTTAGCTGTAGCTACTGGTCCCATTGATCCGCCCAGTGTTTATGCTTTCTTCTTTGTTGTCTGTTTGTCTCTGCTTCATTTTACCCTCACCCCAACCGGTTGAGGCAGATAGCTGCCCTCCCTGAGTCCGGTTCTGCTGGTGGCTTTCTTCTCCACTGATGCCGATAAGCTTGCTCATCACTGAATTTGTTGGGATTTCCGTGTATAATTTTGTCTGGTCTTAACCTTAATACTTAGTTTCAACATTAAAATTTCTTTTTATGTGATGCTGTCAGGTCTTAACCATAATATTTGAACTTTATAGGAGACTTTGTAATGGTTTCATTTCACTATTGGAAAGTGCTTTGGCTCAACTGCTCATATTATAAATGCGCCACACAAATATCGAATATTAGTAAACATGCTAACATTCTACTTTAAGATGGTGATCACAAGAAATATAATTTCAGTTAAACATCAGCATGTTAGCTTGCTGATGTGAGCATTTATTATAGTCTCACAGAGCTGCCACCGCTGTTTTCGTCCTGGTTCTTATCATAGACTATATCTTATCTTCTTGTGGAGCCCAACACGTCACCTACCCTGGATCTCAGGGTATTTCATGAGGTAAACCAAAGCCCACAGCATAGTGGTGGCAGAAGTTTCTGTTCCAGCCAGGAACAGATCCATAGAGCACAGAGCCAGATTTGTGTCGGTGAATCCCAGTTCACCCTCTTTGTACTGTTCAGAAATGCAGAAAAAGGCACTTTTGTGACTGACTGGTAGCTTGACAGAAATGGACATGTCGTACGGTGTAATATGTGCTTTGCAGTTGTCCGCTTACGTTCTCCATCTCAGTAAGGAAAGCATCGATGTAGTCTCGAGGATTGTTGCGGTCCAGGTCCTTCTTGTGCCTGTCCACCTCCTTTTTAAAGAAGTCTTGGACTGTGACATGATGGCTGAAGAGCTGGTTGTGAGGACCTGGCAGGTGCTTCATCAGTCTGGGGAAGGAATCATAGAGCTATTCGAAACAAAACAGGTGATAAAAGAAGGTTTTGTTCACACCACTTTTCAACTTTAGTAGAAAACTCTGACCACCAATGTCATCCAGTCAGTTCCAGAAGACGGACTCTGACAGTCATGTCAGAACATTGTCTCTCTGGTAATGACTGAACTAAATGGATGTTATTGACTTACTAGAGCCCATATGGAGCCCTCCAAGCGAAGAATCTCAGCCAGATGCTTCAGCATGATCTGGAAGTTGTGGTCATTGTAGTCAAACCTTCTCCCCATCACCATCTGGCAGATAATGTTGGATACAGCATTGTTGAAGAGGGTTGCTGGGTTGAAAGGTCGGCCTGAGGAAGAGGGATCCAATCATTTCAAAAATTGTTATTGAGCTTTTTGCTGTCTCAGCTCGTTCTCTTAAGTCAGTTCAACTAAAATGCTGGATGTTCTTGAAATATCAAGCTGAATGTGTTCGCAAACAGGACCTTTTATAAGCGTTTAAGATACTTTCTTGTAGAAGTTCTGAATTAATGTTAGGGATATTAATAAATGATTGTTAATTAGTTAATTTCCATTAATAATTTAACTGTAGTAGCTGGTTGTGTCACCAAGTGCAGCCTCTTACAGCTTAGTGAGAAGCAGCTCGTTTTCGGCTTTGTGTTGGCAGAGCAAACAACCATGGGAATGTTAATGTTCAAACCCAAATAAGTAGTTTTGTGAGTGTTGTTTCAGTTGTCTTGTATTCAATGTTTGTGGGCCACCGTGACAGACATTTCTGTAGCGTTTAATGTCCTCTGGCCAGCACTCATGTACAGAGAGAAAGGTCTACTTGACCTGATGTTAAATAAGAAAGCATTTTGAATATTGTTTGATATTCATGACTCAGTTTTATGTGTAATTTTGTTTCTGCGGTACGGGAGGCTGCAGCTTCAAGGCTGTAGTTCTAGAGACAAATGTCAAGGACCTTTGCTTTTCATGACAGTCCCATGTACTGAATTTGATGATGACTTAAGTCTGTGTCTTTTGGTTTTGAGAGTTAATTTCAATCAAATAGTACTTTCAATCTGACCCTAATACCAGTTTCTGATCTGCAATTGAACTTTGTTGCTAAGAGGTGCATGCTGGGCAGTTTGTCTAATTAGTACAATTCAAACAGTTATTTGAAAGAAGGGAGACAAGACTCTATTTGTTTAAATATAAATATATGCGTACATCAACTGAAAAACAAAACTTGAATCTCGCTCTAATTATTGTCCATCTTGTCCTGAAATGTGGTATTAACTGAACGCACCACTCTCTTAGTTATCTACTACACTAAGTGGTGCTGTCACAAAAAAGAAGGGTTCTAGAAATGTGGTGCAGAAATTGATGTTTTAACCAACATGAACTGTTCCTGGAAATGGAACCTGACTGCTGCAAAAAACACGTTAATCCAATAAGGTGCTTGATTCAAGAAAGTTTTATGTTTGTTTTTTCAAGATATCAATGAAAGTTTTGGGTTTTACGTGTCATTTTAAGTTGCCTCATGTAGGGTTTAGGTTACAGCTGTTGTTATCCAAAAAACCTTGTTGATTAATTTCTATTTTGTCAGCTTCACCTTTGTGCTACTCTTTATTCTAAATGTGAGGAACCCAGATATACATTCAAGCAACTGAAATTGCTAAACTTGTGTAGATTACACATTGTTTTAGATTGAACATGTGTGTTTATTTTTGCAGTGTACTTGCTATCGCTTCTGCTTGTGCAAAGTTTATGTTGTTCCCAGTGTAAACCACCTTTTTCCTTCTCCATTTCCCCCTGCAGGTGTCGGAGCTCCTCACAGATACACTGTTCTGTGATGTTTTTGCCCATTCCAAAGGTACGTAAGGTTGACAAAGCAAAGCGTCGCTGTTTCCTCCATGTTTCACCGTTGCTCACAAACAGACCACCTACAGACACAAGAATGCAGAGGTGAGGATTAATTTGTGTGCAGCCAATTTCGATGCAGAATGTGACAAGGAGCAGAGAGAATTTTTTCACCTGATGCTCCTAAGTAAAACCTTTCAAACATCGCACTGTATGGTCGATCCACGAAGCTTTCAGCTTGTGTTATGATGGCTTCCTTCAGCATCTTGTACCCACACACAAACACTATCCTGTCACCACGCATGCGGACACTGTACACATTCCCGTAGGTTTCAGCCAGCTGTGTACAAGAAAACAAGTAGCAATGAAACACAACATACATCAGTCATTTAAAAAAACAAACAAACAAGAAAACTACCAAATGTACATTTATGTTTACAGTCAGACCCCCAGACATCAGTATCTACAACAGCTTTCTGCATAAAAATCACTATTTAGAACCCAAATGCACACTTTCCTATGTAACTGATTTAAAGTTGAATTTTTGAGGTTTAATAATTCAAAATGTGTAAATACATGTTATAACTGCAATCACTTAATTTAAAAAAAAGAATAGAATTATCATTATTTTCCACATGTGCTGCTATCCTGAGCAATTGTCGATAACTTTTGGGATAAATTTAATCTTTTGAATTAAATTCTATTATTTGTATTTAATTATTTACTGAGATTTATCAGATTATCTCAATACTTGATGAAAACATGCACAGCAGGAAATAATTTAAAAACACAACCTGACCAAAAAACAGAAAAAAAGTTCTTTCAAAGTAAAATTTTATTAAAGTTGCATTAACAAATAACAGGACTTTTACTTTTATCCTCACTACTTACTAGTATTTTAAGATTAAATCTGTATATGAACCAGTACCTTGGTGAAATATTTGTGTGGGTGTTTGCCATCCACACTCAAGACATTCCCCACGATGGGTAGACCCCGTGGTCCTGGAGGAAAATTAGGTGGACTCCTGTTTTTAAGGTAGTCTGCTATTAGAATAAACAGAAGAATAAACAGGAATAGTCCCTTCAGGTCAAAACTTAGCAAAAAATTAAAGAGCCACATGGTTAGATGGCGCTACTCCAGCAGCCGGAGGACTCTCTATGCTTTCCAAGACTTTCCTCGACCTCTAGTATTTCACTTGAAATTCCAGTGTGGCTAATTGTATAGTGTAAAGCCCGCCCTGTCCTGATTTAACCTTTCTCCACCCACTCAGGGCACAGTGGGGGGGAAAAACTGAGCACATTTGCACAGAGGGGCTTGTGATAGTGTCCTTACATAACAAGTTACAAAGTCCTCCTTTCTCCAACAACCGAGACCTCAACTGTTGGAACTGAGACCTCAGTTGTGCATGTTACACAATATTATAGGAATCAATCATTAGCAACAATACGTTCAGCTCAGCAGTATATTTAAAGGGCAGTCATGTTAATGAGGAGTTGTTCCTCTTCACTGTCGCCAGATACATTCGTATTTTGTTGTAGGTTCTCAACTTTAATGTTAATACTGAATCTGTCAATTTGTAACATGAATCGACTCAAGTCAAAACAACAAAGTGCGGTTGTGACAAACTGGATCTGTTTCATTTTGCTGTTGCATGTAAGTCAGTGGCATTGTGCTGAGCTGATTTGGTATCTAAAAGCAGACTGTCAAGTGGACAAGCAGACAAAATCTAAGTTATTGTTACAGGATGGAGGCGCCCACAGGGAATAAATCTTCTGCTGAGGACATTGCAATGCAGTCTTGAAAGTTTTTATCATTTCTAAGAAAGTGGCCTGGATCTGACTGGACAGCAGAAGCTCCCTGTGGATTCAGATGCAAGCCAGATGTTTTCTCACCGGCATAGATAAGCAATTGTGAAAAACATTATATAACTCATTCAACTCTGCAAACTCAGTGTGTTTGTGTAAAGTTTTTCAATCTCGTCACTCCATGTTTTTCACCCTAAGCCTGACTGACCCTCTGAACTTTCCTCAGTGACCTCATGGAAATGCACAACTCCAATCCTGGAGCAGTTTAAAGATTTGTTTTGCAAGAATGCACCAATGTACCATTCCTTAGACAGACACTTAAAACATTTACATCCTTAAAGCTTTTTATGCTGTCTTGTAGTTGATTTGCTGCTTCTTTTGCCTCCGTATTAAATGTCTGTACACATGACCCAGGCATACCAAATGTGTACACAACAGAGTTCATTTTTCATCTGACAAAATAAGAGACTCATTTTTAAATTTATTCTTTTTACTCCAAAAGCAGATCACTCTTCAAACATTCATATATATACACATACACAAAAATAGATGTGTACAATAAAAAACGTATAGTATGTAGTACTTTTTAATACATATGTTTACCCTATTTTCCCAACATTACGTTTTTTTTCTCTTATACTGAGCCAGAAATCTCCACTTCAGTAGCAATTATGTACATCATATTACTAGTTCTAGTTCTATCTATATTCTGAAGATGCTGACAGAGTTGATTGATTCATAGCCTGATTTAAAGAACATCTACAAACCTGGGGAAAATTTCTTTTTTCTGTTTACAGTATTTTCTGATTCATCAAGTGAAATAAAGAAATATCCAAAAGCCCCTCTGTTAAAACTTTAGACTGTAAAATGTCAGCAAAAGGAAACAGAAATTCTGAAGCTACCTGTATCCAATATTTAGATTTTTGTTGTGGAAAGCATGCAATGTGGGACATTTTTAGATGTATAATACCCATCAGGTATACTATATAAGAAAACTTACATAAAAACACAACCATTCCCTTATTGTAATCATTCACCTTAGGATAGTGATATCTATTAGTTAAAAATTGGCCCTGTTAACCTGTAGTGTCTCCCCTCCAGATAGTGTTATCTCACAATATCACGTAACACAGTACGTGTCAATGTTAAGGACTTTGTCATTATACAAGCTTGTAAAGCTACTGGTACGACTTCTGTATCTCACTTGTGTTCTGTATGTTCATATCTTCTGTTATACAAGTAATTTATTAGTTGCAGGTCAGATAAGTGATAATCATGTTATTGCTTCACTGAGGATGTCATTTCCCATGATTGTTACGCTTGGCATTATTTGGTCTCAAAACGAATGTGGAGATTGTGCTGACTGGTCCCTGTGTTTGGTTCAGCGAGGCACAGCCAGCATCCTGAAGTCTTCGGGGGAATAAGTGAAGCCCATCACACCCTCCAAACTGGGCATTTCTCCAGGAGCAGCAGAGAGGGTGAAGCGTTGGAGGAGAGACGTAAAGAAAAGGAATAACTCCATTCTGGCCAGACGTTCCCCGATACACACACGTTTACCTGAAGGGAAACATCACAAAGATTTGTTATTGTGGTATCAGTGTTGTTGCAGTTTCATTGTATCTTAAAGAGCAACCTGTTGTTAATGCTCCTCTCTGCGTGTGAACCCTGATCACTGGAAAACAGACCTGCTGAAAATGGTATGAAGGCATCTTTTCTAAGGAACTGGCCCTTTGAATCCAAGAAATGCTCGGGATTGAATACATCTGGAGTCGCCCACTCATTCTTATCAAACAGTGCAGACGACAGTATCGTAGTAACAGATGTGCCCTGGAAAAGCAGTTGAGATATTTTCCATATCAGCTCTATATAAATAATCTACAGCTTGACATTTGTCCCTGGGTGAGTCTGGTTGATATTTCTTTACCTTAGGAATGAAGTATCCTCCCAGGGTACTGTCTTTACTGGCCATTTTTGGGAATCCCATAGGAACGACGTTTCCTAACCTTTGGCTCTCATGGATGACAGCATCAGTGTAGGGCAGGTTGGGTCTGTCGGCCAGTGTGGGCTGACGAGACTGTCCAATCACTCTGTCTATCTCCGCCTGGACTTTTTCTGAGAGGGGAACCAGAATAACAACCATAACTGGCAGCTCAATGGACATCAAGGTGGAACTCACCAAAAATAATCAGTAACCTTAATTGAAATGCTCCAATGCTTGATGTGATAGATCAGATACTTACCCTGTATGTCTGGGTAGTTTATCATGTGTACGAGGGCCCAACGTAAAGTTGTGGCCACCGTTTCTGTTCCAGCCTCGATCAGGTCGAGGGTGCAAACCGCCAGCGTTTCCAGGTTGAAGCCAGCCTGGGGATCCTGTTCATTCTAATGTGTCGACAGAAAGTTATTGTATGATGCTGTAGTACTGTGGCTACTTTATACGTCATTAAACAAAGCTGGAAACAGTTCATTTTACTCTAATCATTCTCAGTGTAGTGCTCATTCCTTCTGTCGAATTTAACCATTTACTATCCTTGTAAAACATTACACGTTTTCACCTTCTTCTCACTGAAACTCTTGGTTTGCAGCTACAAAGACTAAAGACTATGCAAAGGTCTTACCCATTTTTAAAGTGACACTGTATCGTAGCAGAAAGAAGAGAGAAATGTGTAGAATAAACCTTATGCTTTCTATCTGTGCAGGAAAAGAAGGAAGGAAGGAAACAAATCAGACATTCCTGTGAGCTGAACAAACAAAGCCAGCACAGAGAAGAGAGTGAGAGGCGAAAAAAAAATTTCCGATGAGATTAATGCGGTTTCTGGTCATGTCTACTTATAAAAGTAAACACAGTTGCTTTGGAACCAAGAACCAGCTGCATCTGTGAAAGGTCAATGTTAAATAATGTCCTGCTGACTGAGCTGTTTACAGGAGCAGGGCTAGATGAGCTCATCCGTTCGGACAGTGATGGATGTCTGTGTTTTTGTTGGACTCTGGTTAAGATAAGTCTCCTTTTCTTTTGCAAATCTCCAGGCCTCTCCTCTTCTATTGCTTCAGTTTTACTTTGTCCCTCCTACTTGCTTCCTCTACTCCCCTTGCTCCCTGACAAACACACCCTCTCAGCCCTGAAATGAACTCAGATGAGCTGATATAAACTTAACAGACCTGCAGCTGCTCTGAAGGACTACAGACTGAACCTCCCCTGAACACATTCCATTAAATTCCTTTTTTTACTCTGCTTGTTATGTCTCATCCACTAATCAGTCATTTGTGGAGCAATTTAAACTCCACAAAGCTGTTATGGGATGTGCTCATCAAATACAGTTTGATTATTAATTGAGTGTATTTCTTTTTAAATTTAAGTGTGATTGGTCACATTCCTCTCTGTTTAGACTGTTTGCTATCATCAATTGTATACATTTTTTTTAAAGTTTTGGTTTGAGCAGTTGAGGTCAAGGAGCCAAAGTCATGAGTCAGTCTAAGCTGGCCGGCGTCTCACCAGCTGCAAAAAGCTACTTATGTTTCTGTCTTTTTTTTCTTTCCGATGGAAAAACATTTGTGATTCTAAAAAGTTAAATAATGTTTTTTTCTTCTTTTTTTGTAGTGGACACCAAAAATCCCACAAATCCTAAGAAGGAATACTCCAGGCGCTGCAATGCAGGTACCTGTGTCCTAATCTGGCATCGTTTATATCTATAAACTCACCAACACTCCTTTCTAAAGTCTTTTTCAAAAACATCTTTCTGGTTGTAAGCTGTGATGTCTTAACAGTATTTTTTCTCTGCTCGTATTACTGACATAAACTGCAGCCTGTGGCCTCAATCATGAACTCATTTCCTCTGTGAAGTTGTGACAATTTGCCTGTAAACTTCCAGGATTTATCAGGAATTATATTTGTTTCCAGCATAACTAAGAAGATTGCTCAGTGATGAATTTTTCGGTCTCAGAGGATCTGATGAAGCAGAGATGTTCTGATGAGCAGTGCTATCAACTGGTGAGCTGGATCACATGGCGGGGAAGGCTGACCTAAACATGTACACTATCAGTCAAAAGTTTGAACAGACCTTCTCATTTAATGTTTTTTCTTTATTTTCATGACTATTTACATTGTAGATTCTCACTAAAGGCATCAAAACTATGAACGAACACATATGGAAATATGTAGTGAACACAAAAGTGTGAAATAAGTCAAAACATCCATCCATCCATCCATTCTCTGTACACCGCTTTATCCTCACTTGGATCGCGGGGGGTGCTGGAGCCTATCCCAGCTGACTCGGGCGAAGGCAGGGGACACCCTGGACAGGTCGCCAGTCTGTTGTAGGGCTACATATACAGACAGACAATCACACTCACATTCACGCGTACGGGCAATTTAGAATAATCAGTTAACCTCAGCATATTTTTGGACAAAGGTTCATTTGTGGAATTTCTTGTCTTTTTGGGTTGGGACTCAGTTGTATTGTGCAGAAGTCAGCTTGGTACACAGTTGACAGCCCTATTTGACAACTGTTAGAATCCATATTATGGCAAGAAACAACCAGCTAAGAGAAACGACAGTCCATCATTACTTTAAGAACTGAAGGTCAGTCAGTCCGGAAAACTGCAAAAACTTTGAATGTATCCCCAAGTGCAGTCACAAACACCATCAAGCGCGATGATGAAAGTGGCTCACATGAGGACTGCCTCAGGAATGAAAGACCAAGAGTCACCTCTGCTGCTGAGGATAAGTTCATCCAAGTCACCAGCCTCAGAAATGACAAGTTAGCAGCACTTCAGATTAGAGCCCAGATAAATGCCACACAGAGTTCTAGCAGCAGACACATCTCTATATCAACTGTTCAGAGCCTTCAGTGAAAATCTACAATGTAGATAGTCCTGAAAATGAAGGAAAAACAAACTATGTGTTCAAACTTTTGACTGGTAGTGTAACGGTGTATAGCCTCTTCAAAAGTTTTGTTTTTTGTTCTGAAAACATCTCTCAAACTCTGGTGTCTTTGGAGTCCCTAAAGTCTAGGAAGGTAAAAATTTCTTCTTTCAGGACTTCAGTCACTCTGCATGTCCCTCATCTCATGAAACTTAAAAAGGTGAAAACTTACTCTTTATCAAAATTTGTAAGCGTTACCGAATATGTGTAAACATGTTACCTTCTCCATCTCTGCCAGGTACACATCGATATAATCACGAGGGTCGTCTGGGTTCCACTCCTCCTGATGTTTTTGTATTTGCTTCTTCAAAAAATCTACGATGTCCCTGTAGTTGGCAAGGACGGTCTGGTGCGGTCCTGGCAGATAATTAAACAAGCTAGGGAAGGCATCATACAGCTGTTGATGGGACAAACATTCAAATTAGACCAACAACCAGCTTTGTTGGGACATCACAGCAGATTAGTTTAGTCAGGAGTTACCTGAGTCTGAGCTGAACCCATCAGAAGAACGGCTTCGTTGTCCAACTCTAGAACCTTACGGAAGGTCGAATCGCTGTATTCAAAGCGATGTCCAAAGACCACAGAGGAGATGATATTGCTCACTGCATTTGTTAAGGTGTAGTGGGGGTTGAATGGCTTTCCTGAAATATGTTGAATTCAAGTCATTTAAAATCATACCAAAAAAAAAAACACAACAGTGCTCAGCAAATGCTTGAGTTAACTGAAAAACAATAATCTGCTTGCCTTGCTCATCTGCAAAGGCCTCACAGAGGAAGTTACTCTCCACTTCAGTGTATTTCTCCAGTGACTTCTTGCCCTCTCCAAAGTATCGCAGGTGAGCGTTGGCAAACTTCCTCTGCTTCTTCCACAGATAACCATTGCTCAGAGCTATACCTGTGAGGACGTTACATCAAATTGATTATGAAGTGGTCTGCACAGATGGTGATGCATGCAGTTCATTTATTTTTTTCACAAAAAACGAATTTGTCCTTTAAAGAACTTACAATACCTTTAAACTGTTTTTAAATCAGCCAAAATGTTATTTTACAAATATTTGCCATTTAAAAAAAAAAAAAAAAAAGTTCATTAATGTTTGAAAATGGTAAGTGATTTTTATTATTTTGTTAAATTATAGATATCTCAATAAAACACAGAAAAAATGGACGAAGTCAGACTGCAGTTGCAAAATTATCAACACTTAAGGTAAAAACCTTCCACACAGAATAAATATATTTAGTTTTGTCCTGAAGAAGGAGCCTAATACTGTCAAAAATAATGGTTACAGCATACATTCATAGTTTACTTGAAGTCATTTAAAAGCTCACCAATGCCTTTGAAGATAACGTGGAAGAGAGGGACAATTGGTCGATCAGTGAAACTGTCGAGCTGGTTGACAAGGGCCTCTTTGATCATCTTGTATCCTGAAACAAACACCATCTTCTCACTGCCTTTCCTCAAGCTGAACACAGGGCCGTACTCTTGACTCAGCTGCATTTAAAAAGACATACTTTTCAAGAGAAGAAATGTTTCACAAAAGCCTCAAATAAATGCAATTTTTGTCTGATGAAATGCTTTAAAGAAGAGGACCAGTAACACGTTGTTAAATAGAACTAATCTTAAAGTAGTTAAATCTTCCTCACAACTACTGCTGTCGACAGTCGATCTTAGCTTAAAAACATTTGTAGCTGCTGTTAGTGTGCACTTATTGTTACCTTTTGTGCACTGTTTACACAAGACTGCAGTCTGCAAGATGGATTGCATTGTGGATATTAAAAGATCTGCTCTATTATTTCACACTCTGCTCTTGGAAAACAGCTGCACATAAAGGCATGTAAAACTGTAGCTGTTCACTTCACCTTCTCCATTGTTTTGAAGTCAAGCGGAGTGGAGATATTTCCAAGAAAAGGCATAGCCCAGGGTCCTGGAGGAAAGCTGCGAGGTCTCCAGTTTCTCACCACATCAATCAAAAGCAGCAATGCAAAACCAAACAGCAGCCAACTAGTAAAATCCATAGAATCAAATAGAATCTGAAAAATCATGTTGAAAATATGAGAAAAAACCCTCTGAGGAACCACAGTTTGATTCAGCTGACAGTATAGTGGTTGTCTGATAGTGTCTCGGTGAGATGGGGGTCGAGGAAACCAAGCCTCAAATATGTTACGTAACACTGGTGGCCTCTTTTGAACTCCTTTGAAAGGGGGGAAAAAAAGACTGAACCTTGAACTCTTCCTGTTGCTGCTAAATGGAGGAATGTGAACTGCATTTTACAAACACGATGTGTAAAAAATAACTTAAATTATACAGAATGCTACACAATAAATGATTTTTTGTGAGTTTATGATGCATTTGGCAATGTAAGGTAAAATACGTAGAGGCACATTTTAATGTTTGTCCAGAAGATGGATGTTTTTAGAGGTAAATTTAACAGATATGCTTGTCTGCCAGAATCGAATAGTGCAGGTTTAAAGTAATTAGCAGTAATAATGTCATGGTGCTTTCAGTGCCTCGCCATTCAGTTTCCAGACCTGAATTCTTTGCAAGCAGCAGCTTCTGAGGGTAAAATATTAAGCCAGCATGGAAGTGCAAAAAACTGCAGTTCCTTTAGCCTGCCTCCAGAAGTGAGTTAAACCCCATGCGTCTCACTCGCCCTGTGTAGGCTGCAGGTAAAAGCCTGCCATTGCCTCGTTTCAGACAGCTTTCACTTCTGAGTTTTACCAATTTCAAACTTTCCTTCGCTACGGACAACAACAACCTCCAAGTGGCAACCTCCATCCATCCATCCATCCATCCATTATCCATACACCGCTTGATCGTCGTTAGGGTCGCGGAGGGCTGGAGCGTATCCCAGCCTACGTAAGACAAAAAGCTGGGGACACCTGGCAGTCTATCACAGGGCTGCACATAGAGACAAACAAGCACATTCACATTTAGAATTACCAGTTAACCTCAGCATGTTTTTGGACTGTTGGAGGAAGCCAAGCAGCCACCTGGACAGCCAATAGGAACACAGCTTACTGGACATCCAGAGGGCTGGCTTAGTGAAGTAAATTTAGTTTAAAGTTGAAGCAGAAAGTTAACAAAGAAAGTTGAAAACCACCTTCTGAAACCTGAAATCTCTGAGTTTTCACACATAGAACGCCTGAACATGTCAAACTAGTTCCGTAGTAGAACCTTCACTGTAAAAATGTCATAGTATGGTGTGTTGCTCAAAAAACATTACAACTAGCCTGTCTAGGGTCACCGAGGAGCGACGCAAAAACAGGACAAACGCTGGTTTCCAAGGGGTTAGGAGCAAGGGCGTCAGTTTGTTTTTAAAAGTGGGGGGGATGGAGACCACAGCACTTTGAGAAAATGTCGAAAAATGGCAGCAAAATGCCACAAGCTGGGTCCAAACTCACAATCACCGCACCAAAGGCAGAGGCCCAACCTGTTGTGCTATTGATACATGCAGGAAGAGGGGTCTGTGGGCCGCTATAGTACTAATTCTCCCGGGCCGAAATTTTGCCCCTGCACGCCTCTGGTCGGAGCTTCCACTTGGCACGGGCGCAAATTTAGCATCTGCACTTTTTTTTTTTAACCTCACCAAGGTGTGCTGCATGTCTGTGCAACTCTCGGCCGAGTGCGGATGGTGCGTTCAGGAGCGTCGGAATTTTCTACACTGCTGAAAATAACTGGGTTTACAACGGCTTACATGTGAAGAATTTGAAAGTGTTGGAGACAAAATGACCCCTGACAAAAAGTGGGGGGGACACATCCCCACCGTCCCCCCCTAAACTGACGCCTATGGTTAGGAGGCTATTTATTTGAAAGAGTAAGTTTACAACAACACAACATATGAGCAGAAAAATCACAAAGTCTGTCTTTAGTTCAGCTGAAAACACAAGTTTTTGTCTTTTTTATTGACCAAAATTTTCAGGAAGTAGATGAAGAATAATTAGACTTAAAAAAAAAAGGTTGGACTTCTAAGTCCAACTTATTTTTGATCCTTGTGGAGAGTTTAATCTTAGAGTTTGTAAAGTTGTTGAGTTTTTAGAGTCACATGAATTGTTTTGACATTTAATAACCGAGTCCTGAAATAAAATTACAGTTGTGGATTTCTGTCATTTAGTCTGGACTAAACAAATCACAGCAGTATAAATGTCAAACGTCATTATGAAGAGTCTGGATTGAGGTTTCACTTGATAATGATCAAAACATGAAATTTAGGTTGGTTTAAAGGAATATTCGACCTTAAATCTTTGAATGTTGACCTAAAAGGTTGGTTTCAGGAAGTATTCTCCACCTACAAGGTCCTCACACATCTACCTTAAAGGAGCATTCCATCAAAAATCCCGGAAATGCACCTAAAATTTTGGTTTAACAAAGTATTCCATCCAAAATCCTCAAAGAGACCTGAGGGGCTGGTTAAAAGGAATATTCATCCCATGCAAACCTCCTTTCCACCCACACAGGACCAACCGGCGACACTAGGGGGACAGAGCCTTTGCCATCATGATTCAAGTCCATCATAATTTGAATGTTAACAGTCCAAAATGAAAAAGTCATGTACAGCTTTCCTATTGGGTTAAAGAGCCAATAAAAAAAGAAAAGAAAAATACTTTGTAAAAGCAAGAAGTCGGTAGCAGCTTTCATTTTTTCTTACAACTTTTCAGTGGCCCCCCAAAGTATCTGCTGTACCCCCCAGTGCCCCCCTACTAAAATTAATCTGGATCCGCCCCTGGCCAGCTTCACTTAATAAATGTGAGGTTGTTTAGATTTAGTGCTGAAGATGCTTTCATAAATAGGCATGGAAAAAAGCGTGGTGGATCAGTTTTGTATAAATAATATAAACACAGAACTAAAATAAAATGAAACATCTCTTCAATTTATATCACTGATTGTCACAAAAATAGTACAGCTTCATTGTTATTTTACAAAAGGCATGTTTACAATATCACTGGAAATGTTTTTGTTATACACACGTGGACAAGATTGTTGGTACCCCTCAGTTAAAGAAGGAAAAACCCACAATTCTCACTGAAATCACTTGAAACTCACAAAAGTAACAATAAATAAAAATTTATTGAAAATTAAATAATCAAAATCAGCCATCACTTTTGAATTGTTGATTAACATAATTATTTAAAAAAAACAAACTAATGAAATAGGGCTGGACAAAAATGATGGTACCCATAACTTAATATTTTGTTGCACAACCTTTTGAGGCAATCACTGCAATTAAACGATTTCTGTATTTGTCAATGAGCGTTCTGCAGCTGTCAACAGGTATTTTGGCCCACTCCTCATGAGCAAACAGCTCCAGTTGTCTCAGGTTTGATGGGTGTCTTCTCCAAATGGCATGTTTCAGCTCCTTCCACATATGTTCAATGGGATTCAGATCTGGGCTCATAGAAGGCCACTTTAGAATAGTCCAACGCTTTTCTCTCAGCCATTCTTGGGTGTTTTTGGCTGTGTGTTTTGGATCGTTGTCCTGTTGGAAGACCCATGACCTGCGACTGAGACCAAGCTTTCTGACACTAGGCAGCACATTTCTCTCCAGAATGCCTTGATAGTCTTCAGATTTCATCGTACCTTGCACACTTTCAAGACACCCTGTGCCAGATGCAGCAAAGCAGCCCCAAAACATTACTGAGCCTCCTCCATGTTTCACCGTAGGGACAGTGTTCTTTTCTTCGTATGCTTGGTTTTTGAGTCTATGAACATAGAGTTGATGTGCCTTACCAAACAGCTCCAGTTTGGTCTCATCTGTCCAAAGGACATTCTCCCAGAAGCTTTGTGGCTTGTCAACATGCATTTTTGCAAATTCCAGTCTGGCTTTTTTATGAGTTTTTTTCAGCAGTGGTGTCCTCCTTGGTCGTCTCCCATGAAGTCCACTTTGGCTCAAACAACGACGAATGGTGCGATCTGACACTGATGTACCTTGGCCTTGGAGTTCACCTTTAATTTCTTTGGAGGTTGCTCTGGGCTCTTTGGATACAATTCCAACGATCCGTCTCTTCAATTTGTCATCAATTTTCCTCTTGCGGCCACGTCCAGGGAGGTTGGCTACTGTCCCGTGGGTCTTGAACTTCTGAATAATATGAGCCACTGTTGTCACAGGAACTTCAAGCTGTTTAGAGATGGTCTTATAGCCTGTACCTTTAAGATGTTTGTCTATAATTTTTTTTCGGATGTCCTGGGACAATTCTCTCCTTCGCTTTCTGTTGTCCATGTTCAGTGTGGTACACACCTTTTCACCAAACAGCAGGGTGACTACTTGTCTCCCTTTAAATAGGCAGACTGACTGATTATGAGTTTGGAAACACCTGTGATGTCAATTAAATGACACACCTGAGTTAATCATGTCACTCTGGTCAAATAGTTTTCAATCTTTTATAGAGGTACCATCATTTTTGTCCAGGCCTGTTTCATTAGTTTGTTTTTTTAAATAATTATGTTAATCAACAATTCAAAAGTGATGGCTGTTTTTGATTATTTAATTTTCAATAAATTTTTATTTATTGTTACTTTTGTGAGTTTCAAGTGATTTCAGTGAGAATTGTGGGTTTTTCCTTCTTTAACTGAGGGGTACCAACAATTTTGTCCACGTGTGTACATAGCGCTAAAAGTACAAGAATATTATGCAAAAATGATTGTCACTCAAAATTCTGTGTAGAATTTAAAAGACTGAACAGGTCCTCCTCACAGAATGTAATCAAATGAGAATAAAAAGCTCAGATTACAACTTTATCTCCAAAAGCATTTTGCTCAGTCTTCTCTGCTAGATGTGATTCATGCATCATAAGATGCTGCACAATTCAGCGGACCTTGGCATGAACCTTGAAGGGAACAGGTACACGAGTAACTCCAGTAATGCCTTCAGTTGTCAGTTCATCTCCATCAGGAACAGAAAAAGAGAACTTCTGCAGTAAACCCACCAAAAACAGGAACAGCTCCATCTTAGCAAGGCTTTCTCCAAGACACGCACGTTTCCCTGAAAAGTCAACAAAGATAAACAGGTTTAAAATCTTTGGATGAGTTTAGATTTTCTACCCGGAGCCTCTCCATTAGACTGTTGAACAACTTCATCCACCAGGCTGTCACATGCTGAACTCTTCCCCTACCTCCCCCCTCTGCCCCCAATCCTTGGACTGCAGCACACATTTACATAAGGAGAGACTCATATCACCATTTGCACTACTGTACATCTCAACAAGCTATTATAATATCTGCACGACTATCACCTCAGTAAGGTGTCCTATGTTGCATTACCGCCAGTTCATAGGCTGATTTCCATGTAGTTTCTTTATTTTACTTCATTTTATTTATGTTGTATGTGGTCCTTTTTAAAAAATGTATGGCGCTAATACAAATTGAATGTATAGAAAAATTGACAAACTATTCTATTCTATTCTATTCTACATAATAATTTGTAAAATGTGAATGTGGTGGTCTGTACCTGCAGAGAAAGGCAGGAATGCTTCTCTCTTCACAAACTTCCCTCCAGCATCGAGGAAATGTTCTGGATTGAAGGTGTCTGGAGTCTCCCATTTGTTCTTGTCAAACAGCACAGAGGTCAGGAATGGCATCAAGGATGTACCCTGAAAAAAATAACCAAAATCCACACAGGACAACACTGAGGTACGCTGCAACATTTGGATAATTACTGACACTTAAAATGACTGTAAAGTAAATGAACCTTTGGAATGAAGTAACTACCCAGTGTTGTATCCTTGGCAGCTATCCTGAATCCATTGAGTGGAACAATATTTCCCATCCTCTGGATCTCATGGATGACAGCGTCGGTGTAGGGCATGTTTGGTCTGTCAGCCATGGAGGGCTGGCGGTTCTGTCCGATCACTTTGTCTATCTCAGCCTGAACTTTCTCTGTAGAAGTAAATTGACAAACCAAACCAGTATAATTTGCTTACCATGTTTCAAGCCTTGATGTGCAGGTGGATCCGAATACTCGTAATACTTGACGGACTCTAGTAGAGTCCAGTCTGGCACACTTGAATGGTGGAAACAAAACTGTGACCGCTATCGTAAACTGGCATTAACAACCAAATACTGCCTGTGCATTACGGCCACTTCCACCCCATTTTCTCGAAGGCTGGCTCCATCAACAAAATCAGGATTTCACTCTTGCCTGAAAATGTAGATATGCTCATTTCCTGGCACATAACATGAAGAGATTGTAGGTAGGCTACTGAAATGTCTGTTATTGTAAATATATGCCACTGTTTTGCACTACTTGTCTTATATATATGTGTGTGTTTGTGTTGTTAATGTAATATAATTAATTAGGTAAATGCGTCATTTTCTAAATTAGTATTTAATTTGTCTTTCAGTTTGTTTAAATACTCTTCCTTGTGCTAATGAATAGAGAAACGAGTGTTATAAATAAATGAATAGTATTTTGTCATTACCACTCCCCCTCACAGCAGATGAGCCAAATATTCATCATTAATTGTGCCCGAATACCCGAAGCCCACAAATTGCTATTCGGACCAGCCCTACTTTAAAGTTGAGGATGCATCTTTAAAGTCTCACTGATGTTTTTAGATGAGTCAGTAATTAGCCATGCAAAGAATCATTTTAAGCCATATCGTTGGTCAGTTAATCAGTCCAGCTCTTTGGTCCGGACTGAACAATTACATAAATTGCCATAAAACTTTGTACTGGTTGAACTAATCTTCAGAGTTTTTTTTCTGGCACCACCACAAAACAATGAGGCAACGGTTTTATGAACTGTGTTATCTCTGGGAATGTTTCATCATCATAAGGTACAAATTTCAGCAGTCCAACACTGACCTTAACTCAGCAGTCCTCTCATCAACATGATGTGCTTTGCTTTTGATGCTAATTTGCAAAAGCTAAAATGATACTTTCAGATGGTGAACATAGGAAACTAAATTTCTGTTAAACATCAGCATGTTAGCCTTTAGCATAGCCTCACAGAGCTGCTAGCATCGTTTTCTTGCTCCTTTATATGTTCTTGTACAACCTAATACATTACTTACCCTGGATCTCAGGGTATTTCATGAGGTAAACCAAAGCCCACAGCAGAGTGCTGGAGGTTGTTTCTGTTCCAGCCAGGAACAGATCCAGAGAGCACAGAGCCAGATTGGTCTCAGTGAAGCCCAGCTCACCCTCTTTGTACTGTTCAGAAATGCAGAAAAAGACACTTGGTAAGTGAGTGGTAGCTTGACAGAAATGGACATGACGGTGCAATATGTGAGAAGCAGTTGTCCGCTTACCTTCTTCATCTCAATAAGGAAAGTGTCGATGTAGTCTCGAGGATTGTTGCAGTCCAGGTCCTTCTTGTGCCTGTTTACTTCCTGACCAATGAAGTCTTCGATGATGTTGAAATTGGAGAACATTTTATTGAGAGGACCTGGCAGGTACTTCATCACTCCAGGGAAGGAGTCATAGAGCTACTCAGGATAAAACAGATTATCAGAGAAACATTTGTTAAAATCAAAATTTTCCATATTTTGTAAACCACCACATCGCTCAGTCAATTACAGAGAACTGACTCCTACAGTAATACCAGAGTACTGAATGTTAATGACTCACTAGAGCCCATATGCTTCCCTCCAGATGAATACTCTCAGAGATATACTGAAGCATGATCTGGAAGTTGTGGTCGCTGTAGTCAAACCTTTTCCCCATCACCAGCTGGCAAATAATGTTGGATACAGCATTGTTGAAAAGGGTTCCTGGGTTGAAAGATCCACCTGAAGAAGAGGAGACCACTGCTTGAAATATTCAAATAAGTAAGTAAAAGGCAACTTTGCCTGTTTACTGTTGCTGCCACTTGTGCAGGATTATAAATGTATTGGAATATGTCACAGTGTTGATGAGGGGATAAGCTGCAGCTGCAGGATCTTGGCAGCTGCAGCTAATTTCTCATCGGGAAATACATCCGGTCTCTATTTCTCAGGTTGAGTACATTATGTCTGATTATGTTTAGTTTTTATAAATGGATGCATTAGTGTTTGGTAGTTACAACACAGATGCATATGTAAATGGTATTAACTGCTGTATTTTCATATTTTATGTTCCTTGACATAGCTTTAAGCATCTGTTCATGAGTGTATGTCAGTAATCTTGTCTCTACTGATGTACTAGAGATGTTGTGTGATATTCTCAAAGATTACTTGTTTTGTATTTTGTGCTTGTTGGCAGTTTTACAAGAAAAATAGCTTGTTTTCCCAATTAAATTTTGCTCAACACAACAAACCATCTGTTCCTTGGCACATTATTTGTTAAGCTAGTTGTATAGCTAAAAAAAAAATGGAGCGACTTTTAGTGAGAACAGCATCATAATTCTATGTTGTACTTATTGTAAATCACCTTTTTCCTTCTCTATTTCCTCCTGCAGGTGTCGGAGCTCCTCACAGATACTCTGTTCTGCGATGTTTTTGCCCATTCCAAAAGTGCGTAAGGTTGACAAAGCAAAACGTCGTTGTTTGCTCCATTTTTCACCATTGCTCTGGATCAGACCACCTACAGACAAAAACATGCAGAGGTGAAGAAGAACTTGTAGCAACTAATTTCTGTAGAGAATGTGACAAGGAACAGAGAATTTTTTTTCACCTGAGGTTCCTGAGTATATCCTGTCTTCCATTGCACTGTATGGTCGATCCACAAAGTTGTCAGCCTGTGCCACTACGGCTTCCTTCACCATCTTGTATCCAGACACAACCACCATCTTACTGCCACCCATGCGGACACTGAATACATTCCCATAGATCTTCGCCAGCTGTGGACAAGAAATAAGTACCAGTGAACCACAATACACAACAAAATCAGTCATCCCAAAAAACAAACAAGAAAAACAAAAAGAAACTACCAAACCCCAAAGAAAGGACTAGATATAACATTTCAATACTATTTCAAATGGGTTTCCAGGTGTGTCGATTTGTCAGAATTGACATTCTAGTTGTGAACAAAAGTAGATTTGCACTTGTAAAGACCATGTTTATCAAAGTAGTCTTGAGTTTCCAATGTCTCCAAGAACTCTTAATTTTCTATCAAAAAATAATTGATAACCTTATGTCTTTGTGACAACAACAAATCATGCACTTTGGTTCTTTCATACTTTTCTTAGAGGTCTTCTGGAAATATTGATAAAATCTCCCAAGTCAAACATATACCTGTAGCAATGCAAATATCTGGTTGATTATTCGTTGGCTATTTTCACCTCAACTAGTCAATTATAGTAGCCATCTACAAGTTTCTGGTTGTATCCTTACTATGAGGATGTCCTCATAGCTGTTTTAAACATCTACAGTTGGTCCAAAACGCTGCAGCCAGAGTACTGATGGGAGTTAGCGATCATATTTCTCCTATACTGGTTTCTCTGCACTGGCTTCCTGTTAAATCTGGAATAGAATTTGAAATCCTTCTACTGACATAAAGCTCTTTACGAACAATTTCCATCATGTCTTGAAGACTCAATAGTACCATATTATTCTAGTAGAACTCTTCGCTCTCAGACTGCAGATTTACTTGTTGTTCCTAGAATTTCTAAAAGTAGAATGGGAGGCAGAGCCTTCAGTTATCAGGCGCCTCTCCTGTGGAACCATCTCCCAGTATGCGTACGGGAGGTGGACACCCTCTCTATTTCTAAAACCAGGCTTAAAACTTTCCTTTTTGACAGATCTTATAGTTAGGGCTGACTGGGTGACCCTGAGGGGGTCAGCTGGAGTCTTCATTTGCACAACTGACTTCCTGTTCGATGTCTCTTACTTTTGCCCCTCATTCTGCTGCTATAGGCCTAGCCTGCTGGGGGACCCCTCTTGAGTCCTTCTCTAACTACCTGTGTATTTACTATCTATACCGGTATTGCATTGCATCCACTCGGTTTCATCCTGCGTCTCCAAGTGTCCCTGGTCCCAGAGCTGGATGCTTCAGATCTGTGGTTGCTGTCCCACCAACTGGCTAAGTCTCCATCATGTCCACTGTGGGATGCTGCTGCTGACCTTCCTCCAGCCCACTGCTTCCAGCTGCCCATTTCCACCGGTCTACTCTGCATCGCCCTCACTATACTTGATATGCTCATTTACATATAGTGTTTGAATTTTATTACCAGCTATATATGTAGTATGTTTAATGCCAGAGCTGTACATCATAACAGTAAACTTATGAATCATCTTCAATGTTAGCTTGTACTTTGTATGTATCATCTATCTTATTATGCATGTATCCAATCGTGTGTTATATGTTCCTTGTTCCGGTGGGCCTGGGATCTTTCTGCATGGAGTTTGCATGTTCTCCTTGTGCATGCGTGGGTTTTCTCTGGGTACTCCGGCTTCCTCCCACAGTCCAAAAATATGCTGAGGTTAATTGGTTACTCTAAATTGCCCGTAGGTGTGAATGTGAGTGTGATTGTTTGTCTGTATATGTAGCCCTGCGACAGACTGGCGATCTGTCCAGGGTGTCACCTGCCCTCGCCCGAGTCAGCTGGGATAGGCTCCAGCACCCCCCGCGACCCTAATGAGGATAAAGCGGCGTATAGAGAATGGATGGATGACTGGATGTTCCTTGTTCCCCACCCTCCTCTCCCATCCCTGTTCTTCTCCACCTCCACCTCTACCTCTCCACCTCTCTACCTCTCTACCCCACAACCCTTCTACCTCTTCTGTCCCTCTAAACCCGCCAGCCAGAGGTAGATGGGTCCCCCGACATAAAGAACCGGGTTCTGCTCGAAGTTTTTTCCCTGTTAAAAGGGTGTTTTGCTTGCCATTATCCCCTTAGGGCTTGCTCTGGGGTTCAGGCATATGGGTTCTGTAAAGCGTCTTGAGACAATTTGACCTGTAATTGGTGCAATATAAGTAAAATGGAATTGAACTGAAATAAATTGAATCTTTGATCATTCCTCTTGACGCAATTGGTTTAGTTCAACTAAATTTATTAGTTGTCTGACAGATATGTTTCTTTGGCACAGTCCACAAGTTCTTGATGGTGTTTAAGTCAGGACTTTGGGGAGACCAGTCTGTAATCTTAACTATAGTCTTACTTTGCCATTTTTTCTGTATTTTTGATGTGTGTTTGGGGTCACTGTCTTAATGGAACCCAACTGTCTGTAAGATCCAACCTTCTGACTGATGATTTTAAGTACTCCTAAATAGTGTGGAGATAATTTCCCAAACATACTGAAATGTCTCCAAGTGACTTTGTAACTGTAATCACTCACAAGGAGTTAAGAGGCCATGACACTAAATAAATTTGATTAAAACAATTTTCTGTATCACCAAAACTGAATAAGCAAGTTGCTGTTTGTATATTTTTGACCAGCAGAGGATTTTGTCGTTTTTCCAGAAGGCCTGTAATAAATTTAGGAGCGAACCAAAATGTATGCTTGTTTTTTGTGAAAAAGATGCATAAATTTAAATGACTCCATCATACAAAATGAGGAGTAATAGGAGTTATAGTCTTGAATTTATAAGGGGTTGTTATTTTCACACATATGCTGTCATCTTGAACAATTGTGCTAAATTCTTTTGAGAAACATCCTGAAGTCTTTGACTCGATTCTATTCAACTGATCTCATCGATTTCCAAGATTCATCTGAATATTTCAGGACAATTCACACCTGATGAAAAGATGCACAGCAACAGTCAGTGTTAAAAACACAACAAATCCAAAATGATGTAACATTTGCATTTAACATAAATTGGAATAATAGATGTAATGACAAATAATAGGATTACATTTACAAACCCCTTATAATAAAAATCTGTATATCAATCATTACCTTGGTAAAATAATTGTGTAGGTCTTTGTCATCCACACTCAAGAAATTCCCCACGATGGGTAGACCCCGTGGTCCTGGAGGATAGTTTGGTGGATTCCTGTGTTTAAGGTAGTCTGCCATTAGAATGAACAGAAGAATAAACAGAAAAAGTCCCTTCAGGTCAAAACTCAGCAAAAAATTAAAAATCCACATGGTTAGATGGTTGACAGCAGCAGCCAGGAGGATTGTCTGAGCATTTGAGATTTCCGTCTCTTGAAAAACTAGTATTGTAGGTCCTTTAAAAAGCCCGTCCACACCTGATTTAAGCTAATCCATTCAGGACAGACGGTGTAAAAAAAACAGCCTTAAGTGCACAAAAGCCCCTGTAATAGGTGGTTGATGTAACCAGATCCTATTCCCCTTTGACACATATTATGTAACCTAGCAATATCAAAACCTTACACTGGAGCAAGTCATGTGACCTGCTGATAATAAGCAGCATGATCTCTGAAACTGAGGACAAAAGTTCTTCAAATTGGAAAAATAAATGTTTTTCTTGTTCAAAGTTATATCAGTTACAACTAACTAATATAAATATGCTATTAACTTTTTTTTTTAGAAACTCATGCTTATCAGGGATTTCAGACATAATGTCCTCTTATGTACAAATATATTTTGTTGAATTTTTCATGTGAATTTCCTCAAACTCACATACTGATATCGTTTGTTTTTCCTGCAGTAATATGGAGTAATGGGCCGAACAGAATGCAAAAACTTTGATGGGATAATTAACATTAACAGACATTTTACATGGACTTTAACTTATCACAGGACAGGTTTTAATCTCATACTTTTCAATAAATAAAAATGTATCAGCATAAATGTTTTTCCCGATCTTAGACTAGCACTTTCATGGAAACTGAATTTTGTTGTTTTTTAAATTAAAAAAACAGCAGTGGCGTCTTGTAAAGAAACTGGCATTGACAAAGTTCAAATCCTCAAAATGAAGGAATATTTACTAGCTGTGATCAGGGCTCCTGTTGGTGAGTCAAGAAAAGTGAAAAATAATATATGACATTTGTAACCAGGTGGTAAACAGAGGCAATTACATAAACTGAAAACCATTGAACATTTTATGTTCTTAGTTCCATGAAATATGGATGTATGATTATATGCATTGTATTTTTGTGTTGGTTAATGATGAAATGTTTGTAAGTGCTTTTTGTTACTGCAGTATGTGTTTAGCACAGGAGCTTACACAGGGCAATGTGGTAACTTTGTGCTTTATTTGTCCACTTGGTGCCACAGCCGTATGTTTCTGTTACTTCTATGTTTCTTATATTTTTTTGCTAATGTATTGCACCACAGGTTTTGTGAACCACATTTCATTGTGTAAATTCTACTACATGTAAAATAAATTGGGAAACAAAAAAACCCCACAAATTTAATTTGAAGTATTGGTGTCTGATTTAACCCGGCTTCATATTGTTAGAGCATTTTCTTTTTATTTGAACATTTTCATCTTTCAGGTACTGACTGCGAGTTTACATTCCTACAATTGAAACAGATGAAGTTGAAAGTGACTGTGATAGTGACTGCTCAGATGGACAGTACCAAGACGAAACAGGACATTTGCCTGCAAGACTTCTGAGTAGTGAAGCAGAGGTGAGCTATCTGGAGAATGAGGAAGATGTTAACCTGATAAATCCACACCAACACATTTTTAAAAAAGAGACACAAATAACTTCAAAATAAGCAAAATAGGGACAGGGTTTTTAAAATATTACAATGATCAGCCACATCCAGTATACCAGATTTTATGACCTATGGCCCAACTGCAGTTAAACCAGATCCTGTTGATTTGTTTCTGCTGATGCATCCTGCTACTCTAAGGGTTCTCACAAGATGATGCCATACACAAAACAGCTTCAAATTGATGAAAGCATGATACCCTATTATGGCAAGCATGGCTGCAAGCAGTTTATCGGGGCAAACCAATCTACGAATCTGATCTGGGTACAGGTTGTGGAGCCTTGCTTCACCCAACGGGTCCATGTTTCACATGGAACGCAATTGTGGAGTCTACACACATCTGCCTGAAGCTGGCTTAGGACAGGGCCCAAGTATACGGTAGTCTTTGGTCTGGGTGAATAAGCAGAAGTTCCTCCAGGATGCACATTTGTGTATGGTAACCCTTTCACCTCACTGATGAAATAACCAAACAAGGTTATGGTTCCCTTGGCACACTGAGACAATGCCGTCAGCATGACATCCCTTTCACAGGTCTGAAGGATTTTGAAAAAAATGCATCATGTTGCGACAGAAGGATAACAGTGTTGCAACCATCGCAACCAATGCCTTAGAAAGATATTCAGAGCATTAAGCATCCAGGTGGAGCAAAGAGAAAAAAGCTTTTGTCAAAGTGCTGCAACCTTTGTGTTGCCTTACATACAACCAAAACATGGGCAGCGTGAATCTTCATGATCTTCATGTGCCAAGATATAGCTCTGCAATAGGGTCAAAGAAGGGGTGGTGGCAAGTCCTGGCTTGGTTTTCTTCACAGTGCAGTGGTGAATAGCTGGCTGTTCTTCAGAAATTTCGCTGGCAGTCATTATGACCTCCTGAACTTTCAGCGGCTTTGTCCCTGGATCTCCTGAAGACCTTGCTGAATAATACTGTACCCTTGTCTTCTGGCCATGATGTTAGTGGTCAGTAAATGTTAAGTCAATCCAAGCTACTGCTACAACATGCGTTAACTATATTTTTGTAAACTATGGTCAGTTTTTATTTTGTAAGATCAAGCACTCCTAGCTCTATGGTTATTTAAGTGTTTTATGAGACTGTGAAATACAGTAATTGCAATGTTGTCAATGTTAGTGTCCTTCAGTGTGCATTGCCACGGTATTTTTATGTATCTAATAAAGTTGTGAACACACTTGTACCAATGCCTAATTATAATATGCTACACTCAGTGTTATTCTTAGTTGGTTTTTTTATGTTTAAAAAGGTAAAACTGAAAAATTTGTGTAAATTTAGACTATGCAATATCCCACCGGCAATAATTGTTGCAGAGTATAAAACCTACATTTTCACTAACATAACCGACATGAAATGAAAAAAATCATACGTTACGTGTTTGGGAAGCCTAAGGAGTAAAATGCATGCATTTATTTTGCAGGGAAAAATCTGGAATTCAACAGGTTAAGAACGTGACACCTACTTCCTGCAGGGTGAAAAGTTAGTGTCTCTGACAGTCATTTGGTCCTTTGTAGGCCTGAGAGTGACTGGGGATATGAGCTAGTCAGTAGGTTAATCTGGGGGCATGTCTCCAGTCTGTGATTGTAAATGGATGAAACTTGCTGGTTGATCCTACACTGTTCACTTCACCTTCTCCGTTGTTCAGGTCCAGTGAAGATATTTCCAAGAAAAGGCACAACCCCAGAAAGCTGCAAGTCTCCAGCTGCCCACCACATCAATCAAAAGCAGAAATGAAAAACCAAACAGCAGAACAACCAGTTAAATCCACAGAATCAAAAAGAGCCTGAAAAATCATGTTGGAAATGTTTCATCTCTCTGAGGAAGCACAGTTTGATTCTGCTGACAATGTGGTGGTTATCTGATCACGTGAGTGAGATGGGGGTCGAGGAAACCAAGCTCCAACTATGTTTTGTAACACTGGTGTCCTCTGGTGAACTCTTCTGAAAGTGGAAAAACAAGGCTGAAGCTTGAACTCTTCCTGTTGCTGCTGAATAGAGGAATGTGAACTGCATTTTACGTACACAATGAGGTGTTACAAACATTTTTTTAAATAAAATATAAAATGCTGCACAATAAATAATTTGTGGGTGAATTAATGATGCAGCTGAGACTTGAGACTGGCTTCAGTTTCCAGACCTGTATTCTTTGCAAACAGCAACCTTCAGGGGTTAAAAGAATGGAGCCAGCATGGAAGTGCAAAAAACTTCAGTTCCTTGAGACTGCCTCCAGAAGTGAGTTAAACCCCATTTGTCTCACTCATCCGCTGTAGGCTGCAGGTAAAAGCCTGCCATTGCCTTGAGACAACTAAAATAAAATGCAACACTTCTTCAATTTACATACAGTGCCTATCATAAGTATTCACCCCCCTTTGATGGTTTACTCTTTCATTGCTTTCATAAATCAATCATGGTCAATAAAATTTGGCTCTCTTAACACAAAAAATTATTGGAAAAAACTCTTTAATGTCAAAGTGAAAACAGATTTCTATAAAGTAATGTTAATGAAAGAAAATTATATAAATGAAAATAGTTGTTTGCATAATTATTCACCCCCTTCAAGTCAGTATTTAGTAGATGCACCTTTGGCTGCAATCACAGCAGTGAGTCTGTGTGGATAGGTCTCAATCAGTCTTGCACATCTGCCCACTGCAATTTTGCTCCATTCTTCTTTGCAAAACTGCTCAAGCTCTGTCAGGTTGCGCGGGTATCGGGCATGAACAGCCCTTTTCAAGTCCAGCCACAAATTCTCTATAGGACTGAGGTCTGGGCTTTGACTCGGCCACTTCAGAACATTTACCTGGTTCTTTTTTAACCATTCCTGTGTAGCTTTTGCAGTATGTTTTGGATCATTGTCTTGCTGGAAAATAAATCTTCTCCCAAGACGTAGTTCTCATGCAGACTGAAAAAGATTGTCCCCCAGGATTTCAGTGTAGTTTGCAGCATTCATTCTGCCCTCTATCTTTACAAGTCTTCCAGGCCCAGTTGCTGAGAAACATCCCCACAGCATGATGCTGCCACCACCATGCTTCACAGTGGGGATGGTGTGTCTTTGGTGATGTGCAGTGTTTGGTTTCTGCCAAACATGACGTCTTGTCTGATGGCCAAAAAGCTCAATTTTGGTCTCATCAGACCAAAGAATCTTCTTCCACTTGACCATGGAGTCTTCCACGTGCTTTTTGGCAAACTCTAGTCGAGATCTAATATGACTTTTCTTCAACAGTGACTTTCTCATTGCCACTCTCCCATAAAGCTTTGACCAGTGAAAAACCCGGGAAGCAGTTGCTACATGCACAGTCTCTCCCATCTCAGCAGCTGAAGCTTGTAACTCCTTCAGAGTAGTTGTAGGGGTCTTGGTGGCTTCTCTCACTAGTCTCCTACTTGCACGCTCACTCAGTTTACGAGGGCGGCCTGATGTAGGCAGATTCACACAAGTGCCATATTCCTTCCATTTCTTGATAATTGATTTCACTGAACTCTGGGGATGTTCAGTGCCTTGGAAATTTTTTTGTAACCATCCCGAATTGTACTTCTCAATAACCCTTTCCCTAAGTTGCTTAGAGTGTTCTTCTGTCTTCATGGTGTAATGGTAGCCAGGAATACTGATCAACCACTCTCTGGACCTTTCAGACACAGGTGTTTTACAACTCAATCACTTGAAACACACCCACACCACTCAGGTGACCTTCATTTCACCAATTGTGAGACTATTGGTAACAATTTGATGGACCTCTATTGAATTAGACCATTAAATTAAAAAGGGGGTGAATAATTATGCAATTATTTTTATTTATATAATTTTCTTTCATTAACATTACTTTAAAGAAATCTGTTTTCACTTTGACATTAAAGAGTTTTTTCCAATAAATTTTTGTGTTAAGAGAGACAAATTTTATTGACCATGATTGATTTATGAAAGCATTAAAAGGGTAAACCATCAAAGGGGGTGAATACTTACAGTGGGGAAAATAAGTATTGAACGCGTCAACTTTTTTCTCATCACATTTATTTCCAAAGATGCAATTCAAACAAAATTTCTACCAGACATTGATATTAACTCAAATAATCCACACATGAAAAGAAATCACAACATTCAGGTCCATAAATAATGATTATGTGGAATTAAGTGAGATAACACAGGAAAAAAGTATTGAACACGCTAACTGAGACTCATCTAATACTTGGTGGAGAAGCCTTTGTTTGCAATGACAGCTTCCAGACGCTTCTTGTATGTTTTAACTAATCGCCCACACTGCTCAGGTGTGATTTTAGCCCATTCCTCTGCACAGATTGTCTTTAAATCTTGAATATTCTTTGGTGCCCTCTGGTGAACCCTTTTCTTGAGTTCTTTCCACAAATGTTCAATTGGATTTAAGTCAGGTGATTGACTAGGCCATTCTAACAGATTGATTTTCTTTTTTGAAACCATTTGAGAGTCAACTTTGCCGTGTGCTTTGGATTGTTGTCCTGCTGGAAGGTCCAGCCACATCTCATCCTGGTGGATGGCAGCAGATTCATATCAAGAATTTCCCGATACACGGCTCCATTCATTGCTCCGTCAATTATATGAAGTTTGCCAGTACCATGAGATGAGAAACAACCCCATGCCATGATGCTTCCACCTCCAAATTTCACTGTTGGTATAGTGTTTTTTGGGTGATGTGCAGTGCCATTTCTCCTCCAAACATGGTATGTAGTATGACAGCCGAAAAGTTCAATTTTGGTCTCATCTGACCAGACACATTCTCCCAGTATTCTACAGGCTTGTCAAGATGCTGTTTAGCAAACTTTAAACGAGCTTCAACATGTCTTTTGTTGAGGAATGGAGTCTTGAGAAAAAAGGTGACGCGTTCAATACTTATTTTCCCCACTGTATGATAGGCACTGTAACTGATTGTTACAAAAATAGCACAGCTTCATTATTACTGCAATATCATTGACCATTTAGTTGTCAATAGTGCTAAAAATACAAGAATATTATGTAAAAATGAGTCTTTCAGTCAAAATTCTATGTACAATTTTAAAGATTAAACAGGTCCTCCTCACAGAATGTAATCACATGAGAATGAAAAGCTCAGATTACAACTTTATCTCCTAAAGCATTTTGCTCAGTCTTCCCTGCTAGACGTGATTCATGCATCATGAGATGCTGCACAATTCAGCGGACCTTGGCATGAACCTTGAAGGGAACGGGTACACGAGTAATTCCAGTAATGCCTTCTGTAGTCAGTTCATCTCCATCAGGAACAGAAAAAGAGAACTTCTGCAGTAAACCCACCAAAAACAGAAACAGCTCCATTTTGGCGAGGCCTTCTCCAAGACATGCACGTTTCCCTGAAGAGTCCAGAAAGATACGCAGGTTTAAAATCTTTAGATGAGAGTTTATATTAGCTGTTAATTTGTAAAATGTGAATGTGGTGGTCTGTACCTGCAGAGAAAGGCAGGAATGCTTCTCTCTTCACAAACTTCCCTTCAGCATCTAGGAAGTGTCCTGGATTGAAGGTGTCTGGAGTCTCCCATTCGTTCTTGTCAAACAGCACAGAGGTCAGGAATGGCAACAATAATGTATCCTGAAAAAAACAACCAAAATCCACACAGGACAACACTGAGGTACGCTGCAACACTTGGCTAATTAAACACACTTTAAATGACTGTAAAGTAAGTGAACCTTTGGAATGAAGTAACCACCCAGTGTTGTATCCTTGGCAGCTATCCTTCCTCCATTGAGCGGAACAATATTTCCCATCCTCTGAACTTCGTGGATGACAGCGTCGGTGTAGGGCATGTTTGGTCTGTCAGCTACGGAGGGCGGGCGGTTTTGTCCGATCACCCTGTCTATCTCAGCCTGAACTTTCTCTGTAGAAGTAAATTCAAGGACATTTTTAGGTAAATGAATAAGCCATGTGTTATGGCCCTGGGCCTTGTGAACTTTAGGGAATCCATCACAGTGGTTGGTAAATGTGTGGGGGTAAAAGAAACGTGAGGGACCTTTGAATTGTTCAGAAATGAAAACAGAATACTTATTGTTTATTTTAGTTTCTGGGAACTACTGCGGTGTATTTTGGTTTTGAGAAGTGAACAGTAGGGCCTTTATTTTGTACTGATTGTCCTTCACTTTCTTCCTGGATTTGTAATGCACATCAGCTACAAACAACATTTGGTTATGTTTGTTTTGTTTAATTTCAGTAACACCCATTTGCTTTTAGCCCATTACATTTTGTGTTATTTTAAACTTACTCTTTCAAAAAAAATCCCCACCTCACCCTCTAGAATTCAGCGTTTGTTCTGCTTTCTTTTTGCTGCTTCTTGACCACCCTAGAGAGCTGGATCATAACATCATGCAAAGAATTCCTATCATTTTAAGCTAGAATGTTAGTTTGTTAATCAGTCCAGCTCTTTAAACTAGACTGAACAATTACTTAGATTACCATGAAACTTTGTTTTGGTGGAAGTAATCTTCAGAGCTTTTTTCTGCCACCTCCACAAAAATATTTCGGCAACAGTTACATGGCTTGATTTTAGGACTAACTGCGGTTTGATTTTTAACCAAACATTTGCAAAACAATCTTCCCATTAACCCGTTGTGCTTCACATTTGGTACTAATTATCCCCCGCCACCACGAAGTGGAAAGGGGGATATAGGTTTGGCCTCCGTCCGTGCTTCCGTCCGTGCTTCCGTCCGTCCGAGATGAAGGGGACAGCTTTTCTCGGAAACTATTACAGCCAGGATTACGAAATTTAGTGTGTAGCTTCACACCATGGACACCTTGATCAAGTTTGAAAATGAGACCTGTGTGACAATATTTAACAGAGTTATGGCCCTTGATCACTATTTTGGATAAAGACTCATAGACATCACATGTGGCGGGGGATATTGATGACCATGTCGTCTTGTTCACAAATGCCAGCATACTACTTTAAGATGGTGAACACAGGAAACAAAATTTCTGTTAAACATAAGCATGTTAGCCTTTAGCATAGCCTCACAAAGCTGCTAGCATTGTTTCCATGCTCCTTTGTATGTTCTTGTAGAGCCCAGCACATTACTTACCCTGGATCTCAGGGTATTTCATGAGGTAAACCAAAGCCCACAGCAGAGTGCTGGAGGTTGTGTCTGTTCCAGCCATGAACAGATCCAGAGAGCACAGAGCCAGATTGGTCTCAGTGAAGCCCAGCTCACCCTCTTTGTACTGTTCAGATATGCAGAAAAGACACTTGGTAAGTGAGTGGTAGCTTGACAGAAATTAAAGTGTTCTATTGTGAAATATGTGAGAAGCAGTTGTCCGCTTACCTTCTTCATCTCAATAAGGAAAGTGTCGATGTAGTCTCGAGGATTGTTGCAGTCCAGGTCCTTTCTGTGCCTGTTTACTTCCTGACCGATGAAGTCTTGGATGATGTTGTAATTGGAGAACATTTTATTGTGAGGACCTGGCAGGTACTTCATCACTCCAGGGAAGGAGTCATAGAGCTACTCGGAATGAAACAGGTGATGAGAGAAACATTTCTTAAAAATCCAAATTTTAGACTCCTCTCTCCTTTTATCGTGGCCATTTTGAGGCAAGTCAGGCAGGAGGCACAGCGGAAGACCAAAGAGGAAGTTTATAGATGTAGTGAAAGAGGACATGAAGTTAGTTGACGTGGTCTAATACCTTTTGTAAACCACCACATCTCTCAGTCACTTACAGAGAACTGACTCCTACAGTAACGCCAGAGTACTAAATGTTAATGACTTACTAGACCACATATGTTTCCCTGCAGGCGAAGGGTCTCAGAGATATACTGAAGAATCATCTGGAAGTTGTGGTCACTGTAGTCAAACCTTTTCCCCATCACCAGCTGGCAAATAATGTTGGATGCAGCATTGTTGAAAAGGGTTCCTGGGCTGAAAGGTCCACCTGAAGAAGACGAGAAGTCTGCTAAAAAAGTAAAAGGCAATTTTGCTTGCTTGTGTAGGATTCTAATTGTATTGTAATCCGTTTGTTTCTCTTCATGTGTTCTTTTGTGCCACCTGGTGGTAGCAGCACTTCGGCAGCACGAGAAAGGAAGCGAGTCAATACCAACAAATAAGTTCTTTTCCATACATACAATTATACCAGCATGTTTATGTAAGTATTTCTTGGGTTGAGCACAGTATTTTTGATGATTTTTAGTTTTTACAAATGGATGCATTAGTGTTTGGTAGTTACAACACGGGTACATATGTAAATAGTATTAACTGCTTTATTTCATATCTTCTGTTCCTTGTCGAAGCTTTAAGCATCTGTTCACGAGTGTACGTCAGTAATCTTTGCTCTACTGATGTATTACAGATAGTGTGCGATATTCTCAATGATTACTTGTTTTGTATTTTGTGCTTGTTTGCAGTTTTAAAAGAAAAATGCAATGTTTTCCTGTTTCAATGCTGCACAACTCAACAAACCATCTGACTGGAGCATTTCTTAAGCTAGCTGTATAGCTAAAAAAAACACATATCAACTTCTAGTGTTGATAGCATAAGGATCCTGTGTTGTACTTATTGTAAATCACCTTTTTCCTTCTCTATTTCCTCCTGCAGGTGTTGAAGCTCCTCACAGATACTCTGTTCTGCGATGTTCTTGCCCATTCCAAAGGTGCGTAAGGTTGACAAAGCAAAGCGTCGCTGTTTCTTCCATATTTCACCATTGCTCTGGAACAGACCACCTACAGGCACAAACATGCAGAGGTGAGGAAGAACTCAAGGCAGTTTCTGTAGAGAATGTGACAAGAAACAGAGATTTTGTTCACGTGAGGTTCCTGAGTATATCCTAACAGCCATTGCACTGTATGGTCGATCCACAAAGTTGTCAGCCTGTGCCACTACAGCTTCTTTCACCATCTTGTATCCAGACACAAACACCATCTTATCGCCTCCAAGGCGGACACTGAATACATCCCCATAGGTCTTCTGCAGCTGTGGACAAGAAACAGATACCAATGAACCACAATCCATGACTACATTAGTTAAACAAAAAAAAGAAAAAAAACAACTACCAAAACAAAAAATGAATAGGCTACCTTTTCAAATGGGTTGCCAGGTGTATTTAGTTTTCAGAATTTAGCCTTGAACAAAAGTGCACTTACACTGTAAAGACTATGTATATTGTGGCAATCGTGAGTTTACAATGACTCCTACAACTCTTAAATTTCTGGCATCCGGTATCTTTGCCACAAAAAACATTCATGCACTATGGTTCCTGGCTTTTCCCTTCAGGGGTCGCTGCAGCAAATCATCTGCTGCCATCTAACCCTGTCCTCTGTATCCGCTTCTCTCACACCAACTAACTCCATGTCCTCTTTCACTGCATCCATAAACCTCCTCTTTGGTCTTCCTCTAGGCCTCCTACCTGGCAGTTCAAAACTCAGCATTATTCTACCAACATATTTACTATCCCTCCTCTGTACATGTCCAAACCATCTCATTCTGGCCTTTCTGGCTTTATCTCCAAAACATTTACCATGAATGGTCCCTCTGATGTACACATTCCTGAGCCTATCCATCCTTTGTCACTCTCAAAGAGAACCTCAACATTTTAATCTCTGCTACCTCCAGTCCTGCCTCCTATCTTTTCCTCAGTGTCACTGTCTCAAATCCATGGAACATTGCTGGTCTCACCATTGTTTTGTACACATTTCCTTTCATTCTTGCTGATACTGTTGTATCATACCTGACACTTTTGTCCGCCTGTTCCACCCTGCTTGCACATGTTTCTTCACCTATCTTTTCCATACTCTCCATTGCTCTGGACTGTTAAAGGGGACATATTATGCAAACCTCACTTTGTGAAAGTGTTCTTATGGTAGTGTGTGTTGCAGTAGCCTCATTATGAGGTTGAATTTGACCGCGGTTGAATTTGACCATCCTGACCGCGGTTTGAACGCAGAAGTCGTGTGGAGCCGGGACGTGAGCGCGCGTTCTGCTCTCTCGGCTTCTCGTAGTGCCTTGCTGAGTGTTTGCTTTCTGCACAGCAGCGGGTGGCTCCCCACTCTCGGCTGGTGGTGGCCGGCGGCTGGCTGCCGGCGGCTGGGGAGATGCTCCGGCAGCTGGGGAGATGCTCCGGCAGCTGGGGAGATGCTCCGGCAGCCGGCCGCCGAGGCACTACGAGAAGCCGAGAGAGCGGAACGCGCGCTCACGTCCCGGCCCCCCACAACTTCCGCGTTCAAGCGTTCACGTCAGGATGGCTGAGTGCGGGCCCGGGGAAGAAGAGGAGCGAGAGACCGAGCCGCCTACGTCGCCGCCGCTCTCCAGACGGCTGCTACCGGTGCCATGAGCCTAGTCACTTTGCACGAGACTGCCTGGCGCCCGCACCGAGAAGCCGAGCTCCAGGAAACGAGAAAAGAGTGGTGCTGTGAGGGAACCGCCACTCCAGAACCCCCTGGCTGGCTGCCGGCAGCTGGGGAGATGCTCCGGCGGCCGGCTGCCGGAGCATCTCTCCTGCTAGCAGCTGCTGCCTGTGGTGGCCCACCGTTTCGTCAAGGGGCGGCGGGTTCTTGGTGTGGTGGAGCTGTCAGGGATTACGGGAGCGAACTCTCCGCTGGCCGGCTCTTTTCCTCTTGGGTTTGCTCCCAAGAGGCGGCTCAGTCCCTCGGTGACAGCTTGTTGGAGCTCCCTCAGTTCTTCCGCCATCTGCAGTCAGGCGAGCGCCATCCCACTTCTGACACCAATGTAGCACTGAGCGCGTCCTCTCCCAGAGAGGGGAGGGGGAGTGGGCGCGGGCGCGGACAGATGCGTTCATTTGCATACCTGGAAGCAGGCCCAAAAACAGCCTGTTCTGAGGAGGGCTGGTGAGAGTGAATTTTTCGACCGCTGAAACTCCGAACAAAGGATGATTTTGGGGTGAACAAACTTAAATACTATGTTTTTGGGCTTCTGAGACCTATATGATGTGACTGAAAAATAGCATAATATGGGACCTTTAACCGTAAGTACTTAAAATCCTCCTCCTTCTTTATCACTACTCCCTGTAACCTCACCATTCCACTCAGGTCCCTCTCATTCACACTCACGTATTCTGTCTTGCTGCGGCTAAATTTCATTCCTCTCCTTTCCAGGGCATACCTCCACCTCTCTACATTTTCCTCCACCTGTTCCCTGCTCTCACTAAAGACTGCAATGTCACCTGCAAAGATCATCGTCCATGGAGATTCTTCTCTAACCTCATCTGTGAGCCTGTCCATAACAACAGCGAACAAGAAGGGGCTCAGAGCTGATCCTTGATGCAGTCCCACCTCTACCTTGAACTCCTCTGCAGCACATCTCACCAGTGTCTTACAGCCCTCATACATGTCCTGCACCACCATAACATACTTCTCTGCCACTGTGGTATTCCTTAATGCAATACCACAGTTCCTCTCGGCATCGCCATATGCTTTGAGAAATATCCTGTAGTGTTTAACTTAATTCTGTTCAATTGATCGAATCAATCGCCTAGATTTATCAGAATGTCTCAGGAGAATTCACACCTGATGAAAACATGCACATCAGTAATCAATTTTAAAAGCAGAGTTTGACAAAAATGTCATATTTAAATTTGAAGTAAAATTTGATAATGGATGCATTGACAAATAATATTACTTCAATTGTTTATCTGCAATGCTTACAAATCTCATTCAAGGAAATACATATATATCACTCAGTACCTTGGTGAAATAATTGTGGAGGTGTTTTCCATCCGCACTCAAGAAATTCCCCACGATGGGTAGACCCCGTGGTCCTGGAGGATAGTTTGGTGGATTCCTGTGTTTAACGTAGTCTGCGATTAGAATAAACAGAAGAATAAACAGGAATAGTCCCTTCAGGTCAAAACTCAGCAAAAAATTAAAAGGCCACATGGTTAGATGGTTAACAGCAGCAGCCAGGAGGATCGTCCGTGCTTTTGAGATTTTGTACGTTGTCGCTTGAAAAATTGGTGTTGCAAAGTGTTTAAAAGGCCCGTCCACACCTGATATAAACTAATCCGTTCAAAACAGACAGTGGAAAAAATGCCACAGAGTACAAAAGATGCCTATGATAGGTGACTTATTTAACCAGAGTGTATTCCCCTTTGACAACCAAGACCTTTGTTGTGTACATATTATGTAACCTAGCAATATCAATACCTAGCACTGGACCTAGTCATGACCTGCTGACAATGATCAGGACTCCAGTAAACTCTGAAACTGAGGACGAAAGTTCTTCAAGTTTGAAAAATAAATGTTTTTTTGCTCAAAGTGATCTAATATTTTAGTTTTTTTCTCCAGTAATATAAGATAACAGGGCAATCAGAGTGTAAAAACTTTGATGGGGATAATAAAGAATAGCAAACACTTTACATGGACTCACAGAACACTTTATGTCAGACTGTTCAGAAAATATTATTGTATCAGCATAATTGTTTTCATAATTTTAGGATAGCATTTATTAAATGTATGATATGTATTATTATTACTCCGCCAAGGATTGGCAGAGTTATGTGATGATCGGCATACGTTTGTCCGTCTGTCTGTGTGAAACGTTACTCAAAAACAGGATTCACGGATTTGGATGAAATTTTCAGGGAAGGTCAGAAGTGACACAAGGACCACTTCATTAAATTTTGGCATTCATGTGGCTTTTAGTCTGGATCCACAGATTTGTTAAGGATTTCCCATTGGGAGATACAGCTGCGGCACGGTATTGTTGTAACCATGACAACAAGTGAACACTGTGTCAGATACCTGCCGACGACCATGATTGCGATCCTACTACAAATTGACCATGATTTATCAGTTGGAAATCATACAAGGAACAAATGATCGTATCTAATGACAATCCACAATGATCACAATTGAGTCACAACAGTTTCGGAGATGGAAATGTCTTTTTTTCACCCACAACTGCCCGGCCAGGCAAATCAAACCCCAAACCCCTGGGCAACAAAACAAAACCAAAAAAAATTCAAGTGCGCTCAGGAAAATCCTGCCGCCACCTTATAACGAATGTCCGACGAGATGGTCCGAAGTGATAGCAGGTCCGGGGTGATGGAGATGGAGATACGGACGTGGATGGGCATCAACACAGTGGCAGATGGATGAAGATGGAAGTCCCACTGAAGAGAATCCTCAAAAAAAAAACAGCCTAGGCAAATGTGCAGGGCAATTACTCATACAATCCATAATAAGTGTCCAATACATTTACTTCAATAAAGTTGCCATTCTGCCAGTCCTTTCTTGGCTTATAACAGGCAGTACACATAACAATACGACATATCATAGATGAACAATTAACCTTCTGAATTTAAATACATCTTTCCCTCTGCCTACAGCTGATAATGCAACACATTTTGACAATTTAACACATTACTAGGACTCAGTAACTCACAGCCTAGCTGAATAAAATGTACTCTGGCATTTCAACAAATACTGGTCAACTCCCTCCCCAGAAAGTCACTCCCCAGAAAACTCACTCCCCATATGCTTAGGTTACTTACCTATAACTAGCTGAAATCCATGGATGATATCATTTTACACTGAAAGCTGAAATACCCTAACCCTAACCGGGGAGTGAGTTGACCAAGGAGTGAGTTAACCAGGGAGTGAGTTGACCAGGTACCCATTTGAACACATGCAGCATCTAACTAGCCAGCGCTGAGTGGCGATGATTCATTTTACACAGTAAATTACTCAAGTAGCAACCACATTCAACTCAGCAAACGCATAAAACAGCTAACATATGTTAATGAAAACCATTTAATTCCTATCAAAGTTATCCCGACTGTTCTTTTAGACAGATTACAGAGCTCGGGTTTACCGGTTTAGCTTTACTTTGCTAGCGTTAGCATGCTACATCAAAACCTTGAAGAACACCCATTACTCACTGGAATATCAATTTCTACGAGGTGGTTCAAAGGCGTCTGGTGATTTTCAACTACTTCTGTAAATTTTGCGGTTGACTTGAGTGTCAACATACCTCATTTATGGTTCGTTTTTAAGTAAATCCAGCTCGAGCTCCACATAGGACTGGAGGCAGCAAGAGAAAGAAAAGATGGCATATTTCGGTAAGATGTCCACCCCTTGCACTTTTTCGCGCACTAAACAGACCTATCAAATTCAATCTTAGGGACAATAGACCCTGTGCACGTCAAAAATGCTAACTTCCGGGTTCTGACCGGAGAGTCTTACAGGTCCTTCCGGAGGCTATTTCGCAGCATGGATAACATGGAATCAAAAAAAGAAAAACACCGTTTTCTCGGCAAAACAAAAAATCAGATTTCTGCGTGTTCAAGGTCGATATGGGAGGTACTGTAGTGTACCATTATGTTCGGCTTCTGGTGTTTATAACAGTTCTATAAGCCTTCACCGTTTTCCAAAAGACCGGCATTTGCGGGCTCAGTGGCTTGCCAAAATTAGACGAAAGAAAATGTTTCACACTGAGCTGAGGATCGGGAATATTAGTGCATAGTCACTGATCAAACAGCAAATATCTGATAAACTATAACAACAATCCGTGCAGTCTTCAATCATTTGTTATTCCGTTTTGACATTTAATCAAATATAGAGGAAATCCAAGCATTTGTCATTTTGTTCAAACAAAACTACAAATATAAAATGTCTTGCTGAACTCGACTAACCCTTTAAGCTGCAGTCAATTCCAGCCATTTTCAGTACAAAAAAACACTAACATTCTATTTGAAAATAAAAATATGACGAGAAATACAGGGAATATTGGACGCGCATCGCGAGGTGCATTTCCTTGAAAACGACCTATTCGTAGAGTATATACCGACTTCAAGACATGTTTTGGACAAAATATGTTACTGGCTTGTTTCGTCTGGATGTCCAAGGTTGGATTATTGCTGTTTTTTGTGGAATATTTTCATCCGTGTGTAATAATGAACCCGGAAATGTGAGTCGTGCTGTGTACATTGAAGCCGTGTACAGAAAATGGATGGATGGATATTCGTTGTTTGTCGGACAAACGTGTTTATATTACCCGCTGTGGTAATCACATCTGAAAGTGGTTTATACCGGCGGATTCATGAGAATCTAAGTTTTCCATCGGCGTGTAGTGTTTGTATAATCGCGTTTGCAGTTTCAGACATTTAGCAAATTGCTTATGCAGATCTCAAAGTGTACCGCAGATGGGACACTGAAGCACAACTGAAGCGCAACGGGCTAAGTACCAAAGACTAAAGTGTAAAGTGGATTCTAGTAGCTAACTAAGCAAAAAATAGTAATGTATAAATACTGGAAAATAAAATGATATGGTGCATGTTTGGCAAGCCCTACAGTTAAGCTAGCGCTAGTTATGTAGGATGCGATGCCACTTACCTTCAAAGTTATATATGTACTGGGATATATAAAATTTGAATCCCTTTTCCCGTTTGCTTTAAGGAGCTGACGCAAAATCATCATCGAGACGATAAACATCGTCAACAGAAATTTTAGGCAAGTTGCCTAGGCATCTGGAAAAGTAAAGTGTACTGCTGGCTTCTTCCATTTTGACAGCGCTGTAAGCAGGACCGGAAGTAACTGCAGCACCCGGAGTTTTTCAACCGGAACTAGCACATGCTATCGTGCACAGGGTCTATAACGGCCTTCTGCTATCACCTTGTGGCCAATTTGAGGTACTAATTCCCCTGAGAGAAATGGCAATTAAGGGACTAACTCAAAATATTGGCTAAAACACATTATTAACAGCCTGAGATTACCTACCTGGGTTATATACAGAATAACCCGACTAAGTCTAAATCCTCATAGATTCCTATGTTTACAACCTGGTACAAAAATGGTTGTGGTCTCTTTGTGTCTTTGCTTTCCTTCCTCCTGGATTTATGTTTTGCTATTTTTGTGCACCTGTGCATCAGCTGGTGTTGGCCTGCAGAGAACAAAAGGAGGAGCTCTCAGCCATGATGTCTTGCAGCCAATGAAGAAGTCATCCTTACTTTCCTTAGCTGTCCTTGCTCTCCAGGAATTAAACTTATATAACCGCAGGATTAATTGTTTTACAGGCTGCAGGACAAAAATGTGCTTTTTGGCCTCTACTGACTTCTACTACCACCACTTATCGTTCAGTGTGTATAATCTGATTAGCTGCCATTTCTATTGCAACAGTTGCTCAGCTTCAAGTACGGGTTGGTGGTCTTCCTGCTGGGCATTGCTTCCTGTTACAGGGAGCGTCTTTATGCAGGTATGTTCTGGTAGGGGTCCACCAGGGGACGACTGGCTGGACAATTTTGTGGCATCGTTGGGTCATCAGGTGGATGCTTCAATTATTTTTCCTCAGTTTTTTGCTCATGTTAGTGAACACAGTTTAGCAGACAATATGTGAGCACAATATAGACACAAAATCCTGACAAACAGAATAGTTTGATATTTTTCTGTGTTTTTCTGCTGTTAAATGATATATTAAAGAAGATTATTTGTGCCAAACAACTTTCCTTTGACTGTGGGCTCATCCAACCTGCAGAGCTTCACCTCCAGTTCACAGAGGTAGGAGTTCATATCGAATAACAAATAACAATATTCTTATGATATGATAATGAATTTAGTGTCTGAGGCCAAATAAACCTCATTAGGACTGCATCATCTAATGATTTTTTAACCTTTTCCATTGCATTTCCTGAATTCAAACTTTTATTGTAAATGTCTTTCTGCATTTTACAAGAATCATCTTTATTTTTAAGTAAAATTCTGACTGAAAGTAAAAATCTGTATCACCACAGCCTCCTACCCAGACAAAAAACTGTTTTGTGTCTTCCAAGACGAACGCAGAACATGTTCTCATAAACATCAGAAAACTGTGGATTAAGATTAAGCGGCTTGTTGACGAGTATGTGACCGTGATAAGAGACATGATTCAGCATTATGTGTTCATCACTTTAATGTTGCAGCAGATAAAGGGGAGTTAACTACATTCTAAAATGTTTCTGCTGTGCAGCTTGTGAATCTCCCATTGTGGGGCCAATAAAGTTTTATTTTAATCTATAATATTACACCATCATTTATTTGTTGATTATATTTTGTACTATGTAAATCTGTGTATTTACTAGTAACTCATGTTACTGGATAAATGTGGTAGAATAAATGAGACAATAAGTGCATCTGAATTGTCGTAGAGTTAAAGTATAAATGAGCAGAAAATAGAAATACTCAAAGTACAAGTAACTCAAAATGGAATTTAAGCACAGTACTCGAGTAAATGTACTGAGTTGATATTGAACCACTTTTATAAGCATTTTTTATACTATAAATATAAAATATTCTGTTTTGAGTCATTTTGTTTTAAGTCTAAGGTAGACAATGATATTGTGATAACTTCATTCCTGTCTATGAGCTGAACAGTTATTTATTTTCCAGTCAAACATGCTGAGGTTGTTCAACAGGACGTTCAAGAATCAGTTAAAAGACAACATGGAAATGCCTCAGTGCTGTCAGCTTCACTTAGTAAATGTGAGGCTGTTGAGATTCAGCGTTGAAGATGTTTTCTTAAATATGTAGAAATATATATGGAGGAAAGTGTGGTGGATCATTTTTGTATAAATGATATAAACAGAGACAACTAAAATAAAATGCAACATCTCTTCAATTTATGTCACTGATTGTTACAAAAACAGTACAGCTTCATTGTTATTTTACAAAAAGGCATGTTTACAAAATCACTGGAAACATTTTGTTATAAATAGCGCTAAAAATACAAGAATATTCTGCAAAAATGATTGTCACTCAAAATTCTGTGTAGAATTTGGATTTGGTGGATCATTTTTCTGAACATAATATAAATGGAAGCAACTAACATAAAAAACTACATTTCCTTTAATTTACGTAATTGTTACATTGTTGCAAAAATAGTACAGCTTTATTTTTATTGTACAGAATGTATGTTTACAATATTATATACATTTTGCTGTCGATAATGCAAACTCAAGAATATTGTTACGTGAAAATGATTGTCATTCAAAACTCTGTGTAGAATTTAAAAGATTGAACAGGTCCTCCTCACAGAATGTAATCACTTGAGAATAAAAAGCTCAGATTACAACTTTATCTCCTAAAGCATTTTACTTAGTCTTCCCTGCTAGACGTGATTCGTGCATCATGAGATGTGTCAGAGCGGATTCTTTGGTACTGTTAATGAGGAAAAAACACTCGGAGACAAGGATGACTCAGAGTCAAAATATTCATTTAAGAATATTTAGTAAAAACGCATTGGATAGCAGAGAAATGCATGTATGCAGACTCTCTGTTGTTCTAGCTGACATCAGATTGACTAAACTAAGACAATATTCCTCTGCATGCAGCTGTTCGCAACAAAGAGTGAATTCTAAACTATTACATGAGTTTTTAACTAAGAAGGTGTTATCTTCTGATTGGTTCACACTGCTGGATGTCTTCGGTCTTCGTCCAATCCGAGCCGTCTTCACCCTGTATTGAGAGTACTTTGCATGTGTGTGTATGTGCCTGCCTGAGGTGTGGCTTCCTGTGACCTTTGCACAGACGACAACTCAGCTCTCTGCAGATAACAGGTCTGGGCTTCTTGCTCAATTTATGCTGAGCTTTGAGTTTTATTAATTCAGCTTATTAAATTTTATGTTTAATAATAGTACAACAACATCAATAATTTAATTATTTGTATAAGGCAGATTAATCAGATTTTATCCCTATTTTAATCTAGGATCCTCATAGGTTAATATAAGATTTCTATGCCTGTCCCCAATTTACTGTTAATTTATGACATTGTTGATTACATTTTCTTTTAAGCATTTTTCTTATGAACATTATATTCTAATCTTAATTCCCCAATATTGTTTTATGGTTTAATACTTTAACTTTTATTCTTGTTTAAACATCTAGCTGTTGTTTGAACCTTTTGCCCTGTCTCTGTCCTCTGTGTGTACGTGACAAGTTGCACATCTCTGTAACCGCAGACCCCCCTCTTTCTTCCAGGTATTGCATAGTTTTAACGGATGTTCTTCACTTTTATTTTAAAACTGTCACCTGTCCACGCCAAGGGTGTAGGTTTGCATCGGGACGGTAGGGACATAACACTACCAACTTTTCAAGAGGGTCAAATTGTCCCCACCAACTTTTAAGCAACCTTATTTGCATTATATAATGAGTTCAGTTATATAGGTAATTTTGATTGTCTTCCCATATGTTGTAAGGATAGAATTGACCCTGCCATTAAGTAAATTATTTTCATTATGTTCAGACCAGACTTACATTTACCCCTTTTCACTTGCTGAATGTGCCGGTCCAATCAAACGTGCGTTTGATTGGCTGATGACTTGACACCCCCCCGCCACCCACACGCACACTCACACAGCCCCGACAGAAATACACAAGAAATAAACATGCCGCCTTCTCCGCCCCCTTCGAAGAGGAGGGGTATTAGAAGTTTTTTTCGGCCAGCAGCAGCAGCAGCAGACGACACTGTAAGTAATGTAAAAAGCAGGCGTAAACTAACCGTGACGTCACCCGTTGGTTTCAACGGCGAGAAAATGAAGCCCGGATTTTGCTACTTCCTGGTCGCCGTTTTGGATTTTTTGGAGCCAGTGACGTAAATAGCGTCATCAAACAGACTGGACTGGAGAGCAACTCGGGGCAGGATTGGCTGAGAACTCTCTTATCCCGCCCACGTTTTACCGCAGAGGCTTCTGTTGCTGTCTATCAAGTATAGCCACGCCCCCTGGCTCCGCCAACTTTAACAATTTATTTAAAATTCAGTATTGATTTATTTTAAGATCGGCCACCTGATCTCTCATTTTGACCATGAAAACTAACGGGAAAAAAATCCTGAGCTGTAGAAAATCAGTCTATCGTATTTTATTTTTTCCAAAAATGAATTGGGGTCTATGGAGCAAAAGCTTTTTGGAGCCAACCCTAGCGGACGGCGGGATATTGCAAGTTTTTGACACTTCCGGGTGGACTTCAATTCTGGAGCCAGATGCCACGTCCACTATATATACAGTCTATGGTAAAAAGACGTCAATGTTGTGGACGTGGGGAACACACCACTAATGTTGCTACTGAAAGTCCAACCTGCATCAGAGTTAGCATAACATTAAACTGTGTGAACTTGCTAACCTGCAAAACTCGAGTAGGAAGCTGCTTAGAGAGAATTGTCCTCCTGTATGTGTTTTCTACTGTTAACGTGAATTAAACTGTGAGAAATGTAGTGAACTCTGCTGGAAAATATAGAACCAGAAAAACGTGAGCAAGAAGCTGCTTAGAGAGAGGTCCCAGTCTGTGTTTCACAGGAAAATGTTGACAGTCACAAAAAAAAAAAAAAAAAAACACATGCTGCTGCTTTTCTTCTTGTAAACGGCCTTGTTTGGAAGGAAAGAAGGCTAGAGCATGTATTTATTGTGTATGTTAATATAAATTAAGTTATGTTCAAATATTGCAATTTAAATTTGCTAATAAAATCGAGACATTTATTCTGGAAGTTTTCAAAATGTTTCTTTAGTAGTTTTTGAAAACAAAGATTTGAATCGAATGGTGTATCACCTGAACCAATACAGATTTATTTTGCATTGATCATTTAGCTTATCAATTAATTAGGTTCATATTTGTGAGAAATGTAGCCCTGACCCCCGTTCACCCAATCTGTTTGGTCTTATTAATGTCCCGTCCCCAGCAAAAAGTGTACATGCAGGTTATGCTGTTATATCGTCCCTACCAATGTTGAGACCAAACCTACGCCCTTGGTCCATGCTAAACTGCCATCCTAGATGTTATTCTTATTTCAGCTTGTCAGTTTGAAGCGAGGGGGAGAGTTTTCCCCTCAGCTCTTTGAAAGGTCAGTTGTAACCGCAAGCCTTTTAGTCAAGTGGAGCATGAAGCATTTACCTTAAACACACTTTCCTTTAGGTTAGACGTTGAAACCTGCACAACCTGCTTAGATCAACATTTTTTCCAGGTTATGAGCTAGAACTCAAACATGCATTCATAAGCACTTTAATATATTTGATTATAGGGTTAATACAAGTTGCAAGCACACTGATATATAATTGGTTACAGGATGTGATCAAATGATGATTTATGATTAAATGGATTATAACTAAAGATAGAATTAAAACATGATTGTTTGATAGATAGGTTGAAATGAATATTCCCCACAGATGCTGCCTAATTCAGCGGACCTTGGCATGAACTTTGAAGGGAACAGGTACACGAGTAACTCCAGTAATGCCTTCGGTTGTCAGTTCATCTCCGTCAGGAACAGAAAAAGAGAACTTCTGCAGTAAACCCACCAAAAGCAGGAACAGCTCCATCTTGGCGAGGCCTTCTCCAAGACATGCACGTTTCCCTGAAGAATCAACAAAGATACACAGGTTTAAAATCTTTGGATGAGAGTTTATATTATCTGTTGAGTTGTAAAAGGTGAATGTGGTGGTCTGTACCTGCAGAGAAAGGCAGGAATGCTTCTCTCTTCACAAACTTCCCTCCAGCATCTAGGAAGTGTTCTGGATTGAAGGTGTCTGGAGTCTCCCAATCGTTCTTGTCAAACAGCACAGAGGTCAGGAATGGCATCAAGAATGTACCCTGGGGGTATCCACACAGAGGAACACTAAAGGACGCTGCAACACTTGGTTAATTACTGACACTTTAAATGACTGTAAAGTAAATGAACCTTTGGAATGAAGTAACCACCCAGTGTTGTATCCTTGGCAGCTATCCTGGCTCCATTGAGTGGAACAATATTTCCCATCCTCTGGATCTCATGGATGACAGCATCGGTGTAGGGCATGTTTGGTCTGTCAGCCATGGAGGGCTGGCGGTTCTGTCTGATCACTCCGTCTATCTCAGCCTGGACTTTCTCTGTAGAAGTAAATTGATAAACCAAACCAGTATACTGGTACTGTGACCACTATTGTAAACTGGCATTAACAACCAAACATTACTTACCCTGGATCTCAGGGTATTTCATGAGGTAAACCAAAGCCCACAGCAGAGTGCTGGAGGTTGTTTCTGTTCCAGCCAGGAACAGATCCAGAGAGCACAGAGCCAGATTGGTCTCAGTGAAGCCCAGCTCACCCTCTTTGTACTGTTCAGAAATGCAGAAAAAGACACTTGGTAAGTGAGTGGTAGCTTGACAGAAATGGACATGACGGTGCAATATGTGAGAAGCAGTTGTCCGCTTACCTTCTTCATCTCAATAAGGAAAGTGTCGATGTAGTCTCGAGGATTGTTGCAGTCCAGGTCCTTTCTGTGCCTGTTTACTTCCTGACCGATGAAGTCTTGGATGATGTCGTAATTAGAGAACATTTTATTGTGAAGACCTGGCAGGTACTTCATCACTCCAGGGAAGGCGTCATAGAGCTACTCAGGATAAAACAGATGATGAGAGAAACATTTGTTAAAATCCAAATTTTACACCTTTTGTAAAACCATCACATCGCTCAGTCAGTTACAGAGAACTGACTCCTACAGGAATACCAGAGTATTGATTGTTGTTGACTTACTACACCCCATATGGTCCCCTCCAGACGAATACTCTCAGCGATATACTGAAGCATGAGCTGGAAGTTGTGGTCAGTGTAGTCAAACCTTTTCCCCATCACCAGCTGGCAAATAATGTTGGATACAGCATTGTTGAAAAGGGTTCCTGGGTTGAAAGGTCCACCTGAAGAAGAGGAGACCACTGCTTGAAATATTCAAATACCGGTAAGTAAGTAAAAGGCAATTTTGTCTGTTTTCTGTTGCTGCCACTTGTGCAGGACTATAACTGTATTGGAATCAGTTCATTCACTTTTTTAATGCCACCTGGTGGTTGCAGCAGTTAAGCGCACTAGAAAGGAAGTGAGCAAACAGGAACCAATAGTACTGCTCAAGAAGTTCTTTTCCATATGATGCAATCACAGTCAGAATCACAGAGAATCGGTCTTCTTAATCCTGTGTCTTTAAAGTCCAGAAAATGACTTCAATCGTAAGTCATCAGCTGTTTACAGTTACATCAATATGTCTCTGTGAGAATTTCTTGTGTTGAGTGCATTAGTGTTTGGTAGTTACAACAGGTGCATATGCCAATAGTATTAACTGCGGTATTTTCATATTTTATGTTCTTGACATAGCTTTAAGCATCTGTTCATGAGTGTATGTCAGTAATCTTTTCTCTACTGATGTATTACAGATGTTGTGTGATATTCTCAAAGATTACTTGTTTCGTATTTTGTGCTTGTTTGCAGTTTTACAAGACAAAACGCATTATTTTCCTGATTAAATCCTGCCAAACACAACAAACCATCTGCTCCTTGGAGCATTTGTTAAGCTAGCTGTATAGCTAAAAAATATGTAGTGACTTTTAGTGAGAATGATCTTGTGTTGTACTTATTGTAAATCACCTTTTTCCTTCTCTATCTCTTCCTGCAGGTGTCGGAGCTCCTCACAGATACTCTGTTCTGCGATGTTTTTGCCTATTCCAAAGGTGCGTAAGGTTGACAAAGCAAAGCGTCGCTGTTTCTTCCATATTTCACCATTGCTGTGGAACAGACCACCTACAGGCACAAACATGCAGAGATGAGGAAGAACTCAAGGCAGTTTCTGTAGAGAATGTGACAAGGAACAGAGATTTTGTTCACTTGAGGTTCCTGAGTATATCCTATCAGCCATTGCACTGTATGGTCGATCCACAAAGTTGTCAGCCTGTGCCACTACAGCTTCTTTCACCATCTTGTATCCAGAGACAGCCACCCAATTTTGACCTCCAAGGCGGACACTGAATACATCCCCATAGGTCTTCTGCAGCTGTGGACAAGAAGCAAATACCAATGAACCACAGCGCATGACTACATTAGTTATACAAAAACAAAACAAACAAAAAAAAAAACACCAACGCCCAAAGAGACAGGAATAGGCTACCATTTCAAATGGGTTGCCAGGTGTGTTCACTTGTCAGAATTTACATTTACAGACTTGAACAAAAGTGGACTTGCACTTGTAAAGACTGTGTATATCAAGGTAGTCTTGAATTTCCAATTACTTTTTTAATTATTAATTTTCTGTGATATAATCATTGAAAACCCCACATCTTTGTCACAACAACAAATCATGCATTTTGGTGCTTTCATATTTTTCTTATAGGTCTTCTGGAAATATGACAAAATCTGCTGAGTCAAAAATAAACATGCAGAAATGCAAACATCTGGTTAATTGTTCTTTGGCCATTTTCACACCATCTAGGTAGTTTTGGTAGCTATCTACAAGTTGCATTTTTGGCCACTCCTTTTGACAGAATTGGTTCAGTTAAAGTAAATTTATTAGCTGTCTGACAGATTTGTTTCTTCAGCACAGTCCACAAGTTCTTGATGATGTTTAAGTCAGGACTTTGAGGAGACCAGTCTAAAAGCTTAATTGTTGTCTTACTTAGCCATTTTTTCTATATGTTTGATGTATGTTTGTGGTCACTGTCTTACTGGAACCCAACTGTGTTGAAGATCCAACCTTCTGACTGATGATTTTAGGTTTTCCTAAAAAATGTGGAGGTAATTCTGCTTCTTCATTATTCAGTTTACTTTGTATAAAGCACCAGGTCCACTGGCAGCAAAACAGCCCCAGACCATAATACTACCACCACCATGCTTGACTGTAGGTTTGGTGTTCTTGGGGTTAAAGTTGTCACTGTCTTTCCTCCAAATATATTGAAATGAGTCCAAGTGACCTTCCTGTTTAAGGAAATTATTTGTTTTTTACAGATCTGTGCGGAACTCCTCAAACTTTCCTGTTGTAGCGTTTGTGGTTGATTCTAATGAATGGATCAAATGGGCTCTATTTAAAATGGCTCAGAGCAGTCAGCAGCTGTAGTCAATTGTAATCACTCACATAGAGTTAAGAGGCCATGACACAAAGTAAATTTGATTAAAACAACTTTCTGCATCACCAAAACTAAAACTATGCGCGTTGCTGTTTGTATATTTTTGACCAGCCGATTTTGCCGTATCTCCAGAAGACCTATGGAAAATCTATGAAAGAAACAAAATGTATGTTTGTTTGTTTTTTGTTATTTTGTGACAAAAATGCACAACTTTCAATGATCTCATCATAGAAAATGAGGAGTTGTAAGACTTTTTGGAAACTCAAGACTGCTATGATACACATGGTAGTCTTTAATTTTTAAAGGATTGTTGTTACTTTCCACATATGCTTACATCTTGAACAATTGTGCTAAATTCTTTTAAGAAACATCATGAAGTCTTTAACTTAATTCTATTCAACTGATCTCATCAATTGCCTACATTTATCAGAATATCTCAGGAGAATTTACACCTGATGAAAAGATGCAGAGCAATCATCAGTGTTAAAAACACAACATGACAAAATGATGTAACATTTAAACGTAAAGTAAAAATTAATAATGGATGCATTAAGAAGTAATATGACTTTATATTTTTTATCTGCAATGCTTACAAACCCCTTACGAGGAAATACACATCACTCAGTACCTTGGTAAAATAATTGTGGAGGTTTTTTCCATCCGCGCTCAAGACATTCCCCACGATGGGTAGACCCCGTGGTCCTGGAGGATAGTTTGGTGGATTCCTGTGTTTAACGTAGTCTGCGATTAGAATAAACAGAAGAATAAATAGGAATAGTCCCTTCAGGTCAAAACTCAGCAAAAAATTAAAAAGCCACATGGTTAGATGCAGCAGCCAGGAGGATCGTCTGTGCTTTTGAGATTGTCTGTCATCACTTGAAAAACTAGTGTTGTAGGTCCTTTAAAAAGGCGGTCCACACCTAATTTAAGCTAATTCGTTCAAGACAGACAGTTGAAAAAATGCCACTGAGTACACAAAGACACCTGGCTTATGCAACCACAGCGTATTTACCTTTGACAACGAAGACCTTTGTTGTGCACATTTTATGGAACATTGCTGGTCTCACCATTGTTTTGTACACATTTCCTTTCATTCTTGCTGATACTGTTGTATCATACCTGACACTTTTGTCCACCTGTTCCAACCTGCTTGCACATGTTTCTTCACCTATCTTTTCCATACTCTCCATTGCTCTGGACTGTTAAAGGGGACATATTATGCAAACCTCACTTTGTGAAAGTGTTCTTATAGTAGTGTGTCTTACAGCCCTCATACATGTCCTGCACCACCATAACATACTTCTCTGCCACTGTGGTATTCCTTAATGCAATACCACAGTTCCTCTCGGCATCGCCATATGCTTTGAGAAATATCCTGTAGTGTTTAACTTAATTCTGTTCAATTGATCGAATCAATCGCCTAGATTTATCAGAATGTCTCAGGAGAATTCACACCTGATGAAAACATGCACATCAGTAATCAATTTTAAAAGCAGAGTTTGACAAAAAGGTTGCTCGAGGAGGAAGGGCCAAAGTGTTATAAAATAACACACATGTTTCATCAACCCCCACCTAGGTCCAGCAGTGTACAGTTGAAAATAAATGATGCTGCTACTTCAAGTAAGTTTACAAACGGTCGGTTCTTCTCACAAATGCATCATCAGACTTCAAAGGCCAAAATATAATAAAAAATGATTAGTATATTATTGATTTGCTTGGCTATATTAGAAAACTTTGTTTCATTTTGTCAGTTGCAAGTGACACTTTGCTAAGCCACGCCCCCTTGGTTACTGTTGCTACGCCTGTCAAGCTTTCCCTTCTTGAATGAGAAATATGGAGTTTTGAGTGAAATCAATGAGTGTTATTCAAATATCTGAACAGATTCTTCAGATACTTCAGAAAGAAGTAGCCAGAAAAGGTCTCCAGTATGTTTCAGAGAGAAACACATCAAATCAAATGTTGGCAGAGTTAAAGTGAAATCAAAACAATTAAACCAAGAACAACAGTGTTCTTGTAGAGAAGGGTAAGTCGATATGTTCTGTTTAAATTGAAATTAATTTTAATTTGTCTTTCATTGTCATTGTGTTTGCCCATTTCTTTGGTGGCCATTCACAAAATGCTAAAATATATCAGTATGTCAGAACTTGTTTCTGTTACACATATTTCTTGTTCACATATCTCAATGGCTCAGGGTTTAACAGAAGTAACCTGCTATTGAAGCATCTTAGTTTGTTAACATTATCTTACCTGACACATAGCGCTCATGATAGTTAACACCTTACTTTAGAACAAATGCAGGTGTTCTTAGGCTCTATCCACACTCAGCATCTTTCTGTTTGCATCTTGGGCTTGGGAAAGGCCAACAAAAAAACACACCACCCTCCAAACTTCTCAAATATTGACTGTTAGACTTGTTAGTGCTGTATGCACACAGCTTAGGCATATTGATTTTTTTTTAAAGCTTGACAGGCCTCCTGTGCATTTTAATGGTTTCTAACCAAGGATTGGACAGTAGCCCTTTGTGGGAGGGGCTTAGCAAAGGGTCACTTGTACCCTCAGAGTTAGACCCTCACCCTTTTAACACGATGAAGTACACACTCACACACCGTTTGTCTTTCTATGGACTTTGCTTTATTCTAACAGCAACAATAACAACCTTCACTACTGGTTGTCAAAGGAAGCTTTATTCCACATTGTAGATTTCTTTTGCCTTCTGTCTGCTGCAGTGCTGTGGTGGTTTGTTGTGTTTGTCTCTCAATAGTCAAAACATAATATAGTTACTAGACAAGTCACCTGTGTATATTCCAACCTTGAATTATAGGGATCCCAGTATCATAAGCCAAGGGATGGATAAATAAAATATATTATCTATGTACTGCTGCTGATGCATTTGCCATTTTGGTATATCTGGCATTGCCATTGTTACAACAGGACAGGTTAAGAAGATATGGTTGGCTATATAGTGCATGTACTGTACACAGTTGCTCTACTTGGAAGAATTTCTGCAAATATGTTATGATCCAGTGATGAATCATACATGTACTATGCATTCTACAGTGTATATTACAGTAATTGGAAGCATCTTCTACAGTTTTTGTCAGTGTGGTGGTTGGTTGTGCTTGCCTGTTCTGTATGTGGATTCAGATGTTCATTTGCTGTTTTTTTTGGTTAAGTGTGTGTGCGTGTGTGTGTGTGTGAGAGAGAGAGAGAGACTTTGTATAGCATTTAAAATGAATTAAGTTTTACCATATTTAATTTGAGCATGTTTCTTGTGTAAAGGTGTTCTTACATGGTGATGGAAATGTAATGCTAATTTTAAAGCACAAAATATGGTGAGTCTGGCCCAAATAAGATCCACAGGTGTCAGGTGGGTTGCAGGAAGCCTGAAAACGTTTGAGACCCCCTCTTTAGGTAGGGTAGGCAGTTGACTTACAATTTACAGTTATGAAATGAACATTGGTGTTTGCATATACTATTAGCTATGACCAGCTGACATCTAAATGATTTGCTGACAAAATAATATATATATTTTTAATTCCACATGTTATATAAATAATAGGAAAAGGAAAAGATTGGAAAAATTGGGGAGGGTAGTGAAGAGATTACAGAAGAGAAAAGTACTGGACTGTATGGAGCTGTCGTTATGGTTGTGTTTAATAGACTTACTGTCTGTTTAGTAGTGTTGTAATTGCTATAACATAACTGTAAAAGGCATATTTTTGGAAGGAAAAAAACAAAATTTTGGTGCATTATCCCATGTGACACAACCCTTGCGGTGGTGGAAGTGGCCTGACTGATTGGAAATCTCCCGGCCTGAATTTCTTTCCCAGTCCGGCCCTGGGCGTCCACCAGGGGACGACTGGCTGGACAACTTTGTGGCATCGTTGGGTCATCAGGTGGATGCTCCAATTATTTTTCCTCAGTTTTTTGCTCATGTTAGTGAACACAGTTTAGCAGACAATATGTGAGCACAATATAGACACAAAATCCTGACAAACAGAATAGTTTGATATTTTTCTGTGTTTTTCTGCTGTTAAATGATATATTAAAGAAGATTATTTGTGCCAAACAATTTTCCTTTGACTGTGGGCTCATCCAACCTGCAGAGCTTCACCTCCAGTTCACAGAGGTAGGAGTTCATATCGAATAACAAATAACAATATTATTATGATATGGTAATGAATTTAGTGTCTGAGGCCGAATAAACCTCATTAGGACCGCATCATCTGATGATTTTTTAACCTTTTCCATTGCATTTCCTGAATTCAAACTTTTATTGTAAATGTCTTTCTGCATTTTACAAGAATCATCTTTATTTTTAAGTAAAATTCTGACTGAAAGTAAAAATCTGTATCACCACAGCCTCCTACCCAGACAAAAAACTGTTTTGTGTCTTCCAAGACGAACGCAGAACATGTTCCCATAAACACCAGAAAACTGTGGATTAAGATTAAGCGGCTTGTTGACGAGTATGTGACTGTGATAAGAGACATAATTCAGCATTATGTGTTCATCACTTTAATGTTGCAGCAGATAAAGGGGAGTTAACTACATTCTAAAATGTTTCTGCTGTGCAGCTTGTGAATCTCCCATTGTGGGGCCAATAAAGTTTTATTTTAATCTATAATATTACACCATCATTTATTTGTTGATTATATTTTGTACTATGTAAATCTGTGTATTTACTAGTAACTCATGTTACTGGATAAATGTGGTAGAATAAATGAGACAATAAGTGCATCTGAATTGTCGTACAGTTAAAGTATAAATGAGCAGAAAATGGAAATACTCAAAGTACAAGTAACAAAATGGAATTTAAGCACAGTACTCGAGTAAATGTACTGAGTTGATATTGAACCACTTTTATAAGCATTTTTTATACTATAAATATAAAATATTCTGTTTTGAGTCATTTTGTTTTAAGTCTAAGGTTAAACAATGACATTGTGATAACTTCATTCTTGTCCATGAGCTGAACAGCTATTTATTTTCCAGTCAAACATGCTGAGGTTGTTCAACAGGACGTTCTAGAATCAGTTAAAAGACAACATGGAAATGCCTCAGTGCTATCAGCTTCACTTAGTAAATGTGAGGCTGTTGAGATTCAGCGTTGAAGATGTTTTCTTAAATATGCAGAAATATATATGGAGGAAAGTGTGGTGGATCATTTTTGTATAAATGATATGAACAGAGACAACTTAAATAAAATGCAACATCTCTTCAATTTATGTCACTGATTGTTACAAAAACAGTACAGCTTCATTGTTATTTTACAGAAAGGCATGTTTACAAAATCACTGGAAACATTTTGTTATAAATAGCGCTAAAAATACAAGAATATTCTGCAAAAATGATTGTCACTCAAAATTCTGTGTAGAATTTGGATTTGGTGGATCATTTTTCTGAACATAATATAAATGGAAGCAAGTAACATAAAAAACTACATTTCCTTTAATTTACGTAATTGTTACATTGTTGCAAAAATAGTACAGCTTTATTTTTATTGTACAGAATGTATGTTTACGATATTGTATACATTTTGCTGTCGATAATGCAAACTCAAGGATATTGTTACGTGAAAATGATTGTCATTCAAAACTCTGTGTAGAATTTAAAAGATTGAACAGGTCCTCCTCACAGAATGTAATCACTTGAGAATAAAAAGCTCAGATTACAACTTTATCTCCTAAAGCATTTTACTTAGTCTTCCCTGCTAGACGTGATTCGTGCATCATGAGATGCTGCATAATTCAGCGGACCTTGACATGAACTTTGAAGGGAACAGGTACACGAGTAACTCCAGTAATGCCTTCTGTAGTCAGTTCATCTCCATCAGGAACAGAAAAAGAGAACTTCTGCAGTAAACCCACCAAAAACAGGAACAGCTCCATCTTGGCGAGGCCTTCTCCAAGACACACACGTTTCCCTGAAGAGTCAACAAAGATACACAGGTTTAAAATCTTTAGATGAGAGTTTATATTAGCTGTTAATTTGTAAAATGTGAATGTGGTGGTCTGTACCTGCAGAGAAAGGCAGGAATGCTTCTCTCTTCACAAACTTCCCTTCAGCATCTAGGAAGTGTTCTGGATTGAAGGTGTCTGGAGTCTCCCATTCGTTCTTGTCAAACAGCACAGAGGTCAGGAATGGCATAAAGGTTGTACCCTGGGAAAAAAAAAATCCACAGAGGACAACACTGAGGTACGCTACAACACTTGGTTAATTACTGACACTTTAAATGACTGTAAAGTAAATGAACCTTTGGAATGAAGTAACCACCCAGTGTTGTGTCCTTGGCAGCTATCCTGGCTCCATTGAGTGGAACAATATTTCCCATCCTCTGGATCTCATGGATGACAGCATCGGTGTAGGGCATGTTTGGTCTGTCAGCCATAGAGGGCTGGCGGTTCTGTCCGATCACTCTGTCTATCTCAGCCTGAACTTTCTCTGTAGAAGTAAATTGATAAACCAAACATGTATACCAGTACTGTGACTACTATTTTAAACTGGCATTAACAACCAAACATTACTTACCCTGGATCTCAGGGTATTTCATGAGGTAAACCAAAGCCCACAGCAGAGTAGTGGAGGTTGTTTCTGTTCCAGCCAGGAACAGATCCAGAGAGCACAGAGCCAGATTGGTCTCAGTGAAGCCCAGCTCACCCTCTTTGTACTGTTCAGAAATGCAGAAAAAGACACTTGGTGAGTGAGTGGTAGCTTGACACAAATGGACATGACGGTGCAATATGTGTAAAGCAGTTGTTCACTTACCTTCTTCATCTCGATAAGGAAAGTGTCGATGTAGTCTCGAGGATTGTTGCAGTCCAGGTCCTTTCTGTGCCTGTTTACTTCCTGTCCGATGAAGTCTTGGATGATGTCGTAATTAGAGAACATTTTATTGTGAAGACCTGGCAGGTACTTCATCACTCCAGGGAAGGCGTCATAGAGCTACTCAGGATAAAACAGATGATGAGAGAAATATTTGTTAAAATCCAAATTTTACACCTTTTGTAAACCATCATATCTCTCAGTCAGTTACAGAGAACTGACTCCTACAGGAATACCAGAGTATTGATTGTTGTTGACTTACTACACCCCATATGGTCCCCTCCAGACGAATACTCTCAGAGATATACTGAAGCATGAGCTGGAAGTTGTGGTCACTGTAGTCAAACCTTTTCCCCATCACCAGCTGGCAAATAATGTTGGATACAGCATTGTTGAAAAGGGTTCCTGGGTTGAAAGGTCCACCTGAAGAAGAGGAGACCACTGCTTGAAATATTCAAATAAATAAGTAAAAGGCAATTTTGTCTGTTTTCTGTTGCTGCCACTTGTGCAGGACTATAACTGTATTGGAATCAGTTCAATCACTTTTTTAATGCCACCTGGTGGTTGCAGCAGTTAAACGCACTAGAAAGGAAGTGAGCGAACAGGAACCAATAGTGTTGCTCAGGAAGTTCTTTTCCATATGATGCAATCACAGTCAGAATCACAGAGAATCGGTCTTCTTAATCCTGTGTCTTTAAAGTCCAGAAAATGACTTCAATCATAAGTCATCAGCTGTTTACAGTTACATCAATATGTCTCTGTGAGAATTTCTTGTGTTGAGTGCATTAGTGTTTGGTAGTTACAACAGGTGCATATGCCAATAGTATTAACTGCGGTATTTTCATATTTTATGTTCTTGACATAGCTTTAAGCATCTGTTCATGAGTGTATGTCAGTAATCTTTTCTCTACTGATGTATTAGAGGTGGGACATTCCAGAATTGGACGACATTTGCTGTCCCACCCCTAAAATTTCGAATAGTCTAAGCACAAAACACTAACTCATGCACTTGTTGTGTAAATTATACTTGTTCTGAGACTAAATGTAAATATAGTTGTAGGAAAATGTGTTCCAAAATATTGTTCAAAATACCAAATAGATCTCAAACACCCCCAAAATTATATTTTTCTTTTGTCCCACCTTCTTGATGGCAAACTTCCACATCAAATATAACCATTAAAAAAAACCTTTAAATACCCTTTTTTTGTATGATATTGTTGATATGTGTCTCTTGTAATCGTTAAATCAATTAACTTCATCATCAACATATTTTAAATAATAGTAATGATGCATTGAAGTTGTGTCCCACAACATGCGCGCAACCCTGTTACCAAAACCTATTTAGAATGGCAGAAGAAGAAGAAAAACATTGAGTCACCTGACACAGAGGAAGTGACATCAAGTCATATACTGACACTATGGGCAGACCAAAGGTAAGTTCTCTCTTCTGTCTTTCATATTTTGCCAATCTTTTAAGCCTTCACTGAGTGTGTCACTCTCACCAACGCAACCCTGTTACTCATATTATCATAATAAGAAATAATTAATTCAAAGTTTTCTTTATTTATTAATATAACTAAGTCTGTCCTTGATGCTAACAATAACGTTATATTCCTCAGCTAGCATCTATTCCTGAAAAAAAGCTAACATTAGCATTGATTTGCAACCCTGTTACTTGCAACCCTGTTACTGTAATTAGAGTAACAGGGTTGCATTTCCTTCAGACAGCTCATAAGGGACAACCAATTATCTATAGTAAAATGAAATGTGTCTGTATAATTTAGCATAATTTACTTGTCTTATTTAAATGTATTACTATGTTTTCTGGAATATAAATTACTACAGTACTTGTTTCTTTTATTACCACCAGATAGCAAAAGTATGTCAATGTTGCAATAACCACCTGGATGAGATTATCAACTGAACATGAACTCAACTCTTTAATGTTCATGTTAAGATTATTTACAACAGACATTTTAAAATGTTTTAATTAATTTCTACAGAAATGTAATGGATTTGAGAAAATATTTGCAATTTAATACAAAAAACAAACAAAAAAACATGCAAATATTGAAAAGTTGGGCATGCCAGAATTCAAAAGTTGTTTAAATTAATAGAGGTCAAGTCTTAACTGAAATTAAATGATTATCCAATGTGAATGTGGCCTTCTTTATTTAATGGTAAAGGACTGATTAAACATTTTTGAAAAAATTATATTTTTTTCAGGTTCCTGAGTATTCATAACAGGATTGCACTATGCATGGGGCACATCAAATAAAACATTTCATAAAAAGTGTAACTTTTGAGCTGGACAAATCACATTATTTGATGGCTTACTACCTGGTTTTCTTAAATACATGACAGAAAATGATCAAATAAAGGGTCGATTTTTCAAAGGTTAGGATGCCTAAATCGTCCTCCAATTCTGGAATGACCCAGATATTGTGTGATATTCTCAAAGATTACTTTTTTTGTATTTTGTGCTTGTTTGCAGTTTTACAAGACAAAACGCATTATTTTCCTGATTAAATCCTGCCAAACACAACAAACCATCTGCTCCTTGGAGCATTTGTTAAGCTAGCTGTATAGCTAAAAAATATGTAGTGACTTTTAGTGAGAATGATCTTGTGTTGTACTTATTGTAAATTACCTTTTTCCTTCTCTATTTCCTCCTGCAGGTGTCGGAGCTCCTCACAGATACTCTGTTCTGCGATGTTTTTGCCCATTCCAAAGGTGCGTAAGGTTGACAAAGCAAAGCGTCGCTGTTTCTTCCATATTTCACCATTGCTCTGGAACAGACCACCTACAGGCACAAACATGCAGAGATGAGGAAGAACTCAAGGCAGTTTCTGTAGAGAATGTGACAAGGAACAGAGATTTTGTTCACTTGTGGTTCCTGAGTATATCCTATCAGCAAGTGCACTGTATGGTCGATCCACAAAGTTGTCAGCCTGTGCCACTACAGCTTCTTTCACCATCTTGTATCCAGACACAACCACCCAATTTTGACCTCCAAGGCGGACACTGAATACATCCCCATAGGTCTTCTGCAGCTGTGGACAAGAAGCAAATACCAATGAACCACAGCGCATGACTACATTAGTCATACAAAAAAACAAAAAACAAAAAACACCAACGCCCAAAGAGACAGGAATAGTCTACCATTTCAAATGGGTTGCCAGGTGTGTTCACTTGTCAGAATTTACATTTACAGACTTGAACAAAAGTGGACTTGCACTTGTAAAGACTGTGTATATCAAGGTAGTCTTGAATTTCCAATTACTTTTTTAATTATTAATTTTCTGTGATATAATCATTGAAAACCCCACATCTTTGTCACAACAACAAATCATGCATTTTGGTGCTTTCATATTTTTCTTATAGGTCTTCTGGAAATATGACAAAATCTGCTGAGTCAAAAATAAACATGCAGAAATGCAAACATCTGGTTAATTGTTCTTTGGCCATTTTCACACCATCTAGGTAGTTTTGGTAGCTATCTACAAGTTGCATTTTTGGCCACTCCTTTTGACAGAATTGGTTCAGTTAAAGTAAATTTATTAGCTGTTTGACAGATTTGTTTCTTCAGCACAGTCCACAAGTTCTTGATGATGTTTAAATCAGGACTTTGAGGAGAACAGTCTAAAAGCTTAATTGTTGTCTTACTTAGCCATTTTTTCTATATGTTTGATGTATGTTTGTGGTCACTGTCTTACTGGAACCCAACTGTGTTGAAGATCCAACCTTCTGACTGATGATTTTAGGTTTTCCTAAAAAATGTGGAGGTAATTCTGCTTCTTCATTATTCAGTTTACTTTGTATAAAGCACCAGGTCCACTGGCAGCAAAGCAGCCCCAGACCATAATACTACCACCACCATGCTTGACTGTAGGTTTGGTGTTCTTGGGGTTAAAGTTGTCACTGTCTTTCCTCCAAACATATTGAAATGAGTCCAAGTGACCTTCCTGTTTAAGGAAATTATTTGTTTTTTACAGATCTGTGCGGAGCTCCTCAAACTTTCTCATTGTAGCGTTTGTGGTTGATTCTAATGAATGGATCAAATGGGCTCTATTTAAAATGGCTCAGAGCAGTCAGCAGCTGTAGTCAATTGTAATCACTCACATGGAGTTAAGAGGCCATGACACAAAGTAAATTTGATTAAAACAACTTTCTGCATCACCAAAACTAAAACTATGCGCGTTGCTGTTTGTATATTTTTGACCAGCCGATTTTGCTGTATCTCCAGAAGCCCTATAGCCTAGCCATGCTAGATCCCATGTTTCTGACGGCACAAGGGTCTAGGGAAGCTCGACAGGGAGGGAGGCGGGCTAAACGGTTGTCTATCAAATCCCTCTGCAGCAATTGGGTAGGTATACAACCAATCAGTGCAACGAATAGGCTGACGTGGTTCCGAGAGCACCGGCGGATTGTGTGGCTAAGTCCCATTAGCTTCCCAACCAGCGGAGCCGCGGAGCCAACTGGAAAATTAAGGATTTGCCATATCCCGTCGGCATAAGTCCAAATACGTCTTTCTTCTCAATGAAACACTTAAGTGCTGTCCTTTGTTTATCTTTCAAGTTGAATTTTAGCTTCAAATCTTTAAGGGCTGTGGCCAAAGCCGAGTCGAAAGATAACTGTTTATTGTGCGCCGGTTGTTTCTGTCAGAATCGTAGCGCCTCTGTCGTCACTTCGTTACGCCCGCCTTCTGGCTCTACACTTCATGGTGATTGGTCCGGCCAGTTTTAGGAGAATCCAGCCTCGAGCCTTATGGAGGGTAACTAGACCCACCCTGGCAGAGAATTAAATTTGTTGCCGTGGATTGTCTAGCGTGGCTAGGCTAGAAGACCTATGGAAAATCTATGAAAGAAACAAAATGTATGTTTGTTTGTTTTTTGTTATTTTGTGAAAAAAATGCACAACTTTCAATGATCTCATCATAGAAAATGAGGAGTTGTAAGACTTTTTGGAAACTCAAGACTGCTATGATACACATGGTAGTCTTTAATTTTTAAAGGATTGTTGTTACTTTCCACATATGCTTACATCTTGAACAATTGTGCTAAATTCTTTTAAGAAATATCATGAAGTCTTTAACTTAATTCTATTCAACTGATCTCATCAATTGCCTACATTTATCAGAATATCTCAGGAGAATTTACACCTGATGAAAAGATGCAGAGCAATCATCAGTGTTAAAAACACAACATAACAAAATGATGTAACATTTAAATGTAAAGTAAAAATTAATAATGGATGCATTAAGAAGTAATATGACTTTATATTTTTATCTGCAATGCTTACAAACCCCTTACGAGGAAATACACATCACTCAGTACCTTGGTAAAATAATTGTGGAGGTTTTTTCCATCCGCGCTCAAGACATTCCCCAAGATGGGTAGACCCCGTGGTCCTGGAGGATAGTTTGATGGATTCCTGTGTTTAACGTAGTCTGCGATTAGAATAAACAGAAGAATAAATAGGAATAGTCCCTTCAGGTCAAAACTCAGCAAAAAATTAAAAAGCCACATGGTTAGATGCAGCAGCCAGGAGGATCGTCTGTGCTTTTGAGATTGTCTGTCATCACTTGAAAAACTAGTGTTGTAGGTCCTTTAAAAAGGCGGTCCACACCTAATTTAAACTAATCCGTTCAAGACAGACAGTTGAAAAAATGCCACTGAGTACTCAAAGACACCTGTGATAGGTGGCTTATGCAACCACAGCGTATTCCCCTTTGACAACCAAGACCTTTGTTGTGTACATATTATGTAACCTAGCAATATCAGTACCTAGCACTGGGGCTAGTCATGTGACCTGCTGACAATGAGCAGAACTCCAGTAAACTCTGAAACTGACAATGAAAGTTCTTCAAGTTTGAAAAAAAAATATTTTTTTGTTCAAAGTGATCCTATATTTAAATTTTTTTCTGCAGCAATATAAGGTGGTAGGGTAATCAGAGTGTAAAAACTTTGATGGGAATAATAAAGAATAGCAAACACTACATGGACTCTAACTTATCAAAGAAAACTTTCTAATCTCAGATTGTTCAGAAAATAATCATCTGTCAGCATGCATGTTTTTCACGATTTTAAGCTAGCACTTATATGCATGATTTTTATTATGTTTTAGTCTATTTTTTGTGTATGTGTTTTTTTTTTTTTAACAGTGTCATCATGTAAACAAACTAGCATTTAAAAGGAAAAAATCCTGAAAATGGATAAATATTTGGTATTTATGATGTGGACTGACTGGTTAAAACATTTGCAATCAAAAGTCTAACCTATATATAATATTTTATATTTATATTGCATTGTCTTTGATGTAGACATTTTTAAGAACCTCTGTCTAATTATATTGTTGCCTTAATTATATAACTGACTCAAGCTGGTATTTTGCATAATATTGCATGGACTTTATCTTAATATTTAAACGAGTCCAGTTATTCATACTCACTGGCTACTTTATTAGGCTCACCTTGCTAGTAAAAGGTTGGACCCTCTTTTGCATTCAGAACTTCCTTAATTCTTTGTGGCATACTTTCAATTAGGTGCTGAAAATGTTCCTCAGAGATTTCATTGTTCCAAATTGTTGAGATTGTTCCAAAATGATATCATCACGCAGTTGCTGCAGATTTGTTGGCTGCACATCCATGATGTAAATCTTATGTTCCACCACATCCCAAAGGTCCTCTGTTGGATTTACTACAGTTGTATTATTTTAACGAGGTTCGGGCTGTGTATCGCTACTATGCGCCCACAGGAGAAAAGATTCAAATGTCTCTGGATCTCACATAAAACTGCCCACTACGCTTATGACCAAGTTACAAAAAGTAAACTACACACAACTATGTTTTTGCTCACAAATCAGTTTAAATGTATGCCTGCATTCTCCACCAACTTTTATATGTAGGAAATGTATGCTCAAATGGAGTTTTAATACTGATGCTGAATTATTACACAATCTAACTGATAGTCGACAAGTGAAATATTTAAATCAGATGACTGTAACAATCAGGGCTGACCCGAATAACAATTTCTGCGCTTCGGATATTCGGCCCCAATTAATGATGAATATCTGAATATTCCGATTGTCCGATGGTGGGGGGACAGAGACAAAGGGAAAAGCTGAATATTCGGATCGCGTGAGAGCGTCTGACGTGGGGGTGGGAGATGAAGTGACGAGCCGAATATTCGTTGTCCAAGGGCGGGAGTCTGAATATCTGGATCTCAAAATTAGTATTCGGATACCACATAACGACCAAATATTCGGATATTCAGGTCCAGCCCAAGAAACAATACAGCATATAAAGCAAATCTTGCTGTGCCATCGAGTAGAGCGTCAAGAATGGTCGAAATGTGAACAACAGCACAAAAGAAACGATGCAGTGCATGTGAGTGGGTGGGAAATGATGATGGATATTTCAGAATTAATGTCTTTTTTTTTCTTAATGTGAATCTGGTATTCGCTGTGGCAATGTCAGCGAGCTAGCATAGAAAGACAAAGACAGATGATTTTAAAAATAATGGTTTTGGTTGCATCTCGATTGGTAGTGGCTGACCTGTATTCTACTGTATGCACATCTTCTGCAATATCCATCAGCAACGATAGATGGAGATGTCCATTCTCCAAATGTTCATGTTTTGAGATGGATTGGTGTGGATGAACTAAAAATGACAAAATTGGTTTGATGAAGTTGTGCAAGAGCAACATACTGCTAGTGAATAATCTGATTTTACAAAGTACAGGCAAGCTTCTTGTGTTTAGCACCGATTTTCAAATTATGTTTGTCTCTTTTATTTGTAAAGATTTGATCACAAAGCCACAGATGTTATTTGCTGCTTTTTTTTGGAGGGGTGAATTAGTCATTGTAATATTAAAGTTTTCATCATTGGCATTGAAAGTTCCCTTCAGTCTCTATTTTGCAAAGACACAGCTACAGCATCCTGTTCTTAGCCTCACCCAAGACTGTCTGACTTGAGATTGGCTCTCCTCTCTGACCATGAGCTCGTCCAGCCGCCAATACTTCACCTCCAGTTCACAGAGGTAGGAGTCCATATAGAATAATAAATAACAATATTATTATGATATAATAAGGAACAAAGTGTCTGAGGCCTAATAAACCCCATTAGGGCTGCATCATCTGATGATATTTTTTTTCAACTTTTCCATTGCATTTCCTTCATTCAGAATTACATTGTAAATGACTTTCTGCATTTCACAAAATTCTTCTTAAAAAACAGTAAAATTCTTACTCCAAGTGAAAGTCTGTATCACCACAGCTTCCTTCCCAGACAAAACATTGTTTTTTGTCTTCCAAGACGAGCACAGAACACGTTCCTATAAACATCAGCAAGCTGTGGACTCAGAGAATGAGTGGCTTGTTGACGAGCATCTGACCCTGATAAGAGACGTAATTCAGCACAAAGTGTTTATCACGTTGATGTTGGAGCAGATAAAGGGGAGTTAACTACATTATAAAGTTTTTTCTGCTGTGCAGTTTCCTATCTCCCATCTCCAGTCTCATATTGTGGGGCCAATATTATTTTATTTTATTCAATATGACACCATCATTTATTTGTTGATTATGTTTTGCAGTATGAATACAAATCTGTAAATTAACTCGTAACGCAAGTTGTTGGATAAATGCGGTAGAATAAATGAGACAATATGTGCATCTGAATAGTAGAGTAGAAGTATAAAAAATAAGCAGAAAAAAGCAGAAAATGGAAATACTTAAGTAAAGTACAAGTAACTCAAAATGGAATTCAAGCACAGTAGTCATGAGTCATTCTGTTTTAACTCATAAGAACCCACGGTGAAACCAGTGTAACAAGCACTTTGAGTGCCACAGTCTCTTCCTGTAAAGTTTTATGTCTGGCCTTAACTCATTAAGTCCTTTAAGGAAAAACGGGTCTGGGTTCTTATGGGTTAAGTCTAAGGTAAACAATGACATTGTGATAACTTCATTTATGTCCATGAGCTGAACAGCTATTTATTTTCCAGTCAAACATGCTGAGGTTGTTCAACAGGACGTTCTAGAATCAGTTAAAAGACAACATGGAAATGCCTCAGTGCTGTCAGCTTCACTTAGTAAATGTGAGGCTGTTGAGATTCAGCGTTGAAGATGTTTTCTTAAATATGCAGAAATATATATGGAGGAAAGTGTGGTGGATCATTTTTGTATAAATGATATGAACAGAGACAACTAAAATAAAATGCAACATCTCTTCAATTTATGTCACTGATTGATACAAAAATAGTACAGCTTCATTGTTATTTTACAAAAGGCATGTTTACAATATCCTTGCGTAGAATTTGTTGCCAATAGTGCTAATAATACAAGAATTTTATGTAAAGATGAGTCTGTCACTCAAAATTCTGTGTAGAATTTAAAAGATTGAACAGGTCCTCCTCACAGAATGTAATCACATGAGAATAAAAAAGCTCAGATTACAACTTTATCTGCTAAACCATTTTGCTCAATCTTCCCTGCTAGACGTGATTTGTGCATCATGAGATGCTGCATAATTCAGCGGACCTTGACATGAACTTTGAAGGGAACAGGTACACGAGTAGCTCCAGTAATGCCTTCGGTTGTCAGTTCATCTCCATCAGGAACAGAAAAAGAGAACTTCTGCAGTAAACCCACCAAAAACAGGAACAGCTCCATCTTGGCGAGGCCTTCTCCAAGACACACACGTTTCCCTGAAGAGTCAACAAAGATACACAGGTTTAAAATCTTTGGATGAGAGTTTATATTATGTGTTAATTTGTTAAATGTGAATGTGGTGGTCTGTACCTGCAGAGAAAGGCAGGAAAGCTTCTCTCTTCACAAACTTCCCTTCAGCATCTAGGAAGTGTCCTGGATTGAAGGTGTCTGGAGTCTCCCATTCTTTCTTGTCAAACAGCACAGAGGTCAGGAATGGCATCAAGGACGTACCCTGAAAAAAATAACCAAAATCCACACAGGACAACACTGAGGTACGCTGCAACATTTGGTTAATTACTAGCACTTTAAATGATTGTAAAATAAATGAACCTTTGGAATGAAGTAACCACCCAGTGTTGTGTCCTTGGCAGCTATCCTGGGTCCATTGAGTGGAACAATATTTCCCATCCTCTGGATCTCATGGATGACAGCATCGGTGTAGGGCATGTTTGATCTGTCAGCCATGGAGGGCTGGCGGTTCTGTCCGATCACTCTGTCTATCTCAGCCTGAACTTTCTCTGTAGAAATAAATACAATGACTTTTTTTTAACCTAAATTCATAAGTAATGCAGACAGTCTCTTTCATTTTAAGCCATAATGTTTTGGTTTTTTTAAATAATATATTTATAGGGTTTTCAGATTTTAACACAATGACATCAATGAAAACACAATCCCACTGGTGGAAGTTGGGATCCAACAAACCTGGCAAGAATTCCATATTGTTAAGTACTGCTGTAAACCCAGAAGTTAACTTGAGTCTTTCTTCCAGATGACAGATTGGTTGCCCTGCTTTCAGAGCATTTATTGTTAGTAGATTATCACAACTATCCCTAATGCTTTTGAAATCTACAAAAAATGGCAGATCCTGTAGTCTGTATTTTGATTTTATTTATGAGTATTCAATGTCCAGCCAAATAAAGAATGTTTCATCCTTTACCCACTTGGATATGAACCTCAAGTGAACACACAGCTGGTATGTTTTGAGATTTGTGAGGTCCAGGCCACCTATAGAACCTGGATGCTGCAGGATTGCCATTTTCAGTCTAGTTTAGGATTTATTCAAATGAAGTTAGCCAGCTATTTAGATCTTTTAGTACCCTATTATACAAGGGCGTCAATTTGTTTTGAAAAGTGGGGGGGATGGAGACCACAGCACTTTGAGAAAATGTCGAAGAACAGCGGCAAAATGCCACAAGCTGGGTTCAAACTCACAACCACCGAACCACAGGCAGAGGCTCAACCTGTTGAGCTATCGGTACATACGGGTAAAGGGGTCTGTGGGCCGCTATAGTACTAATTCTCCCGGGCCGAAATTTTGCCCCTGCACGCCTCTGGTCGGAGCTTCCACTTGGCACGGGCGCAAATTTAGCATCTGCACGTTTTTTTTAACCTCATGAAGGTGTGCTGCATGTCTGCGCAACTCTCGGCTGAGTGCGGATGGTGCGTTCAGGAGCGTCGGAATTTTCTATACTGCTGAAAATAACTGGGTTTACAACGGCTTACATGTGAAGAATTTGAATGTGTTGGAGACAAAATGACCCCTGACAAAAAGTGGGGGGGACACATCCCCACCGTCCCCCCCTAAACTGACGCCGATGCTATTATATATTGAAATCATTTGAATGGGATAAAGTAGCCTCGGTAGCACATTCATTTTTATCAATGCTATTCTTCCTAGCCACGAGACATGGAGTGCATTCCGTCACTCTAAATTAACAAAATTAGCTTTACCTAAATATATAAAACCTGAGGGAGACCACTTAAAAGGGATGGCATAGTATTAGGCATGTCAATAAAACTATCAAGAGCCATAACCTCTGATTTGTTAAAATTAATCTTATATCTAGAAAATTTACTGAACAGATCATTGATCCTAATGAGATATGGGACTGACACGACTGGATTAGATAAGAACAGCAGCAAGTCATCAGCATATAATGTTATTGTATGACACACATTTATCAGTAAACCATATATAGAAGGCACCATTCTAATGACGTCTGCCAGTGGTTCAATAATTAATGCAAATAAAAGAGGTGATAAAGGGCAGCCCTGCCTGGTCCCTCTATACATAGAAAAGTATTTTGATCGCAGCCCATTATCATAACTGCTGCCTGTGAGCCATAATTTATGTTTTTTGACCCATTTCACAAAATTTCTGGCACCACCACATAATATTTAGACAACTATTTTTTGAATTGTCTTATCTTTGTGAATGTTTCACCATAATAATGTCCAAATTTCAACAGTCTAATGGTTTGATTTATAACCAAACACTTGCAAAGCAAACAATCATCCCGTTATCCTGATGTGTTTTGCTTTTGGTAATATTAGCAAATGCTGACATTGTTCTTTAAGATGATAAACATCGGAAACTAAATTTCTTTTAAACACCAGGATTGTCAGAATTTAGTACTGGAACCATAGTTTCCTTGCTATTTTATATCTTCTTGCAGAGCCCAACATGTCACCTACCTTGGATCTCAGGGCATTTCATGAGGTAAACCAAAGCCCACAGCAGAGTGCTGGAGGTTGTTTCTGTTCCAGCCAGGAACAGATCCAGAGAGCACAGAGCCATATTGGTTTCAGTGAAGCCCAGCTCATTCTCTTTGTACTGTTTAGAAATACAGAAAAGGATAATGGGTAAGTGAGTGGTAGCTTGACAGAAATGGACATGACGGTGCAATATGTGAGAAGCAGTTTTCCGCTTACCTTCTTCATCTCAATAAGGAAAGTGTCGATGTAGTCTCGAGGATTGTTGCAGTCCAGGTCCTTCTTGTGCCTGTTTACTTCCTGACCGATGAAGTCTTCGATGACTTTTGAACTGGAGAAGATTTTATTGTGAGGACCTGGCAGGTACTTCATCACTCCAGGGAAGGAGTCATAGAGCTACTCAGGATAAAACAGATGATGAGAGAAACATTTATTATTTAATTATAATTTCCATCTTTTGTAAACCACCACATCTCTCAGTTACTTACAGAGAACTGATTTCTACAGTAATACCAGAGTTAATTAGGGACTCACTAGACCCCATATGCTTCCCTGCAGGCGAAGGGTCTCAGAGATATACTGAAGCATGATCTGGAAGTTGTGGTCACTGTAGTCAAACCTTTTCCCCATCATCAGCTGGCAAATAATGTTGGATACAGCATTGCTGAAAAGGGTTCCTGGGCTGAAAGGTCCACCTGAAGAAGAGGAGACCACTGCTTGAAATATTCAAATAAACAAGTAAAAGGCCATTTTGCCTGCTGGCTGTTGCTGCCACTTGTGCAGACTTATCATTGTATTAGAATCAGTTCAATCAGTTTTTTAATGCCACCTGGTGGTTGCAGCAGTTAAACGGCACTAGAAAGTGAGCTAATAGGAACAGGAAGTACTGCTCAGGAAGTTCTTTTTATATGATGCGATCACAGTCAGAATCACAGAGAATCGGTCTTCTTCATCCTGTGCCTTAAAGTCTGCAATCCGACTTCAATCGTAAGTCATCAGCTGTTTACAATTCTAACATGTTTCTGTGACTATTTCTTGAGTTAATTAATGGATGCATTAGTGTTTGGTAGTTACAACACAGGTGCATGTATTAACTGCTGTATTTTTTATATTTTATGTTCCTTGATGTAGCTTTTCTCTACTGATGTACTGGAGATATTGTGTAGTATTTTCAAAGGTTTCTTTGCTTGTAGTTTTACAAGAAAAAAAGCAATGTTTTCGCGATTAAATCCTGCCAAACACAACAAACCAGCTGTTCCCTGGAGCATTTGTTAAGCTAGTTGTAGAGCCAAAAAAAATGTAGTGATTTTTACTGAGGAACAGCATAATGATCCTGTGTTGTACTTATTGTAAATCACCTTTTTCCTTCTCTATTTGCTCCTGCAGGTGTCGGAGCTCCTCACAGATACTCTGTTCTGCGATGTTTTTGCCCATTCCAAAGGTGCGTAAGGTTGACAAAGCAAAGCGTCGCTGTTTCTTCCATATTTCACCATTGCTCTGGAACAGACCACCTACAGGCACAAACATCCGGATGTGAAGAAGAATTTGTGGCAACTAATTTCTGTAGAGAATGTGACAAGGAACAGAGATTTTGTTCACTTGTGGTTCCTGAGTATATCCTGTCAGACATTGCACTGTATGGTCGATCCACAAAGTTGTCAGCCTGTGCCACTACGGCTTCCTTCACCATCTTGTATCCAGACACAAACACCCAATTTTCACCACCAAGGCGGACACTGAATACATCCCCATAGGTCTTCTGCAGCTGTGGACAAGAAACAAGTACCAGTGAATTACAACATACGACTACATTAGTCCTCCAAAAAAAATTACAATTGTGTTCTTTTGTTCTTTTGTACAGTTTTGAACAAAAGTGGACTTGCACTTGTAAAAATTAGACATATCAAGGGAGTCTTAAGTGTCCAATTACCTGTATAACTCATAAATTTCTGTGATAGAATAATTGAAAACGACACATCTTTGTTGCAAAATACAATCATGCATTTCATACTTTTCTTCTAAGTCTTCTAGAAATATGACACAATGTGATGAGTCGAAAATATACAGACAGCAATGCAAAAATCTGGTTAATTGTCCTTTGGCCATTTTCACATCATCTAGGCACTCTTGGTAGCAATCCACACCCTTCACTGATAGGACATGGATGGCATCTGGTCAACAGGTTTTGTCTACCTGTACGATCGACAGAACCCCCACTTCCATTGTCCATGCCAAAACCGCCCAAGCCGAACACAGACGTTAACAGTGATGAAAGCGGCGATGAAGCACAGAGTGACTCTGCTAGTGCGAGTTCATGCAGTGACTACATTGATAGTGACTCATGCAGTGTTAGTGACTCCAGTAGTGATAGTGATGTCACAGACTATTGAAGTTGGACTTAAGTAAAAAAAAATGGTGTGGTGATGAAGTGAAGTAAGGTTGGACTTTTAAGTAAACTGTACCAGTCAAGATGTGGAAAAAAAAAAACTTGTTAGCGATATCAAATTTGTAGTGTAATCCAAGATGGCGGCCGGTGGCCATTTCAAAATTGATGTTGATCTGGACAGTAATGGCCACTGCGCATTAATATCAGGGTGAGAATAGCAAGAAATGACACCTCACAGGTCATTTTAGCTCATTTGGAGCCAGATATGATGAATTTCATTGCATTTGAAAATAGCAGCCGGCGGCCATCTTGGATTTCTTGATTATGTAATCAGTTTAACAGACTACAGTTGACATGAAAAGATAGCTTGAGCCCCACAACCTCTGTTTTGACTCCAGCAACAGCTTTCTAGGCCACATGGTAGTCGAGAAACAAAAAAATGTATACCGGTGGCCATATTGGCGGCCATATTGGATTTCGTTGTAATGGACATATTTTACAAGTAAAGCAATGGCAGTATTGGAATGCTTGACCCCAAAAACCTATGTCTAGACACCAAAATCAACCTCCTAGCTCAATTAGTTACTGAGATATAGGCAGTGGCAGCGACTTTGGCAGTCATTTTGAATTTTGGGCTGTAAAAAAGTTAGCCGTCATTTTTGGCAGGTATATAGGAGCTAATTTTCCTTCAAAATGGTCTAGAATGCCAAATCCATAAAGAAAAAACGGTTTGGAGAGGTTGGTCATGAAACCCCCAAAAATGACTCTACTATTTAGTATATTTGATAAAAACAACTTTCTACATGATTAAAACTGACAATGCAAGTTGCTTTATTTATATTTTTGTCCAGCAGAGTTTGTCATTTTCTCAGAAGGCTGTAATGAATCAATGAAAGATCCAAAATATATGATCGTTTCGTAGTTGGATTTTTAATTGTGTGTGTGGCAAAGATACATAAATTTCAATGATTATATCATAGAAACTAAACTACAGCCATGGCCATAAGTTTGGACACAAGTACCATGACGCTTGTGAATCTTAGAAAATACCACAAAATTGTCACTTACAATATACAGCCATGGCCATAAGTTTGGACACAGCATGACTTATGTCTGTTTTGATGTCTATTACAGAACATAAGTATATTGTAAGTGACAATTTTGTGGTATTTTCTAAGATTCACAAGCGTCATGGTACTTGTGTCCAAACTTATGGCCATGGCTGTATATGCTTTGATATACATGGTCTTTACAGGTGCATGTAAGGTTTCATTCACAACTGTAACTGTACAATCAGAAAACCAGATGTGTGTTGGTGTCTGCATTAAAGCTGCTATCTAGAATCTGAATGCACATTTTCCCAAAGTGAATGATGCAAGGTTGTTCTTTTTTTGGTGAACTGATTTAAAATAACTGCTGTGGCTTATTTTTTTGAAGGACTGTTATTATTTTCCATGATGTAATCTTGAACAACTGTGCTAAAGTCTTTTGAGAAAAATGAGAAACATGAGAAATATTAAATGATCTCACATTTAAATTTAAAGAAAAAAAATGTAATGCAACAAACCCCTTATGATGAAATCTGTACATCAGTCATTACCTTGGTAAAATAATTGTGGAGGTGTTTTCCATCCACACTCAAGAAATTTCCCACGATGGGTAGACCCCGTGGTCCTGGAGGATAGTTTGGTGGATTCCTGTGTTTAAGGTAGTCTGCGATTAGAATGAACAGAAGAACAAACAGAAAAATTCCCTTCAGGTCAAAACTCAGCAAAAAATTAAAAGGCCACATGGTTAGATGATTAACAGCAGCAGCCAGGAGGACTGTCTGTGCTTTTGAGATTTTCTACGTTGTCACTTGAAAAATTGGTGTTGCAGTTCCCTAAAAAAGCCCGTTCATGCCTGATTTAAACTAATCCATAAAGGACAGACGGGGGACAAAAAAGCTCTCAGAGTGTACACAAAGGTGCCTGTGATAGGCGGCTTATTTAACCACACCCTGTTCCCCTTTGGCATATATTATGTAACCTAGCAAGAGCAAAACCTAGCACTGGAGCGAGTCATGGGACCTGCTGACAATAAGCAAGACTTGTGTTTTGTTTTAAATAAAAAACACAACAATGGTATCTTGTGAAGAACGAGTTCACATTCTGAAAATGAACTAAAATTTGCTAGTTATGATCAGGACTAATGTTGGTATAAAACATCTGTCATTTAACAGGTGAATGTGAAATCATGTTTATCTGCCTCTCTGTCCTTTCTGTCTTTCTGTCTGTCTTAGAAAACTCGTGACTGTAAGTGACATTATGATTAATTACTTCACTATGTATTTTCTTATCATGGAAGGAAAATGTATCACCAACTAGACTGTGTAAAAATGCAAAGTTCACATAATTGTTTGTGTGTCAGAGTACTATAGTGTCATAAATACACACACACACACACACACACGCACACTACCAGTCAAAAGTTATAGAACGCCAGAATGTTTCTATTTTTTTATTGAAATTGAAATTCAAGTAGTTCAAATCCAATGAATAGATTGAAATGGCACAAAGAGAAGTGGTGAACAGTGGTAAAAAAAAAAAAAAGGTAAGGTTACCCAAAGCTGAAACATAATGTACATTCCAGAATTATACAAAAAGGCCTTTTTCAGGGAACAAAAAATGGGTTAACAACTTAAAGCTGTTCCGCAGCAATGGAGGTTGATCAAGCTTTGAAAGTTGGTGCTACCAGTTCCTACAGGTGTCCCAACTTCCCCACCCTCTGGCTTGTGCCTAGTTGGTGAGGAGTTCATCCTACAGCAAGATAGTAACCCAAAATATAAATCCAAGCTGTGCCAGAACTACCTTAGGAAAAAATAACAAGATGGTAAACTTGAAAGCATGGAGTGGTCAACACAGTCTCCAGACTTAAACCCCATCATGCTGGTTTGGGAATCAGAACATGCATTAACTGCTTCAACAGTCTGAGCAACAGTAGCTTGTCTGTTGGATCAGATCACACAGGCCAGCCTTCACTCCCAGCATGCATCAGTGAGCCTTGGCTGGCCATGATCCTGTCGATTGTTCACTACTGTTCCTTTCTTGGACAACTTTTGACACATACAGACCACTGCAGACCGGGAACACCCCACAAGAGCTGTAGTTTTAGAGATGCTCTGACCCAGTCATCTAACCATTACAATTTGGCCCCCGTCAAACTGGCTCATATCCTTACGCTTGACCATTTTTCCTGTTTCTAATTCATCAACTTTGAGGACAAAACGTTCACTTGCTGCATAATATATCCAACCCACTATCAAGTGCCACGATGAAGAGATAATGAGTGTTATTCACTTCACCTGTCAGTGGTCATAATGTTACAGCCATGGCCATAAGTTTGGACACAAGTACCATGACGCTTGTGAATCTTAGAAAATACCACAAAATTGTCACTTACAATATACCTATGTTCTGTAATAGACATCAAAACAGACATAAGTCATGCTGTGTCCAAACTTATGGCCATGGCTGTATATTGTAAGTGACAATTTTGTGGTATTTTCTAAGATTCACAAGCGTCATGGTACTTGTGTCCAAACTTATGGCCATGGCTGTATGTCTGATCAGTTTGTATATGTAAACAGGATATGCATGTAAGAATGAGCTGCATAGTTGAAACTTAAAATTCCATCACAAACATCTGAGGAGGCAAAAGGCAGAGAGACTTTCTTCAAAATAAAAAAACCCTCTCCTTTTTGTATGTATTTGAATATATACACACGTGGACAAAATTGTTGGTACCCCTCAGTTAAAGAAGGAAAAACCCACAATTCTCACTGAAATCACTTGAAACTCACAAAAGTAACAATAAATAAAAATTTATTGAAAATTGAATAATCAAAAACAGCCATTACTTTTGAATTGTTGATTAACATAATTATTTAAAAAAACAAACTAATGAAACAGGCCTGGACAAAAATGATGGTACCTCTATAAAAGATTGAAAACTATTTGACCAGAGTGACATGATTAACTCAGGTGTGTCATTTAATTGACATCACAGGTGTTTCCAAACTCATAATCAGTCAGTCTGCCTATTTAAAGGGAGACAAGTAGTCACCCTGCTGTTTGGTGAAAAGGTGTGTACCACACTGAACATGGACAACAGAAAGCGAAGGAGAGAATTGTCCCAGGACATCCGAAAAAAAATTATAGACAAACATCTTAAAGGTAAAGGCTATAAGACCATCTCTAAACAGCTTGAAGTTCCTGTGACAACAGTGGCTCATATTATTCAGAAGTTCAAGACCCACGGGACAGTAGCCAACCTCCCTGGACGTGGCCGCAAGAGGAAAATTGATGACAAATTGAAGAGACGGATGGTTGGAATTGTATCCAAAGAGCCCAGAGCAACCTCCAAAGAAATTAAAGGTGAACTCCAAGGCCAAGGTACATCAGTGTCAGATCGCACCATTCGTCGTTGTTTGAGCCAAAGTGGACTTCATGGGAGACGACCAAGGAGGACACCACTGCTGAAAAAAACTCATAAAAAAGCCAGACTGGAATTTGCAAAAATGCATGTTGACAAGCCACAAAGCTTCTGGGGGAATATCCTTTGGACAGATGAGACCAAACTGGAGCTTTTTGGTAAGGCACATCAACTCTATGTTCATAGACTCAAAAACCAAGCATACGAAGAAAAGAACACTGTCCCTACGGTGAAACATGGAGGAGGCTCAGTAATGTTTTGGGGCTGCTTTGCTGCATCTGGCACAGGGTGTCTTGAAAGTGTGCAAGGTACGATGAAATCTGAAGACTATCAAGGCATTCTGGAGAGAAATGTGCTGCCTAGTGTCAGAAAGCTTGGTCTCAGTCGCCGGTCATGGGTCTTCCAACAGGACAACGATCCAAAACACACAGCCAAAAACACCCAAGAATGGCTGAGAGAAAAGCGTTGGACTATTCTAAAGTGGCCTTCTATGAGCCCAGATCTGAATCCCATTGAACATATGTGGAAGGAGCTGAAACATGCCATTTGGAGAAGACACCCATCAAACCTGAGACAACTGGAGCTGTTTGCTCATGAGGAGTGGGCCAAAATACCTGTTGACAGCTGCAGAACGCTCATTGACAAATACAGAAATCGTTTAATTGCAGTGATTGCCTCAAAAGGTTGTGCAACAAAATATTAAGTTATGGGTACCATCATTTTTGTCCAGCCCTATTTCATTAGTTTGTTTTTTTAAATAATTATGTTAATCAACAATTCAAAAGTGATGGCTGATTTTGATTATTTAATTTTCAATAAATTTTTATTTATTGTTACTTTTGTGAGTTTCAAGTGATTTCAGTGAGAATTGTGGGTTTTTCCTTCTTTAACTGAGGGGTACCAACAATTTTGTCCACGTGTGTACATGTGTTTTCTCATATATATATAAAATTTACTATCATTTTAACTACAGTATTGTTACGATCCAACCTCTGGGGGTGGCTGGATGCAGCAAAAATAACCAGATGTTATTGGTCCAGGTGAAGGGATTTATTGCTTAGTGGTGAATGGAACATAAAAGTGACAATATAGAACGCAAGACTGGTGAGTGTTGCTAAATCAAAGAACAGAATATAACAAAATGAAGGCTAACAGAGTTTCCAAACTTTCCAAATCCAAAGCAAAACAACTAAACTCCCTAGCCAAACTTAAATATAGAAACAACACCCACCATAAGTAATAAAAACTAATACAAAGAGTGGCAAAACGAACTAAACAAAACTGGTGCCTCACACTGACCACACAGGTCACGAATACTCAAAATACAGAGTGGCTTCTTCACTCAGTTGGCAACTGCTACCTGGAGCCCCAGGTTCCACACCAAAGTAGCAGCCGCCAACAGAAACCCAAAGTGTCTGCGGTACCTGCAGATCGAAACACATCACAATACAACACAACACTGAGAGGCACCAGGGCAGACTGGTCACAGATACCAGCCACCAAGACTAAGAGCATGGTTGCAGGTATGTAGTCTGCAGGTGTGGTGATGGCTTTGTCCGATTGGTCAGTGGTGGAGGGGAGCTGCAGGGTGGCCCAATCAGGAAGATCGGGAGGCGGGGAGAACAAGGCTGCAGTGCAGGTCGTAAACTCTGGAGTCATCAGGTGGAATGGCTGCAGCTGGGGTTCCAGAGAGACTCTGTAACCAGCCACAGCTGAACCCACACAAACAATCACCCCACAAACAAAGGCCCAACAGAAAACCACCCAGAAACCAGGCAGCACACAGATATCTGTGGCCGTAACAGTCTACAACAGGGGTGTCAAACTCCGTTCCTGGAGGGCCACTATCCTGCATGTTTTAGATGTTTCGCTCTTCCAACACACCTGATTCAAATGATCAGGCTCGTTATCAGGCTTCTGCTGAGCTTGATGATAAGCTGATCATTTGAATCAGGTGTGTTGGAAAAGGGAAACATCTAAAACATGCAGGATAGTGGCCCTCCAGGAACGGAGTTTGACACCCCTGGTCTACAATTTATATGCCTGTTTAAATAATTTGTTAGCATTCAAGTAAGCGATCGAGGCAAACACATTGTTTCATCTTATTTTATTCACCTGGGCAACAGAACCCCACACATATTTTTATTATAATTCTTTAGTAAACAGATATTACTCTTAAAGAAAAACATTTTAAAGGTATTAGGCTTCTTCCTATATACAGTGTTTCTAGAGAGAGGGCTTAGAGATGAGCACATCTGCGATTACTTGGATGTTAATCTGAATTTTATTTTGAAATGATAGTCACTGGAATGCAAATCTGGCACATTTTTACTTGGAGACAGTTTTTTTGTTGTTTTCGTTATGAGTGCACAATCCTAAACTCTACTGAGCATTTTTTTTTCAATTTCTACTTCTGGCTTTTCTTCCCTTTTCTACTGACTCAAGATGCCAGTCAGGTCTCTGCAGTTCAATAAGCAGATCTCTGGTGAGACGTATGCTTGCTGCAGTACCCTTTCTCTCCCTTGTGGTGTATTTTTGTGGTGACTTTACAAATCTTTGATCTTTGGTACTTCTATTTATTTTTTATATCTTCTCATGTGTACTTCAGTGACACTGGGCTTTGTCCAGTTGTTGACGTTCTGCTGTCAAGATTGTGCATTTGTGCAGATAGGCATGTTTTCGTTGCAAATCAAGTCTGTTGTTGCCAAAAATACAAATGTAAACAGACTGATGGAGCTTTTTTCTGATAAGCTATCTTATATCTGAATAGTGCCTTTATTAAAGGATGTAAATTTAAGGCTTTGAGTGCAGTTATATGACAGCCTGCCTCATGTTAGAACTCTCACCCATGACCGACTCCTTCATAAAGAAACAATGATCGTCACTCCCTTATCGCTGCTGCTCTGGGTTTGGAGTTTTACTGTGAGGGCGGACTAAGTCAGAGTGCAGCTGCTAAAGTATTGCACTATTAAGATAAACCTTTCAGCACATAACAAATAAATGCAATGAGCAGAAGGAGCTGGATATTGTCCTAAATACGAATTGCAGCTTCCAGTCATGCTCTCCTGCACTTATTTTACGACTCACCAATGCCTTGAAGACAATGTGGAAGAGAGGGACAACCCTCCACCTTCTTTATCTCTACTCCCTGTAACCTCACTCTTCTACTTGGGTCCCTCTCATTCACACACATGTTCTATTTTGCTGACCTTTATTCCTCTACTTTTCATGCCTCCACCTCTTTTATCGAAGAAAAACAAAAATCTCTTTTTAGATTTCAGCCTTCATATCATGTATTAGATCATGCTATGAACACTTGTATTTGGTTGTTGATCAAAGGACGTTTAACAGCTCGTTGGTAATCACAGGTCCTGGTTAGTGTTTGATAAGAGTCACATGCACAAATGTCTAACATGCTAACAAAAGTTGAAGGCTGGACTACGTTTATATCCAGTTAAAGTCACTCTGACATCTGTATCTTGCTGAATGGTCATTATAGACCCCTGATCTAAAATGTAGATGTTGTGAACGAGCATCATGGGCAGCTTATGCACCATGACACACAGGATGCAGGGAAATAAATGAATGACAAACAAGGCAAAGAAGGTAAAAGCATTCTTGTCTTTCTCTAAAGGTACAAACCACCACATTCACCTTTTACATTTTTGCCTAACCCTAATCCTAACAGCCTGGTAGAAACAACGGCTTCAATCTCTATTGCTCATTCCATGTTCATAACAACTGTACAGAGGGTGAATTTTTATAAAACTCACCAACTTAAGTTGCATTGAGGCTTAAAGTTGTGCATAGTTAAGGGTGAGGCCACTTAGGGTGAAAGGTGGGTGCCATCGTAGGACGGTCCATGGCCCAGAAATGTTTGCATGACCTCAACTCCACTCAGGCTCCACCTCATTGTTTACTTTAGTATTGGCTGAGAGTTAAGAGGAGTCCCATCTGACCAGATGTAGGCTGTGGTTTCATTCATTCATTCATTCAGTCCTTTTTACAGGAATTATTGATGTCATGCCCTTATTTTCAGTGATGTTAAGCGTACAATCAAAACAGAATGAACAGGGCATCAAGATTTTAAACAATTACAACAATTAAAACGTACTAGGCGTGTGAAGCACAAAAACTAAAACAAGATTTTTCCTGCTTCAAATTCAGTGCACTTACACAGGCCTTGAAGCATCAGTAAAAATATCACCAGATTCCAAACGCACATACCACATTTGAAAAGAAGTCTATACCTTTAATGTGGTCCTTGCAAATGAAATAATGAGGGAATAACACCCACCTGGCCAAGGAAAAGCTGCACAGCCAAATGTCCAATTACTTTTGGCTCCTTTAAATTGGAAGGCACATATAAAATGTGTTGGAATTCCTACGCTATTCACCTGATTTGGATGTACCTATCCTCACATTAAAGGTGAAAGTCAGCACTTAAAGCACGTCTTGATTGTTTCATTTCAAATCAGGGGTGGCGGTGTACAGAGCCGAAATGCTGAAAATTGTGTCAGTGTCTAAATATTTATGGACCTGATTGTAAGTAAATGTATTTAAGTCCTTTGAAACAGCTGCTATCAGCATCTTTTACACTATAAATACAAAGAACATGCAGTTTTAAGTTGTTTTAAGTTACTTATGATTGCATTTTGATCATTTACTCCTTGCTAATCACCTGTCTTACTTATATGAAGCAGTGATTAGAGTTTAAGAACAAAACAGCAATTTGTTTTCCCGTTAAACTTAATAAAGTTGTTCAACTGGATGTTTTAGAATTAGATTAAACATAACATGGAAATGCCTCAATGCCGTCAGCTTCACTTAATAAATGTCAGTCTGTTTAGATTCAATGCTGAAGATATTTTCTTAAATAGGTAGAACTGTGGGTCCCACATGGAGGAAAGTGTGGTGGATCATTTTTCTGAACATAATATAAGTGGAGGGAACTGAAATAAAAAGAAACATCTCTTTTAATTGGCATAATTGTTAAGTTGTTCCAAAATTGTACAGCTTTATTGTTATTATACAGAATGTATGTTTATGATATTGCATACATTTTGTTGTTGATAATGCTAATACAAGAATATTGTTATGTGAAAATAACTGCCACTCAAAATTCTGTGTAGAATTTAAAAGATTGAATGAGCTGCCAATAGTGCTAATAATACAAGAATTTTATGTAAAGATGAGTCTCTCTCTCAAAATTCTGTGTAGAATTTAAAAGATTGAACACGTCCTCCTCACAGAATGTAATCACATGAGAATGAAAAGCTCAGATTACAACTTTATCTCCTAAAGCATTTTACTTAGTCTTCCCTGCTCGATGTGATTCATGCATCATGAGATGCTGCATAATTCAGCGGACCTTGACGTGAACTTTGAAGGGAACAGGTACACGAGTAGCTCCACTTCTGCTCTCTGTAGTCAGTTCATCTCCATCAGGAACAGAAAAAGAGAACTTCTGGAGTAAACCCACCAAAAACAGGAACAGCTCCATCTTGGCGAGACTTTCTCCAAGACACGCACGTTTTCCTGAAGAATCAACAAAGATACACAGGTTTAAAATGTTTGGATGAGAGTTTATATTATCTGTTAATTTGTAAAAGGTGAATGTGGTGGTCTGTACCTGCAGAGAAAGGCAGGAAAGCTTCTCTCTTCACAAACTTCCCTCCAGCATCTAGGAAGTGTTCTGGATTGAAGGTGTCTGGAGTCTCCCATTCGTTCTTGTCAAACAGCACAGAGGTCAGGAATGGCACCAAAATTGTATCCTAGAAAAAAAAATCCACACAGGACAACACTGAGGTACGCTGCAACACTTGGTTAATTACTAACACTTTCAATGATTGTAAAATAAATGAACCTTTGGAATGAAGTAACCACCCAGTGTTGTATCCTTGGCAGCTATCCTGAATCCATTGAGTGGAACAATATTTCCCATCCTCTGAACTTCGTGGATGACAGCATCAGTGTAGGGCATGTTTGGTCTGTCAGCCATGGAGGGCTGGCGGTTCTGTCCGATCACTCCGTCTATCTCAGCCTGGACTTTCTCTGTAGAAGTAAATTCAAAGGCTTTTGTGCTCGTGGAAGTAATATTCACACTTTTTTCTGGCACCACCACAAAATATTTAGGCAACGACGATAAGGTTTGATTTGTTTTATGGCACTTATCCAGGTTGTTCTCCTGACTATGTATGTCACTTTGGATTAAAACGTCTGCTGAATGAATTTGTAGAATTGTAGAATTTAAGGATGAACTGTGTTATCTTTGGGAATGTTTTGCCATCATAATATCTGAGTTTTAATGATCCAACTGTCTGATTTGTAATCAAACATTTGTAAAACAAATAACCCTTCCATTAACTGGATGTGCTTTGCATTTGCTACTAATTTGCAAATGCTGACATTATACTTTAAGATGATAAACAGAAGAAACTAAATTTATGTTAAACATCAGCATGTCAGAATTTAGTACTGGAACCATAGTTTCCTTGCTATTCTATATGTTCTTGCAGAGTCCAAAACGTCACATACCCTGGATCTCAGGGTATTTCATGAGGTAAACCAAAGCCCACAGCAGAGTCGTGGAGGTTGTTTCTGTTCCAGCCTGGAACAGATCCAGAGAGCACAGAGCCAGATTGGTCTCAGTGAAGCCCAGCTCATTCTCTTTGTACTGTTTAGAAATACAGAAAAAGACACTTGGTAAGTGAGTGGTAGATGGACAGAAATGGACATGACGGTGCAATATGTGTAAAGCAGTTGTTCACTTACCTTCTTCATCTCAATAAGGAAAGTGTCGATGTAGTCTCGAGGATTGTTGCAGTCCAGGTCCTTCTTGTGCCTGTTTACTTCCTGACCGATGAAGTCTTGGATGAGTTTGTAATAAGAGAAGATTTTATTGTGAGGACCTGGCAGGTACTTCATCACTCCAGGGAAGCCGTCATAGAGCTACTCAGGACAAAACAAATGATGAGAAAAAAATATAATTTTCGATCTTTTGTAAACCACCAAATCTCTCAGTTAATGGAAGACTGTTGAATGTTACTGACTCACTAGAGCCCATATGTTTCCCTGCAGGCGAATACTCTCAGAGATATACTGAAGCATGAGCTGGAAGTTGTGGTCACTGTAGTCAAACCTTTTCCCCATCACCAGCTGGCAAATAATGTTGGATACAGCATTGTTGAAAAGGGTTCCTGGGTTGAAAGGTCCACCTGAAGAAGAGGAGACCACTGCTTGAAATATTCAAATAAACAAGTAAAAGGCCATTTTGCCTGCTGGCTGTTGCTGCCACTTGTGCAGACTTATCATTGTATTAGAATCAGTTCAGTCAGTTTTTTAATGCTACCTGGTGGTAGCAGCAGTTAAACGGCCACCTGAAGAAAAAGAAACCAATGCTTGAAATATTAAAATAAATTTAATTATTTTTTTTGCTGGCTGTTTCTGTCACTTGTGCATTAAAGGGGAATTTCGTTTTTTTCAACCTGGGGTCTGTTTTCATATGTCATTTCATACATGTGAGTGATGGAGAAATGAATTTTCAACATAGGTCCAGTATTTAGCCAGGCAGGCAGCTTAGCAGCTCAGCTAGCAGCTCAGCTAGCGAAAAGTATGGGGCAACTTGCCCCTCCGCGACAAAGTCCGCCCTAACGTGCTTTTTTCCCCAAACTGACCGGCTCAGATAGTCTCAACGAGTGTCCCACAACATAGTAGAGATGAGAAGTGAACGAAAACCTCCACATTACCTGGCGAGCCAAAACACTGGTTTTGGTGCGAGCTATTGCGCGATTTCGGAACAAGATTTGCTTTCTAGCGTCCTGAGATTTAGATACAGACCACAACAAAGAGCGATCGCCAGGTAATGTGGAGGTTTTCGTTCACTTCTGTTCATGAGTGTATGTCAGTCATCTTTTCTCTACTGATGTATTGGAGACATTGTGGGATATTCTCAAGGATTACTTGTTTAGTATTTTGTGCTTGTTTGCAGTTTTATAAGAAAAAAGCAATGTTTTCCAGATTGAATCCTGCCCAACACAACAAACCGTCTGTTCCGTGGAGCATTTGTTAAGCGAGTTGTATAGCTAAAAAATATGTAATGACTTTTAGTGAGAACAGCATAAGGATCCTGTGTTGTACTTATTGTAAATCACCCTTTTCCTTCTCTATTTCCTCCTGCAGGTGTCGGAGCTCCTCACAGATACTCTGTTCAGCGATGTTTTTGCCCATTCCAAAAGTGCGTAAGGTTGACAAAGCAAAGCGTCGCTGTTTCTTCCATATTTCACCATTGCTCTGGAACAGACCACCTACAGGCACAAACATGTGGATGTGAAGAAGAATTTGTGGCAACTAATTTCTGTAGAGAATGTGCCAAGGAACAGAGATTTCGTTCACTTGAAGTTCCTGAGTATATCCTGTCAGCAAGTGCACTGTATGCTCGATCCACAAAGTTGTCAGCCTGTGCCACTACAGCTTCTTTCACCGTCTTGTATCCAGATACAAACACCCAATTTTCACCTCCAAGGCGGACACTGAATACATCCCCATAGGTCTTCTGCAGCTGTGGACAAGAAACAGATACCAATGAACCACAACCCATGACTACATTAGTTATCCAACAAAAAGCTACCAAAGCCCAAAGAAAAAGGAAAAGGCTACCATTTCAAATGGGTTGCCAGGTGTGTTCAGTTGTAAAAATTTACATTTGCGGTCTTGAACAAAATTGGGCTTGCATTCAAAAATCATATACACCAAGGCAGTATTGAGTTTCCAATGACTCCTATAACTCTGAATTTTCTGTGATAAAATCATTGAAAACCTCACATCTTTGTCACAGAAAACAATCTTGCATTTTGGTTCTTTCATGGTTTTATTATCGCTCTTCTAGAAATATGACAAAATCTGTTGAGTGAAAAATATACAGACAGTAATGTTAAATATCTGGTTAATTGTTTTTCGGCCATTTTCACATCGTCTAGGCACTTCAGTATTTTTGCTGTGTGTTTGGGGTCACTGTCTTATTGGAACCCAGCTGTGTTGAAGATCCAACCTTCTGACTGATGATTTTAGGTTCTCCTAAAAAATGTGGAGATAATTCTCTTTCTTCATTATTCCGTTTACTTTGTGTAAAGCACCAGGTCCACTGGCAGCAAAGCAGCCCCAGAGCAGAATACTAACACCTCCATGCTTGACAGTAGGTTTGGTGTTCGTGGGTTTAAATGCCTCACCTTCTTTCCTCCAAACGTATTGAAGTGGCTTCAAGTGACTTTTCTGTTAAAGTAAATTATTGTTTTTTTCAGATCTGTGTTGAGCTCCTCAGACTTTCCCTTCATACAATCTGTTGTTTAAACTAATGAGTGTCTTAGAAGGGTACTATTCAACCTGGCTCAGAGGAGTCAGTAGCTGTAGTAGCTCAGTCGTAATCACATGGAGTTGAGAGGCCATGACACGAAGAAAATTTGATTAAAATAATTTTCTGTGTCACCAAAACTGATAATGCAAGTTGCTGTGTGATTGATTTTTGACCAGCAGATTTTGTCGTGTTTCCAGAAGACCAATAGTGAATCTATGACAGAATCAAAATGTATGATTGGGTTTTTTTGTGACAAAGATGCATCGATTTAAATGATTCTGTCATAGAAAATGAGGAGTAATAGGGGTTATTGGAACCTCAAGACTGCCATGATATATATTATCTTTACAAGTGTATGTAAAGTTTCATACACTGCCGTAACTTTCCAATGAGAAAACCAGGTGCATATCGGTGTCTGCATTAAAGCTGCTATCTCGAATCCAAATGCACACTTCCCAAAGTGAATGATAAGGTTGTTTTTTTGATGAACTGTTTAAAAATAACTGCCATAGCTTACCTTTTAAAAGGACTGTTTTTATTTTCCACATATGCTGTCATCCTGAACAGTTGTGCTAAATTCTTTTGAGAAACATCCTGAAGTCTTTAACTTCATTCTGTTTAACTGATCTAATCGGTTGCCTCGATTTATCAGAATGTCTCAGGAGAATTCACACCTGATGCAAACATCCATAGCAACAAACAATTGTAAAGACACAATTTGACAAAATGATGTAAAATTTAAAGCAAAATAAAATTGAACAATTTGACATTGACATTGACAAATAATATGAGTTGACATTTTTGATCTGTAATGTTTACAAACCCCCTTATGATGAAATCTGTATATCAATCATTACCTTGGTAAAATAATTGTGAAGGTGTTTTCCATCTACACTCAAGAAATTCCCCACAATGGGCAGACCCCGTGGTCCTGGAGGATAGTTTGGTGGATTCCTGTGTTTAAGGTAGTCTGCGATTAGAATAAACAGAAGAATAAACAGGAATAGTCCCTTCAGGTCAAAACTCAGCAAAAAATTAAAAGGCCACATGGTTAGATAGAGAACTGCAGCAACCAGGAGGACCTGCTTTTGAGATTTTATATGCCCTCGCTTGAAAAACTGGTGTTGCAGGTCGTTTAAAAGCCCGTCCACACCTGATTTAAGCTAATCTGTTCAGGACAGACAGTGGAAAAGAAGCTTTAGAGTATACACAAAGGTGCCTCTGTCAGGTGACTTATTTACCGACATGGTATTCCCTGTTGGCACATATTATGTAACCTAGCAATATCAATACATAACACTTGGAGCCAGTAGTCATGTGACCTGCTGATAATAAGCCCCATGAACTCTGAAACTGAGGACAAAAGTTCTTCAGGTTTTAAAAATGAATATTTGTCTTCTCTAAAGTGACCTCATATTTTAGTTTTTTTCTGTAGTAATACAAAGTAATGGGGCAATCCGAATGTAAAACTTTGATGGGATCATAAACAGTAGTAAACACTGTTCATGGACTGCAACTTATCACAGGACCATTTTTAATCTCATAATAATAAGCACAAATGGCACAAATGTTTTTTCCCAATTTCAGGCTAGCACTTGTCCTATGGAAACATATTCATGTTTTTGTGTTTTTTAAATAAAAAAAAATACTAGGGTCTTGTAAAGAAACTGTAATTTATAAGGTTAAAATCCTGAAAATGAATGTATGTTTGGTAAATATGATAAGGGCTGATGTTGCGGTAAAACATTTGTCATTTAAAATGGAAAACAGTGTTTTTTTTCTTTCACAAGGATGTTTTTAATAAATATTTAATAAGAATAGTACTGCATCACAACCACTGTGGGTGCTAAACATCGATATGCCCCTGTTACAATGTAATAGTAAAAAAATAAATTTGACTTATGTTACAGATATTGCTACATGTTTTTATTTTTTATGTTTTCATTAAAAACAACAGTTTTATCATGTTCACAAATGTACACTTAAAGGGTTAAAATCTTGAAAATGAATATTTCTTTCGCAGTTTCGATCTGGACTGATGTTGGTTCCAAAATATGTCATTGAAAGTAGAACTCGTTGATATATGACACTGGCTATGATGCAGACATTTTTTTGTTCAGACCTCTGTGCGGCATTTTGACGCCTCCATTGATGTCTCAAGGTTAATCTTCGACCGACTCAGGCTTGCATTATAAATAATAATATAGGGACTTAATCTTAATATTTAAATTAGTGAAGTTACTTTGTAATATCCATAATATTTTAATTATAATATTTAATTTAGACAGGTAAATTTATATTAGAAATAAAATTAATTGGGTTACTTTGTATTTTACCGGGCTTTGCAAAAGTTCTATTACACTTGTAAAATGCAAGCCAAATGAACACAAAGATTTTTTGGTGCGATAAGATCATTTTTTATTTTCCAAATATTTCAATATATGTGTTAATGATAATATTAATCAGAAAGGTGGCCACCCAAAAGTTTTATCTTATTGCACCAAAAAGTCTTTGTGTTCATTTTCGCGAATGTCTCAACAAGTGTAACAGAACTTTTGCAAAGCCCGGTATATGATATCGTAGGGTCTTATTCTGATTTTAAACGTACAATCTGTTGAACTGACATCAGCATGACAAATAAATGGTGAAGTATGTGCAACAGAATTTGTTTATCATTCGACAAATTAAGAGAGACTGATTTTAAATTCTATTTATTTAGTCTTTACTCCAGTGAGGATACACAAGATCTCCCCACGCAGATAATAAACCCTGTGTGGATCTCCTGAACCGCATGACCACCTTTTGATTACAGAGAATACAATAAACAATAATTTATGTTCAATTGCTTCACTCAGAGGTGTGTTTTATTATTGTGGAAGCAGAGTGCAAAGGCAACTAGAATGATAAACAGATCCAAAGTTCACAGAACTGTGTCAGAGTACTATAGTGTCATTTACATAAGAAAAACAAGTTTTATCCAGGAGACAAAACTTTTCTTGAGCTAATGTGAAGGTCATGTGTGAGATATCAGGAACTAATTGAAAACTGAATGGATAACACATCTTGACTTCTTGTATCTCAGTTCTGACAAAAAATGAAGTTACTATCAGCTGTTGACATCATATGTTAACATGTTGAAATATTCATGTTTTCTATTATACAAATTACTTATTGGGTGCAGTTTGGATCATCCTGTTATTGATTCATGGAAGATGACCTTTCTCAAAGTTGAGTAATGCTAGATAGTAGAGGTGAATGTTAAACCATGTCCATCCGTCCGTCCATCCGTCCATCCATCCATCTTAAACCCTGTGGCCTTTTATCACATAGAATACAGGATATCAATTAATTACTTTACAGACAATATATTTTGTTATCATGGAAGAGAAACGCACCGCCAACTATTAAAAGATGTAGAGTTCACAGAAGTGTTTGTGTGCCAGAGTACTATAGTGTTATAAACAAATTTTTTGCCACATAAACCTGAAACTCTTTGGTGAATGAATGTGAAGCTCATGTATGAGATATCATGAGCTTACCAACAATTAAATGGTGAATACATCTTGAGTTCTTGTGGCTCAAAACTGACAATACACAGGAAATCATATTTATTTTTCAGGCACTATCAATTTTGAGATTTTCAGCCTAGTGGAAAAAAACGGTCTAAATACACTTCTGTGTTCATCTTACTGCACTTTAACCAATTTAGCACGTTTATTAAGATAATATTTCATTTGCATATACACATAAATTATTAAATACCAAAAATAATTGTTACTAAACTGAATAAGTTTTATAATATATATTACTATTATTAATTTTTTCACCTGTAAATCAACAATGTATGAAACATTTCATTCCCACAAACACGGTGAAAATTCTGATTCTCTGAGTGATAGAAAGAAATATCCAAAATCCCCTCTGTAAAAACCTTTGACTGTCGAATGTCAACAGAAGGAAGTAAAGATTTTGAAGCTGGATTTATCCGATATTCAGATTTCAGTTCCGGAAATGTATACAAATTGGGACATTTTTAGACATGCGATGTAATACCCATCAAGCATAACACTTCAGAAAATGCTGTGACACCAAACATAATCACTGCTCTTTTATAAGTTATCAGCTGGTTATCCTAATAACCATTTGTCAAAAGTTGTCCTCTGCTGACCTGTAGTGTCTCCCTTCAAGACAGTATGATCTCACAATTTCATGTAACACAGTCAACGTGAAAGACTTGTCATTATACAAGCTTGCAGAACCACTGACGGGTGTTCTATTTCTCACTCTGGTTCTGTTTTAGTTCTATAAAATGTTCATATTATTATACAAATGATGTATAAGTTGCAAGTCGATTAGTAATTAACATGTTATTGCTTCACTGAAGATGTCATTTCCCACGGTTGTTAAGCTGGGGATTATCTGGTCTGAAAGCAAATGTGGAGATCATGTTGGTTCCTATGTTTGGTTTCTCCAGGAACAGGAGTTAAAGTGAAGTGTTGCAGGAGAGACGTAAAGAAAAGGAATAACTCCATTCTGGCCAGACGTTCCCCGATACACACACGTTTACCTAAAGGGAAACATCACAAAGATTGTTCTTGCTGCTATTGTAGCTGACAGAGCAACCTGTTGTTAATGCTCCTCTCTGCATGTGAACCTTGATGACTGGAAAACAGACCTACAGAAAATGGTAAGAAGGCATCTCTTTTAAGGAAATGGATGTTTGAATCCAAGAAATGCTCGGGATTGAATGCATCTGGAGTCGCCCACTCATTCTTATCAAACAGTACAGATGCAAGGCTCGTAGTTACAGCTGTGCACTGGAAAATGAGTAATCAGATGTTTTCAACTGTAGCTTTGTGTGCTTAATTTACAGAATTTACAGCTTGACATTTGTCCCTGGGTGAGTCTGGTTGATATTTCTTTACCTTAGGAATGAAGTATCCTCCCAGGGTACTGTCTTTACTGGCCATTTTTGGGAATCCCATAGGAACGACGTTTCCTAACCTTTGGCTCTCATGGATGACAGCATCAGTGTAGGGCAGGTTGGGTCTGTCGGCCAGTGTGGGCTGATGAGACTGTCCAATCACTCTGTCTATCTCCGCCTGGACTTTTTCTGAAAGGGGAACCAGAATAACAACCATAACTGGTAGCTCAGTGTGCATCAAGGTGGAACTCACTAAAAATAATCAGTAACCTTAATTGAAATGCTCCAATGCTTAATGTGATAGATCAGATAATCACCCTGTGTCTCTGGGTAGTTTATCATGTGTACGAGGGCCCAACGTAAAGTTGTGGCAGCTATTTCTGTTCCAGCCTCGATCAGGTCGAGGGTGCAAACCGCCAGTGTTTCCAGGTTGAAGCCAGCCTGGGGATCCTGTTTTTTCTAATGCGTCAACAAAAAATGCTGTTACTTCATGACATTTTTCGTCTGTGTTAATATATATTATTAAACAGAGCCGGAAAATGTAAGTTTACTTTAATCATTCACTGTCTAGGGCACATTCTTTAAGCCACAATAAACTGCACACCTTCCTTGTAAAATATCACAAAGGCATTGTTGCAGCATGGCTCATTGAAACCACAAGAACTGATAACTGCAGATGTTTTTACCATTTTGAAAATGACTCTGTAATTTACGTCTTGAAGGAAGGAAATGTGGCTTAATAGTGAGCAACAGACCATCCATCCATCCATATTTGACTCTCTACCACCTGATAATAAAAACTTTTGTAATTATATGAAAATATAATTCTACCACCAGAACATGATGAATCTCAGTAACTGTTAAAGGCAAACACACCACATCTCATTTTTACCTGGAGACACTTTTTAAAAAAAGAATTTTCCTCTCTTTTTTGCTTTGGATGCACAATCTTAAACTCTACTGAACACTTTTCTTTTTGGCAACTTCTAGTTTTGGCTTTTCTTCCCTTTCCTACTGACTAAAGATGCCAATCAGGTCTCTGCAGTCCTGAACAATAAGCAGATCTCCAGTGGGACGTATGCCTGCTGCAGCACCCTTTCTCTCCCTTGTGGTGTATTTTGTGGTGACTTTGCAAATCTTTTATCTTTTGTACTGTTATGTATTTATTATGTCTTCTCAGATGTACTTCATTGGCACTGGGCATCGTCCAGTTGTTGACATACTGGTGTCACGATTGTGCATTTGTGCAGATAGGCATGCTTTTGTTGCAAATGAGGTCTGTTGTTGCCAAAAAATACAAATGTACCCAGACTGATGGAGCTTTATTCCAGTGAGATTTCTTATTTCTGAATGGTGCCCTCATTAAAGGAGAGAAATTTCAGACTATGAGTGTGGTTATACAACAGCCTGAGATGTTTTAGAACTCTCACCCATGACCGACTCCTTCATAAAGAAACAATGATCGTCACTCCCTTATCGCTGCTGCTCTGGGTTTGGAGTTTTACTGTGAGGGCGGACTAAGTCAGAGTGCAGCTGCTAAAGTATTGCACTATTAAGATAAACCCTTCAGCACATAATAATTAAATGTAGTTAGAAGAAGGAGCTGGATATCGTCTTAAATATCAATCACAGCTTACAGTCCTGCCCTCCTGCACTCATGTAACGACTCACCAATGCCTTTGAAGATAACGTGGAAGAGAGGGACAACTGGTCGATCAGCAAAACTGTCGAACTGGTTTACAAGAGCCTCTTTGACCATTTTGTATCCTGAAGTAAACACCATCCTCTCACTGCCTTTTCTCAAGCTGAACACAGGGCTGTACTCTTGAGACAGCTGCATGTAAAGCAAATACTTTTCAAAAGAGGAAATATTTTGCAAAGACTTATGATAATTGCAGTTTTTTTTTGTCTGAAGTGTTTTGAAGAGTGAGACATTAAGGCATTGTTAAATAGAAATATTTCTGAAGTAGTTAAATCCCCATTGAAGCTGCTTCTACAGACAATCATGAAATGCTATTTGACAAACAACTTTTCAGTGAATAAGCAGTGAGGTACTGAGATCTCTCCCTAGAATGTTCCACCATCATCAATATCTAGACTCACCTCTGACCTGGCAGTTTTACAACCATTATTCTGAAACCTGGCAGTTTTACAACGATGAGGCATGCGAGTCTTGGGTCATTAACAGGTCATTAGCCATGTGACAATGTGAAAACACACATCTGGGACTTCAGTCAGGAAATGCAAAAGCATCTTAGATGATCTTTAAGAACCAAAATAAAAGTGTAGTTGCTTTTAATTTAAGCTTCTAGGATTACCATGGCCTGAAGAAGTGAGAATCTGCATAGACGTTTTAATCATCAAATATAGTTTGGTACACAGACGGATGTTTAGGAAGATGTAATAATAATTAGATGTTTTTCCACATTGCCCAGATTAACAGATAAATGTAATGGTTTTGGGTTTTGACCTCACAAAAATCAGCTTGCATTCAGTGAGCCTTTGACTTTAAATCTGGTTCAAACAGAAGCCTCCATTAAATTAATGGAGAGTTACCTCACCAAGTCTAAGCATTCATAAGACACTTACATATAACTTACATATAAATTACATAACGTGTGTGTGTGTGTGTGTGTGTGTGTGTGTGTGTGTGTGTGTGTGTGTGTGTGTGTGTGTGTGTGTGTGTGTGTGTGTGTGTGTCATATATATATGTGTGTCAGTAAAAATGAGACACATGCACACATACACATGCTTTTATTTTGAAAGTCTTATAATAAAACTGGATCACACCTGCAGCTCTGTAGTCATTCAGTAAGATTTTTACCGGACTCAACTCTGCTCAGTCCTGATCGCTGCAATTACTGTGAAGAAATGGAGGCAATACTCAGTGTTCTCGGCTTGGAGTGGTTAGACAGCAAAAGTTTATTAATATTTTTCGGTGTTTTCCTGCTGCTGGCTGATGTTTGGAAGAACAGAGTGCCAAAAAACTTCCCTCCTGGACCGTGGGCTCTGCCTTTTATTGGTGATCTGCCTCGTATCCAACCTGGAAGATTTCATCTGCAGTTCACAGAGGTTTGTATTATAATAATAATATTTTGTATATTTATATATAGTATACATATTTGTACAGTGCCTTTCGAAAACAAAGCTACAAAATTCTTAGCAACAATACAAATGTGTTTTTTATGATGTGGTTTACCCTGAGTAATTTCAGACATTTCAGTAAGCAAATGTAGTATTAGGGTGATTGGATGCATCCTAATGATGTTTCTAAGCTTCAGGCTCTCTGTTTTCTATTAAATATAATAAAATTATTTCTCTGATTCTATGCTATGACACAAACACACACACACACACACACACACACACACATAGGTAATCATTAACCCAAGGAAGCTGAAAGCAGACTGAGGTGGAACAAATATTCAGAAATAAAAGCATAAATACAACAATGTAAAAATAGTTGATTACAAGGAATTTGTTTTAAAAAAAAAATCCTAGTCAAGTTTTAGTACAAAAGTATTGGCAGCAAATATAGTTAAAGCATTAAAGTCTAAGTACTGGTGTGATCCTTCTGAATTTTATATCATTATATTTTATATCATAATATTAGTGGTGAGGCATCAGTGTGTCAGCAGCATTTTACTGTTGTAGCTGCAATTTGAACTACTTTATACACAGTTTTTTTTAAGCACAAGATCTAAATGGTAATTATGAGAGGAAAAATCAGTTTTTGTGCATTTTCTGAGTTCCTGGATCATTTGAAATTTTACTGAAATTAGATTAGAAGTGCACCCCTAGACTACACGCTGCATTTTTTGAGAAGTTTAAAAGGTTGGAAACCACTTGTTTTGTCACAAGGCAGGGGGGTTTGAACCCAGAGTGCAGGCACACAGGAGTCACACTGATGTTCTAAACAAGGATTTATTCAAACAGAAATAGACACTGGCTGAGGTAAACTAAAGCGAACCAAACTCCATAAAGAAATCGACAAATTTAACACACACAAAAAAACAGAGTCCCAAACTAACCAAGAATACTCAACATAACTGGTCACTTCAAGGACTAAGCACTAAACTAAACTAAACGGCTTGACTCACAGTCTATCAAGTCCCACAGGAGGGGCGGTGGCGGCAGACCGGTTCTGCAGTCGGCAGTCTGTGGCGGCGCACGTCAGTGCTGCTAATATGCAGCGGAGACGGGGCTGAGCGGCCCAAGGCAGGGACAGAGGGGGAAAGCTCCAGGAACGAGCCAGGCAGGACTGGGCAGGCTGGGGGGAGTTCCGGAGCCAAAACGGACCTAGGCGAAGTGGCTGGCAGGAAGCCAGCAGAGGCAACGATCCAGCGGCCATTGGTGGGGCGAGCTGGACTTAACTGCCGCTGATGTGATTGGACACAGCTGCGTTCATTCTGCAGCTGTGTCCAATCAACAGATCATCAGCTGAGCAGGTGCGCAGCACAGAGAAGGGCGGGACCATGACAGGTTTAATCTGTGACAGTGTTATTGGATTTTAATAGCTTGTGTTTGTATCTGCTGTGTAAAATCTAAAAGAAATTAGATGTCAAACAAAATGAAGTAGAATGTACAATAAATTAAAATGTAGTGGAGTTGATGTACAGATTAGCACAAAATGGAAATTCTTAAGTATTTCAAGTCTTTAAAACTATACATATATACAGTACTTTCGTAAATCTACTCGACTGCTTGATTTGCAGACGGTTCCACTGGCACACGTCCACAAAGATCAGAGTCAATTTAATGTAATCAGTGTTATCCCCATCTGTGATGAGGCAGATGAATGTGGAATTACTGGAGAACTTCTGCAGGTGGCAAGCAGTTGACTTGTATGCAAAGTCTGAAGTGTAGAAGGTGGAAACAAATGAAGCAAGGACTGTAGTAGCACTGTACTGCAGATGTCAAATTGACAGTTCTGTAACCTCACAGACTGTGGTCATTGGTGAGGTAGTCCAGGTACCCCAAGCTGTGAAGTGGTTCACCCCCATGTGCTCCTGCTTGTCCCTCAGAAACATGGGCAGTATGGGGCTGAAAGAATGAGAATGCAAAAAAAAAACAGTGACAGTGCTCCCAGCTTTTTCCAGGTGAGACACGGATCTGTTATGGATGTAGGTAACAGCACTATGAAGCCAAGTTGAAAGTCCATTGAATAGCTTACCAGGTGAAGATGGAGTCACACCAACCTCTCCAAGGTCTTTATTAGGTGTTGGTATGGTGTCTGGCTATGTTTGAGTTACATTTTTTTTTTAAATTTTATATCCCTTATTAATCCCATGATCCAGAGGGTCAGAGCGCAGGGTCAGCTGCGGTACAACGCCCCTGGAGCACACACATTCACCCATTCACACACATTCACACACTGATGGCGGGAGCTGGCATGCAAGGCGCTAACCACCATCAGGAGCAATTAGGGGTTAGGTGTCTTGCTCAGGGACACCTCGACATGAGCACGACGGGCCGGGGGATCAAACCACTTCTCTACCTACTGAGCTATGCCGCCCACATTGTACTGCCTGTTATGTTTTGTCTTTACACTGTCCTCCTCAGATGATACGTCATATCAGTGTTTCACCACAACATCAATCTGCTGTCTGTGCTCAGTTTGCAGAGAAATATGGAAAAATTTTCAGCCTTCGTCTCTTTGGTGGAAGGGTTGTGGTCATCAATGGCTATAAGCATATGAAAGAAGCTCTGGTCCAACGAGGAGAAGACTATGTAGATCGTCCCTCCATACCATTGTTCGAGGAAGTAATTGGGGATAGAGGTGGTTTATATTGCATTTTATTTCAAAAATTTGTGTTTGAATATGACCAGCCACATCAAATTACTCTTAGTTTGTTTGGGAGTAAAGGTGCTGTTTGTTGCATTTTATGTCAAAAGTTATGAACTGGTGTTTTACAAAGACCAGCAGCTTCAGATTATTCCTGGTCTAATGCTCGTTTGTGTTCCTACAAAGGTATTGTTTTGTCAAATGGTAATCCATGGAAGCAGCAGAGGAGATTTGCTCTTCATACACTCAGAAACTTTGGTCTGGGCAAGAAGACTCTGGAGCTCTTCATCCAGGAGGAGTGTCGATATCTTACAGAGGCTTTTGCAGATAACCAAGGTATGAAAAGTCCCATTATTTTACAATGATTGATTATCCTTCACAATGTGCTTATTACACAGAAGCATGCAACAAGATGTTTATGGACCAAAATATAGCAACAGTCACAAATTAACGGAATGTCTTTGTCATCATCTTGTCATCTCCAAATTTTTCTCTTTATTTTACAGGGAAGCCTTTTAATGCCCAGACACTGATGAACAATGCTGTGTCCAACATCATCTGCTGTTTGGTGTTTGGGCATCGATTCGAGTACACTGATAAGAAGCACCAGTCTATTCTCAACCACTTCAATGAGATGCTGTTCTTACAGGGGCGTTTCATGGTCCAGGTGAGCTTCCAGCATCCAGTAATTGTATTTACAAAAAAAAGTGATGCAGAATGCAGTCAAATGTGGATTTTACAGTTTTTCCCAATCGCTTTGCTACATTTCTCAAATCATCCTCAACATTTGCAACACAGTAAATGCATTTCTCAAAACAATTCGTACAAATAGCAAAACACCATAGATTACCTGAAAAAGCCAGTCTCTTGTTCATCTCTCAAAAGTAAACATCTGTGTCAATGAACATGTCAGTGCCAATGTCCTATTGTCATTGTGTGTGGATAAGACAGTCAAATAGCTTTGTCATGTTGTCATTATGGGCTGCACAGTGGTGTACTGGTTAGCACTTCCGCCTTGCAGCTAGAAGATCCCTGGTTCGAGTCCCGGCCTGAGCCCGGGGTCTTTCTGCATGGAGTTTGCATGTTCTCCCTGTGCATGCGTGGGTTTTCTCTGGGCTCTCCGGCTTCCTCCCACTGTCCAAAAATATGCTGAGGTTAATTGATAGCTCTAAATTGCCCGTAGGTGTGAATGTGAGTGTGATTGTTTGTCTGTATATGCAGCCCTGCCACAGACTGCTGACCTGTCCAGGGTGTCCCCTGCCTTCGCCCGAGTCAGCTGGGATAGACTCCAGCACCCCCCACGACCCTAGTGAGGATAAAGTGGTGTATAGGGAATGGATGGATGGATGTTGTCATTATAACAATGTACAGATGCTCTGATGTAAACTGTGGATAAAGTTGTGATTGCAATTACTGTAAATTGTAAGTTACACCTTAGTGTATGTGAAAGACTAATTGCAAGAGACTGGACAAGATTCACATTTATGCTTTTACTGTTGTAATTTGTTGGCAGACCATGTCATTGTGATACAGAAAGGAAAACCCCTGCATAGCACAAAGTAAAACACAAAAAAACAGAAGTAGAAATGTGAACATAGGACAATCTCTTTAGGGGAAACTGTACATGCAGTGCTGTAGGAATTACAGTGCAGTCTTCCTACACCTCCTGACGTTCCTGTCTGTTGGACCACAAATTCTCATACACATCACAGATGCCAACTTTTTGCCTCTTTGAACGATTTCAGAAAACCCTAACCCTTCACACATTTGCCTTTGTTAGACAAAGTCAAGATTCACCTGGGAGCAATTTATCAATTCAGGACAGACTGAGAAAAAAGGTGTAATGGAAATGTATAGAAACATCCTTCACATATTAGGACAACTTGTTCAACCATTTTACATGTAAAGACTTATGCGATGAACTGAAGCCTAAATGTTGTGGGGGGTTGGACTATTCAACAGAGACCCATTATAGCACATTTTGATCAACATGACATAAGCAATTGATAATGTAGGAAACAGCAGAGAATTGTTCAGAATCATTAGCATGGATTTACCAACTTGTCCAAAGAAACGACAAACTGCTTCTTTGATGTGTAAAAGTGACACAATGATGTGAAGATTGAACAAGTGGTTTTGAGAATTTCAATTCTGCTCTGAGAAATGTACCAAAGTGACTGAGAAAAACTGTAATAACAGCATTGTAAAAGAATTCTGACTCAAAGTGTTCTTGAAGAGTGCAAGAACTGAGGGATGAAGATGCTTGTATGTCTCACATATGCCCTCACAGATCATTTGCTGTAAAGGCTTAATAAAGGTGTCTTCAGTCAGGCCAAGCAAGGAAATGAAATTTCATACTGTGTGTGTTGTACCGAGTAAATCGCCAAAAACAAAATACTGTATCATATGTAAAAATCCACCATTCAAACACACTTTAAAAGTCCACCAATATTATCACCAACGAACGCATAAAGTATCAAAGGTGATTGAACTCGTCAGAAATGTAATAAATATGTGGCATGATTTAATAACTGTCTTCCTGCTCTATAGGTTTACAACATGGTACCCTGGCTGATAAAGTGGCTGCCTGGACCTCATCGGAGGATACTTGCTCTGATGAACGAAGTCATTGACTTCACAAAAATCAAGATCAAAGAACACAGAGAAAACCTCGACCCCTCGTCACCAAGAGACTACATCGACTCCTTCCTCATTGAAATGGGAGACGTGAGTGTTTCTGTGCCTTTGTTTTGTGTTTGTTCTTTGTGATTTTCCAGTTAAATATATTCACTAATTCCTGCTTCCATCTACTCTGTCACTGATAGAAGGAGGACAAAGAAGCTGGTTTTGATATCAACAATTTGTGTTTTTGCACTCTGGATCTGTTTATTGCTGGAACTGAAACTACTACCACGACTTTACACTGGGGGCTGCTGTACATGATGTATTACCCTGACATACAGAGTGAGTGTTTCAGTCATATCTGACATGTCTGCATCTTTTATAAGCATCTTGTTCTGATTTAATATTGTCAGAGGTCAATCAATGTAATTGATTGCAATTTCTCCTCTCAATCATCTTTTCAGCACAAACACTGATATAGTTTTTTCATGTCACTTTGTGCAGAGAGAGTCCAGGCTGAGATAGATGCTGTGATTGGTTCATCCAGACAGCCCTCCATGACTGACAGAGAAAACATGCCCTATACTGATGCAGTCATCCATGAGATTCAGAGAATGGGCAACATCCTTCCATTCAATGTGGGCCGCGTGGCAAGCAGGGACACCACACTGGATAAGTACACAATCCCAAAGGTACACAATCCACAGGTAACACTTAAACATGAAAATGAGATTAATTACCAAAGACCATGTGAGAAATGTATCAGGAATGCTCACATAGATATGGGCTACTCAACTCTGTATGATAAGTTAATTCTAAGTTACTGAAGAACCAACTGGGAATTACCACATTAGTGAATCAATAGGAAGAGATTAATTTATATTAATCAATAAATCAAGTGAGTTTTTCATACATTGGGAAGCACAAAACAGTAAATTCTCACTCTTTACTGATTATATTCCAACATTGGTTAGACTTCTTATGTTCGCTTCAGCAAAATGAAGCATCATACTGAGTAGTTACTACCGCATTATTACCTACTGGTAATGTGTCCTTTTTGGTAAAGTGAAGCATCTTACTGAGTAGTTCCTCACTGCCTTCAAAACTATTTCTCAGGATTCTCACTCACCCATATTCATAGGAATTTTCACATCCTTGTCTTTTTGTTTAACATCAGAACTACAAGCACAGAACAAGAAAATGTAACACACAAAGTTGGTACTGATTCAGTTCAGCTCAATATTTGAAGTCAAATCTACTTGCATTGATCAGCCTCATTAACTCTGTTTTCTTTGACCTCCAGTTTCCCAAACAAAGAAATCCACCGTATAACCAACGATAATATACACAAACACTGATGTATGATTGTCACCGGACACAGTTGGTAGAGTGGTGGACAGTTTAGAAATACTTTAAAATTTTGAAGCAAGTTATAATTTATAAATTCACCCGTTTAGCAGATAAAAAATGATGCTTGCGAAGCCTTTGGAGGAGGGAGGGTTAGGCTGCTGCAGAATGTGTCCATGTGATGATCTGCTGGATGAGTTGGTTGAGGAACAGGAAAAAGGAGACAAAGTGGCACTTTTGCATATTTGACTTTCACAATTGTGTAAGTAATAAGTAAAAACACCAAGGGTTGAAGTTTATAGTTATAAAGAAAATCTTTGCACTGTTGCATTATTAAAGTGAACTTACAAAGGCCAACTTTAAATAAAACATAGAAAACCAAAACTCAACTAAAGCTGAAGAAAAGGATCTTTAACAAGCCAAAAAATAAGTAGTTAGAACCTGTGGAAAAATAAACCCAAATTTAGAATAGTACAGAACCCACAGAAATATTATGCCAAGTTTAACAATAGAAAAAGCACAATGTCCAAAAGCCTGTTTAAAATTAAGCTCTGGTTTCATTCCAGTGACTTCTTTAATTCTACAAAACGTCTTGAAGCCAAATTCAAATCAGCATCTAGCCAATCATGGAAGTGTCCATCCCAAGGGGCGATCTTAAACATCTGATAAGCCGCTGCTTCATTTAGATGAGAGTTTTAAGTTAGCTGTCTCCTGAAATGGTTTCTACTAAATTTACAGCTCTGTGAAGGAGTCTCTGGATTCTCTGTCTGTTGCTCTAGAATGTTCTGCTTCTCATTTCGCTCCATAAATGAAGTACTTTCAAGTAGCTTGGTTATGTTGTAAACTCTTTGAAAGGTCAAGAATTAACTCAATCTGGGATCAGAAGTTTGTTCTTTACTTTATTTTTATTTTTATGATGTACTATGATATTCAGAATAATTGTTAAAAGGGATATTAATTAATAAATTGTCCTTCAGGGCACCATGTTATTGGCTACACTGGACTCGGTCCTGCACGATGAGTCGATATGGGAAACTCCACACTCCTTCAACCCTCAGCACTTTCTGGACAAGGACGGGAAATTCAGGAAGAGAGAGGCCTTCCTTCCTTTTCTGCAGGTGAGTCAGTAGTTATAGTCCTGTAACATGCAGCTTTAGCCAAGAGCTATTTAAAGGCCAAATGACAGAAAGATAAAACATGTCATTGTGTGGCATCAGTTGTTTTTATTAGTAACCACTCACTTGGAGTATCTGATATATATTTGTATTTATTTCAACTGGATGTGCATGTGTTGAATATAACCTTTCCCTTTAACTGTGTTTTATTGAACTTACATTGCCATTTAAACTCTGTTCAGTGTTAGTTACATATACAACTGGTTTTGCAGAGAAACTCTTTTGTAGAAGACAAACAACAAACTAGATTTAGATATCACTTTTCTTTTCATGTCTAAGATCATACTATGAGTTTTCCACTTGTATTTGGTTGTTGATCGAAGGAGGTTTAACAGCTCCTTGGTAATCACAGGTCCTGGTTAGTGTTTGATAAGGGTCACACCCACAAACAAACACTAAAGACAGTTTAAGGCTGGAATGTGTTTATATCCAGTTTAAGTGACTCCAACATCTGTATCTTGCTGAATGGTCACTATAGACCCTGATCTAACCTGTAGATGTTGTGAACTATCATCATGGGCAGCTTATGCACCATGACACACAGGATGCAGGGAAATGAATGAATGGAAAACAAGACAAAGAAGGTAAAATCACCATCATTGTTTTCAGTGGATTACATTCAGTTTCCACTTATGACCCTGAAGGCACTTCTACCAAAATACATTCGTTTTGTGTTTCTACCATGTATCATAACATTATCTAAATGATTTGGTTCATAATTTAAGGAAGGGATCAGTGTCTGTACATTATTCTGACTTTGTTCCTGAGCTGCAGTAATAAAATGTGATTAAAGTGAATATCTTATAAAATGAGTGAATGAAGCTCATCTGCTGTATTGTGTGTTTTCAGGAAAGCGGGTTTGTCTTGGTGAACCTCTGGCCAAGATGGAGTTATTCCTCTTTTTCACCTCCCTCCTTCAGAGGTTTTCATTCTCTGCGCCTGCTGGAGAGAAGCCCAGTCTGGAGTTCAAACTGGGAACTACTCACGCTCCCAAACCTTACCGCCTCTGTGCCACACCAAGATAAACCACAACACACAATGACACACTGTGTGCCACTACCTTGATCTTGTTTTGCTTCAAGAATGTGATTGTGAAACATTGCTGAACGGATTTATTCAACCAGCTGTCATCAAAACAAGAAAACACAAATATTTTAGAAATCTGTCAACATATTGTTTCAAACTAAAGAATGTGTTGTTTTTTATTAGGCAAATACTGGAACAACTAAATAGTCCTTATTCACATATATTAACCAAAAATCTCAATAATTCCTGCTGGCATTGTTTTTATGGACTTTTAACAATCTTTTTTGTTATTGAGTTCCAAGTAGTTTCTTGATCTTCCCAGAGATCCCATGATGCAGCAAGATGCTGTTATAAATCTTCTCATTCATGATACTATGGATTTTAACTAATTTGTCTATGTCACTTCTCCACTGTTTTTCACCGCGGGTGCAATGCGTCCAGCATCAAAATGTTCTCCAGCTTTTTTGTGGACATAAACATGATGATGATGACCGAAGAGTTGGACTCGTGTGTCCAGAGTACCTTCATTCAGTCATCTCCAGTCCAGTGTCTGTCCTCCCTGGTAAATTTGAGGCATTTTTGGATGTTTACAGTCCTCAATAACAGCTTCTTTGCTGCTATTCTCCCCTTTAAGCCTTGTTCCTTCAGTCATCTGCTGTGGTCATTCTGGAGACTTTCTCAGATTCTGATCTGGAAGCATTAATCTCTGCTTGAAGATCAACAGTGGTTTTCCTTCTGTCTCAAATACTTCAAATCTGGAGGCTCATTTTTTAAATACCAGTCTGCAGTCGAGTCCACGACATCGTTGACCACACTCGGAGAACACTTATTTGTCTGAAAAACCACACAGCATCATAAAATGCTTTAATTTGGCAACTTCCCTACGCATCACCATTTTGAACATTTTTAGACCCAAATTTGAGCCAGAACACTAGAATTCTCAGAGAGCTCAGAAATTAATGAAGAATCACATACAAGCATGAAAGTATTCTTTTCTGTTCAGGAATGCAAGCAAATATTAACCATTAAGAAACATAGAAAACATTTTGGGAATCAGCAATTCTGTTAATTTTGGACAGCGGTGGCAAACACCTAACACTGGGTGGTGGTCTGAATGAATGAATGAATGAATGAATATATGTATGTATGTATGTATGTATGTATGCAATTTAGAGTAATCAATCAACCTCAGCATATTTTTGTTTTGGACTGTGGGAGGGATCCGGACTACCCAGAGAAAACCCATGCATGCGCAGGGAGAACATGCAAACTCCATGCAGAAAGATCTCAGGAAAGCCGGGACACGAACCAGGGATCTTCTCACTGTAAGGTGAAAGTGCTCACCACTGTGCAGCCCAGAGGCATACTCTCACATTGAAAATTGTAGAAAAATGTATTATAGGAGAAGATTAGGTACTGTTTTGTTGGCAAAAGGGGGTTGTACAAAGTATTAACATCGGCGGCGCTAATAATTGTGGCACACATGATTTAATGTAAAAGAATTATTTCTTAATGTGTGATTTTTTTCCCCAACTGAATAAATGACCTTGAATTAAAGGATGGATTTTCCTCTTTTATTTCACTGTGGTCCTGTATTATTTAGTTTAACCCAAAAGAACCCAGACCCAATTTTCCTTAAAGGACTTAATGAGTTAAGGTCAGACATAAAAATTTACAAGGAAGAGGCTGGGGCACTCAAAGTGCTTGTTACACTGGTGTCACCGTGGGTTCTTATGGGTTAAAAAAAAACTGAATTTATTAGAAGCTAAATAACACATCTTAACCGGGGCTGACAATAATTATGGAGAGCGCTGTATGTATGTATGTAGCACAAACTGAAAAGATTTTCAGCCAATGGTCCCCTTTAATAAACCATTATATATTTTTTAAAAGTAATCTCCTGTATTCAAATATCTCATAAAATCCCGTGAATATTTTACTTTTTACCAGAAATCACAGCCCTGTATTCACATTGAGAGGAGTCAGTGAGAAGATAATGTTTATTTAAGGACTCATGATGATCAAACAGGGTTCTATAAACCAGCTCAGTTAGAACTTAATGAACTTCTTGGATGAGCAATGAAATGTCTTCAAGAACCAAAAAGGGAGTTGTCCAGTTTCTTTAAAGCTCTGAGGATTACCATGACCTGGATGACTGAGTATCAATACACACATATTCAAATACAGATTGTGTAGCAGCTGGATGTTTATGAAGATGTATGCAGCACATTTATTTTCACATAATGACATTACTCCAGCTTGTCTTCTAGAATCAAAGGTGCAGCACTGAAGGAATTCAGTAATTAGCAATAATGTCACAGTTTTAGTTTTTTCAATAAATTATTCATTCAGTCTTGTTGTGTCCTGTTTTACTTCTTTCACTCACCAGAAGTCTTCAGTTTCTGTCCCTGTTGTCAGCCTCCTTCCTGCTATACCCACCTCACCTGCTCCCAAACACTTCACCTGTTGTCACTCTGCTCATCAGTACCTCTGTATATGACCTCCAGCATTCCAGCGTTCAGTTTCCAGACTGCGTTCTTTGCAAGCAGCAACCTCCAGTGCTGCCTGAAAAATGAAACCAGTATGCGGAAGAACCAAAAGCTGCAGTTCCTTCAATGACCACTTGATGCTGGCCTCAAATGCAAGTCAGTCCCCATTGACCCCCATGTTAAAATGTCCGACCTTACAGCAGAAATAAACATGAAAACAACCTACTACAAGTAACAGGTTCAGTCTCTACTGCTAATTCCCTTGTTCCTGACAACTGTACATGGGGTGATTTTTTTTTTTTAAAATCAACAATTTAGTTTGCATAACTGCTCAAAATCATACATAACTAAGGGTGAGGCCTCATTGAGTGAAAGGTGGGTGCCGTCACAAGACGGTCCAAGACTCAGAAAAGTTTGCATGACGTGCCTCAACTGTACTCATGCTCCACCTCATTGTTTGCTTTTGTATTAGCTGAGGTTTAGGAGGAGTTGTGTCCAACCAGATGTAGGCTGCAGGATTGTTCATTCAGTCAGTGCTTTTTACAGGAATTATTGATGCCATGTCCTTATTTTTAATGATGTTGAGAGTACAATCAAAACAGAATGAACAGGGTCAGGGGATGATTCACATCAGATCACATTCTAAAGCAGTTACATTCAGGAACAGGGTAGTTTGTAATCATGGTTTTGAACTGACCCACAGGCACTGCTGTTCAAAGTTTTAGTTTTAGTTGTAAAATGTTCTATGAATGTGCAGCACAAAAACTAAAACAACATTTTTTTACGTGCATGTGTGTGTGTTAGATCAGCATTTATCCTGTACACACAAGTCATTCATTTATTTATGGTTTAAGCTTGCCAATGACTGCTAATATCAGGCACCTTGGTCCTTCATTTCCATGATCTATGTTTTAAAATTCTTTTTGCTACAGGACACAACAACATTTTCCACCCAAGCAGCCTACCACAATGAGAATTTCAAGTGTTACTGAGGATTCAGACTGTGTAGAAAGGCAACTCTGGGAATTTTTTTCAATTTATTATTCATTTTAATGACAGTATTTGTCTGTCTGCATGCAAGAACAAAGGTGAGGTGAGGTCACTTCAGTATGTATAACAGAATGGGCAGATTAAGAGAGACTGGGAGGAGTCAGTTCATTTCACTGAACAACTTAAAAGGAACGAGTTTCCATTTACACATAGCAGAGTTCAAACAAAGAAATGGAGGCAATACTCAGTGTTCTCGGCTTGGAGTGGGTAGATGGCAGAAGCTTATTAATATTTTTCTGTGTTTTTCTGCTGCTGGCTGATGTTTTGAAGAACAGAGTGCCGAAAAACTTCCCTCCTGGACCGTGGGCTCTGCCTTTCATTGGTGATCTGCATCACATCCAACCTGCAAGACTTCATCTGCAGTTCACAGAGGTATGAATCTAAATGGTAATAGGAATAATAATAATAGTAATGTTATGAGAAAAGAAAGAGTCTGAGGCTTCAGAAACATCAAACAAACTGATGTGTTATTTTTCCCGAAATGATTAAATTATAAATTACTTTCGGCATTTTGGAAAAAAATAAATGTTGAAGAAAAGTTGTGACAGTGAAAGAAACATTTCAGAGCTTCTATACAATAAGTTCAGGCAAAATCCGATTGGAAGCAGAGGGAATGATTAACTCACTTCTCAGAAAATAGAAAAGGACAACGGAGATGGTATTCACGTCTTGGAGTCAAAGTAAAAAAACAGTAATGTAAAAATGCTCAATTTTAGTGCATTGTTTGTTCAAAGTTATGTTATCAGTTGATGAAATCTTTAAGACAATCCAGATGCAGAGCATAAGGTACAATATTTCTGTCTGAAATCTCATTGAGTGGATGTATAAAGTAACATAAAATGTAAATACCAGGAACAAGTACATCAAAATTATACTTAAGTACAACACTTGAGTAAATCTCCTCAGCTGCTTTCCATCATTGGAAACAACAAAATCAAGCACATTGCTACACTCAGTTTACCTCCACCCAAAGAGAAATCATTCATACAACATTTCTTCAGTTAGAGTTAGAGGTTTTTTTCTTTTAAATGTCTTCATAGTTCTAGTTGTCCTCCTCAGACAATATGTCATCTCAGTGCTGCACCACAAATTGTTATATGATCCATTGTGCACAAATAGAAGGAAATACAGATGTAAAATCAATACATTTAAGAAGGATCTGGCCTCTCATGAGTCACCCCAGTGTTTCACCACAACATCAATCTGCTGTCTGTGCTCAGTTTGCAGAGAAATATGGAAACATCTTCAGCCTTCGTCTCTTTGGAGGAAGGGTTGTGATCTTGAATGGCTATAAATCAGTGAAAGAAGCCCTGATCCAACGAGAAGAAGACTATGTAGATCGTCCGCCTGTGCCCTTGTTTTTAAATTAAATGGGAATCAAGGTGATGTTTGTTGTATTTTGTTTAAAAAAAATCTAAACTGGTGTTCTTTATGAGACTACCTGCATCAAATGATTTCTGATCTAATGTTGTTTTGTGTTTCCAAAAGGCATTGTGATGTCAAATGGTCATCTATGGAAGCAGCAGAGGAGATTTGCTCTTCATACACTCAGAAACTTTGGTCTGGGCAAGAAGACTCTGGAGCTTTTCATCCAGGAGGAGTGTCGATATCTCACGGAGACTTTTGCAGATCAGCAAGGCACAAAAACTATATTTTACAATGATATATTACTGTTCTCTATCCAAGACAGAGACATGATTTTAATTTTAACTCCAAATTTGCAACACAAAAGCATGCAACATGACATTTCAGATCACAAACTAAAATATGGCAGCACCCATAATTTAAAGGAACATCTGCATTCTCCATATTGGAACTAAAACAATGAGTCAGGTGGTCAGTGGTTAGCACTTTAGCCTTGCAGCTAGAAGCTGGTGGCATGTTCTCCTTGTGCAGTGTGGGTTCTCACCGGGTTCTCTGGCTTCCTTCCACAGTCCAAAAACATGCTGATATTTATTGGTAACTCTAAAGTGTCCATAGGTATGAATGTGAGTGTACTTGTTTGTCTCTATGTGTAGCCCTGTGATAGACTGGTGACCTGTCCAGGATGTCCACTGATGAGGCTCCAGTCCCCCCATGACTCTAATGAGGATTAAGCGGTGCATAGATAATGGCTGACTTCCACAGCTCTAAGAACTTGTCTAAATATGTCGAGTTTGTATCTACTATAGAAGCTGATACTGCTCTGTAACCTACTAATGTGGACACAACATTTACTACAGAGACAAACTTTGTATAGCTTTAAAACCATAAAAAGCACATAACTTAAAGGACATGTATTATACCTTTTTTGACAAAGTTTCTGTGTCTGATCTATATTTTCTCTTTATTTTACAGGAAAGCCTTTCAATGCCCAGAAACTGATAAGCAAAGCTGTGTCCAACATCATCTGCTGTTTGGTGTTTGGGCATCGATTTGAGTACACTGATCAGAAGCACCAGACTGCTCTCGACTACTTCAATGAAATCGTGCACATACAGGGAAGTTTATCTGTAAAGGTGAGCCACCAGCATCCAACAATCTTATTCAAATCAGGATTCATGCTGAAGACATACAACAAGTCAAATGTGGATTTTATTAACAATATTGTGAAACACTTCCACTTCAAATAAAACAGATACAACACTGTAAAAATACTGTTACATAAAACGTTCTTCATTTAAAATCCTCTTTTAAGTAAAACGATACAACTATTGTCTCCAACAAGTACGTAAAGTATCAAAAGTGACAAGTGCTTCTCTATCCACTGATGAGTTAATTAGACAGAAACATCAGAACTATTTCACATCTGTCAGATGATTTAATAACTGTCTTCCTGCTCTGTAGATTTACAACTCGGTACCCTGGCTGATGAAATGGCTGCCAGGACCTCATCAGAGGATATTCACTTTGACACAGAACATAATTGATTTCATAGAAATCAAGATCAAAGAACACAGAGAAACCCTCGACCCCTCCTCACCAAGAGACTACATCGACTCCTTCCTCATAGAAATGGGAGATGTGAGTGTTTCTGTGTCTTTGTTTTGTGTTTGTGTCTCAGAGATGAAATTTATTAGCTGATTCTCACTTCTGTCTCTTCTGTCACTGATAGAAGGAGGACAAAGAAGCTGGTTTTGATATCAGCAATTTGTGTATTTGCACTCTGGATCTGTTTGGTGCTGGAAGTGAAACTACTGCCACTACTTTACACTGGGGGCTGCTGTACATGATGTATTACCCTGACATACAGAGTGAGTGTTTCAGTCATATCTGCCATGGCTGCATCTTTTATAAGCGTCTTCCTCTGATTTAATATTGTGAGAGATCAATCACTGGTCAATTCTGAATTGGGAAAGAAGGTGTGTGATGTGTAATTTCTCCTCTCAATCATCTTTTCAGCACAAAGACTGACATTGTTTTTAATGTCACTTTTGCAGAGAGAGTCCAGGCTGAGATAGATGCTGTGATTGGTTCATCCAGACAGCCCTCCATGACTGACAGAGAAAACATGCCCTATACTGATGCAGTCATCCATGAAATACAGAGAATGGGCAACGTCCTCCCACTTAATATCATCCGCATGGCAAGCAGGGACACCACACTGGATAAGTACACAATCCCAAAGGTACACAATCCACAGGTAACACTTAAACACGAAAATGAGATTAATTACCAAGTAATGAGTGAGAAATGCATCAGGAATGATCTAATCGATATGGGTCGCTCAACTCTGTAATATAAGTTCATTCTAAGTTACTGAAGAACCAACTGGGAAATTCTGTATTAGTGAGTCATTAGGTAGATTAACTTAAAATTATTTTATAATAATCGCTATATCAAGTGAATCTTTCAAATACTGAGAAGCACAAAACAGGAAAGTCTGTCTTTACTGATTAATCCAACATTGGTTATTATTCTTCTGTTCACTGAAGCAAAATGAAGCATCATAGTCGTTACTCTGCAGACCTCCATTTATTCCTCATTATTGCATTATTACCTGCTGCTAATGTGTCCTTTTCTGTAAAGTGAAGCATCTACTGAGTAGTTCCTCACTGTCTTCAAAGTTATTTCTCAGAATTCCCACTTACCCATATTCACATTAATTTTGGCAATCTTGTCATTTTGTGTAACATCACAGCTACAGTCACAGAAAAAACAAAATGTAACACACAATGTTTGTACTGATTCAGTGGAGCTCAACATTTGAAGTCGGACTTGTGTGGGAAAGCAGCAGGGTTTAGTGTGTTAGTGTATTGAATGTTTTCATGTTTATAGTGTCGAGCAAATACATAATTTACAAATTAATGTGGTTTATCGAGAAATGCATTGGCGACGTACTGACACTGATCACTTTAGAATTTACCCAAATAACAACATTTCTGTAAAGTCGCTATTGCACAATTAAATCAGGTATTTTCAGAAAGCATAGTTATTTTGTCAACTCTTTCAAAGGTCGAGAATGAGCTCAACTTTTAATCCAATGTGGATCAAAATGCTTACTTTATTTTTGTTTGTATGACAAACTATGATGTTTAGAATATTTTTCAAAATGCAGGTTAACTGACCAGTTTTTTGTTCAGGGCACCATGTTAATGGCTACACTGAACTCGGTCCTGCACGATGAGTCGATGTGGGAAACTCCACACTCCTTCAACCCTCAGCACTTTCTGGACCAGGATGGGAAATTCAGGAAGAGAGAGGCCTTCCTTCCTTTTTCTGCAGGTGAGTCAGTAGTTATAGTCCTGTAACATGCAGCTTTAGCCAAGAGCTATTAAAAGGCCAAATGACAGAAAGATAAAACATGTCATTGTGTGGCATCAGTTGTTTTTATTAGTAACCACTCACTTGGAGTCTCTGATGTACATTTGTATCTGTTTCAACTGGATGTGCATGTGTTGAACCTTTCCCTTTTACTGTGTTTTATTGAACTTACATTGCCATTTAAACTCTGTTCAGTGTTAGTTACATATACAACTGGCTTTGCAGAGAAACTCTTTTGTAGAAGACAAACAACAAACTAGATTTAGATATCACTTCTCTTTTCATGTCTAAGATCATACTCTGAGTTTTCCACTTGTATTTGGTTGTTGATCGAAGGAGGTTTAACAGTTCCTTGGTAATCACAGGTCCTGGTTAGTGTTTGATAAGGGTCACACCCACAAACAAACACTAAAGACAGTTTAAGGCTGGAATGTGTTTATATCCAGTTTAAGTGACTCCAACATCTGTATCTTGCTGAATGGTCACTATAGACCCTGATCTAACCTGTAAATGTTGTGAACTATCATCATGGGCAGCTTATGCACCATGACACACAGGATGCAGGGAAATGAATGAATGGAAAACAAGACAAAGAAGGTAAAATCACCATCATTGTTTTCAGTGGATTACATTCAGTTTCCACCTACGGCCCTGAAGAGACTTCTACCAAAATCTATAAATTTTGGGTTTCTACCATTTATCATAACATGATCTAAATGATTTGGTTCATAATTTAAGGAAGGGATCAGTGTCTGTACATTATTCTGACTTTGTTCCTGAGCTGCAGTAATAAAATGTGATTAAAGTGAATATCTTATAAAATGAGTGAATGGAACTCATCTGCTGTATTTTGTGTTCTCAGGAAAGCGGGTTTGTCTTGGTGAAACTCTGGCCAAGATGGAGTTATTCCTCTTTTTCACCTCCCTCCTTCAGAGGTTTTCATTCTCTGCGCCTGCTGGAGAGAAGCCCAGTCTGGAGTTTATCCTGGGAGCTACTCACGCTCCCAAACCTTACCGCCTCTGTGCCACACCAAGATAAACCACAACACACAATGAAACACTGTGTGCCACTACCTTGATCTTGTTTTGCTTCAAGAATGTGATAAACATTGCTGAACGAATTTATTAGAATCATAAAAACGAGAAAACACAAATATTTTAGAAATCTGTCAAAATATTGTTTCAAACTAAAAATTGTATTATTTATTAGGCAAATAACAAACTGGAACAAATAAATAGTTCTTAGTCACATTTAACCAAAAAATCTCAACATTTAGTATGACCTCCTTTTTCCCTGATAACAGCTTGCATTCCTGTTGACATTGTTTTTATGGACTTTTCGGTCTTTTTTGTTGTTGAGTTCCAAATAGTTTCTTGCTCTTCCCAGAGACTTGCTTCAGATGAAACCTTTGTGCAATCTGTTTTGGAATTCAACAAATCCAAGATCTGTTCAATAAGAGCCAAGTCTAGACTATGACTTGGCCAGTCCATCAGTTCCAGTACTACTAATTCCTTTTTTTATTTGCTCAACTAGCCTCTGCACAGCTCTGAAGTATGCTTGAAGTGATTGTTTTCTTGGTATATGAACCCACGACCAATCAGGTAGGATTCCATGACGCACCAAGATGTTGTGCTGGACCTTCTTGTTTATGATACCAGGGATTTTAACTAATTTGTCCATGCCATTTCTACAAATGGAACCTTGTACCATAATGATATCTCCAGTGTTTTTTCTACTGTGGGTGCAATGCATTAAAATATTCTCCAGCATTTTTTGCTTCCACAAACACGACGGTGCTGACTGAAGACTCCAAACATGGATTTGTGTGTCCAGAGTATCTTCTTCCAGTCATGTCCAGTTCAGTGTTTGTCCTCCCTGGCAAATTTGAGGGATTTTTGGATGTTTATAGCTCTCAATCTTGACTTCTTCGCTGCTGTTCTTCCCTTTAAGCCTTGTTCCTTCAATCGTGTGCATGTGGTCATTCTGGAGACTGTAATAGTTTACTTGAGGTTCAGGCACAGGAAACGAGATTGAGAAGGGGTTGTGTAAAAGAAAGGCTTTAATTAGCAGAATAGAAAAGGAATATAGGATTACACATGTCAAACGGAAAACTACACTCATTTACAGGAACGGATTCTATGGATACAGACTAACTCAGGAGAGCCCCTGGAGGGCTGGCGGGGAAATATGGATACAATGAAAAACACTAAAACAAACTAACCCACGGAAGGTAATACCTAGGCAGGCAAGTAATACTAATAGTAACGACAGGCTCAGAAGAGTGACAACACTCACTAGAAATACTCGAATCACAGAATCAAGTATTAACAATGAATCAATACTAACCTGGAAGCAATATAAACACTCGAGTTACAAAAACTACACTAATCTGAGAATGTTACAATAAGACAAGATACCAAGAGAACATAATCAGAATCAGAATCACTTTATTCATCCCCGAAGGGAAATTCAGTTGTCAGGGTTCTTATCTGTTTAATTTTGAATTGAATAGCCTGACTGCTGATGGCAAGACAGATTTCCTCAATCTTTCGGTCTTGCAGCGCAGGGATAGGAGCCGTCCACTAATGTTTCGTTGTTCATTGAGGCAGATGTGAAGTGGATGATCCATGTTTGTCAGAATGGCCTCCATCTTGCTCAGTGCCCGTCTTTCCACCTCATCCTCCAATGTGTTCAATCTGATTCCAACCACAGAGCCAGCTTTTTTAATCAGTTTGTTCAGACGCCTTGCATCCTTCTGTTTTATACTGCCTCCCCAGCAGACTGCAGCATAAAACAGGACACTTGCTACCACAGACTGACAAAACATCTGCAGCATCTTACTGCAGATGTCTAGTGATCAAAGTCTTCTGAGGCAATAAAGTCGGCTCTGGCCCTTTTTGTAGATGAAGTCTACGTTTGTAGACCAGTCCAACTTATTATCAAGGTGGACACCTAAATATTTATATGATGTCACCATCTCGACGTCCACGCCACAAGTGTTCACTGGCTGAAGAGGGGGTTTGGATCTGTGGAAATCGATGATCATTTCCTTTGTCTTTGAGGCGTTGAGTAGCTGGCAGTTTTTGTGACTCCAGTCACTGAAGACACTCATCAGATCTCTGTATTCAGCTTCATGTCCATTTCTGATACATGCCATGATAGCAGTGTCATCAGAGTATTTCTGAATGTGGCAGGACTCAGTGCTGTATTTGAAGTCAGATGTATACAGAGTGAACAGGAATGGAGCCAGGACTGTTCCTTGTGGAGCCCCAGTACTACTCATTAATGTCCCAGAAACACAGTTCCCCAGCCTGACAAACTGCAGCCTTCTTGTCAGGTAATTTGTAATCCATGAAACACAGGAAGGATCCACTCCCATCTCTGTGAGCTTGTCTTTGAGGATAGTGGGTTGGATGGAGTTGACTGCATTTGAAAAATCAAAGAACATTATTCTCACATAAACTCCAGGTTCCTCCAGATGAGACAGGGCACGGTGAAGCATGAAGAGGATGGCATCATCCACTCCAATGTGTTCTTTGTATGCAAACTGCAAGGAATCGAGTTTGTCTTTGACCTCAAGCCTCAGGAGACGTAAAACCAGCCGCTCCAGAGTTTTCATGATGTGTGAGGTCAGAGCAATAGGTCTGTAGTTATTTAGTTCAGCCGGACATTTGATTTTTGGTACTGGTACAATACAGGATGTTTTCCATAGAGCAGGCACCCGCCCCAGCTGTAGACTCAGGTTGAAGATCCTGTGGAGAGGTTGACACAGTTGTGCAGCACAGTCTTTAAGCAGCCTTGGACATACACCATCTGGGCCAGCTGCCTTCCCAGAGCAAAGTCTCTGAAACTCCAACATCACCCCTGTCTCTGTGACAGAGACAGATACAGATGCTGGAACGGAAGTGGCTGCAGCTGTGGAGACGTGTAGGAGACGGAGGAGAAGAAGGAGGAGCTATAGTGGGGATTTCCATATGCTGAGGAGAAGAAGGAGGAGTAGCAGTGGAAGTAGGTGTGTCCACAGTGTCAAATCTGTTAAAGAACAAGTTGAGTTCATCAGCTCTTTCTACATCACCCACTATTGGCTCCCTCCTCTTTTTATTGTTGTGTCCAGAGATGGTATTGATTCCTCTCCACACATCACGGATGTTACTGTGTTGAAAATTGCTCTATATCTTATTTTTGTATTCCATCTTTGCCACTTTCAGTCTCCTCTTCAACTCGGAATAAACACACTTGAGGATCAGAAATAACAACTTGAAGGTCACACTAGTCTAGAATGCTCGGACTGGGACTTGGCTGAGTAATACGGAGGGGAATGGGGTCAGGAAAACCAGAGAGTCTTCTTTCCAAAATGACACAAGCTGGTTCAGCTGAAGAGGACATGATGTGCATCAAGTGGTGAGAATCACGGTTGTTGGAGGCTGCTGCAACAGGCTTGGGGGTGAGATGTAAGGGAAGGAGGTAGAGGGGGAGTAATGGACCAGGTGAGTGATATCCAGAAGGGTAGGTGGACAAGGAGCGGTGGCTGGTTGGCGATGTGCAAGAGAGCCAGCAACTGCCAGGAAAACAGGTGATCCAGGAAGACGAAGAACAGGCTGAACACAAGCAGGTGGCAATTCAGACTGGATGGAAGCAAAACACAAATTACCAGAAGTTTTGGGAACCAGAGGCTGGATTGAAAGATGCATAGATCTGCTGATCGTTCACAGTCTGGCAACGAATAGTGAGTGGAGTCTGTCTTTATTGCAGCAGAGGTGAGTCTGATTGGCCAGGTTCCACCTGCTCATGCTTCTGCTGATTAGAATCACCTGCTGCTGCAGCCTCTGGGCCAAGCACACCTACACACGTGGACAAAATTGTTGGTACCCCTCAGTTAAAGAAGGAAAAACCCACAATTCTCACTGAAATCACTTGAAACTCACAAAAGTAACAATAAATAAAAATTTATTGAAAATTAAATAATCAAAATCAGCCATCACTTTTGAATTGTTGATTAACATAATTATTTAAAAAAACAAACTAATGAAATAGGGCTGGACAAAAATGATGGTACCCATAACTTAATATTTTGTTGCACAACCTTTTGAGGCAATCACTGCAATTAAACGATTTCTGTATTTGTCAATGAGCGTTCTGCAGCTGTCAACAGGTATTTTGGCCCACTCCTCATGAGCAAACAGCTCCATTTGTCTCAGGTTTGATGGGTGTCTTCTCCAAATGGCATGTTTCAGCTCCTTCCACATATGTTCAATGGGATTCAGATCTGGGCTCATAGAAGGCCACTTTAGAATAGTCCAACGCTTTTCTCTCAGCCATTCTTGGGTGTTTTTGGCTGTGTGTTTTGGATTGTTGTCCTGTTGGAAGACCCATGACCTGCGACTGAGACCAAGCTTTCTGACACTAGGCAGCACATTTCTCTCCAGAATGCCTTGATAGTCTTCAGATTTCATCGTACCTTGCACACTTTCAAGACACCCTGTGCCAGATGCAGCAAAGCAGCCCCAAAACATTACTGAGCCTCCTCCATGTTTCACCGTAGGGACACTGTTCTTTTCTTCGTATGCTTGGTTTTTGAGTCTATGAACATAGAGTTGATGTGCCTTACCAAAAAGCTCCAGTTTGGTCTCATCTGTCCAAAGGACATTCTCCCAGAAGCTTTGTGGCTTGTCAACATGCATTTTTGCAAATTCCAGTCTGGCTTTTTTATGAGTTTTTTTCAGCAGTGGTGTCCTCCTTGGTCGTCTCCCATGAAGTCCACTTTGGCTCAAACAACGACGAATGGTGCGATCTGACACTGATGTACCTTGGCCTTGGAGTTCACCTTTAATTTCTTTGGAGGTTGCTCTGGGCTCTTTGGATACAATTCCAACGATCCGTCTCTTCAATTTGTCATCAATTTTCCTCTTGCGGCCACGTCCAGGGAGGTTGGCTACTGTCCCGTGGGTCTTGAACTTCTGAATAATATGAGCCACTGTTGTCACAGGAACTTCAAGCTGTTTAGAGATGGTCTTATAGCCTTTACCTTTAAGATGTTTGTCTATAATTTTTTTTCGGATGTCCTGGGACAATTCTCTCCTTCGCTTTCTGTTGTCCATGTTCAGTGTGGTACACACCTTTTCACCAAACAGCAGGGTGACTACTTGTCTCCCTTTAAATAGGCAGACTGACTGATTATGAGTTTGGAAACACCTGTGATGTCAATTAAATGACACACCTGAGTTAATCATGTCACTCTGGTCAAATAGTTTTCAATCTTTTATAGAGGTACCATCATTTTTGTCCAGGCCTGTTTCATTAGTTTGTTTTTTTAAATAATTATGTTAATCAACAATTCAAAAGTAATGGCTGTTTTTGATTATTTAATTTTCAATAAATTTTTATTTATTGTTACTTTTGTGAGTTTCAAGTGATTTCAGTGAGAATTGTGGGTTTTTCCTTCTTTAACTGAGGGGTACCAACAATTTTGTCCACGTGTGTAGGAGAAACAGAAAAGGCAGGGGGAGGGGAGAGCGCTATCTGGAGCCCACAGTAGTGAACCTGACAATGACTTTCTCAAATTCTGATCTGGATGCATTAATCGCTCAACAGTGGTCTTCCTTCTGTCTCTACTACTTCAAATCTTGAGGTTTCTGACATCTTGGCACATCTTCCTTGGCACATTTTGTAAGTATAAGTTTCTAAAACATGAGTTCAAGGCATACTTGATCATCCTTGGAGAACGCTTTATGTCTTGTCCTGTTTGTCTCAAACCATTCAGCATCATGAAGTGCATTTATTCAGACTCTTTCTGGTTCAGTTACTTCCGTACGTATCACCATTTCAGACAGAAGTGAGGAATTTCAAACTGAATTCACTTTTTTAGACCCAAATTTGAGCCAGCACACTGGAAATCTCTGAGAAGTACAAAATTAATCAAGAATAACACACAACCACGAAAAAAAAAAATTTCTGTTCAGGAATGCAAGCGCATCTCAATCAAAAAATAACAATAATGACAACACTAGGTATATTTTAGCATTAAAGATATCCTTTTGATTAAAGAGCTTGCACACACTGGTGGATAAACCATTCGAGAAACAAAAAATATTTTGGTAAGCAGCAATACTGTTCATTTAGTGCGGTGGTGGCAAACACCTTACATTGGGTGGTGGTCTGATCAATTTAAGCACTCTATATTAGTACATGTATATTTTTTCTTTTCTGTAGTGTAAATCTAACACAAATTGAAAAGATTTTCAGCCAATGGTCCTATTTAATAAACCATTATATTTTAAAGTAATTTTCTGTATTCAAAGGTCTTGTGAACATTTCAGTTCTTACCAGAAATCACAGCCCTGTATTCACCTTGAGAGGAGCACTTTTGCTTCCGTGGGGTTCCCTTTCATGTACATCTGCTGCAAATTGCTTTGGTAGAATATATTTATCTTTCTCTGTGCATGAATAAAATATATCTGAATCTGAGCCAGTGAGAAGATAATGTTTACTTAAGGACACAAGATGATCAAACAGGGTTCTGTAAACCAGCTTGATAGTCCGTTAGAACTTAAGAAACTTCTTGAAAGAGCAATGCAATGTCTTCAAGAACCAAAAACAGAGGTCCAGTTTCTTTTAAGCTCTTAGGATTACCATGACCTGGATGACTGAGTATCAATACACACATATTCAGCTGGATGTTGATGAAAATGTATGCAGCACATTTATTTTCACATTATGACATTACGTGAGCTTGTCTTCTAGAATCAAATGGTGGGACAATAAAGTAATTGAGTAATTAACAATAATGTCATATTTTTAGTTTTTCCAATAAATTTTTAAATCATTGATACAGTCTTGTTGTGCCCTGTTTTACTTCTTTCATAGCCTAGCCGCGCTAGACAACCCACGGCAACGAATTTAATTCCAGGGTCAACAACAAAAACGACAACAGTCGTTGAGCTCCATTAGCACCGACTCTGAATAATCTTTCTGTTAACATGTCTGTAATATACTTGAGCTTCACCCATTGACTGTATAAATAAGGCTTCACCGAACTACCGCATCCTCTGATTCCCGGTGCTCTAGGAACTCCGTCAGCCTATTCGTTGCGCTGATTGGTTGTATACCTACCCAATTGCTGCAGAGTGATTTGAAAGACAACCTTTTAGCCCGCCTCCCTCCCTGTCGAGAGTTCCTAGACCCTTGCGTCTTCAGAGCTGGGTCTAGCGCTGCTAGGCTACTTCTTTCACTCACCAGAAGTCTTCAGTTTCTGTCCCTGTTCTCAGCCTCCTGCCTGCCATACCCACCTCACCGGCTCCCAAACACTTCACCTGTTCTCACTCTGCTAATTAGTGAATTTAAAAAAAAACCCTCACCCATTTAAGTTGCATAAAGGCTTAAAGTCATGCATAACTAAGGGTGAGGCCTCATTGAGTGAAAGATGGGTGCCATCATAGGACAGTCCGTGGCCCAGAAATTTGACGTGCCTCACCTCCACTCAAGCTCCACCTCGTTGTTTACTTTTGCATTAGCAGAGATTTAGGAAGAGTCCTGTCTGACCAGATGTAGGCTGTGGGATCGTTCATTCAGTCAGTGCTTTTTACAGGAATTATTGATGCCATGCCCTTATTTTTAATGATGTTGAGAGAACAATCAAAACATAGTGAACAAGGTCAGGAGATGATTCACATCAGATCACGTTCTGAAGCAGTTACATTCAGGAACAGGGTAGTTTGTAATCATGGTTTTGAATTGACCCACAGGCACTGCAGTTCAAAATTTTACTTTTAGCTGTAAAATGTTTTTGCTACAGGGGAAGCTGGAGAACCCACGCACAGACACAAAGAGACTGGCAGACAGGTGAATAAAGGAAAGAGTTTATTTAACAAGATAACTAAACTAGTATGTAGATGGAGAGCTGGACTAGGGGAACAAAACTAAACCAAACTACTCAACACCCTACAAACAAACACTACGAATACAAAAAACGGAAGTCAACCAATACTAAACTGGATTAACAAAACTAAACTAAGGAGGGGTACTCACAGACATGTGAAAGGAGTGAACTAATTATTGCAGCTGATGAGCATTACTGTAATCAGCAAGGTGCAGGCAGGTGAGTGAAACAAGAGAGACTGACAGATGCAAACAGAGGGAGCCAGAGGGACAAGACAAGGAGAGAGAGACAACAGGGAGAGAGATGACAGAATGAGTGAAAGAAATGCAAGAGCGACAGATGACAAAGACAGGAAGAAGGAGAGACAAGGAGAAGAATAGGGCTAGAGCAGGGATCACAACAGTTTTAGGAATGTGCATCGCAAAAACTAAAACATTTTTTAAGGTGCATGTGTGTGTGTGTTAGATCAGCAAATATCCTGTACACACAAGTCATTTATTTATTTATAGTGACTGATGGTATCGGGGACTTTGATCCTTCATTTCCACTATCGATGTTAAAGTCCGGCGGCCCGCGGGCGGGCCGTTTTTTTATCGGTATACGCTTTTTTAAAAATAGAAGGACACTGCAAACACGATTATACAAACACTATACACACATAGAAAGCTGAGATTCTCATGAATCCGCCGGTATAAACCACTTTCAGATGTGATTACCACAGCGGGTAATATAAACACATTTATCCAACAAACAACAAGTCATGTAAACGTGCACAGCTCACCTGTCGACGCAGTTTGGACGCTCGTTTCTGGTCATAAAAGAAGATAACCCACAAAAACTGGCCAGAACCCAAGCTTAGCCATCCAGAGGAAACAATCCAGTATAATACTTTGGCCAAAACATGTCTCGAAATAGGTAAAAAATCCAGAAAACGATCGGCTCCATGCGCGTGCACGCGGCGCGTGGTGGCGCTGTGCGTTTCATATTCACTGCATCTTTCTATTATAACTTTATCATACACGGGTCCTATTTCCTTTGTTCGCGATTCAAAATGGATACTGAACGCTTCTCGACCGCTTCAAACCGGACTTCAACCAATCAGGTGACTCGTTTCCGCCTACTTCGGCGATATAGCCAACCATGGCCGAGTCTGACAGATATCGATTACATCACTTGATTGACTTGTTTCTCAGCAAATCACGCCGGAGGAAACGTTAGATTGACAGGCCTGGTAGCCAATGAGCTTGCTGAATGGCTTGAATATAAATCCCGCCTCTGCCAGCGGGTTTATATGATATTTCATTCGTGAGCTCCGGGCTCCACCTGCTGTTTCTCTGTATTCCTCTCAATCTGTTTGTGTGATCGACACTGAAGCCTATCTGAAGTGATTTTTTGAGTTCTTTATGAGTTTTTGGAATGAAAATAATGTGAAAATGAAGTGAAAATGAATTTATACCATTCTGTAAAGAGTGTGCACAGTGTATAAAGAGTGTATCCAACATTGACAGGGGCGGAGCATATCAGTACAAATACATGTGTGAAACACTCATTTCTTGTAGTATTGCTCTGAAATTTTGACCTGAACTATGTAAGACCCCAGGCTTTTGCAATATTGTGTTTTCAAGCTCTTACAGTGCTGCCACACTGATTTTCAGGTGTTTTATTAGGGAAAAAATGTAGGCGAGAAAAAAATTCATCCTAATTCAGTGTGTGCCAACATGAAATACTCTGTGCCAGTAGCACCTAGAGTAATTCTGACTGCACTGGGTGAAAATTCAGGTTGTCAGCTTTCAAATGAGACCCCAACCATGCATGTACTCCAAACAGTTCAAGAACAGCATTCAATTTACTTTCTGTAAATCTCAGTAGAAATTTCGGGCGGAAATTGCCCAAAAAAAAATTGCTACAGGACACAACAACATTTCCCCCCCTAGCAGCCGACCACAATGAGAATTTCAAGTGTTACTGAGGATTTAGACTGCGTGGTAAGGAATTGGGGGAATTTTTTCAGTGTGTTTTTTATTTTGATGACAGTAGGCTATTTGTCTGCATGCAAGAACAAAGGTGAGGTGAAGTCACTTCAGTATGTATAACAGAATGGGCAGATTAAGAGAGACTGGGAGGAGTCAGTTCATTTCACTGAACAACTTAAAAGGAACGAGTTTTTATTTACACATAGCAGAGTTCAAACGAAGAAATGGAGGCAATACTCAGTGTTCTCGGCTTGGAGTGGGTAGATGGCAGAAGTTTATTAATATTTTTCTGTGTTTTTCTGCTGCTGGCTGATGTTTGGAAGAACAGAGTGCCGAACAACTTCCCTCCTGGACCGTGGGCTCTGCCTTTTATTGGTGATCTGCATCGCATCCAACCTGCAAGACTTCATCTGCAGTTCACAGAGGTATGAATCTATATGGTAATAAGAATAATAATAATAGTAATGCTATCAGAAAAGAAAGAGTCTGAGGCTTCAGAAACATCAAACAAACTGATGTAACCTGTTATTTTTCCCCAAAAATATCCTTCCTTCCGCGGAAGTTGGCGCTGCTGTGCTGGAGACATGGAGGAGGGTGTCTGCTGCATGGTGTGTGTTCTGTTTGTGTTTTTCGTCCTGCTTACCGCTTGTCAGCGGTGAACTAAATGCGCAGTGGATAAAGTTCGTGCTTTGAACTGTGTGGAGGTCCGAATGGGAGCCGCACCTGCTAGCAGTGGCATGTCTCGTGCTGTCAAGCCGGATAGCTCACTGCTTCGACAACGGGACTGTCTGCTCCGGGGGGCGAGTGTACAGCCGAACTGAACTGTTGGGTTTACTGGACCACGGAATTCTGCCACCGCCAGGCCTGTTGGACGACGTGCTGGGAAGTTGCTGCGACGCTGCCGACCGAGTCGTCGCCGAGGCGGGAGGCTCAGGAAGCGTGGGAAGAGGGGCGGAGTGAGGCAACGCACCCGAGGAGTCACCAAGCTGCCTCCAATGTTATGAAATCACTGGAGAAAACTGTTATGCAGGAGCTTCATATGGAGGTGGAGCCACATCTGGATCAATATCAGTTTGCATAGAAAATGAACTGGAGTGCAAGTGATGCCATTTTAACTGTAATACACCTGGTTTTAATTATATACATAATGCTGAGTTTGCACAATGCACTTTTGTTTGTTTTTAACCAACCGTGATAATGTATTGTACTTTTATTTTTATTTATTTTTTGTTCTGGATGTTATTTTCCCAAGATGTTTATTTTTATCTGGCTGTTATTTCATTGTGTGAGTGGTAAGCCTATGTGTTGTCTGTGCAGCAGATCCCTCTTCTCCCAAGGGAGACCAATAAAGACACCTTGACCTTGAAAATTATTGAATTATAAATTACTTTCTGCATTTTAGAAAAATAAATATTGAAGAAATGTTGTTTTAATTTTAATGCATTAAAAATGTAAAGGTTAAACTGTGAATTTAATCTCCTTCGGTTTTGGAGGCAAACAAAACAAGAAACGTCGAAAGGTCATATTTTCCAATTAATTTGTGCCATTTTATTGGCAAATCAAACAACCAGTCTAAATAATATAACCAGCTGATCAATCAGTAATTAATACAGTTGACTTAACATGAATTAACAAATTTGCTGCATTAAAATGTAAACATTGAAAGGTAAATTTAATCTCCATTGGCTGTGGAGGCAAATAAAACAAAAACGTCGAAAGGTCATATTTTTCCAATTAATTTGTGCCATTTTATTGGCAAATCAAACAACCTGAAAGTATAACAGCTGATCAATCAGTAATGAATACAGTTGTTATTTGCAGCACTTATCTGTATATTTGGCCGTTACATAAATGCAAGCAGCTATGATTGGGTTCATTGAAGGGTTCAAATTCTGGCAGGAAGGATCTTATCTTGACTATTTTATTTTGACCATATAATAATTCTGCATGATACTTGGGAAAAACAACTTTCTGACTGATGCATATTTTAACTTTTCTGCCGTTTATAGTGTGACCTGAAGGAATTAGGAAATTTTCTCCAGTTGACTGGAGTAACTCTATTTGGAAAGGAGACAAATAAATCCTGAATGATTGGATTGATTGTTTATCTTGTGTGTCACCTCCTGCAGCTGGTAGTGTTGATTTAAATGGTCAAATACATTTGTTGTGTTGCCTTGCAAAGTGGCAACAATTGCAACTCACTGCTGACGCAATACCTGGTTTAAGACAATGTCATCCTTTCTATTTGAGTAAATAATGTTCTATCTGACAGATATCTCTGATTCTGACAAATAATGTTGCAATGATGTGGTGTGAGGTTCTCTCATAATGCACTTGAAAAACTGTGTTGAGAGAGAAGTTGGGGGTTGCAGTAATTTTCTAAAAACAGTCTTGGGCAGCTTTAATATCAGTTACATTTTATGTCATTTCTGAATTCAGTCATGAGCTGTTTTTTTTCTTTTACATGTCTTCATAGTGTGGGCCTGGATCTTTCTGCATGGAGTTTGCATGTTCTCCCTGTGCATGCGTGGGTTTTCTCCGGGTACTCCGGCTTCCTCCCACAGTCCAAAAATATGCTGAGGTTAATTGACTACTCTAAATTGCCCGTAGGTGTGAATGCGAGTGTGATTGTTCATCTATGTATGTAGCCCTGTGACAGACTGGCGACCTGTCCTGGGTGTCCCCTGCCTTCGCCCAAGTCAGCTGGGATAGGCTCCAGCACCCCCCGCGACCCTAGTGAGGATAAAGCGGTATATAAAGGATGGATGGATGGATGTCTTCATAGTTCTTAGTTGTTCTCGTCAGACCATGTCATCTCAGTGTTGCATCACATATTGATCCATTGTGCACAAATAGAAGGAAATACAGATGTAAAATTAAGACATTTAAGTAGGACTTGACCTCACATGAGTCACCACAACATCAATCTGCTGTCTGTGTTCAGTTTGCAGAGAAATATGGAAACATCTTCAGCCTTCGTCTCTTTGGTGGAAGGGTTGTGATCTTAATGGTTACAAAACTGTGAAGGAAGCTCTGGTCCAACGAGGAGAAGACTATGTAGATCGTCCGCCTGTGCCCTTGTTTGATGAATTTGCTCGGAATAGAGGTGACGATAGTTGCATTTTGTTAAAAAAGTTCGTTATTGGTGTTTTTATGTGAACACTGGCATCAAATGATTTCTGATCTAATGCTTCTTTGTGTTTCCAAAGAAAAGGCCTTGTGATGTCAAATGGTAATCCATGGAAGCAGCAGAGGAGATTTGCTCTTCATACACTCAGAAACTTTGGTCTGGGCAAGAAGACTCTGGAGCTTTTCATCCAGGAGGAGTGTCGATATCTCACGGAGGAGTTTGCAGATCAGCAAGGCACAAAAACTATTTTACAATGATATATTACTGTTCTCTATCCAAGACATAGACATGATTTTAATTTTCACTCCAAATTGGCAACACAAAAGCATGCAACATGACACTTCAGATCACAAACTAAAATATGGCAGCAGTCATAATTTCAAGGAACATCTGCATTCTTTGTATTGGAACTAAAACAATGAGTCAGAGACTCAGTGGTTAGCACCGTCACCTTGCAGCTAGAACGGTTTGTGTCCTGGCCTGGGCCTGGGATTTTTCTCTATAGAGTTTGCATGTTCTCCTTGTGCAGTGTGAGTTCTCATCGGGTTCTCCGGCTTCCTCCCACAGTCCAAAAACATGCTGAGGTTAATTGGTAACTCTAAATTGTCCATAAGTGTGAATGTGAGTGTACTTGTTTGTCTCTATGTGTAGTCCTGTGATAGACTGGTGACCTGTCCAGGATGTCTCCTGCCTTCACTCTAAGTCAGTTGGTTTAGACTCCAGTCCCCCCATGACTCTAATGAGGATTAAGCGGTGCATAGATAATGGCTGACTTCCACAGCTCTAAGAACTTGTCTAAATATGTCGAGTTTGTATCTACTATAGAAGCTGATACTGCTCTGTAACCTACTAATGTGGCCACAACATTTACTACAGAGACAAACTTTGTATAGCTTTAAAACCATAAAAAGCACATAACTTAAAGGACATGTATTATACCTTTTTTGACAAAGTTCCTCTGTCTGATCTATGTTTTCTCTTTATTTTACAGCAAAGTCTTTCAGTGCTCAGAAACTGATAAACAAAGCTGTGTCCAACATCATCTGCTGTTTGGTGTTTGGGCATCGATTCGAGTACACTGATCAGAAGCACCAGACTATTCTCGACCACTTCAATGAAGTAGTGTACTTACAGGGAGGTATATTGGTTCAGGTGAGCCACCAGCTCGCAATCTTATTTAATTCAGGATTAGAACTACTTTACACCTGCCAGATGATTTAATAGCTGGGTCATTCCGTATGAAATCAACCAATTTTAAGAAAACTTCCCACCTGACCCTCTCAGATTTTGCTAAGTTTTTACATACATTTAGTACATTAAACCTTCGGATTCAAAGGTCAACATTAAACATAGAAGGGCTTATAGAAGCAAGTTGTGCTTGGTGTCAAAATTTAGGGAAATTCCTGTAATTTCACATGATGTCTTTTATTTTTTGATACCACCTATCCCACATGCTGATATGGACCTTTGAATCCGAAGGTCGGACAGATATTTTTCTGTTCATATTTCATGCATTACATACCATAGCACTTAGTTTATACATATCCATCCTTAGATAGCAATATACCACAATGAAACTTATACCACCAAAAACTTCTAATGGATATGATGATTAGTTTTGTGTAATGGGTGGCCAAATGTAGCAGTTTAGAAGTTCATGATGGATAAAATCGCAACTTTGTCATTCTCTGTAACATGCAATTATAAATATAAAGTAAATATTTTCACATTTCTGAGGACTATAGGTCACTGTGAAATGATTCTGAAAATTTCAGATCTCTATCTTTTGTTGTTCAGAAGTTACAGAAGTCTGAAAATGGTCGAAAATTTCAAGTCTTAATTTTGGCTGCAATTTTAGGGTACCCGATACCTACTTCAAATGGCCATAACTTTGAAACTAATGACAATAAAGAATTCAAATTTTGGATTTTCCCATCATATATAATGTACTAAATGTATGTAAAAACTTAGCAAAATCTGAGAGGGTCAGGTGGGGACAACTGGTTGAAATGATATGGAATGACCCAGCTGTCTTCCTGCTCTGTAGATTTACAACATGGTACCCTGGCTGATGAAATGGCTGCCTGGACCTCATCGGAGGATATTCACTTTGATTCAGAACGTAATTGATTTCACAGAAATCAAGATCAAAGAACACAGAGAAAACCTCAACCCCTCATCACCAAGAGACTACATCGACTCCTTCCTCATAGAAATGGGAGACGTGAGTGTTTCTGTGTCTTTGTTTTGTGTTTGTTCTTTGTGCTTTTCCAGTTAAATATATTCACTAATTCCTGCTTCCATCTACTCTGTCATCAACAGAAGGAGGAAAAAGAAGCTGGTTTTGATATCGCCAATTTGTGTATTTGCGCTGTTGACCTGTTTGGTGCTGGAACTGAAACTACTACCACTACTTTACACTGGGGGCTGCTGTACATGATGTATTATCCTGACATACAGAGTGAGTGTTTCAGTCATATCTGCCATGGCTGCATCTTTTTTAAGCATCTTGTTATGATTTATTATTGTCAGAGATCAATCACTGGTCAGTCCTGAATTGGGGAAGAAGGTGTGTGATGTGTAATTTCTCCTCTCAGTCATCTTTTCAGCACAAACACTGATATTGTTTTTTAATGTCACTTTTGCAGAGAGAGTCCAGGCTGAGATAGATGCTGTGATTGGTTCATCCAGACAGCCCTCCATGACTGACAGAGAAAACATGCCCTATACTGATGCAGTCATCCATGAAATACAGAGAATGGGCAACATTGTCCCACTGAATGTAGTCCGCATGGCAAGCAGGGACACCACACTGGATAAGTACACAATCCCAAAGGTACACAATCCACAGGTAACACTTAAACATGAAAATGAGATTAATTACCAACGAACTTGTGAGAAATGCATCAGGAATGATCAAATAGATATGGTCCACTGATAAGAACCTCTGTAATAACTTCTAATGTGGAACTCTGTATTATAAGTCAATTATACGTTACTGAAGAACCAACTGGGAAAGACTGTACTAGTGAGTCATCAGGTAGAGATGAATTTATAATAATTCATTAATCAAGTCAGTTTTTCAAATACTGAGAAGCACAAAACAGTAAACTCTCATTCTTTACTGATTATTCCAACATTAATTCTTCTTCTTCTGTTCATTTAAGTCAAATGAAACATCATGCTGACTAGTTACTCTGTAGACCCGCATTTCTTCCTGATTATTGCATTATTTGTATAATATCAGAGCTACAAACACAGAAAAAAAAAGTAACACACAATGTCTTTCCTGACTCAGTTGACCTCAATATTTGAAGTTGGACCTCTGTGAGAAGTAGTAGCAGTTGGGTTTAGTATGTTCGTGTATTAAGTATTTTCATGTTTACAGTGTTTAGGAAATACAAATTTACAAATGAATGTTACTTACCAAGAAAAATATAGGTGACATACTGACACTGATCACTTTAGAATTTATCCAATTAACAAAATTACTTTTCCACAGTGAAAGTATTTTCAGAAAGCATCGTTATTTTGTCAACTCTTTCCAAGGTCAAGAATGAACTCAACTTTCAATCCAACGTGGATGAGAAATTCTTACTTAAATTTTGTTTGTATGACAAACTATGATATTTCGGATATTTTTCAACATGGTTAATTAACCAGTTTTTCCCTTCAGGGCACCATGTTATTGGCTACACTGAACTCTGTCCTGCACGATGAGTCGATATGGGAAACTCCACACTCCTTCAACCCTCAGCACTTTCTGGACCAGGATGGGAAATTCAGGAAGAGAGAGGCCTTCCTTCCTTTTTCTGCAGGTGAGTCAGTAGTTATAGTCCTGTAACATGCAGCTTTAGCCAAGAACTATTAAAAGGCCAAATGACAGAAAGATGAAACATGTCATTGTGTGGCATCAGTTGTTTTTATCAGTAACCACTCATATGGGGTATTTGATGTACATTTGTATTTTTTTCAACTGGATGTGCATGTGTTGAATATAACCTTTCCCTTTTACTGTGTTATATTGAACTTGCATTGCCATTTAAACTCTATTATATATATTGGAGTAATACTATATGTTAGAGTGATGCTTTATTTAGTGTAATTTCAAGTATGGTATTATGTTTTTCATTACAAATATTATCACCAAATAAAGTTAAAAATGAGAGAGTCTGAGTAGTTAATAGCTTCATTTGCATATTTTTAGATGTTTGTGAGCATCCTGCAAACTTTGAGCGTCGATATAGTGTTGGAAACGAATAATGGAAGTTTAACGAGGGATTTAAAATGAGATATATTTTTTTAACAAAGTATGCATGATGAAATACTGTCTGGCTCACAGTTTAAAAACATTATGCCATAGGTGACATTTGAGAATAATCCCTGAGCTACATCTTGACAAGCCTGTAGAATACTGGGAGAATGTGTCTGGTCAGATGAGACCAAAATTGAACTTTTCGGCTGTCATACTACATACCATGTTTGGAGGAGAAATGGCACTGCACATCACCCAAAAAACACTATACCAACAGTGAAATTTGGAGGTGGAAGCATCATGGCATGGGGTTGTTTCTCATCTCATGGTACTGGCAAACTTCATATAATTGACGGAGCAATGAATGGAGCCGTGTATCGGGAAATTCTTGATATGAATCTGCTGCCATCCACCAGGATGAGATGTGGCTGGACCTTCCAGCAGGACAACAATCCAAAGCACATGGCAAAGTTGACTCTCAAATGGTTTCAAAAAAGAAAATCAATCTGTTAGAATGGCCTAGTCAATCACCTGACTTAAATCCAATTGAACATTTGTGGAAAGAACTCAAGAAAAGGGTTCACCAGAGGGCACCAAAGAATATTCAAGATTTAAAGACAATCTGTGCAGAGGAATGGGCTAAAATCACACCTGAGCAGTGTGGGCGATTAGTTAAAACATACAAGAAGCGTCTGGAAGCTGTCATTGCCAACAAAGGCTTCTCCACCAAGTATTAGATGAGTCTCAGTTAGCGTGTTCAATACTTTTTTCCTGTGTTATCTCACTTAATTCCACATAATCATTATTTATGGACCTGAATGTTGTGATTTCTTTTCATGTGTGGATTATTTGAGTTAATATCAATGTCTGGTAGAAATTTTGTTTGAATTGCATCTTTGGAAATAAATGTGATGAGAAAAAAGTTGACGCGTTCAATACTTATTTTCCCCACTGTATTTAGATATTAGTCTTCTTATCATGTATCATGTCATGCTATGAGTTTTACACTTGTATTTGGTTTTTGATTGAAGGAGGTTTACAGCTCGTTGGTAATCACAGGTCCTGGTTAGTGTTTGATAAGGGTCACACCCACAAATGTCTAACAAATGCTGAAGAAGTTTAAGGCTGGAATGTGTTTATATCCAGTTTAAGGGACTCTGAAGTCGGCATCTTGCTGAATGTTCACTGCAGACCCCTGATCTAACTTGTAGATGTTGTGAACGAGCATCATGGGCAGCTTATGCACCATGACACACAGGGTGCAGGGAAATGAATGAATGAAAAACAAGGCAGTGATCTCGTAGATACAGATTATAAGTTAAAAGCACAATAACTTTATTCTAGAGATCATCTTCAGTTTCCACCTACAGCCTTGGAGACACTTCTGGCAGATCAAACACACGAAATACCTTCATTTTTGGTTCCTTCCAATAACATTATCTATACTATTTGGTTTGTGATTTGGAAGAGTATCAGTGTCTCTGCCGTATACTGACTTTGTTCCAGAGCTGCAGTAATAAAATGTGATCAAAATTTGTGAATGGAACTCATCTGCTGTATTGTGTGTTCTCAGGAAAGCGGGTTTGTCTTGGTGAACCTCTGGCCAAGATGGAGTTATTCCTCTTTTTCACCTCCCTCCTTCAGAGGTTTTCATTCTCGGCACCTCCTGGAGAGAAACCCAGTCTGGAGTTTGTCCTGGGAGCTACTCACGCTCCCAAACCTTACCGCCTCTGTGCCACACCAAGATAAACCACAACACACAATGAAACACTGTGTTCTTCTACATTTATGTCCTAAAGCATCAAGAATAGCTGCCGTATGTTTTTCTTTTTCTGTACTGTACAATAAACATAATTTGGAAGTATTTTCAGCCAGTACACATTTTCAATCAACCTTTATAAAATATTAAAGTAATCTCTTGTTTTCAAAGATCCACATTGTTGTTGTTGACAGAAATCACTGGGAATCATGTTCCTACACTCATTTTTACAATAGACAGACTTACAAAAATGTAATTTGTGTGTAAATCAATAAACTGAGATGAACTTTTGCTTCCCGTGCAGACTGCTGTGTGTTAGAGTTCAGACTGCTGTTTCAGTGGGTCACAAGTGACATAATGCAATGACTCTCAGTGGTGCTGATTACTTTATGAATTTATTACACCTGCTTCTCCATTTAGGGTCTGTGAAGACGGAAGTTTGTACAACAGGAAACTTGAATACATTTTGAAAGCTTTCCAAATTTTGTGGTCAATACATCATGTACCAAATTGCTAGCCTAGCCGCGCTAGACAACCCACGGCAACGAATTTAATTCTCTGCCAGGGTGAGTCTAGTTACCCTCCATAAGGCTCGAGGCTGGATTCTCCAAAAACTGACCGGACCAATCACCATGAAGTGTAGAGTCAGAAGGCGGGCGTAACGAAGTGACGACAGAGGTGTGACGATTCTGACAGAAACAACCGGCGCACAATAGAGCTCCGGACGTCACGTGACTCCGTTTGTTTACGCCGCCATGTTGGCAGGAAACTCCGCTTCAAAATGAATGGCGCTGGTAGAAAATTTACGCCGTCTGATTTTACTTTTCATTTTAAATCAGATGATATTATAAAATATACAAACAAACTGGACAAACTAAACATTATCCGATCCATATCATGCCCCCGGTATCTTATTTAAGAATCTTGAGACGGTCGGAGCGGACCTTTTACCGGACCTGCGGTACCCTGACATCTACAATTACCTGACAAATTTTCCTTCATCCTACTCCGGTGAATCTCTTAACCCTTTAAGCTGCAGTCAATTCCAGCCATTTTCAGTACAAAAAATCGATAATATTCTATTTGTAAATAAAAATATGACGAGAAATACAGGGAATATTGGACGCATCGCGAGGTGCATTTCCTCGAAAACGACCTATTCGTGGATAATATGCCGACTTCAAGACATGTTTTGGAAAAAATATTTTACAGGCTTGTGTCGTCTGGATGTCCAAGGTCGGATTATGGCCGTTTTTTGTGGAATATTTTCATCTGTGTGTAATAATGAACCCGGAAATGTGAGTCGCGCTGTGTACGTTGAAGCCGTGTATAGAGAACAGATGGATGGATATTCGTTGTTTGTTGGACAAATGTGTTTATATTACCCGCTGTGGTAATCGCATCTGAAAGTGGTTTACACCGGCGGATTCATGAGAATCTAAGCTTTCCATCGGCGTATAGTGTTTGTATAATCGCGTTTCAGACATTTAGCAAATTGCTTATGCAGATCTCAAAGTGTACCGCGGGCGGGACACTGAAGAGGAACTGAAGCGGAACAACGTATAAAAGCCTTGAGGGGTAAGAGAAATTACGCGATCAGATATAAAGCTTAGGAAACGGATTCTGTACCTGATACAAAGTGGTCGCTACATAAGCGGAATCCGTTGCCTGTGGGTTCCCACCGCTCCGTTTTCTTCTGCTCGCTTCTTGCGCGTTTTATGGCAGTGATCCACCTCTGTCGTCTTTCAGGATCTTTGGGAATCCGATAAAATGCTCTCCCCTTTGCTCGTCCTCGGCTGTTCTGGCATCCCGGGGCGCAACAACTGTCCACCATATGGTGGAACTCTCTGATGTCGACGCTGAAGAACGTTTAGGAGTTAGCTGGCAGTAGTTTAAACAGCGCGCCTTCCTGCCAATATGGCGGTGTTTTGATTTCGACTGTTGCATGCCGGGATTGTGTGACGTCATCTCCCGGAGCTCAATAAACAGTTATCTTTCGACTCGGTTTTGGCCACAGCCCTTAAAGATTTGAAGCTAAAATTCAACTTGAAAGATAAACAAAGGACCGCACTTAAGTCTTTCATTGAGAAGAAAGACGTATTTGGACTTATGCCGATGGGATATGGCAAATCCTTAAAATACCAGTTGGCTCCGCGGCTCCGCTGGTTGGGAAGCTAATGGGACTTAGCCTCAATCCGCCGGCGCTCTGGGAACTACATCAGCCTATTCGTTGCGTTGATTGGTTGTACACCTACCCAATTGCTGCAGAGGCATTTGATAGACAACCTTTTAGCCCGCCTCCCTCCCTGTCGAGCTTCCCTAGACCCTTGTGCCGTCAGAAACATGGGATCTAGCATGGCTAGGCTACCAAATTGTATCACTTTACATACAATACAGCATTTTTTGGTTTTGTTTGTTTGCTTGTTTCGTTTTGTCTAAACAGAAAAGTTATTTTTCTTTACCATAAGGAATGTTTATCCTGAAAATCAGCAATCCTCAAACTTGAGATCTCTTTTATCTTGGCATGAACACGCACTGTGTCAAACTTGTACTGATCTAGCAGCAGTTAGCAGTTACTCTATAAATGCCACATATTAATACAAAATGTAGGTTTATTTTAAATACATATTTGCACAATTTAAATACTTTTTTGTGCTTACTCACTTGTAACAGAGTTGTTGTTTTTTTAATGAGTAAAGGTTATTACTATTCAGTGACAAGCACACCTGCATACGTACACACACATGCTCTTATTTTGAAAGTCTTATAATAAACTCATGAGGACACCTGCAGATCTGTCATCATTCCAGAAGTACCTTTACCTGACTGAACTCTGCTCAGTCCTGATTGCTGCAATTATAGCAAAGAGATGGAGGCAATCCTCTTTATGAACATTCCAGTAACTGTTAAAGGCAAACACATCACACTTCATCTTCATCTCATGGAGGCAGTCTTTTGTTTTGTTTTTCATTATGGGTGCACAATCTTAAACTCTATTGAACACTTTTCTTTCTGGCAACTTCTAGTTTTGGCTTTTCTTCCCTTTCCTACTGACTAAAGATGCCAATCAGGTCTCCACAGTCCTGAACAATAAGCAGATCTCCAGTGGGACGTATGCCTGCTGCAGCACCCTTTCTCTCCCTTGTGATATATTTTCATGGTGACATTGCAAATCTTTTACCTTTTGTGCTATTATGTATTTATTACATCTTCTCAGATGTACTTCAGTGGCACTGGGCGTCGTCCAGTTGTTGACATACTGGTGTCACGATTGTGCATTTGTGCAGATAGACATGTTTTTGTTGCAAATGAGGTCTGTTGTTGCCAAAAAATACAAATGCACCCAGACTGATGGAGCTTTAGTCCAGTGAGATTTCTTATTTCTGAATGGTGCCCTCATTAAAGGAGAGAAATTTCAGACTATGAGTGTGGTTATACAACAGCCTGAGATGTTTTAGAACTCTCACCCATGACCGACTCCTTCATAAAGAAACAATGATCGTCACTCCCTTATCGCTGCTGCTCTGGATTTGGAGTTTTACTGTGAGGGCAGACTAAGTCAGAGTGCAGCTGCTAAAGTATTGCACTATTAAGATAAACCCTTCAGCACATAATAATTAGATGTAGTTAGAAGAAGGAGCTGGATATCGTCTTAAAAATCAATTACAGCTTACAGTCCTGCCCTCCTGCACTCATGTAACGACTCACCAATGCCTTTGAAGACAACTGGTCGATCAGCAAAACTGTGGAACTGGTTTACAAGAGCCTCTTTGACTATTTTGTATCCTGAAGTAAACACCATCCTCTCACTGCCTTTCCTCAAAATGAACACAGGGCTGTACTCTTGAGACAGCTGCCTGTAAAAGCAAATACTTTTCAAAGGAGTCTTATGATAAATGCAGTTTTTTTTTGTCTGAAGTGCAGGTGGAAAGTTGTGAGGCTTCCAGTTTCTCATCACATCAGTCAAAACAGCAATGCAAAACCCAAAAGCAGCCAACTAGTGAAGTTCATTGAATCAAAAATAGCCTGAAAAATCATGATTAAAATATTTTAAATACACTCCTGAGGAGCCACAGTTTAACCCTGCAACTGGTTGAGGAGTTCAGAGGAAGAGGTAATGAGACCCCAACAATGTGATGCAATGATGAAGGCCTCTTGGGGCGCCTGAAGTGGAAAAACAAGACTGAAAAATGAACTCTTCCTGTCAGGATTCTGTCCTGTCATGTCAGCCACGGACCGTTTTATTGTTTTTATGTTGTCCATGCCAAGCCTCAGGTCTGATTTTATCTGGTGATAATGCCATGTGTTTTATGTGTGTTTTGCTCTGGTCCATCTTTCCTTTCCGGCTCTTTCTCTCTGGAAACTAGGTCAGAGTAGCTCCAGCAGCAGCTGGAGCTACTCTCGTCGTTAAGCCAGCACTGGTCAGAGCAGCTGATCCTTATCCCTCATCAATCCATCCTTGACAATAAAAGACCGGTTCAGACGCCCATTTGACGCCGGATTGTTGTACTACTAACCCAGTTAGTTACTCTGCCAGCCAAACTAAGTTTTGAAACTTGTCTTAGTTATTGAACTTCTCTGAGGAGATTCCAAGAGATTAATCCTGTTGTCTTCCTTCATCAGCTTCAGCTGCTCAGAACCTGGAGACCCGGAACCAGCCACAGCGTGGACCACTGCCTGAACAAAGACCACGAGCAATCCACGGGTCATCACGGCTCCGGACCACAGCCTGGACCACCGCAAGGATATGCCACAGCCAAGATCAAGCCAGAGCCACAGCCAAGAGGTCTCCACAGCCCAGACCAAGTCCGAATCTCCGCCAGAGCCACAGCCAAGAGGTCTCCACAGCCCAGACCAAGTCCGAATCTCCGCCAAGAACTCTCAACGCCACGACCCAAGCCCTGACCCACATGCAACACTCCATCCTCTACAATAAAATCCTTCAACTAGATCCACTCCGGTTCTTGTTCTTGCACCGCTTCCTCCGACACAGCGTAACAGAACAATCCGGCCAAAAATGGAAGTGGAGAACATGGAACCGGGACCGGACCAACCAGCCTCCCCCCAGATCATGCATGCAGTTTCCATACATGGACAATTACTGGGCCAGCACAGCAAGACTCTGAAAGATCTGGTGGAAGCCGGCAATCACGTTACATCCCAGCTCCAGAATTTATCGGACCAGATGTCCCAGGTAGCCGCCGCACCCGCAGTACTGGATCGCCATAGCCAGGCTCTTCAAGAACTCGGGGCTTCCAGCCGCCTGTTATCAGACCAAATTGGAAACATCAACACCCAGTTACAACAGATTACCACTGTGTTGACCCAGCTCTCCAGCTCACAGCCCCCTCTTGTCCTCCCACCGAATCCACCACCGCCGATCCCGGAAATGAATCCTTCACCGCCGGGAATATACCGAGAACCCAAGATACCTAAGCCAGAACGCTACGCTGGGGATCAGGGCGCGTGTGGAGACTTTTTAATGCAGGTATCTTTAGTTTTCAGCTCACAGCCACAGACTTTCCGCACAGATGAGCAAAGGATCTCCTATACTCTGAGTTTGCTGACCGGAGCGGCGCTTCGGTGGGGATCGGCGGTGTGGCAGAACAAACGGCCTGCCTGCGCCTCATACACGGCTTTCACCGATGAGATGAAGCGAGCCTTTGATCATCCCGTTCGCGGCCCCGATGCCATGAAGAGACTGGGGAACCTGTACCAAGGAGGACTGAGTGTAGCAGAGTATGCCGTGGAATTCAGGACGCTAGCGGCTCAAGTGGATTGGAATGATTCAGCCCTTCGATTCCAGTTCCTTCGAGGGTTAAGCGAGGAATTAAAAGACGAAATGGCCCGTCGAGACGAGGCGGCAGACCTGAATACTCTCATAGATCAGGCGATCATTCAGGACAACAGACTGCGCGAAAGAGAGAGAAGAAACTCACCAGCTCTCAGGTTCCTCGCTTTCCCCACCCAGTCCAGCCCCGTCCCGGTCCTCGGCCAAGCGGCTCAAGTTCCGCTGGGTCCCAGAACTCGTCTTCACGTACGTATCCCTCAGTCCAGTTGTCCCCGACGCCTGGGGAGGAGCCCATGCAGCTAGGTCGGGCTAGCCTCACCCCGGAAGAACGAGCAGAGCGACTGAAACAAGGAGCCTGCTTCTATTGTGGTGTACGAGGACACCTGGTGGCAAATTGCCCGACCAAGCCGGGAAACGGCTCGGCTCACCACGGTCTGGGGAGATCCGGGTGAGCCAAGTTTCAGTTTCCTCTCCACCGACCAACCTCCGGGTGTCAGCCTCACTTCGGTGGGGAAGACACCAGTCCATAGTCGAAGCACTGGTGGATTCTGGCGCTGAGGGTAATTTTATTGACGCAGCCCTAGTTAGCCAGTTGGATTTGCCAACAGAGCCTATTAATCCACCGCTAAGCGTCCTGTCGCTTAACGGTCGCCGTCTAGCTCGGGTTAGCTCGCAAACGGGTCCAGTCTCGCTTAGAATCTCGGGTAATCATGTTGAATCCCTCAGTTTCCGCATTATGCCAAGTCTGAATTCTCCGGTGGTCCTGGGTTATCCATGGCTTAGCTTGCATAACCCACAGATTGACTGGAGATTAGGGAAAATTCTAACGTGGCACACAGACTGCCATGCTTCATGTCTGGTGTCAGCCCAAGCTCCAGGTCGCTCTCGTCTCAAAGAATCCATTTCACCTCCTGATCTGACCTCCGTACCCGCCGAATATCACAATTTAGCATCAGTTTTCGACAAGGACCGCGCCATGTCTCTGCCTCCTCACAGACCTTACGATTGCGCCATAGACCTCTTGCCAGGGGCTCCCTTACCTAGCGGAAGACTGTACAACCTTTCGAGACCTGAAAAATCCGCTATGGAGACTTACATTAAAGACTCTTTGGCTGCTGGTCTGATTCGTCCGTCCACTTCTCCAGTCGGAGCTGGTACCTTCTTCGTGGGGAAGAAGGACGGAGGTCTCAGACCTTGTGTAGATTACAAGAAACTAAATGATATCACGGTCCGTAACAAATATTCTCTCCCTCTCTTAGACTCAGCATTCACTCCTCTGCATGGTGCCTCAGTGTTTACTAAGTTGGATCTTAGAAATGCTTACCACCTGGTGCGGATACGGGAGGGGGACGAGTGGAAGACGGCCTTCAACACTCCTTTTGGACATTATGAGTATCGAGTCATGCCATTCGGATTAATGAATGCCCCGGCCGTCTTCCAACACCTTATCAACGACGTACTGCGGGACTTCCTGAACCGGTTCGTCTTCGTGTACCTTGATGACATCCTGGTCTTCTCCCGCGACCTGGAGGAGCACCGTCGACACGTGAGAAAGGTTCTCGAGCGATTGCTCGAGAACCGCCTCTTTGTAAAAGCTGAGAAGTGTGTGTTTCATGTGTCGGCGGTGTCCTTCTTAGGTTACATCATCTCCGCGGGGGAGGTCGGGATGGATCCAGCCAAAGTTGCGGCGGTGGTGGATTGGCCGGAGCCCGGGGACCGCAAGCAGCTTCAGCGGTTCCTGGGCTTCGCCAATTTCTACCGTCGCTTCATCTGTAATTACAGTCAGATCGCGTCTCCTCTCACTGCACTCACGTCCGCTACCCGTCCGTTCGTTTGGTCTTCTGAAGCCAATGACGCCTTCCTGAAACTGAAATCCCTGTTTGTCTCTTCTCCTGTCCTAGTTCAGCCAGACCCATCCCGGCAGTTTATCGTGGAGGTCGACGCCTCGGACACCGGAGTAGGGGCGGTGCTGTCTCAGCGGGCCGGTGGAGATGGCAGGATCCATCCTTGTGCCTTCTTTTCGCGCAAGCTGTCCCCAGCGGAAAAGAATTACGATGTTGGTAACCGTGAACTGCTGGCGGTAAAATTGGCGTTGGAAGAATGGCGGCATTGGCTGGAGGGGGCCGAACTGCCATTCTTGGTCTGGACAGACCACAAGAACCTCCAGTATCTACAAACCGCCAAGAGACTAAACCCAAGACAAGCCAGGTGGTCGTTGTTCTTTGACCGTTTTCAGTTTACCTTGGCCTATCGTCCGGGAACCCGCAATGGGAAACCAGACGCCCTGTCACGCATTAATTCCAGAGGGCAATCTTCAAAAACTCCTGAACCCATCCTGTCCCCTTGCCACCTGGCTTGCATCACCTGGAACATTGAATCCGTGGTTGAACGGGCTCGACGGAACCAAGTGTTTCCAGAAGCCGGTCCACCAGGAACTATGTTCGTTCCCGAAGCCGCCCGCTCTGAGGTCATGCAATGGGCTCACTCCAGTCGTTTGGCCTGCCACCCAGGGGAGCTTAGGACACTGTCGGTCCTGCAGCGGCGGTTCTGGTGGCCTACCATGGCTGGTGACAGTCGGCAATTTGTTTCTGCCTGCTCCGTCTGTGCCCAGAACAAGACCTCTACTCAGCCAGACCCCGGTCTTCTTCATCCTTTGGCTATCCCACGACGACCATGGTCCCACATAGCCTTGGACTTTGTCACTGGTTTGCCACCTTCACGCGGTCATACGGTCATATTATCAGTCATAGATCGTTTCTCTAAGTTTGCCCATTTAGTTCCCCTGAAGAAACTCCCATCAGCCAAGGACACTGCAGAACTTTTGGTTCATCACGTTTTCCGGGCCCATGGGATTCCCCGGGACATCGTTTCTGACCGGGGTCCTCAGTTTACTTCGGCTGTCTGGAAGGCCTTTTGCTTGGCTCTCGGGGCCACGGTTAGCTTGTCGTCTGGCTTCCATCCTCAGAGTAACGGCCAGACGGAGCGGCTGAACCAGTCCATGGAGGCCGCCCTTAGATGTATGTCGTCTAGGGAACCCGACTCCTGGACGGAACAGCTCCCCTGGGTGGAGTATGCTCATAACACCCTGCCCAGCGCCGCTACCGGGATGTCACCCTTCCAGTGTGTTCACGGTTACCAACCTCCCTTGTTTCCGGACCTGGAAAAGGATATTGAAGTTCCTTCGGTCGAAGCTCATCTCCGCCGGTGCGCACGCACCTGGCGTCATGCACGCGCCGCTCTCCTCCGGGCATCGCGTCGGTCTCAGGACCAAGTCAACCGTCGTCGGTCCGAGGCGCCGACCTACTTCCCCGGTCAGCGTGTTTGGCTGCGAGCTCAACATCTTCCGCTTCGGGCCTCTCCCAGGAAACTCTCGCCTCGATTCGTCGGTCCCTTCACGATATCCAGAATCATTAATCCTGTCTCTGTTCGGTTGGATCTGCCCTCGTCCATGAAGGTCCACCCCACCTTCCATGTGTCCCAGCTCAAGCCGGTTCGGGAAGCCCCGCTGGCCCCTCCCGTTCCCGTTCCCCCCCCCCTCGCATGCTGGACGGCGGCCCGGTTTACTCGGTTTCGCGCTTGCTGGGTGTCCGCCGCCGGGGTCGGGGTCTCCAGTACCTGGTGGACTGGGAGGGTTATGGTCCTGCGGACCGACAGTGGGTCCCTGTGGCCCGTATTTTGGACCCCTCCCTCATTCGGGATTTCCATCGTGCCCGTCCTGACGGGCCGTCTAGGACGCCGGGAGGCGTCCGTTGAGTGGGGGGTACTGTCAGGATTCTGTCCTGTCATGTCAGCCACGGACCGTTTTATTGTTTTTATGTTGTCCATGCCAAGCCTCAGGTCTGATTTTATCTGGTGATAATGCCATGTGTTTTATGTGTGTTTTGCTCTGGTCCATCTTTCCTTTCCGGCTCTTTCTCTCTGGAAACTAGGTCAGAGTAGCTCCAGCAGCAGCTGGAGCTACTCTCGTCGTTAAGCCAGCACTGGTCAGAGCAGCTGATCCTTATCCCTCATCAATCCATCCTTGACAATAAAAGACCGGTTCAGACGCCCATTTGACGCCGGATTGTTGTACTACTAACCCAGTTAGTTACTCTGCCAGCCAAACTAAGTTTTGAAACTTGTCTTAGTTATTGAACTTCTCTGAGGAGATTCCAAGAGATTAATCCTGTTGTCTTCCTTCATCAGCTTCAGCTGCTCAGAACCTGGAGACCCGGAACCAGCCACAGCGTGGACCACTGCCTGAACAAAGACCACGAGCAATCCACGGGTCATCACGGCTCCGGACCACAGCCTGGACCACCGCAAGGATATCCCACAGCCAAGATCAAGCCAGAGCCACAGCCAAGAGGTCTCCACAGCCCAGACCAAGTCCGAATCTCCGCCAGAGCCACAGCCAAGAGGTCTCCACAGCCCAGACCAAGTCCGAATCTCCGCCAAGAACTCTCAACGCCACGACCCAAGCCCTGACCCACATGCAACACTCCATCCTCTACAATAAAATCCTTCAACTAGATCCACTCCGGTTCTTGTTCTTGCACCGCTTCCTCCGACACAGCGTAACACTTCCTGCTACTCACTGTAAACACATGAACAGGAAACATTGAGGACTTTAAGATAAATACTTTATACAATCATGAAATGCTATTTGACAAACAACTTTTCAGTGAATAAAGAGTGAAGTATTGAGATCTCTCCCTGGAATGTTCCACCATCATCAATATGTAGACTCACCTCTGACCTGGCAGTTTTACAACCATTATTCTGAAACCTGGCAGTTTTACAACGATGAGGCATGTGAGTCTGGGGTCATTAACGGGTCATTAGCCATGTGACAATGTGAAAACACACATCTGAGACTTCAGTCAGTAAGAACTGCAAAAGCCTCTTACATGGTCTTCAAGAACCAAAATCAAATCCACGCATGCACATGGAGAACATGCAAACTCCATGCAGAAGGATCCCGGGAAGGCTGGGTAGAATTGGACCAGGCATCGTCTCCCTGCAAGGCGAAAGTCCTAACCACCACACCACTGTAAAGCCCCTCGCACAAACAAAATAATATAAAAATATGTTCTTGATACAACTTCTGTTCTCCAAGAAAACTAAGGTGCAGCACATACACTCCCCTCCAAAAGTACTGGAACAGTGAGGCCAATTCCTTTATGTTTGCTGCAGACAGAAAACATTTGGGTTTGGCATCAAACGAGGAATCAGAGACAAGAGATCAACATTTCAGCTTTTATTTCCAGGTATTTACATCTGGATCTGATACACAACTTAGAAGATAGCATTACTTGTAACGGAATACCACATTTTTAGGTGAGCAAAAGTATTGGAACAGATAGATTTAAAATACATTAAAGTGAATAAGACTTAATATGTTGTCGCATATCCTGTGCTTGCAGTAACTGCATCAAGCCTGTGGCCCACTGACATCACCAAACTTTTGAATTGTTCTTTTGTGATGCTTTTCCAGGCTTTCACTGCAGCCTCTTACAGTTGACGTTTGTTTTTAGAGGTTACTCCCTTCGGTCTCCTCTTTAGCAGGTAAAATGTAGTTCTGTAGACTTTAAGTCTGGAGCTTAATTTGGTCAGTCTAAAACCTTCCACTTATTTGCCCTTGATGAACTACTTTGTTGTTTTGGCATTATGTTTTGTGTCATTATCTTGTGGCACGATGAAGGATCTCCTAGTCAGTTTGGCTGCATCTTTCTCGAAATTGGAGACTTTTTGGCTCTGGCTTGAGTTCAGCTGACCTGCTGACATTTTCTATGTGGTCGACCCAGCTAGCAAGAGGGTCTTCAACTGAAAACTCCTCTCTGTCGCACCCAAAGCCTGGACTTTCCCAGCACTTTTTTCAGAAATATGACCCATCTCTCAAGGACTGAAGCTGGCGAGAAAACTTGCATGTCTCGGGCTGCATCAATACTCTCCTGGCATGGGAAATTCACAGACACAAGGGATGTGCTTTGTGTTGGTCCTTGTCATGCAAAGAGAAGCTGGACTTATGAGGACAGGTATGAACAGAAGATTTCTTCTTTGGTTTGGTGCTTATACCAACGTGAGACTCATGACTTACAGAAACTTGAAATCAGCGCACTACAGACAGCCTCACTCATCAAAGTGGTCGCGATTACTAACACCAGAAGGGGCACTAATGCTAACTACAAGCTGGCAGTACCCTATGGAAAACTGAGAAAACTAACAGTAGCAAGCTACCCTGTCTCAGAAGAAATTGATTCAGCAAAGTGAAGAGTGCAAGAACTGAGGGATGAAGATGCTTACATGTCTCACATATTTCCTCACAGATCATCTGTTGCAAAGGCTTAATAGAGGTGTCTTCAGTCAAGACAAGCAAGGAAGTGATATTAAATAGAAGGAGGACAAAGAAGCTGGTTTTGATATCAGCAATTTGTGTTTTTGCACTGTGGACCTGTTTGGTGCTGGAACTGAGACTACTACCACTACTTTACTGTCAGGATCCTCCTTTCACTCCCACCTGACATCCCTTAAACCCCATCCTGCCTTTTTCTCCTCATCTCTCCTGGTGCGTTTCTCCTGTTCTCTCTCTCTCTCCCCTGACAGATTTATGGGAGAGATGGAGGGAAGACCCCAAGGACTCCATCATAACCCTGGGTCGCAAGCTAGCCGGCCAGCGACCCTGGTTAGCCGGCCACTTACCGGACTACATCCACGAATTCCTGAATGCTCCCCTGACCGACCCGCCTGCTGACTCCCTTGTCAGCCAACCGGACCCTGTTTGTTCCCCCAGGCGTGGGGTCGGCCGCAAGGAGACCTGGCCGTAGGAGACGCGATGCCAGGAGGTGCCGTAGAACCCCGCCTCCAGTCCCTGAGGCCCTGTCCCCTGAGGACCCACCGGCTCAGGCCCTGTTCCCTGAGGATTCACCGGGACTGACCCGGCCCCCTGTCAGGCCACTGACCTGGTCCCCGAAGTGGTCCCTCCTGTCTGTCCGGCCCCTGGGCCATCCTCCGGAGCAGTCCCTCCAACCTGTCTAGTCCTCGGACCATCCCCCGGAACGGTCCCTACTATATGTCCAGCCCCAGTCTGTCCTGTTCCCAGGCCGTCATCCGGAGCGGTCCCTCCTGTCCGTCCAGCCCCCGGGCCGTCTGCCGGAGCGGTTCCTCCTGTCCGGCCTCGAAGCCGTCCCCCTGAGCTGACCCTCCGTCCTGTCCATCCCCGGTCAGTCCGGCCTTCGGGTCGTCCCCCGGAACGGACCCTCTGGCCTGTCCATCCTCGGCCGGTCCAGCCTTCAGGCCGTCCTCCAGACGACCCCTCCAGCTAATTCAGTCCAATCTAGTCCAGTCCCGTCCAATCCAGTTCTACTTCACCCCAACATAGTCATTAATGCAAGCAGTTCAGCCCTCATCCTGTTCCAGTCCAGTCAGTTTCCCATTCCAGTCCAGTAGTTTCCCAGTCCAGTCCAGTCAGTTTCCCAGTCCAGTCCAGCCATTGTCCTAGTTGTTCTAGTCCAGGTCCAGCTCCAGTCCTTTCTGTCCCTCTGGTTCCTCCTGTCCTTCCAGTCCCTTCTCTCCCTCCTGTCCCTCCAGTTCCCCAATCCCTGTAAGTCCTTTTAAATCCTCTGTCCCTTTAGTCCCTTCAAGTTCCACTCTGAGCCCCTCCTGTCCTTTCAGTCCCTCCTGTCCTTTCAGTCCTTTCAGTCCCTCCAGTCCTTTCGATTCCCCTGGTTCCTCGTGTCCTTTCAGTCCTTCCAGCCTCTTCTGTCCCTCCAGCCTTCCAGTCCCTTCAGTCCTTCGGGTCCTTTCAGTCCCTCCCGTCCTTCCCTCCCGTACTTCCCTCCCGTCCTTTCCTCCCATCCTTTCAGTTCCTCCTGTCTTTCCAGTCCCTCCTGTCCCTCCCGTCCTTCCCTCCCGTCCCTCCTTTCCTCCTGTTCTATCGGTCCCTCCTGTCCTTTGAGTCCCTTGAAGTTCCCCTGGTTTCTGTGTGTGTCCTTGTCAGCTCCCTGGTCGCCCCATCGGTTCTCATCCTGTCTGGGTCAGTGGGGCGCCGGGAGGCGCCCGTTGAGGAGGGGGTACTGTCAGGATCCTCCTTTCACTCCCACCTGACATCCCTTAAACCCCATCCTGCCTTTTTCTCCTCATCTCTCCTGGTGCGTTTCTCCTGTTGTCTCTCTCTCTCCCCTGACAGCAGAGCAGATGAGGGAGCAGCTGAAGCCATTCCTTCAATCAGCCACCTCCGCCAGAGTCTGAGCAGCTGACAATCGTCCTTCTCATTATACACTGACAATAAAGGACCGGCTCATCCTGCAACACCCTGCCAGATCGTTAGACTCGACTCACCTAGTCAGTTGCCTTCTCGCCTTTTAGTTCTGCCGTGTAAGAAACAGACCTCTAACCCTGTTTTTCCTGTTCTCGCCAGAATCTGCTGCTCCAGACTCCAGCCTGCTGTACATCACCGGTTTCCCTCCTGGACCCAACCTTTCCCCAGAACGATTACCGAACCATCCCGGTTCTGATCACTCCAGTTTGCCCTGCCTGCATCCTAGCTCTCCTGCTCCTTTTCCCCGCTTCCTCTCCAGCCGTCAGGGATCCCAAGATTACCCGGCGCCGCACTCTGCTTCCCCTCCCGGAACCACAACGGCCCCCCATCCCCGATCCCCGGCTGGAACTCTGCCTACCTGGTAACACTCCTCGCTTCCCCTGACAAGACCCCGGCTCTCCACCTACCAGATCCACTCCCTCTCCGTACAATAAATCTCTTCCTTAACTGCATCTTGTCTCAACCATGTGCTCTCTGCTCGGGTTTCTTCCCGTTGTGTGACATTTTACGCTGGATAAGTACACAGTCCCAAAGGTACACAATCCACAGGTAACACTTAAACATGAAAATGAGATTATTACCAAAGAACATGTGAGAAATGCGTCAGAAATGACCGAATAGATATGGGCCACTGATAAGAACCTCTGTAATGACTTCTAATCTGGGACTCTGTTTTATAAGTTAATTATAACCCTTTCAAATATTGAGAAATACAAGACCGTGTCCTCTCATTCTTCACTGGTTATTCTGGGCTGATTATTCCTGTAGTCTGGGCAGTGTACAGAAATGAAGTCCAACATTAGTTATTCTTCTTCTGTCCACTTAAGCAAAATGTAACACCATACTGAGTAGTTATTCTGTAGACTTTCATTTCTTCCTGATTTTTTGTATGATTACCTACTGGAAATGTGTCCTTTTCAGTAAAGTGAAGCATATTTATAAAACTCACCAATTTATGTTGCATTAAGTCTTAAAGTCATGGATAACTAAGGGTGAGGCTTACTTGACTGAATGGTGGGTGCCATCATGCACCATGACCCAGAAATGTTTACATGACGTGACTCAACTCCACTCACATGTTCCACCTCATAGTTAACTTTTGTATTAGTTCAGAGTTAGGAGGAATCCTGTCTGACCAGATGTGGGCTGTGGGTTTATTCATTCATTTGCAGGATTTGTTGATGTCATGTCCTTATTTTCAATGATGTTGAGAGTCCATTAGAAACAGAATGAACAGGGCAACGATATGATTAACCTCAGATCACATTCTAAAGCAGCTACATTCAGGAACAGGGTAGTTTGTAATCATGGTTTTGAACTGATCCACAGACACTGCAGTTTAATAGTTTCAGTTTCAGTTGTAAAATGTTGTAGGAATGTGCAGCACAAAAACTAAAGCAAAACATTTTTTAAGTGCATGTGTGTTATATCAGCAAATATCCTGTACACATAAGTCATTTATTTATTTATAGTGAATGCTAATATCGGGCACCTTGATCCTTCCTTTCCATTACTGATGTTATAAAATTCTCTTTGCTACAGGAGACAAAAACATTTTCCACCCTAGCAGCCTACCACAATGAGAATTTAAAGTGTTACTGAGGATTTAGACTGTGTGGTAAAGCAACTCTGGGATTTTTTTTCACTGTATTCTTCATTTTAATGACAGTATTTATCTGCCTGCATGTACGAACAAAGGTGAGGTGAAGTCACTTGAATGGGCAGATTAAGAGAGACTGGGAGGAGTCAGTTCATTTCACTGAACAACTTAAAAGGAACGAGTTTCCATTTACACATAGCAGAGTTCAAACGAAGAAATGGAGGCAATACTCAGTGTTCTCGGCTTGGAGTGGGTCGATGGCAGAAGTTTATTAATATTTTTCTGTGTTTTTCTGCTGCTGGCTGATGTTTGGAAGAACAGAGTGCCGAAAAACTTCCCTCCTGGACCGTGGGCTCTGCCTTTTATTGGTGATCTGCATCGCATCCAACCTGCAAGACTTCATCTGCAGTTCACAGAGGTATGAATCTATATGGTAATAGGAATAATAGTAATAGTAATGTTATTAGAAAAGAAAGAGTCTGAGGCTTCAGAAACATCAAACAAACTGATGTGTGTTATTTTCACAAAATGATTAAATTATGAATTATTTTCTGTATTTTGGGGACAAAAATGAATATTTAAGAAAAGTTGTGACTGTGAAAGAAACATTTCAGAGCTTCTATATAACAAGATCAGGCAAAGTCTGATTGGAAGCAGAGGAAATCATTAACTCACTTCGAGAAAAACAGAAAAGAACAACAGAGATAGTTTTCACGTCTTGGAGTAAAAGTAAAAATACAGCAATGTGTAAATACTCAACTGCAGTGCATTGCTTCTTAAAAGCTTGTTATATTATAAATTAATGAAATATGTAAGACAATCCAGATGCAGAGCAAAAGGTATAATATTTCTGTCTGAAATCTCACTGAGTGTACAAGTAACATAAAATGTAAATGCCCAGGCACAAGTAAATTTAAATTATACTTAAGTACAATACTTGAGTAAATCTCCTCAGCTGCTTTCCATCATTGAAAACAACAAAATCAAGCACATTGTGACACTCAATTTACCTCCATCCAAAGAGAAATCATTCATACAACATTCCTTCAATTAGAATTAATCATTAGTCCTCTGACTTAAAGTGAATTAACAACAATTTTAATATATTAAAAATGTAAAGAATAAACTGTGAATTTAATCTCCTTCGGTTTTGGAGGCAAACAAAACAAGAAACGTCGAAAGGTCATATTGTCCAATTAATTTGTGCCATTTTATTGGCAAATCAAACAATCAGTCTAAAAAATAGAACCAGCTGATCAATCAGTAACGAATACAGTTGTTATTTGCAGCACTTATCTGTATATTTGGCCGTTACATAAATGCAAGCAGCTATGATTGGGTTCATTGAAGGGTTCAAATTCTGACAGGGAGGAGAATCATTGAGTCCAGTATGCAATCTATAACCGGGGAAAAACAGAGTAATCCTGTGAGCAGATAATCAAGGGGAAAGGAGGGAGCAGAGACGGGAACGAGGTGAGTCCAAGACGAATGAGCCAGCGACCACTGAGAACAATGGCCGGGCTTAAATACAGAGGGAGAACAGGTGAAATGACTCTGAGCTGATTGTGTCAGGTGACAGCAATCAGTGACCAAGAACAAAGAAAGCAGAAAGCAACAGACAGGGGGAGACAGAGAAACCAAAACACAGAAGGAAAAAATGACAACAAGTGCAGAATCCTAACAGATTGTTCATCTTGTGTGTCACCTCCTGCAGCTGATAGTGTTGATTTAAATGGTCAAATACATTTGTTGTGTTGCCTTGCAAAGTGGCAACAATTGCAACTCACTGATGACACAATACCTGATTTAAGACAATGTCATCCTTTCTATTTGAGGAAATAATGTTCTGACAGATATCTGATTGTGACAAATAATGTTGAAATGATGTGATGTTCTCCCATAATGCACTTCAAAAATTAACCATATTTCAGGAGAGAAGTTGGGGGTTTGCAGTAGTTTTCTGAAAAGAACCTCTCGAAGCTTAAATATCAGTTACATTTTATGTCATTTCTGCATTCAGTCATGAACTGTTTTTTTTCTTTTACATGTCTTCATAGTTCTAGCTGTCCTCCTCAGACAATATGTCATCTCAGTGTTGCATCACATATTGTTATATGATCCATTGTGCAACATGCAGAAGAAAATACAGATGTAAAAGTAAGACATTTAAGAAGAACTTGACCTCACATGAGTCACCACAACATCAATCTGCTGTCTGTGTTCAGTTTGCAGAGAAATATGGAAACATCTTCAGCCTTCGTCTCTTTGGTGGAAGGATTGTGGTCTTAAATGGCTACAAAACTGTGAAAGAAGCTCTGGTCCAACGAGGAGAAGACTATGTAGATCGTCCGTTTTTACCTTTGTCTGAAGCGATATCTGGGAAACCAGGTGATGTTTGTTGCATTTTGTTTCAAAATTAGGTGTTTTTTGTGAGACCACTTGCATTAAATGAGTTCTGATCTAATGTCGTTTTGTGTTTCCAAAAGCAAAAGGCATTGTGATGTCAAATGGTCATCTATGGAAGCAGCAGAGGAGATTTGCTCTTCATACACTCAGAAACTTTGGTCTGGGCAAGAAGACTCTGGAGCTTTTCATCCAGGAGGAGTGTCGATATCTCACGGAGGAGTTTGCAGATCAGCAAGGCACAAAAACTATTTTACAATGATATATTACTCTTCACAATCTAAGACATAGACATGATTTTAATTTTCACTCCAAATTGGCAACACAAAAGCATGCAACATGACATTTCAGATCACAAACTAAAATATGGCAGCACTCATAGTTTAAAGGAATATCTGCATTCTCCATATTGGAGCTAAAACAATGACTCAGAGGATCAGTGTTTAGCACCCACACCTTGCAACATCCCCGGTTCATGTCAAAGCCTTGGCCTGGGATTCTTCTCTATAGAGTTTGCATGTTCTCCTTGTGCAGTGTGGGTTCTCACCGGGTTCTCTGGCTTCCTCCCACAGTCCAAAAACATGCTGAAGTTAATTGGTCACCCTGTGATAGACTGGTGACCTGTCCAGGGTGTCTCCTGCCTTCACTCTAAGTCAGTTGGTTTAGACTCCAGTCCCCCCATGACTCTAATGAGGATTAAGCGGTGCATAGATAATGGCTGACTTCCACAGCTCTAAGAACTTGTCTATATATGTCGAGTTTGTATCTACTATAGAAGCTGATACTGCTCTGTAACCTACTAATGTGGACACAACATTTACTACAGAGACAAACTTTGTATAGCTTTAAAACCATAAAAAGCACACAACTTAAAGGACATGTATTATACCTTTTTTGACAAAGTTCCTGTGTCTGATCTATATTTTCTGTTTATTTTGCAGGAAAGCCTTTCAGTGCTCAGAAAGCGATCAACAATGCTGTGTCCAACATCATCTGCTGTTTGGTGTTTGGGCATCGATTTGAGTACACTGATCAGAAGCACCAGACTATTCTCAGCCACTTCAATGAAGTACTGTACTTACAGGGAGGTATATTGATTCAGGTGAGCCACCAGCATCTAACAATATTATTTCAATCAGAATTCATGCTGAACACATCCAGTAAGTGAAATGTGGATTTTAATAACAAAATTGTAAAACGCTTCCACTTCAAATAAAACAGATACAACACTGTAAAAAATACTGTTACATAAAACATTCTTCATTTAAAATCCTCTTTTAAGTAAAACTGCATTGACTATCGTCACCACCAAGTACATCGAGTATCAAAAGTCACAAGTGCTTCTCTACCCACCGATGATTTAATTAGACAGAAATGTCAGAACTGTTTTACACCTGTCAGATGATTTAATAACTGTCTTCCTGCTCTGTAGATTTACAACATGGTACCCTGGCTGATGAAATGGCTGCCTGGACCTCATCGGAGGACAATTACTCTGATGCATAAAATCATGGACTTCATAGAAATCAAGATCAAAGAACACAGAGCAAATCTCGACCCCTCATCACCAAGAGACTACATCGACTCCTTCCTCATAGAAATGGGAGATGTGAGTGTTTCTGTGTCTTTGTTTTGTGTTTGTTCTTTGTGCTTTTCTAATTAAATATATTCACTAATTCCTGCTTCCATCTACTCTGTCATCAATAGAAGGAGGACAAAGAAGCTGGTTTTGATGTCACCAATTTGTGTTTTAGCACTATGGATCTGTTTGGTGCTGGAACTGAAACTACTACCACTACTTTACACTGGGGGCTGCTGTACATGATGTATTACCCTGACATACAGAGTGAGTGTTTCAGTCATATCTGCCATGGCTGCATCTTTTTTAAGCATCTTCCTCTGATTTAATATTGTCAGAGATCAATCACTGCTCAGTCCTGAATTGGGGAAGAAGATGTGTGATGTGTAATTTCTCCTCTCAGTCATCTTTTCAGCACAAACACTGATATAGTTTTTTCATGTCACTTTGTGCAGAGAGAGTCCAGGCTGAGATAGATGCTGTGATTGGTTCATCCAGACAGCCCTCCATGACTGACAGAGAAAACATGCCCTATACTGATGCAGTCATCCATGAAATACAGAGAATGGGCAACATCATCCCACTGAACGTAGTCCACATGGCAAGCAGGGACACCACACTGGATAAGTACACAATCCCAAAGGTACACAATCCACAGGTAACACTTAAACATGAAAATGAGATTAATTACCAAAGAACATGTGAGAAATCCATCAGGAATGATCAAATAGATATGGTTCACTGATAAGAACCTCTGTAATAACTTCTAATGTGGGACTCTGTATTATAAGTTAATTCTAAGTTACTGAAGAACCAACTGGGAATTTCTGCATTAGTGAGAAATTAGGTAGAGATGAATTTATAATAATTTGTTAATCAGCTGAATAAACTCTCAATGTTTACTAATTAATCCAACATTAATTCTTCTTCTGTGCACTTCAGCAAAATGAAGCATCATACTAAGTATTTCTCTGCAGACCTTCATTTCTTCCTCATTATTGCATTATTACCTACTGCTAATGTGTCCTTTTCAGTAAAGTGAAGCATCTAGTGAGTAGTTCCTTGCAGCCTTTAAAGTTATTCCTCAGAATTCTCACTCAGCCATATTGACATTAATTTTGTCATTTTGTATAATATGGTAAAATGGTAAATGGTTGTATTTATATCGCGCTTTTATCCAAAACGCTTTTCATGATATGTCACATTCACCCATTCACACACTGATGGCGGGAGCTGCCATGCAAGGCACTAACCACGACCCACCAGGAGCAATTAGGGGTTAGGTGTCTTGCTCAGGGACACCTTGACGTGAGCTCAACGGGCCGAGGATCAAACCGGCAACCTTCCAGTTACAAGACGGCCACTCTACCCACTGAGCCATGCCGACCAAATAGATATCAGAGCTACAAACACAGACAAAAGAAAATGTAACACACAATGTTTGTACTGATTCGGTTCAGCTCAATATTTGAAGTTGGACTTCTGTGAGAAGTAGTAGCAGTTGAGTTTAGGCTGTTAGTGTATTGAGTGTTTTCATGTTTACAGTGTCTAGCAAATACAAATTTACAAATTAATGTGACTTACCAAGAAATTGTCAGTGACATACTGACACCGATCACTTTGGAATTCATCCAATTAACAAAATTTCTATTGCTCAGTTAAATCACGTATTTTCAGAAAGCATCGTTACTTTGTCAACTCTTTCAAAGGTCACGAATGAACTCAACTTTTAATCCAACGTGGATCAGAAATTATTACTTTATTTTTGTTTGTATCACAAACTATTATGTTTAGAATATTTTTTCAAAATTCAGGTTAATTAACCTTTTTTTCCTTCAGGGCACCATGTTATTCGCTACACTGCACTCTGTCCTGCACGATGAGTCGATGTGGGAAACTCCACACTCCTTCAACCCTCAGCACTTTCTGGACCAGGATGGGAAATTCAGGAAGAGAGAGGCCTTCCTTCCTTTTTCTGCAGGTGAGTCAGTAGTTATAGTCCTGTAACATGCAGCTTTAGCCAAGAGCTATGAAAAGGCCAAATGACAGAAAGATAAAACATGTCATTGTGTGGCATCAGTTGTTTTTATTAGTAACCACTCACTTGGAGTATCTGATGTACATTTGTATTTATTTCAACTGGATGTGCATGTGGTGAATATAACCTTTCCCTTTTACGATGTTTTATTGAACTTACATTGCTATTTAAACTCTGTTCTATGTTAGTTACATATACAACTGGTTTTTGCTGAGAAGGTCTTTAATAGAAGACAAACAACAAATTAGATTTAGATATCACTTTTCTTTTCATGTCTAAGATCATACTCTGAGTTTTCCACTTGTATTTGGTTGTTGATCGAAGGAGGTTTAACAGCTCCTTGGTAATCACAGGTCCTGGTTAGTGTTTGATAAGGGTCACACCCACAAACAAACACTAAAGACAATTTAAGGCTGGAATGTGTTTACACACGTGGACAAAATTGTTGGTACCCCTCAGTTAAAGAAGGAAAAACCCACAATTCTCACTGAAATCACTTGAAACTCACAAAAGTAACAATAAATAAAAATTTATTGAAAATTAAATAATCAAAAACAGCCATTACTTCTGAATTGTTGATTAACATAATTATTTAAAAAAACAGCCCTATTTCATTAGTTTGTTTTTTTAAATAATTACGTTAATCAACAATTCAAAAGTGATGGCTGATTTTGATTATTTAATTTTCAATAAATTTTTATCTATTGTTACTTTTGTGAGTTTCAAGTGATTTCAGTGAGAATTGTGGGTTTTTCCTTCTTTAACTGAGGGGTACCAACAATTTTGTCCATGTGTGTATATCCAGTTCAAATGACTCCAACATCTGTATCTTGCTGAATGGTCACTATAGACCCTGATCTAACCTGTAGATGTTGTGAACTATCATCATGGGCAGCTTATGCACCATGACACACAGGATGCAGGGAAATGAATGAATGGAAAACAAGACAAAGAAGGTAAAATCACCATCAGTGTTTCCAGTGGATTACATTCAGTTTCCATCTATGGCCCTGGAGAGACTTCTACCAAAATCTATAAATTTTGGGTTTCTACCATTTATCATAACATTATCTAAATGATTTGGTTCATAATTTAAGGAAGGGATCAGTGTCTGTACATTATTCTGACTTTGTTCCTGAGGTGCAGTAATAAAATGTGATTAAAGTGAATATCTTATAAAATGAGTGAATGAAGCTCATCTGCTGTATTGTGTGTTTTCAGGAAAGCGGGTTTGTCTTGGTGAACCTCTGGCCAAGATGGAGTTATTCCTCTTTTTCACCTCCCTCCTTCAGAGGTTTTCATTCTCGGCACCTCCTGGAGAGAAACCCAGTCTGGAGTTCAACCTGGGAGCTACTCACGCTCCCAAACCTTACCGCCTCTGTGCCACACCAAGATAAACCACAACACACAATGACACACTGTGTGCCACTACCTTGATCTTATTTTGCATCAAGAATATGTGATAAACATTGCTGAACGAATTTATTAGACCAGCTGTCATAAAAACAAGAAAACACAAATATTTTAGAAAACTGTCAAAAAAAAGTATTTCAAATTAAAAGTTGTATTGTTATTTATTAGGAAAATAACAAACTGGAACAAATAAATAGTCCTTATTCACATATATTAACCAAAAATCTCAATATTTAGTTTGACTTCTTTTTTCCCTGGTAACAGCTTGCATTCTTGTTGGAACTGTTTTTATGGACTTTTCAACAATCTCTTTTGTTATTAAGTTCCAAATAGTTTCTACCTGTTCGCAGAGACTTGCTTGAGAGGAAACCATTGTGCGATCTGTTTTTGAATTTATTCAATCAGAGATCTGTTCAATAGGATTCAAGTCTGGACTTTGACTTTGTCTGTGTTGTTTCTACAAATGGAACCTCGTACCATAATGGAATCTCCTCTGACTTTCTCTGTGCAGTGCTTCGAGCATCAAAACGTTCTCCAGCATTTTTGGGGACATAAACGTGACGATGCTGATCAGAGATTTCAAACTTGGACTCGTGTGTCCAGGGTACCTTCATTCAGTCATCTCCAGTCCAGTGTTTGTCCTCCCTGACAAGTCTGAGGCATTTTTGGATGTTTACAGCCCTCAAAATGGGTTTTCCTTCTGTCTCTATTACTTAAAATCTTGAGGTTTCTGACATGTGCTTCAGTTAGCTTTTGATTTCAGCCTCTTCCGTGGCTCATTTTGCAAGTATCAGTGTGCAGTCAGGTCAAAGTCTTGCTCTGTTTGTCTCAAAGACCATCCAGCATCATGAAGTGCTTTATTTCAGACTCTGTCTTTCTCAGTGAGTTCCCTACGCTTCACAATTTTGAACATGAGTAAGGAATTTCAAACAGAATTCACATTTTTGGACCCAAATTTGAGCCAGTAAATTGGAATTCTCTGAGAGGTCAGAAATTAGTCAAGAATAACATAGAACAATTCAAACATTTTTTCTGTTCAGGAATGCAAGCAGATAACTGTAATTTGGCGTCTCAATCAAAAAATAATGATGGACTTGAATATTTTTCTGCTCTTTTGTAAAACAGTAAATGTAAAAATTCCTGGTTGACAACACTGTATTTTACACTGGGTGGTGGTCTGATCAGTTCGTTAAGCTCTGTCTGTCACAATTTGAAAAGATTTTCAGCCAGTGGACTTCTTTTATAAACCCTTATACTTTACTACAGTAATCTCCTGTTTGCAAATATCTTATAAAATCCTGTGAATATTTTACTTTTTACCAGAATTCACGGCCCTGTATTCACATTGAGAGGAGTCAGTGAGAAGATAATGTTCATTTAAGGACTCAAGATGATCAAACAGGCTTCTGTAAACCAACTCAGTAGTCAGTTAGAACTTAAGGAACTTCTTGGATGAGCAATGAAATGTCTTCAAGAACCAAAAAGAGAGTTGTCCAGTTTCTTTAAAGCTCTGAGGATTACCATGACCTGGATGACTGAGTATCAATACACACATATTCAAATACAGATTGTGTAGCAGCTGGATGTTTATGAAGATGTATGCAGCACATTTATTTTCACATAATGACATTACTCCAGCTTGTCTTCTAGAATCAAAGGTGCAGCACTGAAGGAATTCAGTAATTAGCAATAATGTCACAGTTTTAATTTTTTCAATAAATTTTTAAATCATTCATTCAGTCTTGTTGTGTCCTGTTTTACTTCTTTCACTCACCAGAAGTCTTCAGTTTCTGTCCCTGTTGTCAGCCTCCTTCCTGCTATACCCACCTCACCTGCTCCCAAACACTTCCCCTGTTGTCACTCTGCTCATCAGTACCTCTGTATATGACCTCCAGCATTCCAGCGTTCAGTTACAGCAGAAATAAACATGATAACAGCCTACTACAAACAACAGCTTCGGTCTCTATTGCTAATTCCATGTTCATGACAACTGTATGTTGCAGTAAGTCTTAAAGTCATGCATAATTAAGGATGAGGCCTCTCTGAGTGAAAGGTGGATGTCATTATAGGACGGTCCATGACCCAGAAATGTTTCCATGACGTGCCTCAACTGTACTCATGCTCCATCTCATTGTTTACTTTTGTATTAGCTGAGATTTAGGAGGAGTTGTGTCCAACCAGATGTAGGCTGCGGGATCATTCATTCAGTAAATGCTTTTTACAGGAATTATTGATGCCATGTCCTTATTTTTAATGATGTTGAGAGTACAATCAAAACAGAATGAACAGGGTCAGGGGATGATTCACATCAGATCACATTCTAAAGCAGTTACATTCAGGAACAGGGTAGTTTGTAATCATGGTTTTGAACTGACCCACAGGCACTGCAGTTCAAAGTTTTAGTTTTAGTTGTAAAATGTTCTATGAATGTGCAGCACAAAAACTAAAACAAAACATTAATTTTGGTGCATTTGTGTGGATTATATCAGCACTTACCCTGGACACACAAGTCATGTATTTATTTGTGGTATAAGCCTGCCAGTGACTGATAATATCAGGCACCTTGATCCTTCCCTTCCATTTTTGATGTTATAAAATTCTCTTTGCTACAGGACACAACAACATTTTCCACCCAAGCAGCCTACCACAATGAGAATTTCAAGTGTTACTGAGGATTCAGACTGTGTGGTAAGCAACTCTGGGATTTTTTTTTCACTGTATTGTTCATTTTAATGACAGTATTTATCTGCCTGCATGCAAGAGCAAAGGTGAGGTGAGGTCACATCAGTATGTACAACAGAATGGGCAGATTAAGAGAGACTGGGAGGAGTCAGTTCATTTCACTGAACAACTTAAAAGGAGCGAGGTTCCATTTACACATAGCAGAGTTGAAAAGAAGAAATGGAGGCAATACTCAGTGTTCTCGGCTTGGAGTGGGTCGATGGCAGAAGTTTATTAATATTTTTCTGTGTTTTTCTGCTGCTGGCTGATGTTTGGAAGAACAGAGTGCCGAAAAACTTCCCTCCTGGACCGTGGGCTCTGCCTTTTATTGGTGATCTGCATCACATCCAACCTGCAAGACTTCATCTGCAGTTCACAGAGGTATGAATCTATATGGTAATAAGAATAATAGTAATAGTAATGTTATTAGAAAAGAAAGAGTCTGAGGCTTCAGAAACGTCAAACAAATTGATGTGACCCGTTATTTTTCCCAAAATGACTAAATTATAAGTTCCTTTCTGCATTTTGGGAAAAATAAATGTTGAAGAAAAGTTGTGACAGTGAAAGAAACATTTCAGAGCTTCTATACAACACGTTCAGGGAAAATCTGATGGAAGCAGAGGAAATCATTAACTCACTTCTCGGAAAATAGAAAAGGACAATAGAGATAATTTTCATGTCTTGGAGTAAAAGTAATGTACAGTAATGTAAAAATGCTCAATTTTAGTGCATTGTTTGTTCAAAGTTATGTTATCAGTTGATTAAATATGTAAGACAATCCAGATGCAGAGCATAAAGTTCAATATTTCTGTCTGAAATATCATTGAGTGGATGTATAAAGAAACATAAATTGGAAATACCAGGTACAAGTACATCAAAATTATACTTAAGTACAACACTTGAGTAAATCTCCTCAGCTGTTTTCCATCATTGGAAACAACAAAATCAAGCACATTGTTACACTCAATTTACCTCCATCCAAAGAGAAATCATTCATACAACATTCCCTCAATTAGAGTTAATAATTCGTCCTCTGACTTAAAGTGAATTAACAATTTTACTGCATTAAAAATGTAAATACGTAAAATGCAAATTTTATCTCTTTTGATTTCTGGAGGCAAACAAAACAAGAAATGTCGAAAGGTCATATTTTCCAATTAATTTGTGCCATTTTATTGGCAAATCAAACAATCAGTCTAAAAAATAGAACCAGCTGATCAATCAGTAACGAATACAGTTGTTATTTGCAGCACTTATCTTTATATTTGGCCGTTACATAAATGCAAGCAGCTATGATTGGGTTCATTGAAGGGTTCAAATTCTGACAGGGAGGATCTTATCTTGACTATTTTATTTTGACCATATAATAATTCTACATGATACTTGGGAAAACAACTTACTTAATTTTGCATATTTTAACTTTTCTGCCATTTATAGTGTGACCTGAAGGAATTAGGGAATTTCTCCAGTTTACTGGAGTTACTCTATTTGGAAAGGAGACAGAGAAATCCTGAATGATTGGATTGATTGTTTATCTTGTGTGTCACCTCCTGCTGCTGGTAGTGTTGATTTAAATGGTCAAATACATTTGTTGTGTTGCCTTGCAAAGTGGCAACAATTGCAACTCACTGATGACACAATACCTGGTTTAAGACAATGTCATCCTTTTTATTTGAGGAAATAATGTTCTGACAGATATCTCTGATTGTGACAAATAATGTTGAAATGATGTGATGTTCTCCCATAATGCACTTCAAAAATTAACCATATTTCAGGAGAGAAGTTGGGGTTTTGCAGTAGTTTTCTGAAAAGAACCTCTAGAAGCTTTAATATCGGTTACATTTTGTCTCATTTCTGAATTCAGTCATGAGTTGTTTTTTTTATTTTACATGTCTTCATAGTTCTAGCTGTCCTCAGACAATATGTCATCTCAGTGTTGCATCACATATTGATTCATTGTGCAACATGCAGAAGAAAATGCAAATGTAAAAACACATTTAAGCAGGACCTGGCCTCATATGAGTCACCACAACACCAGTCTGCTGTTTGTGTTCAGTTTGCAGAGAAATATGGAAACATCTTCAGCCTTCGTCTCTTTGGTGGAAGGGTTGTGATCTTAAATGGCTACAAAACTGTGAAAGAAGCCCTGGTCCAACGAGGAGAAGACTATGTAGATCGTCCGTCTTTTCCCTTGTTTGATGAATTAATTCAGAATAGAGGTGATGATAGTTGCATTTTGTGAAAAAAAAGTTCTTTATTGGTGTTTATGTGACCACTGGCATTAAATGATTTCTGGCATGCATTAAATGCTTCTTTGTGTTTCCAAAAGGCATTGTGGGGTCAAATGGTAATCCATGGAAGCAGCAGAGGAGATTTGCTCTTCATACACTCAGAAACTTTGGTCTGGGCAAGAAGACTCTGGAGCTTTTCATCCAGGAGGAGTGTCGATATCTCACGGAGACTTTTGCAGATCAGCAAGGCACAAAAACTCTATTTTACAATGATACATTATTCTTCACTATCGAAGATGTGTGATTTTAATTTTAACTCCAAATTTGCAACACAGAAGCATGCAACATGACATTTCAGATCACAAACTAAAAATATGGCAACACCCATAATTTAAAGGAACATCTGCATTCTTTGTATTGGAACTAAAACAAAGAATCAGGGGATCAGTGGTTAGCACAGTCACCTTGCAGCTATAAGATCCCCAGTTTGTGTCCAGGCATCTTTCTCTATAGAGTTTGCATGTTCTCCATGTGCAGTGTGGGTTCTCACCGGGTTCTCTGGCTTCTTCCCACAGTCCAAAATCATGCTGAGGTTAATTGGTAACCCTAAATTGTAGGTATGAATGTGAGTGTACTTGTTTGTCTCTATGTGTAGTCCTGTGATAGACTGGTGACCTGTCCAGGATGTCCACTGATGAGGCTTCAGTCCCCCCATGACTATAATGAGAATCAAGCAGTGCATAGAAAATGGCTGACTTGTACAGCTCTAAGAACTTTTCTAAATGTCATGAACAGGGCGGTGTTTGAACTCATAAAGCAGGCAATCGGACAGGCGGGTGAATTAATTAAGGATTTAATGAATGGATCTACTAAATATACAGAAAACACTTGGTATGGGAGACAAAGGAAAACAACAGAACGGGGAAAACTAAAACTGAAACTAAAGACAACGGCTCTCGGCCGCGACGGGGGCTAAACTAAACTAAACAAAGAGGGATGTGACTCACTGAGTGTCCGGGGGAATCTGGAGACGAGGTGGGGGGCAGAGCCGAGGGAGCCGGTGGTGGGGATGAGGCGATGACCGAGGAACAGACAGTCCAAGAGCAGACGGAGGAGGGGTGTAGAGCGGAGCAGGGGTGACGAGCCGGCGAGGAAATCCAGATATTCCGGGAAGCGGTGTGCATGTGACGGGGTGCAGCGTGTAATGATCCATCAGCGAGTTGAGAGGAGAGCCAGGCTTTTAACTGCAGCTGATTATGGATTGAGAGCAGCTGTGATCCGTCACAGCTGCTCGGAATTAGCTGGAGTCCAGTGCAGGAGAAGGCGGGGCCATGACACTAAATATGTCTAGTTTGTATCTGCTATAGAAGTTGATACTGCTCTGTAACCTACTAATGTGGACACAACATTTACTACAGAGACAAACTTTGTGTAGCTTTAAAACCGTAAAAAGCACATAACTTTAAGGACATGTATTATACCTTTTTTGACAAAGTTCCTGTGTCTGATCTATATTTTCTGTTTATTTTGCAGGAAAGCCTTTCAGTGCCCAGAAACTAATAAACAAAGCTGTGTCCAACATCATCTGCTGTTTGGTGTTTGGGCATCGATTCGAGTACACTGATCAGAAGCACCAGACTATTCTCAACCACTTCAATGAAGTAGTGTACTTACAGGGAGGTTTATTCGTCCAGGTGAGCCACCAGCATCTAACAATCTTATTTAAATCAAGATTCATGCTGAACACATACAGTAAGTGAAATGTGGATTTTATTAACAATATTGTGAAACACTTCTACTACAAATAAAACAGATACAACACTGTAAAAATACTGTTACATAAAACATTCTTCATTTAAAATCCTCTTTTAAGTATAACGACACAACTATTGTCACCAGCAAGTACAGAAAGTATCAGAACTACTTTGCACCTGTCAGATGATTTAATAACTGTCTTCCTGCTCTGTAGATTTACAACATGTTACCCTGGCTGATGAAATGGCTGCCAGGACCTCATCGGAGGATATTCACTTTGACTCAGAACTTAATTGATTTCATAGAAATCAAGATCAAAGAACACAGAGAAAACCTCGACCCCTCATCACCAAGAGACTACATCGACTCCTTCCTCATAGAAATGGGAGACGTGAGTGTTTCTGTGTCTTTGTTTTGTGTTTGTGCCTCATAGATGAAAGTTATTAACTGATTCTCACTTCTGTCTCTTGTGTCACTGATAGAAGGAGGACAAAGAAGCTGGTTTTGATATCACCAATTTGTGTTTTTGCACTCTGGATCTGTTTGGTGCTGGAACTGAAACTACTACCACGACTTTACACTGGGGGCTGCTGTACATGATGTATTACCCTGACATACAGAGTGAGTGTTTCAGTCATATCTGCCATGGCTGGATCTTTTTTAAGCGTCTTCCTCTGATTTAATATTGTCAGAGATCAATCACTGGTCAGTCCTGAATTGGGGAAGAAGGTGTGTGATGTGTAATTTCTCCTCTCAATCATCTTTTCAGCACAAACACTATTTTTTTTGTTTTTAATGTCACTTTTGCAGAGAGAGTCCAGGCTGAGATAGATGCTGTGATTGGTTCATCCAGACAGCCCTCCATGACTGACAGAGAAAACATGCCCTATACTGATGCAGTCATCCATGAGATTCAGAGAATGGGCAACATCATCCCACTGAACGTAGTCCACATGGCAAGCAGGGACACCACACTGGATAAGTACACAATCCCAAAGGTACACAATCCACAGGTAACACTTAAACATGGAAATGAGATTAATTACCAAAGAACATGTGAGAAATGCATCAGGAATGATCTAATAGATATGGGCCACTGATAAGAACCTCTGTAATGACTTCTAATCTGGGACTCTGTATGATAAGTTAATTCTAAGTTACTGAAGAACCAACTGGGAAAGACTGTACGAGTGAGTCATTAGGTAGAGATGAATTTATAATAATCAATTAATCAAGTGAGTCTTTTAAACATTGAGAACCACAACACAGTAAACTCTCATTTTTAACTGATTATTCCAACATTAATTGCTCTTCTGTCCACTGAAGCAAAGTAGAGCATCATACTAAGTAGTTACTCTGTAGATTTTCATTTCTTCCTGATTTTTGCATTATTACCTGCTGCTAATGTGTCCTTTTTGGTAAAGTGAAGCATCTTACTGAATAGTTCCTCACTGCCTTCAAAGTTATTTCTCAGGAACTACAAACACAGACAAAATAACATGTTTTTCCTTCAGGGCACCATGTTATTGGCTACACTGAACTCTGTCCTGCACGATGAGTCAATGTGGGAAACTCCACACTCCTTCAACCCTCAGCACTTTCTGGACCAGGATGGGAAATTCAGGAAGAGAGAGGCCTTCCTTCCTTTTTCTGCAGGTGAGTCAGTAGTTATAGTCCTGTAACATGCAGCTTTAGCCAAGAACTATTAAAAGGCCAAATGACAGAAAGATAAAACATGTCATCGTGTGGCATCAGTTGTTTTTTTCAGTAACCACATTTGTAGATGTACATTTCTATCATTTCAACTGAATGTTCATGTGTTGAATATAACCTTTCCCTTTTACTGTGTTATATTGAACTTACATTGCCATTTGAATTCTATTATATATATTAGAGTAATATTATATATTAGAGTGCTGCTTCACTTGGGGTAATTTCAAGTACGATATCATGTTTTTCATTACAAATATAATCACCAAATAAAGACAAAAATTGAGAGAGTCTAAGTAGTTAATAGTTTCATTTGCATCTTTTTAGATGTTTGTGAGCATCCTGCAAACTTTGAGCGCTGATATAGTGTTGGAAACAAATAACGGAAGTTTAATGAGGGATTTAAAAAGAGATACATTTTAAACAAAATATGCATTATGAAATACTGTCTGGCTCACGCGACCTGTCCAGGGTGCCCCCTGCCTTCGCCCGAGTCAGCTGGGATAGGCTCCAGCACCCCCACAACCCTAGTGAGGATAAAGTGGTGTATAGAGAATGGATGGATGGATGGATGGATGGATGGATGGATGGATGGATGTCTGTCTGTCTCACAGTTTAAAAGCATTATATCACAGTTGACATTTGAGAATAATCCCTGACCTACATACAGCTATTTTGAAGAATGATGTTGAAATACCACAAGCTGGTGCTCTAGGGGAGGTCTTTAATAGAAGATAAGATAAACTTTATTGATCCAATAGTGGGGAAAGTTCACCATTACAGCAGCTCTAATGACTGGAGTATAAAGACAGTTTAAGAATATGAGACAAACAACAAAACTATATTTAGATATTAGTCTTCTTATCATGTATCATGTTATGCTATGAGTTTTACACTTGTATTTGGTTTTTGATTGAAGGAGGTTTACAGCTCGTTGGTAATCACAGGTCCTGGTTAGTGTTTGATAAGGGTCACACCCACAAATGTCTAACAAATGCTAAAGAAGTTTAAGGCTGGAATGTGTTTATATCCAGTTTAAGGGACTCTGAAGTCGGCATCTTGCTGAATGTTCACTGCAGACCCCTGATCTAACTTGTAGATGTTGTGAACGAGCATCATGGGCAGCTTATGCACCATGACACACAGGGTGCAGGGAAATGAATGAATGAAAAACAAGGCAGTGATCTAGTAGATACAGATTATAAGTTAAAAGCACAATAACTTTATTCTAGAGATCATCTTCAGTTTCCACCTACAGCCTTGGAGACACTTCTAGCAGATCAAACACACGAAATACCTTCATTTTTGGTTCCTTCCAATAACATTATCTATACTATTTGGTTTGTGATTTGGAAGAGTATCAGTGTCTCTGCTGTATACTGACTTTGTTCCAGAGCTGCAGTAATAAAATGTGATCAAAATTTGTGAATGGAACTCATCTGCTGTATTGTGTGTTCTCAGGAAAGCGGGTTTGTCTTGGTGAACCTCTGGCCAAGATGGAGTTATTCCTCTTTTTCACCTCCCTCCTTCAGAGGTTTTCATTCTCGGCACCTCCTGGAGAGAAACCCAGTCTGGAGTTTGTCCTGGGAGCTACTCACGCTCCCAAACCTTACCGCCTCTGTGCCACACCAAGATAAACCACAACACACAATGAAACACTGTGTTCTTCTACATTTATGTCCTAAAGCATCAAGAATAGCTGCCGTATGTTTTTCTTTTTCTGTACTGTACAATAAACATAATTTGGAAGTATTTTCAGCCAGTACACATTTTCAATCAACCTTTATAAAATATTAAAGTAATCTCTTGTTTTCAAAGATCCACATTGTTGTTGTTGACAGAAATCACTGGGAATCATGTTCCTACACTCATTTTTACAATAGACAGACTTACAAAAACGTAATTTGTGTGTAAATCAATAAACTGAGATGAACTTTTGCTTCCCGTGCAGACTGCTGTGTGTTAGAGTTCAGACTGCTGTTTCAGTGGGTCACAAGTGACATAATGCAATGACTCTCAGTGCTGCTGATCACTTTATGAATTTATTACACCTGCTTCTCCATTTAGGGTCTGTGAAGACGGAAGTTTGTACAACAGGAAACTTGAATACATTTTGAAAGCTTTCCAAATTTTGTGGTCAATACATCATGTACCAAATTGTATCACTTTACATACAATACAGCATTTTTTGGTTTTGTTAGTTTGCTTGTTTTGTTTTGTCTAAACAGAAAAGTTATTTTTTTACCATAAGGAATGCTTATTCTGAAAATCAGCAGTCCTCAAACTTGAGATCTCTTTTATCTTGGCATGAACACGCACTGTGTCAAACTTGTACTGATCTAGCAGCAGTTAGCAGTTACTCTATAAATGCCACATATTAATACAAAATGTAGGTTTATTTTAAATACATATTTGCACAATTTAAATACTTTTTTGTGCTTACTCACTTGTAACAGAGTTTTTTTTTAAATGAGTAAAGGTTATTACTATTCAGTGACGAGCACGCCTGCATACATACACACACATGCTCTTATTTTGAAAGTCTTATAACTCACTCATGAGCACACCTGTAGATCTGTCATCATTCCAGAAGTACCTTTACCTGACTGAACTCTGCTCAGTCCTGATTGCTGCAATTATAGCAAAGAGATGGAGGCAATCCTCTTTATGAACATTCCAGTAACTGTTAAAGGCAAACACATCACACTTCATCTTCATCTCATGGAGGCAGTTTTTTAATTTTGTTTTTTCATTATGGATGCACAATCTTAAACTCTATTGAACACTTTTCTTTTTGGCAACTTCTAGTTTTGGCTTTTCTTCCCTTTCCTACTGACTAAAGATGCCAATCAGGTCTCCGCAGTCCTGAACAATAAGTAGATCTCCAGTGGGACGTATGCCTGCTGCAGCACCCTTTCTCTCCCTTGTGGTGTATTTGTAAGGTGACTTTTTGAATCTTTTATCTTTTGTACTTTTATGTATTTATTACATCTTCTCAGATGTACTTCAGTGGCACTGGGCATCATCCAGTTGTTGACATACTGGTGTCAAGATTGTGCATTTGTGCAGATAGGCATGCTTTTGTTGCAAATGAGGTCTGTTGTTGCCAAAAAATACAAATGCACCCAGACTGATGGAGCTTTATTCCAGTGAGATTTCTTATTTCTGAATGGTGCCCTCATTAAAGGAGAGAAATTTCAGACTATGAGTGTGGTTATACAACAGCCTGAGATGTTTTAGAACTCTCACCCATGACCGACTCCTTCATAAAGAAACAATGATCGTCACTCCCTTATCGCTGCTGCTCTGGGTTTGGAGTTTTACTGTGAGGGCAGACTAAGTCAGAGTGCAGCTGCTAAAGTATTGCACTATTAAGATAAACCCTTCAGCACATAATAATTAGATGTAGTTAGAAGAAGGAGCTGGATATCGTCTTAAAAATCAATTACAGCTTACAGTCCTGCCCTCCTGCACTCATGTAACGACTCACCAATGCCTTTGAAGACAACTGGTCGATCAGCAAAACTGTGGAACTGGTTTACAAGAGCCTCTTTGACCATTTTGTATCCTGAAGTAAACACCATCCTCTCACTGCCTTTCCTCAAAATGAACACAGGGCTGTACTCTTGAGACAGCTGCCTGTAAAAGCAAATACTTCTCAAAGGAGGAAATATTTTGCAAAGACTTATGATAAATGCAGTTTTTTTTTGTCTGAAGTGCAGGTGGAAAGTTGTGAGGCTTCCAGTTTCTCATCACATCAGTCAAAACAGCAATGCAAAACCCAAAAGCAGCCAACTGGTGAAGTTCATTGAATCAAAAATAGCCTGAAAAATCATGATTAAAATATTTTAAATACACTCCTGAGGAGCCACAGTTTAACCCTGCAACTGGTTGAGGAGTTCAGAGGAAGAGGTAATGAGACCCCAACAATGTGATGCAATGATGAAGGCCTCTTGGGGCGCCTGAAGTGGAAAAACAAGACTGAAAAATGAACTCTTCCGGCTACTCACTGTAAACACATGAACAGGAAACATTGAGGACTTTAAGATAAATACTTTATACAATCATGAAATGCTATTTGACAAACAACTTTTTAGTGAATAAAGAGTGAAGTATTGAGATCTCTCCCTAGAATGTTCCACCATCATCAATATGTAGACTCACCTCTGACCTGGCAGTTTTACAACCATTATTCTGAAACCTGGCAGTTTTACAACGATGAGGCATGTGAGTCTGGGGTCATTAACGGGTCATTAGCCATGTGACAATGTGAAAACACACATCTGAGACTTCAGTCAGTAAGAACTGCAAAAGCCTCTTACATGGTCTTCAAGAACCAAAATCAAATCCACGCATGCACATGGAGAACATGCAAACTCCATGCAGAAGGATCCCGGGAAGGCTGGGTAGAATTGGACCAGGCATCGTCTCCCTGCAAGGCGAAAGTCCTAACCACCACACCACTGTAAAGCCCCTCGCACAAACAAAATAATATAAAAATATGTTCTTGATACAACTTCTGTTCTCCAAGAAAACTAAGGTGCAGCACATACACTCCCCTCCAAAAGTACTGGAACAGTGAGGCCAATTCCTTTATGTTTGCTACAGACTGAAAACATTTGGGTTTGGCATCAAACGAGGAATCAGAGACAAGAGATCAACATTTCAGCTTTTATTTCCAGGTATTTACATCTGGATCTGATACACAACTTAGAAGATAGCATTACTTGTAACGGAATACCAAATTTTTAGGTGAGCAAAAGTATTGGAACAGATAGATTTAAAATACATTAAAGTGAATAAGATTTAATATGTTGTCACATATCCTGTGCTTGCAGTAACTGCATCAAGCCTGTGGCCCACTGACATCACCAAATTTTTGAATTGTTCTTTTGTGATGCTTTTCCAGGCTTTCACTGCAGCCTCTTACAGTTGACGTTTGTTTTTAGAGGTTACTCCCTTCGGTCTCCTCTTTAGCAGGTAAAATGTAGTTCTGTAGACTTTAAGTGTCACAGTTCCGCTCCTCTGTCCTGTCTGTCTGGTTGTCTCCCATCCTCTCCTCTGCCCTGTCTCTGTCTGGTTGTCTCCCGTCTGCTCCTCTGCCCTGGTTGTCTCCCATCCGCTCCTCTGCCCTGTCTCTTCCCCTACAGCTCGGTGCCTGAGTGGAGTCTAGCTTCTCAGCTGACTCCACTCAGGTAATCAACCACCTGCACGGCTCCCGGACAGCTGACGATCATTCACTAACGACTCACCTCTGCAATAAAGACCGGCTCAGCCTTCCACTCCCTGCCAGAGTATTGAACCTGAAACCATGCAGTTCGGTTTGCTCTCTAGCCTTTGACATTTTCTGTTTGAGTTCCTGCCTTATTTTAACCTTGTTTTTCTCCTGCCTTCACGCAGCCAGCTGTCCGGGAACCCCACTCCTGCCTGGTCCCCCGCTCTTGCCTGGAACCCCCCACTCTTGCCTGGAACCCCCCACTCTTGCCTGGAACCCCCCACTCCTGCCTGGAACCCCCACTCCTGCCTGGATTCCCCACTCCTGCCTGGATTCCCCACTCCTGCCTGGATTCCCCTCTCCTGCCTGGATTCCCCACTCCTGCCTGGATTCCCCACTCCTGCCTGGATTCCCCACTCCTGCCTGGATTCCCCACTCCTGCCTGGATTCCCCACTCCTGCCTGGATTCCCCACTCCTGCCTGGATTCCCCACTCCTGCCTGGATTCCCCACTCCTGCCTGGACCCCCATTCCTGCCTGGATTCCCCACTCTCGCCTGGACCCCCCCACTCTCGCCTGGACCCCCACTCCTGCCCAGAACCCCGCTCCTACGCCCTGGCTTTCTCCATCCGCCATTATTCATCCCCTCCAATAAAATCATTCTGCATCTCCTCAGGTCTTGGATGAGTGGCTCTCTGCTCGGGTCCACCAACTCAGATTCGTGACAGAATACTCTGGCCAAACATGGACCCGGAGAACTCACCGCCAAGGCCGGACCCGCCCACGCCATTCGACATCAGGCAACTTCACCAAACCTTCCGTCTGCTTTCAACTGGTTATCAGAAGATGTGCTCCCAACTCGCCGTCTTAGCCAGCCAGATCTCCCAAGAAGCCCCCGACCCGACCCGGATACTTCAATACAGCCAAGCCTTACAGAATGTTGCCGCCACAAAGGCACAATTAAACCACTTTGTCACGTTGCTCAACCAAGTTTGCTCGTCTCCAGCCCAGCCCGAACCATTTTCCCTTCCACCTGTGCCACCAGCCCCGGACCCTGCCGACACCCAGTCCCTAACCCAAGACACGCCCATAGACTTCTTCTCCTCCTGCGAGGAGCACAGCATTTTTTTCAACGTGCTATACGAGTTGTGGGAAAAGTGGAGGGAAGACCCCCAAGACTCGAGCATAATCCTGGGCCGGAAACTAGCAGACCAGCGACCCGGATTAGCCGACCACTTACCTGCTTACATGCAGGAATTCTTGAGTGCTCCTCTGAGTGACCCGCCTGCTGACTCCCCTAGCAGCCAACCGGGCCCTGGCTCTCTGCCGCCCATGGAACCACCTGTCAAGCGGCCGGGCCGTCGAAGACGCAAAGCCAGGAGGCACCATGACCCCCCGGCTTCCGCTCCGGCCCCGGAGGAGTTCCCGGCTCCGCCTCCAGTCCCCGCGGAGGTCGACGACGCTCCGCCTCCAGTCCCCGCGGAGGTCGACGACGCTCCGCCTCCAGTCCCCGCGGAGGTCGACGACGCTCCGCCTCCAGTCCCCGCGACCTCAGCGGCCTTAGAAGGCCATAAAGCCTTCCCTGAGCCCCTTAGGAGGCTCTGCGCCTTCCCTTCTGCGCCGCCCCCGGAGGGGCCCCTGGATCCTGCGCCGCCCCCGGAGGGGCCCCTGGATCCTGCGCCGCCCCCGGAGGGGCCCCTGGATCCTGCGCCGCCCCCGGAGGGGCCCCTGGATCCTGCGCCGCCTCCGCTCCCTGAGGAGGCCGTCGACGCCCCGCCTCCGCTCCCTGAGGAGGCCGTCGACGCCCCGCCTCCGCTCCCTGAGGAGGCCGTCGACGCCCCGCCTCCGCTCCCTGGAGCCTCGGCGGTTTTGGAGGGGCCTGGGGTCTCCCCCAAGTCCATGAAGAGGCCTTGCGCTTCCCATCCGGCTCCGCCCCCGGAGGACCCACCGGACCCGGCTCCGCCCCCGGAGGACCCACCGGACCCGGCTCCGCCCCCGGAGGACCCACCGGACCCGGCTCTGCCCCCAGTCCAGCCTCCAGCCCGGCCCCTCTGCCCTGTCCGGCCTCGGAGCCGTCCGCCGGAGCGGCCCCGCCTGTCTGTCCGGCCCCCGGGCCGTCCGCCGGAGCGGCCCCGCCTGTCTGTCCGGCCCCCGGGCCGTCCGCCGGAGCGGCCCCGCCTGTCTGTCCGGCCCCAGGACCGCCCTCTGGAGCAGTCTATACCGGCTTTACCGCCCCCGGGCTGTCCCCCGAACGATCCACCCTGTCTGTCAAGTCCTGGCCCGTCCGGCCGCCAGGCCACCCTCTGAAGCGGGCCCTCCGCCCGGTCCGGTCTCGGCCTGTCCCGCCTTCAGGCCGTCCCCCAGAACGGGTCCTCCGGCTTGCCCTGCCTCGACCAGTCCGGTCCACGAAGTGGATTTCTAGGCCGGTCCGGCCTCGACCTGTCCCGCCTTCGGGCCATTCCCCGAAACGGACCCTCCGGCTTGCCCAGCCTCGACCGGGCCGCCCACCGGAACGGACTCTCTGCCCTGCTCATCCACGTCCAGTCCGACCCCCAGGCCGCCCACCGGAACGGACTCTCCGTCCTGCCCATCCCTGGCCAGTCCGGCCCACGGTCCGTCCGCCGGAACGGATCCTCCGCCCACCGGAACGGACCCTCAGGCCCACTCATCCCCAGCCAGTCCGACCTACGGTCCGCCCGCCGGAACGGACTCTCCGCTTACCGGAACGGACTCACCGGCCCACTCATCCCCAGCCAGTCCGACCTACGGTCGGCCCGCCGGAACGGACCCTCCGCCCTATCCATCCTCGGCCAGTTGAGCCTTCGGGCCGACCCCCAGAGCTACTGCCCTGCTAGTTCGGTCCAGCCCTTCCCTTCTCTCAGTCCAGTCCGGCCCATCCCTTCTCTCAGTCCAGTCCGGCCCCCCCCAGTCCGGCCCCTTCTCTCAGTCCAGTCCGGCCCATCCCTTCTCTCAGTCCAGTCCGGTCCTGCTCTCAGTTCAGTCCAGTCCGGTCCTGCTCTCAGTTCAGTCCAGTCCGGTCCTGCTCTCAGTTCAGTCCAGTCCGGTCCTGCTCTCAGTTCAGTCCAGTCCGGTCCTGCTCTCAGTTCAGTCCAGTCCGGTCCTGCTCTCAGTTCAGTCCAGTCCAGTCCTGCTCTCACTTCAGTCCTGTCCTGTCCAGTCCAGTCCAGTCCTGCTCTCACTTCAGTCCTGTCCTGTCCAGTCCAGTCCAGTCCTGCCCAGTCCTGTTCAGTCCTGCTCTCAGTTCAGTCCAGTCCTGTTCAGTCCTGCTCTCAGTTCAGTCCTGCTCTCAGTTCAGTCCTGCTCTCAGTTCAGTCCACTCCAGTTCAGTCCTGCTCCCAGTTCAGTCCACTCCAGTTCAGTCCTGCTCTCAGTTCAGTCCACTCCAGTTCAGTCCTGCTCTCAGTTCAGTCCACTCCAGTTCAGTTCTGCTCTCAGTTCAGTCCAGTCCTGTCCCTAGCTCCGCTCAGCCCGGCCCGGCCCAGTCCTGTCCCTAGCTCCGCTCAGTCCGGCCCGGCCCGGCCCAGTCCTGTCCCTAGCTCCGCTCAGTCCGGCCCGGCCCGGCCCAGTCCTGTCCCTAGCTCCGCTCAGTCCGGCCCGGCCCGGCCCAGTCCTGTCCCTCCAGTCCAGTCCTTCCGTCCAGTCCATCCAGTCCAGTCCAGTCCTTTCCGTCCAGTCCAGTCCAGTCCAGTCCTTTCCGTCCAGTCCAGTCCAGTCCAGTCCTTCCGTCCAGTCCCAGTCCAGTCCAGTCCAGTCCAGTCCTTTCCGTCCAGTCCAGTCCAGTCCTTTCCTTCCAGTCCAGTCCAGTCCTTTCCGTCCAGTCCAGTCCAGTCCTTTCCTTCCAGTCCAGTCCAGTCCTTTCCTTCCAGTCCAGTCCAGTTCCTTTCCTTCCAGTCCAGTCCTTCCAGTCCTTTCCTTCCAGTCCTTTCCTTCCAGTCCTTTTCCTTTCCAGTCCTTTCCTTCCAGTCCCTTTCCTTCCAGTCCTTTCCTTCCAGTCCAGTCCAGTCCTTTCCTTCCAGTCCTTTCCTTCCAGTCCAGTCCAGTCCTTTCCTTTCAGTCCAGTCCTTTCCTTTCAGTCCAGTCCTTTCCTTTCAGTCAGTCCAGTCCAGTCCTTTCCTTCAGTCCAGTCCTTTCCTTTCCTTCCAGTCCAGTCCAGTCCAGTCCAGTCAGTCCTTTCCTTTCGTCCAGTCCTTTCCTTTCCTTTCAGTCCAGTCCAGTCCTTTCCTTCCAGTCCAGTCCAGATCCTTCCCTCCAGTCCAGTCCTTTCCTTCCAGTCCAGTCCAGTCCTTTCCTTCCAGTCCAGTCCAGTCCAGTCCTCGTCCAGTCCCTTTCCCAGTCCTTTCCTTTCAGTCCAGTCCTTTCCTTTCAGTCCAGTCCAGTCCAGTCCTTTCCTTTCAGTCCAGTCCTTTCCTTTCCTTCCAGTCCAGTCCAGTCCAGTCCAGTCCTTTCCTTTCAGTCCAGTCCTTTCCTTTCCTTTCAGTCCAGTCCAGTCCTTTCCTTCCAGTCCAGTCCAGTCCTTTCCTTCCAGTCCAGTCCAGTCCTTTCCTTCCA